>NC_072011.1:29911057-30561057 GCF_027791375.1 Indicator indicator | reverse complement strand
AGGGTGGGGATCTTTAGGTTTCCCTTAAGAAACCATTTTCTTTCAGGATGGGATTATATTTGTCCTTCAGCCATAAGAACAGGCAGATATTGCATGGCCAGATTACGCCTTCCACTCACCAGGGCAAGGTGAAATTACATTCTTTTCTCACTTATTTATTACAGGGTGGAGCAGAGTCTGTGTTTCTGCTATCTCTCTGTATTCACACGCAGGACTCACAGGCAGCAGAAGCTGGAGATTTGCTCACTTGCACCAGGCTTCTGACCAACAAAACTGGGCATTTTCTGAGCTGAAGTGCAGGTGCAAACCTCCACCCTCAGATATTAAACCAGAAGCTCCTGCTCTTTCTTCTGCTTTTTTGCAGCACTGTTACAGGACTATCTGTCTGGAGGTGGTAACAAAGTTTGCACCACTGGATTATTCAGTAGTCCTTCTCCTGTGCCTCCTGAAGCACTGAATCATGGAAAGAGACCACTGTTGCTGCCTCTGTGGGCAGGGGATAGAAAACACAGAGAGGTGGGCAGCTGCCCACAGTGAAAGCGGGATCAGGGTTCACCTGCCCTGGCTCTCAGTCCTGTGAGGACTCCCTGTCCCTTCCCACTCACCTTCACCTTAACCTATCAGATAGGGATCCCTTCAGTTACCTTCCCAGTTATTGCTTTTCTTCCTCCAGAGGCTTGCAGAACTCCATGACTGGGGCTGGAGGTGAGGTAAGACAGCTCACAAGACACAAATGGCAGCAAAGCAGACATCTGAGAGCACAGCACCATTCACAGAGCATTGTGAAAGGGAGTGGTGCTTCACTTTGCCTTGATTTCAGGAATTCAGCATTTCCTTCTGTTCTAGATACGAACGAGAGGGAAAAAACCAACAACACCCAAACCAAAAAAACTACCCCTCCCCCAAAACCCCCCCAAAGTCCCCACAGATCTCCATGATAGATACCAAAAAGCTATTTTAGTTTGACTGAAGTGTGTTGTGTCACTTTTGTCTCTTTAGTTAATAACATGGTACAGTAGAGATAATAACCCTTAAAAAGCAGTCACATTAAAAGGCTGCTCCTGAGAAATCAAAATAATTTGACTCGGTGACAGTATTGAAACCTTCCATTTTCTGTGCTTTCAATCTTCTCACTGCTCCCATTTTTCACAGAACACAGACTGGCTTTTGTTCAAAAGAAAGCTGTGCTCCCAGCAGTTCAGCCACAGTTGTCATGCCTGGCTCTAACTGCATATTCATAAAATAAAGATGAAGACTTAAAAGCTTATATGATGTGATGATCTGGATAGTTGATCTCTGTTAAAAATCTGTCCTCTCCCAAATCCTCCTGTCTCTTAGAGCCTTCCCACAATATTTGTTGTTACTACATTAGAGTTATCTCTGCTTCTCTATCTGTATTTGTGTCCATATCTATGTCCCCTTCATGCCTATTTCTTCCTGAAGTTCATATAGTCAAAAATACTCAGACAGGGGTAGCCCATTCTGACAGAGCAGCACTTGACTATGCCCTCAGACTTCCCTTGTTATTCACAAAGCAGAGAGGATGTCTTCTTCAGCCTATATAACTCAGCTAATAGCTGGACCTGTGCATTGCTGATCAGAAAATCAATGAGACCTTCAACAGACAACTTGAAGTAGCCTCATGATCACATGGTCTGATTATCCTATGGGACTTCAGCCACCCTGATATTTGCTGGAAAACCAGTGTGGTGAGGCACAAACAGTCCAGGAGGTTCCTGTAATGAACTGATGATAACTTTTTGACACAGATAGTGGAGAACCCTACAAGCGGAATTGCACTGCTGGACCTTGTGCTAATGAACAAACAAGGTCTGGTTTGGGATGTAAAGGTTGGAGGCAGCCTTAGTTGCAGTGACTCTGAGATGGTGGAGTCCAGGAACACACAAGAATGTATCAGGGTGATAAGTAGGGACTGCAACCCTGGACTTTGGGAGAGCCAATTTTGACCTCTTCAAAGATCTACTTGGAGGAATCCCATGGATCAGGATTACAGAATGCAGGGGGAGTAAAGAGAGTTGGTTAATATTCAAGAACCACTTCCTCCAAGGTCAATATTGGGAGCATCCCCATGAGTAAGAAATCAGGCAGAGGAGGCAAGAGACCTGCATGAATGAGCAAGGAGCTTCTGGAAAAACTCAGAATAAGGAAGTTCACAGCATGTGCAAAAAGGGACTGGGTGCCTGGGAGGAATACAGAATACCACCACAGTGTGTAGGATTGCTACTAGGAAATCTAAGGCCATCTTGGATTTAAATCTGGCAAAGTATGTAAAAACTAACAAGAAGGGCTTCTCCAAGTACTTTAGCAGCAAAAGGAACATCAGACAAAATGTGGGCCTGCTGCTGAATTAGATGGGTGACCTGGTAACCCATACAGAGAAGGCAACAGAGATGGCAGAGTTACTTTTTTTGCTTCAGTCTGTACTGCTAAGGCCAGCCCTCAGTTTCCAGAGGAAGGAGAGAAAGTTTGGAGGAAGGAGAGAAAGTTTGGAGGAAGAAAGACTTTCTCTTAGTCAAGGAAGACTGGGTTAGAGTTCACCCAGACAAGCTGGACACCCACAAATCCACGGTCCTCGATGGGATGCAACTGCTAGTGCTGAAGGAGATGGATAAGGCTATTGCTAAGCCACACTCCATCATTTCTGAAAGGTCATGCAGAACAGGGGCTGTGCCTAAGAGCTGGAGGAAAGCCATTGTCACTCCAGTCTTCAAAAGAGGCAAGGAGGACCACGGAAACTACAGGTCAGTTAGCCTCACCTCCATCCCTGGGAAAGCGAGGTAACAGCTTATTCTGGATGTCATTTGGAGGAAAAGAACTTTATCAGTAGTGGTCAACATGGATTCAAGAAAGGGAAATCATGCTTGACCAATCTGATAACCATCGATGATGGTGTGACCAGCTGGGTAGATGAGATAAGTGGCTGTTTTCTACTTTGACTTCAGCAAAACCTTTGACACTCTCTTTCATCACATCTTCATGGGTAAGCTTAGGAAGTGTGGGTTAGATGGTGCACAGTGAGATGGATTGAAAACTGGCTGAATGACAGAGCTCAGAGGATTGTGATCAATGGTTCACAATCTGTCTGGAAGCCTGTAGCTAGAGGTGTTCCCCAGGGGTCAGTACTGGCTCCAGTCTGATACAACATACTCATCAACGGCCTGGATGAAGGAAGAGAGTGTACTCTCAGCAAGTTTGCTGACAGTGCAAAGTTGGAAGAAGTGGCTGACACATCAGAAGACAGTGCTGCCATTCAGCGAGACCTGAGTAGGATGGAGAGCTGGGCAAGATCAATCTAAAGAAGTTCAACAAAGGCAAGTATAGGGTCCTGCTCCTGGGGACACAAGCCTGCAAGCCCAGGCACAGGTCTGGTGAGGACACACACACCATGAGTCTCTGCAGGAGAACGAGCAGTCTGGGCTTCAGGAAAAAGTGAACCCACCACGAATGGAACTGCAACAGTGCTTTTAATGTGTATCTGTATTCTTCTGAATGGGGTTCTTCCACAGAGGTAAAGGACCTTATCACATCTGAGATAGGTACTGGACCAGAGTGAAGGACTGCAAGGAGCTTTCTTGCTTACATCTGCCTTCACCTGGTGACACTACCATTCTTCAGGACACAAGTACAACAAGGTCCTGAAGTAGTGCTCTTCAGATCCCAGCCATGATCCCAAGTACGTCTGCACAAACAGAGAAAAAAGCTTCTTCTTTGCTCCCTTTTTACAGAGGTGATGTGTTTTGTGGCACAAACTTCTTATTATGTTGCACCAAATTCAGACTCTTTTGAATGGTGGAGCGGTGCAGCAGGAATGATACAGGAGCAGAAGTAGGCGAGGCATGTGTCAGTGCAGCACACAACGTGGTCCTCATCATCCAGCTCCCTCTCATCTCCTTTTCTCCTTCTCTCTCTCACACAGTGGTTAATATTTGGTTTAAAATAGAGTAATTTAAAACACACACTTTGCAGGCAAACTAGTGCTCAGTGTAAACAAATCATTAAACTGAAAAGATCCACATGCACTCGTTATCAGTTATTGCATTTTTTTATAAAAGCAAATCTAATACATTTAAAATAAACCCATAGCATGAAACAAAATAAACTATGGTCTTGGTTAGTTTGGTTTGGTTTGTTTGGGTTTTTTTTTAATTTAGTGAAGAAAAGAGCTCTGTGATAAAGTAATCCTTTCATAGGAAAGGGCTTGGGCAATAGGGAACATGTCAGCCACATGTCAAGGGAAGATTAAAGTCTAACAAGAGTCTCTTTCCCACAGTTTTTGCAGCATTGCAGTATTTTTGTCCTTAGCATAGTCCAGAATATCCTTTTGGACAGAAGCCCTGGAGCCTTTTGCAGAGAAGCAGAAAGCCTGTAAAGACTCAATGGCAAGTCCATCATCCTCCAACACTTAGGAGTCGAGTGAACCTGGTATAAACTGCCAACACTAAGCCTCGAGAAAAGCATCCACTTTAGGGTTTTGATACAACAGAATTTTGCATGGAGCTCTATGTAGAAGCCAACAGCAGCTAACAGCTGCTAACAGGTATTTATCTACAAAAGTCTGACCATTTCTCTTCTAAAAACTTCCTTAATGGTGTAGCTGGTACCAGTATGTTATCCATATCCCTTTTATCCTGCACTAGTTTTTGCCCTCTGATGAGAGTTCAAAGACTGAATAACAAGCTATAAAGTTCAGACTTGAAGCTCAGAACATCACCATGGGTGATAGAATCATAGAATCACAGAATGGTTGGGGTTGGATGGGACCTCTGGAGATCTTCTAGTCCAACTCACCTCTTAGTGCAGGTTTGCCTACACCAGGTTGCACAGGAGCACATCGAGGACAGTTTTGAAAGTCTCCAGAGAAGGACACTCAACAATCTCTCTGAGCAGCCTGTTCCAGTGCTCCATCACCCTCAAAGGAAAGGAGTTTCTCCTCAAGTTCAAGTGAAATCTCCTGTGTTCTAGTTTGTGCCCATTGCCCCTTGTTCTATCACTGACAACCACTGAAAAGGAGCCAGCCCCATCCTCATGACCTCAACCTTGTAGATATTTATATGCATTTATAAGATGCCTTCTCAGTCTTCTCTTACCAGGATAAAAAGCACCAAATCTCTCAGCCTCTCCTTGTAAAAGAGATGATCCAGGCCCTCTGTTGGACTCTTTACAGTAGGTTGCTGCTTCTGCTGAACTAGGGGCCCAGGAGTGGGCAGAAAACTCCAAGCACAGCCTCACAAAGGCAGGGTAGAGGGTGCAGAGAACCTCCCTTTGTCTGTAGGTCACAGTCTTCTCAAAGCACCCCAGAATATCATTTGCCTTCTTGACCATAAGGCCACATTGCTGGTTCATGGTGAACTTGTGATCCACCAGTGCTCCCAGGTCCTTCTCCGCAGAGCTGCTTTCCACCAGTTCAGCTCCTAACCTGTACTGATGCACAGAGTTATACCTCCCCAGGAGCAGGACCCTATACTTGCCTTTGTTGAACTTCTTTAGATTGATCTTGCCCAGCTCTCCATCCTATTCAGGTCTCGCTGAATGGCAGCACTGTCTTCTGATGTGTCAGCCACTTCTTCCAACTTTGCACTGTCAGCAAACTTGCTGAGAGTACACTCTCTTCCTTCATCCAGGCCTTCATATTGTATCAGACTGGAGCCAGTACTGACCCCTGGGGAACACCTCTAGCTACAGGCTTCCAGACAGATTGTAAACCATTGATCACAATCCTCTGAGCTCTGTCATTCAGCCAGTTTTTAATCCATCTCACTGTGCACCATCTAACCCACACTTCCTAAGCTTACCCATGAGGATGTGATGAGAGTGTCAAAGGTTTTGCTGAAGTTGAAGTAGACAACGTCCATTGCTCTCTCCTCATCTCCTCATCTCCCCCTCATCTCATTCAGCATCAGGCCCACATTTTCCCTATTCTTCCTTTTGCTACTGATGTACTTGAAAAAAACTCTTCTTGTTGAGCTTTAGGTGCCTTGCAGATTTAATTCCAAGTGTGCTTCAGCCTTTCTCATTTCATCCTTTCATACTCTGAGACATTCCTATAATCCTCCCAAGTGGTCAGCCCCTTTTTCCACATTCTGTTAACTTCCTGCTTCCAGCTGAGTTTTTCTAGAAGCTCCTTGCTCATCCATGCAGGCCTCCTGCCTCTTCTGCTTGATTTCTTAGTCATCGGGAAATGTCCATATCCCTGTTCCCTGATCCATGTATCATGAATTATCCATATCATGAATTTAGGTGTGCTGCTCCATCTAAAACATTATTTGTCACCAAGTTACCATTTCTTCTGTGAAAGTGCTGTTCACGTCTCTGAAGGGAACAGGTAAATGCATGCCTTCACCACTGGGGCTGCAATAGGGGAGGGAGCAGAGCAGGCAGTGCTGTAGTTCTCAGCCCAGGACCAGAGTTTGAAGGGATTGTCAGATCCTGTTGCACTACATCTTCATCAAGAAGCAGATACAGATTTATCCTACAGTTATAGAACTGTGGGTGCCTGGCAAGGTCCTTTTCAGAGCCAAAGCATGCTTGAAGTAGGCTGTCACATAGAGGAGAAGCTGTTCCTGGGCTTTCCTTAAACATATGACAGTAATACAAAGCCCCAAAATGGCTTTCCAGCTTGCATTCAAAGTTTTTTTTGCTCAAGCTGAAACGACTTCAAAGGCAGCAAATCCAAGATATTTCTAAATCTCCTCAGCCTATTTCTAAACACAAACCTGACATGTTACAGAATGTTTCCTGTCTGTTGGACACATGCCCCCAGTGTTAAGTGAGCACTAATATCACAAACTGAATCCCCTGGAATATCTCCAGGCTGCCTAGAAAACATGACCCAGACTTGAATTGCATCCTTTAAATCCAGAAATGATGTTTCTTGCAAGCACAAATCACATAGGTTTTAGTGTCTTCCAAAAGGAATCTCAGCTCTAGGCTGGGGTTAGCCTTACACATCATGTCTACAACGTAAATTTCTCTGGATGTCACTACTTCAATACTTGGCTGTAAATTCAGCCTTATAAAGTACATGTTGTCCATCAGAGGAAACTCTCATGAAACTAAGTGACTTCTGAAGGGAAAGGTAGCAGCAGGATAGAGCCTGTGTTTACAGGTCCAGGCAGACCTTGATATAAAATAATTCCTTTTTTCTTAATGCTGGCACACAGATCCTACTCCATGTCTTCAGCCTATTGTTCTTCTGTTTATCATATTTACACCATTCGGAATTTAGCATCACTGTATGCTTTATTATTGCCATAACACTAATCCCAGCCATGGCTCCACTGTGCTGAGCACAGCAGAAGAAGATTGTCTTTGCCCCAGGGAGCCTTGTTACTCAAATGTAAGACAAGAGGCAGTAGATGGTCATAGGCAGGTGGACACGAGCAAACACTGGCTTGTGGTGTCTGCAGGGCAGACATGCCACTTTACAACCCTAGGTCTAGTAGCGACGCTCTCTTCAAACCTTTCACAGCAATGGGTGAAAATGCTTTGCAGCCTTCTAGTTTTTAGCAAGAGAAATTAATGGAGAATGTGCTGGCAAGGAGGGACAGAGCACAGAGGATTTTTGTGCTCCAAATTGCTGCCGAATGTATAAGGCCAGTGCTGAGGTGTCATCACCCCCACCAGCGCCCACGTGCCACTTCAGGAGGGGGTGCCCACCAGCCTGCTGACCCACATCTCCTGCAGAGGTGGCAGAGGCATAAGAAGGAGTAAAGGCTTCAACAAGGAGGGAAAGTTATCTCTTTGCTGGGACACTGAGCAGAGCTGTGGGAAATTACTGGTCTGCAGCTCCCTGTACTTGGCACTACTGTCTGTTTGCTTTTCCTCCATGCGGTGAATGGGTTTCTGACCAGCTGGAGCAGTGAGGTGGGCAGAGGACTGAGGTTTTTACCATTCTCCCCGTGGGATGGCTGTGACTAGCAGACAAGTTCCCCAAATAAAAAATCTCTTCAAAAATCAAAAATCTCTTCAAGATTTTGGAACAAGCCAAACCTTACTGTTCCTTTAAAGGGTCCTCATACTGCTTCCTTCTCCAACAAACTCTATATCAAAATAACACCATAACAAACACAGTGGGGCACTCTGGCAGACCAGGGACGAGTGCTCCACAGCTGCTTTGCTCTGCCCAACAAGGGAGTTTCAGGGAAGATCTGCTCCCACCACAGGAGGAACTCTCCAGAATGCTCAGCATCTAGCAGCTCCTGGGATGCTGCTTCTGGCCCATTTTTAGGAAACACGGGTGCTCTTTTAAAAACCTAGCCTCTGGTTTTGGGCTCGTGATGGGAAAGGATGATATTTTCTGCAAAACTTTTCTTGCAGAGGTGAATCATAAGGGAAGGTGTTTGGAGGGGTTCAGGGAGCAATCACAGTGCAGTTGCTTGTTTCACAGCTTCTTTTGTTCCCTCCCTTCCATCTTTCTTAGCACAGTTATCTGATATCTATTAGAGCTGAGTTTATCAACCTTCCACCTGGGGAAGGTGTTGGCAGGATTTTTTCCCATTGCTTCCATTGTTTTGTAGTTTATTTTCACAACCTGAAGAAAAATAATAGCTTCTGAACTTCCACCATCCTGTAAGAATAGTTGAAACCAGCCAGTAAGTGGAAAAGCTATTGGCAGCAGATAGTGGCAGATGAACTTACAAAGCCATAGCCTGCAGGTCACAGTATATCCACCCAGGATAAGACTTTTCAGTCCTGGCAGCAACCAATTCATCCACTCAAGACTGAAAGTAATGCTTCCTGCTCCATCTGCAGCAATTAGGAGGCAGGATGTGTTGACAAAGTTTTCAAGGCTGTTTCAAAGCTGCTGAAGTGGACCCTACACTGATAACGCCATCTTTTACAGTCCTGCAAGTAGTGACAGGCATTTGCAAGGCCCTACTGGGTGGATTTGCCTGAAAGGCTGGCAGGTTTTTCTGGGGATATTGAAAAATAAATGGGCTGGATGGTCTGGAAGAGAGAAGGCTTTCCTTGTAAGGGAGACTGGCCACAGGTGCAGAGGCACCACACCATTGTGACTTAAGGACCAGAATACATTATTATTTATGATTAAATGTCCATCTGTCAAATTAAAATACCTTGGAGTTTTACGTCACAGAAGAACAAGAGCAAAGCTACAGACATCTCTGTACTCTTTTTTTTTTTTTTGTCCATCATTCTCTGAAACCTATTGAAGCAGAAAACACATTTACATTACAAAGGATGCAGTGTCTTTGTGTCTCAGTGTACTGTCTCAGACCTGAGCAACCTTCCTTTGTAATGATGGTCCAGTAAAAACCCTGGTCCAAGTTAATCTGTGCTGTGACTCCTGTTACTTCAGAGGAGTTACAGCTGTAATAAAGGTACCCCACTAATCTCTTCTTCCTGACAGGGCTCTTCCCTTTGAGAGCAGCCTGTTGCATCAAGGTAGTTAGCTACAGAGGAGACACTGGCAAAGTGTTCCCAAGGACCTAATTGTTCTCATCCTCCTAGTGGTACATGTCAGACTTGACATGAATCAGCTGAATTAAGCTAATGTAAAACTTGGAGTGAAAGAAAAGCAAAATTGTGGAGTTTTTACTCGTCAAGCTTACCTCCAGTACATTGATTTGGAGGATCACACATGTTCATCTGCTGTTCCAATATTAAAAACACAAAGAAATGTGAAAAGTCCAACCCTACTTCTTTCTAAAGAAAAAGAAAAAATAAGAGATTATGTTTTCCAGACCTTTGGGGTGACCATTTAAAAAAGCAGGGGTGGGTCTAAGTCAGGGATTTCTAATGCAAGCTTGGTTTTCTTGCTTTCTTGTTCTCTAAGGCAGTCTAATGAAGGCATGGCTGCCCTGCTTGGCTTTCTCTTCTTCCGTCAATGAGATCTTGCCACTTCCCCATTAAGAACTGCTCTCTCCTCTCCCACCTCCTGTGGCACAGACCCCAGTGAAAAGCCCTCACTGCAAGGAGACCACAAAGTTACAAGTGTCTGCATTGATGCCTCCAAGTGATTGAACAAGTACTCCTTGCTAGAAAAGAGCTTCTGCAGGCAGTTACTGACTGCAGACCCATTTTCTGACAGCAGCAGCTGATGCACAATGCTTCCATTCAGCCACTCATAGGTCCTCTACGCTCACAGGACATGCTGGCCATCAGCTTAATTCAGTGTGTAATGGTTAAATCACATGGAGGTTTTGCTCCCTATGCTCAACTGCAAGAGGGAGCACAGCATTGGGGAAGTCTCAGCAACCTTTTCCATGTTTTCATCCCCTGCCCCAAGTTTTAGAGAAGTCTATTTCACCAGCCATAGTTTGTGGCTGTCTTTCCTTGAAGTCTTGAGTCTCTTTCCTACTGGTTTAATCAGATTTTCATGTTCACAGTTTCTTCCTCCACTCATTGCTGAGTGGCTCCCACAGCTCCTGCTCCTGAGCAGTGCAGCATTCTCCCTTGCTGTGGTATCCTGTTGCTGCTCCTCTGTGGTATCTGAGCATCACTGCCAGCACTGTACAGCATGACAGACAGCAAGAAGGGTACTGGAAATGAGCTTGCTTTGCCCGTTCAACCTACAAAGTGAGCTGGAGGTTGGATTTAATCCAGTGTGATTTCTGTTTGGAAGATAAAGGATGGAAAAACAGGTCAGATAGTGAAAGTAGAGGATTGTGGTTTAAGAGGGTATAGTGTATGACTGGGAGAGAGAGCATAGTTTGGAGGCAGTCAGAACAGAAAGTAGAGTGATGATGTCTAAATGCTTCTTCTTGCTCTCTTGGAAATTTTCTGAGCCAATTTGATCAGGAAAGTACTGAGAAAATCGCGCTTGTACTTGCAGCAATATTGGCTTACCTGCTGGGTAGGCACAGGGGGAAAGTGGGGCTCTCAATTTGTGATGCAGGGCTGCCTGAAAAATGCAGGCAAAGGTGATTCTGTGAGAAATAAAAACCATGACCTAAAAGCTCTAGGCCTTGTAGATCAAGCTTGGCTCAAGGAATTTGAAATCTCATCAATGAATGGGTTTAGATAGAAATCACATAAATGTATGGAGTTCTGGCTAAGAAACATGTTTGGGATTAATGGCTTGTAGGATTTAAAAACAGCTGTATCATTTTAATTAGTTTGGAGGTCTTTTAGTGGTCCTGTGTTGTCCATATGATATATGAATATCTTTTCCACAGAGGATTATGTGGGATCCAGTTCTGCCCATAACGTCTCTTCCTATCAGTCAGTTGAGTAAGAGCAAACAACTCCCTTAAGTTGAAAGTTGGATGCCTGCCTTTGGGTTTCATCTGGGTTTGGATTTTTTTGTTGACATTGTCACCCCAAGTTATGTGGCTGCTGGGGAGCCCTGGTAATGCATTTATAGGGGCAGCCAAGGTATCTGTAAGTCTGCCTCATGCCTGGAACAGCCTGCAACACTGTCAGGTGAGTGGTGCAGCTCCTCACACCGCAACCCTCTCTGTGCAGTTCTCTTGGTGATGGATATGAGATGTGGGGATGAGGGGAGACAGCTGCACACTTTGGAAAGATAGAGGAGGAACTAGACTGAACCTGGTGGTTAGACCCCCACCCAGGAACCCAAGACCACATGGCACTACAGCAAGGCAGGAGTCAGCCAGGTGACACTTTGCAATGCACAGGTCCACATCAGTCATTCCAGTCCAGTGGGTCCTAGGTGATCTGGCTTAGGCTTTGCAGACATCCTTTCCTGAGTGACCTTGATTCATGATTTGGATTGATCCTCTCATCTTTCAACCAGGAGCTGAAGAAACATCCAGGACTGGTGCCCAGCAGGATCTATCCAGCTGTGGAGAAGCCTATACCAGAAGGTGCTCTGCTTGTTTTGGAGGTTGAAGATTTCTTCATTCTCCTGCTATTGCTCAGTGAAAAAGCTAAAAGGTCTGAAAATTCAGTCTCTACAGGCTCTGCCAACCATGCAAAAAAATAGTGTTCCAGCACCCTGGCTCTCTGTGCTTCACTTTGCACAATTCATGTGTAAATGTCCAGTATTAGCAAATCCCAGCCCCAGCTTGCAAAATAAAGGGAACAAGCAGGAGGAAGAGGGGCGGGGGGAAAGGGAGCAGGTTGCTGTGGGTACAGTGTGAACAATAGCTGCTGCATATGGGACAGGTCAATAGGCTGCCATATGCTGGCTCCCTCAGCACTCTGCTCCTTAATCCCCACTTTCAATATCATTATCAGTGCTCACCCTTTCTGCAGAAATGTTTATATTCTGATGTTTAATGCATTCTTGGTTTTAAGTTTAGAAGTACATTTGCTTTATTGCACCTTTATTAAGATGGAGGACACATTAACAGGGAGAGGTTAGCTCTCTGACAGGCCCACGATGAGTCAACAGTCAGCCTGTGAAAAGCATGAAATCCATCTTTTCTTAGCAAAAGGCTTCAGTCATGAAGTTTAGTTTGTGGCATTCACTCTGCAAGCAGTGGGGCTGTTAGGAAGCAGTACAGAAAGAGCTTTGTTCGTGCTTCCTTGGCTTGATTTATATGATGAAGTGGCTCTTGCTCCACATAATATTTCATCTCTGCATGAAGTTGTGGTACTGATGGAGCACGAAATTCCCTAGTGATCAGAAATGAGCTTCCCACTCAGTGGCTCCTAATTCTGCATCCTCCCCAGATCCTTATTCTGCATCCATTCTCAGCAGCTCACAGAATCTGGCAGCTTCCCAGCCAGCAAAGCGAACATGGGGTTCTTATGTGGACCCTGAGAGGTCCTCATGCTCCTTTCAGTGTGGTAGAGGTGAGCATATCTCTTTCTGATTACAAACACAGGGTGAAGGTTTCTAGCTCTCCCCCTTAGAGACAGCTCTCTTTGCAGCCAGATTTCAGGGCACTTACGTGACAGGAGGCACCAAGGGGGGAATTCCGATCCCAGGGGCATCCCAATCGCAAACCACACAGGCTAAGACTAGTTCCCTGTGGACAGGATGCTCACTAGCCTGCTTTTCAGTGACAGCAGACTCCCAGGGTGCGTTGGCTTGCATGGCAGCGGCTGCAGTGGCCAGTGGGCTTACTGTGAGCGTGCAGCGGGGGTTTGAGGAGCGCCGGGAGCAAAAAAGAGCAGTGTTGGCTCAGGTGAGAGGCTATCTGGGATGGGGCAGGGCACCAAGCTTTCAAGCGCCAGCAGTATAGCCACTGTGGGCATGTTTGCTGCTCTGGCACAGCACCCTCACTGGCAGGGCTAGAGGGTTTCCCCAGGATCGTGGCTGGCACGGCAGAGCGGTGGGATGCTCCTGGTTTTCCCCTCCGCTGACTGGCCTGAGGAGGTCCCCGCAGCCACCCCTGCTTGCTGCTCTTATAGTCACCATCCCCTCCAGCAGGGCAAGGCGGGTTCCTCCTCCTGCTCCTCCAGATGACGCCCGGTCCTTACCACGGCACCATGCAAAGCTCTCTCGCGTTCCCCCTGGCAACCCTTTCATCTTCTCCAGAGCGACATGCTACAGTCTCGCGTTGCTCCAGCACTCCCCTGCTACTTCCCTACAGACAACTGAGATGTGGACATCTTGAGGGGAGTTTTGTTGCTGCTGGTTTTGACTCGAGTTATGAACAGAGACAGGGCTGCTTGGTCTTCTTGCCTTCTGGACAGGAAAGCAGCTAGGGAAAAGAATCTAGCACAATCCAGCACTCCAGACCTTTAATTCTGAATATAATTTTGGGAATATATCTGAGGTTGCTGGTACATATGTCCCCACTGAACATGTTTATGTTGGTGTGTTTGAAAAATTCTTTGTCAGGTTAGATTGTTCCTCAGGGAGATATAACAGAAAGGCAGAAAAACTGGCAGCCCTTTTCTGAAAGTGAGACTCCAAGCGAGAGCTCTGTGGTGAATTAATTAGTATGTGATGACTGGGAATCTGATGAGCTGATGCTTAAAATTACAGCCTGTCTCTCTGCTTGTGGGACAGTTAAGCAGTGCTTTTCAAAAACATGAGTGGGCTTGAGTGTCTTAAATTATCAAATAGATTTCTATCAGAGAATGGGGCTCCACTATAACTCTGGATAGATATTTAATTTCAAACAGCAGCAAACCACCCTATAATCACAGATCCTGCCAACCAGATATAGTCTGCAGCCAGATATGGTGGTTGACAAAACATGAGGGACTCAGACTTGACCAGGGAGATAGACATTTTAACTGTACATTTGAGATGGGTTTTGAGCTGAAAATTTGCTTTTGTCCACCTCTAATCCTTAGTAATTGTTAGTGTCTTCTTTTCTTCCCTTAATGGATGAATTGATGTCACTAGTTAATGGAGCAAGGAACCTGGGAACAGTGAGCCTCAATATTATACATGTGTATATCTAACATTGTGCTGTGCTTGACAATAAAATTATAGAAGCAAAGCTCAAATGGATTGTGGTAACATCAGATGCCCCAGGACAACCTGACTCATCTGATTTCTCATTCTTTTCGGTTACAGATTTTATTATGCCACAAAAGATTTAACCACAAAAAAACCCTCATTAAAGATCACTGTCATTCTTTCTTCCTTTTCTTTGTGTTTTGTCTGTATGGCTGCATTTGCTGACCAACACTGTAAGCTGAAAATGCTCTCCATATGTAATTTGCACAGGGCATATGATCTGACAGAAGGCGGTGAAACACCTATGATGCCATCATCAGGGGAATCACAGGACTCCTGTTGCTTACCTGCAGCTATGGTACTAAAGCATGGCCATTTGATGGCTTCATAATGATCCCCAAGCCCAACATCTCCCCCAAGGGAGCTGCTCTTCAGTTGTTTTTTCCCAGCAGGACTTTTTTGACGTTATGAGGTAAGGCACAGGGAAGGCTGCTCTGTAGCCTTGCTAGAGGCAATGGGGATGCTTGTACCACTGCTGGAATGAGTTCCTCCATTCCTGGGCAAAATACCTCCAGGGCTGTTACAGGCTATGCCAGGGACAGAGAGAGCACAAGACTCTTAGTCCAGGAGCTTGCACAGCTCCCAAATGCTGCTGCTGCTACTGCTGCATATGTTCCCCTCCCCCTCCATGCTGAAGGGCTGCACCAGTGCTGTTAGGGTCATGCAGAAGGGGAACTTACTCTTATCAGTTGGACTTTTCTCTGACTACTGCCTTCTGAGGTATTCATCTCATATGCTTGGTTGAAGTCCAGACAAAGCACTTTAATAAAATCCACCACACCTTTTCTTTTTTTTTTTTTTTCTCCTTTTCAATGCAAATTCAATGCTCCAAAGACAGGTCTGGCAGAGATGCCATGGAGAGAGGAAGATTACCTCTTGTCATGAAAGGATCCAGTGTCCAGTTCGTGGGTGGGTGTCACTATAGGAACCTTCCTTCTAGTTTCCTAAGCTTGTATGATAAACCTCCCAGACTTACCCAGGGATTAACACAGAGGGTTTGTTAAGCAGTCAGGACAATGTCATGTATGCTCTGGTGCTTACCTTCTGTGAATGAAAACTGTCATTAAAGGACTACAGAAAGTGAGTATTGTGTATGTCAGTCACAGCACTGGCCTTTAAAACATTTTATTAAAATCTTACATGCCTCCTTATTCTGATCCTTCCTATTTATTAAAATAAAAAGTAACCCAGACAGGTAAGTAACTGGAGTCACTGTGGGGTGATGCAAGAGAACCATGGAAAGGTTATTGTGTTCTTTCAAGCAGAAAGCCAAGCTCAGAGAGGCTGAGAGACTGATTAGGGCTAGTCTGCCTCCTACAAGCTTAACCCATTTGACTCAAGGACTGGCAAAATTCATTTGATGAGTGTCTGCCCACTGGCTAGAACAGTATTTTGACTGATTTTTGTTAAATGCAACCCCCCAAACAATGTGAGTCAAAAGAGAAAAGGATGCTTTTAGCACTGAAAATCACATCTGTACTAAAATATCTAAAGGGGCTTGTTTCATAAGCAAGAATCTACTTTTATTAATAAACGAAGACTTCCTCTTTTTTATCTCCAAGGTAAATAATTCTATTTACATTTGTTCTTTCTACATCCCTAATTAGTGGCTGCCTCAATTTTTGTTGTTGTTGTTTTGCTTTTTTGGTTTTGCATTCTGATTCATTTTTAGTTTATTTCACTTGCAAATAAACTTATTGAAAAGAAGCTTTACCTGATACTATTTATAGCCATATTAGGAAAAAAATTCAAACCATATGAAAAAATAACTGCTGCAAGCAATGAAAATGATCCTTCTTCCATAGAAATTGTCCTTTTTTGTGTTTGAAGAGCTGGCTGTCTAAATTCACGGGTCATACTATGGTTTTGCTTGACTTTATTAGCACAACTGGCAAGACTGCAGTGAGGCTCCTGCTGTTCCTCTTGACTAGAAAATAAGAGTTTGGTGTTGTAAGGTTGTCCTGGGAGAGCAGGAGAACATGGATGGTTCCATTTGAAGAGATCTGAGTTTTAGTGTACAGTAGGCAAATTGGAAATTCCTGCCTCTGGGATGAGTTTCTAAAGCACCAGTGGTGTATGTGAGGGTGGAAGGGTGGCAGCTGCCGACCCAGTGCCCTAGCAGATATCCTGGTAGGGGGCTTCAGCCTTTTCTAACTGCCTTCAAGATCAGCACCATTTCCAGTGGTGGATAGAAAGGGATACTCTCTCTGCTTAGCATAAGTGGGAGAGGATTTATTTGATTTATATCTGATTAGTTCACCCCAAATCAAGAGGTTACCGCAAACGAGAACTCCATAAACCATTGTCCTTTTGTGACAGATACAGAAGGAGCTGTAAGTAAATCATCTAAAATCCTAGCAATCTGATGCCAGACCCTGGGAAAGATTGGTCCTGGAAACAAAACTTACAGAGTGCTTCCTTGGTCTCCTGTTACATGCCCATGCTCACTGATTTGAATGATGGCAGAGTCGATTTCCAGGTCAAAAACCAGAAAAGCTGTGGGTTTGGATTCAAAACCTGTAAAACTAGTAGCACAGCTTTGTAACGTGGTAAGGCTAGGTTGTATTTTTCTTGAGTACTTTCAAGAGAAAAATTCTGCTTTGTTATCTAGATTTTAATCTGAAACTCCAAGTGACAAGTAAGAACATTGCTACTGATATGACCCACTTCCAAAACCAGGCAAATTTCCATCAGGAGCCCTGGAGAAGAAGACAGGCAAGTCTTGTAGAGTCTTACAGATCTCAAAGCAAAGGTAAAATGATGACAAATTCAGTTAATAGTGTTCTTCTACTTTAAATCTGCTATGACAGAGAAGACCTTCATGGGCTGGATGCAATGTCTCAAAATAAAAGGGAATTAAAATATCCCCTGTTCATGAAGAATTTCACAGAAATTGTGACCTTAACAAAAATCAGGAAAGAAAAACAGGTTCTACCTATAATATTTCTTCAGACATTTGCTTCTGTTTTCACAAATAGGAAGTACTAACAACCAAACAAAAGAATAACCTAACAATTAACTAATAATCAAACAAATTCACAAACAAAAATGCAGTATTAGATCAGTCATTTCAAAATGCATAATTTTGGTTTCTTTTTATGTGAACTTTCTTTGATTTTAATGATGGAACAATGAAGCCACTTCACAACTACATTTTTTGGTGACTAAACTTGTAAAAATTAGCCATCAGAGGCAATGTCCAGGCTCAGGCACTTTATTTTGTGCCTTGTTTGTGTGAGACTGCTGCAACCACATTCGTCCATGATGCTCTGTTAGCTGAGAAAGCAGGAGGCATTATTTGCAGGTTTTCTCATGCTCCCAGCTGTGGGGTGGGTTTGGGTAGCTGTGGCAGAGTGCCAGCTTGTTGTCAGTGGGGCCTATTAGATCATTATCTGGCATCATAGTGTGTCACAGAGCTGTGCACTGCTCCTAAAGTGATAAAATCCCTGTTTCCTGGTGAATTTTTTAGATGTGTTTGTATTGGTACTTGTTAAAGCTAAATGTCTCTTAATGATCCTACGGAAATCCCTCCTTTTTTTTTTTTCTTCTTTGTAGAAAGCAGGCTGTATTCAGCTATTTAATCTCTTTCTGGGTACAATGGTGGTGTTTGGGAAAAGCCTGTATGTTTGTAATTATTGTCTCTTTATTTTGAAATCAAATGTTCCGATTTTTTTTTCTTTTTTTCCTCCAAAAGAAGTGGGCATAGGAAAAGCTACAAGGATATGTTTTCAGTATTTGCTTTGCATTCTTTTAAGAGCTGCAGGTTTTGGAAAGCATTTCCCTGCCCTGTAAACTGATGGATTTCTGAGCTTATATAAACCACAACAAAATAATCAGAAATTACTAGAAAAGTAAGTCCTCATTAGGTTTTACTCTAACAGAGTGATTGTTAACTGTAGAGCTGGTGGGAAAAGGGATGAGGTTTGGGGTTTTCTTTGCTCCTGTAAGCTCTAAGTTATTCAAGTTACAGGATTTTCATACTCTATTGCTTGTATCTTTCTTACCATCAACTTTGCATTTTACCTTTTGGGCTCTAGTCTTGCCACCACTAAAGCAGATCCTTAATGCAACAGTCCAGTAATTCCCATGGCTTTTCACTGAACCCTCCCCAACTTTTCAGCATCTTCCTGATTCCCAGAACCACTGAGGAGGCACAGTGCTCCTGCAGAGACTGAGAGAGTGGTTCCCTTTCACTTAGTAGTTCTCTGGTCTGCAATGCAGGGCAGCACTGACTTCCACAGCAGTAGCATGATGCTCAGATCTGCCTTTCTGTTGACCACACAGCTGCACCTCCTGCTTTTCTGCAGTTTTGGAAAGGACTCAATTCCCCCACATGCCTGCACCCTCTGACCCATTGTCTTGTTTGCTGGAGTTGTGTTCCCAGGGAACCAAATAGCTCCAAATCGCTAACACACCTACTTTAATGCTTATTACTGTCTTTCCATCATCTCTAGGCTTTGCCAGTGGTGTATCTCCCTGTTCGCTCACAGAAATAATAAGTGCCCTGCCACTCTTCTCAAGGAAACTTGTCAGAAGTGCACCACTTTGTAATGCTGGCACATTTAAACTTCTGCACCCACTACTTCATTTCAAGATCTCTCATTTACCCTGCTTCCAAGTCAGTCAGTAAGGATCACGCTGATTTTCTTTGCTGCTCACATTTCTTAACCAAAATGTTGCACATCATCAAGTGCGAAGTTGTGTGGGTGCTGAAGTACTAAATTATGCTGCTGTCTCTGCCAGTCACACCAGCAATCCCACTGGAAAAAAATATATCTGATTAGTTTAGCAAAACTTTTTATCTTAATTCATAATAATCACAGGAAATGTTGGATGTTAGGAAATATTTCTTCACTGAAAGGGTTATCAAACATTGGAATGGTCTGCCCAGGACAGTGGTGGAGTCACCATCCCTGGACACGGTTTACTGTTCACCCTTCTGTGCTGGGTGAGAGGTTGAACTGAATGATCTTGAAGGTCTCTTCCAACCAGATAAATTCTGTGATTCTGTGATATTTGATAGAGGTTCTTATTACCTCACCCTCTGTCTGCAAGGACAGCCATGTTTCATTCATCAGAACCACAGATGATTATGTTTCTGGTTTTGTCTCTTCACGTGCCTCCTCCCATGCTTCTCTGTGCAGCAGGTTCTGGCGTGTCAACCGAGTTTGCTGACGTGAGGGGCAGCTTCCCTTTCCTGTTGCAGGTTTTCTCAACCAGCTTCTCTGCATTGCTGTGTACCAACCAGGCAAACTGGCAGTGCTGAGGTGAGGGGTACCTTTTATCTTCCCAGCCTGCTGAGGGGCAGCTCCAGGTCTCTGAGATTCTATGCAAGAGAGATGGGGATAGTGATGGGGGGTTTTACTGTCTCACTGCATCACATCCTCATCTGTCCTCCACCATCCCAAATCTGGAATAGCTCCATTGCTAACCAAAAGGCCCTACAGGAATAGTGCTCCAGGCAAGCAGACAGCCCTTCAGAACTGTAGCTCACTGAACAGACCAAAGCAGATGACACAAAAGCTAGACTAGATACTAAACCTAACTTAGGACCAAGTAGATCAAACCTGTAAGAAGTGTAAGAGAAACACCCTTTGCACTTGGGACTGTGAGATCCTGAAGCACTTGTCTTCAGCTGGGTGTGAAGCACATCGTCCCAGCATTCAGTGTTGTTCCTTACAACAAGAAGAGCCAAGGTACACAGATAGCTGACCTCTTTCCTTTGGGCTGGATCTATGACCTGCTGAAATCCAAAGATTCTCCTCCCATCCCTCCATAGGCTTTGCAACTGACCCTGAGTGTGGCACTCTGCTAGCTTGCCAGAAACCAAGTTTAACCCAGCTGAAGGTCTATGGAAAGCAAATTTCAAAACCCATGGTGGCATCCCACTGTGAAAGCAGACTTAATATCTCGGAAGAGGAAGAACCTGTGTTAGGTGTGACTCTGCTATCACTTGGCCTGGGGACAGGGAATTATAAATAGCACTACCCTATGAGTTCTGACAACTACATTTAAGAAACAGCATCAAAATTTGAGCCCTGTGATCAGGGCAGGGGAAAGGTTTGAAATGATGATAGGACTTAGCAGCAGTAAGAGCACATCAGAAAGGATTTTGAAGCATTAGTCTTGGCCTCTTTGGAGTCATGGCAAGAAGCATAAAGGGTCCATAATCATGACATGTAGTTGTGAACCCACAGCACCATCCTGCTCTTGGCTGAAGAACAGGGTGTTGCCATGGCACTGCTCATTGATTGTGATATGCTCAGTGTGCTACTTGCCAGTTGTTTCTTTCTTACTGGAAGCAAATTGGATCCGTACCATTTTTGTTGTCTTTGAAATATTAAGTTGTTTACATCCAAGAGAGCTGTGCACTTAACTTTAGGGGGTTCTACTTGGCTTATTGCCCAGCCTGATGAATCCCTAGGGAAGATGTTTAAAGGCTGCCTGAAAGAAAACATCTTTAATGACATAATAAATAAGTACACTCACACCGTGAGGAAATGGCACAGCTCTTGGAAAAGTGACATCCATGAGGAGTTCACCAGCTAGATTATTTCCAAGGATGACCTCTTCAGGCTTCTACTGATTGCTAGAAGTTTAAAAATACTTGAGGTATTTAATGTTTTCTTTTAATTTCTCTCCTCCCACTTCAAGGATGTGACAACTAAGATGTGGAAGGAAAGAACAAAGGCAAGAAGGAAATGAAGAAAGGAAAAAAAGGAAAGGCATTGAGAATAAGAAAGAGAGTTCACGAAAGGCAGCAGCAAGAGTTTTTCATGTAGTCAAGATGTCCCCAAAAGTCCCAAGCTTCAGGAAAGCAGCACCCTAAAATGTGAATTCTGCCAACAAAAAGGAGGACCCTTACTATGAGTCCCCAGCACCATTTTTAGATGCCTTAATCGCTTCTGAGAACTGGATAAGTAGCCCCAGATAATGTACTTCTGCACCCCTTTCCCTGGAGGAAGGAGTGCTGGAGGGACACAGTCTTCCACACTATCTGTGGAAGCCCAGCCACCCACATGTTAAAGCACAGGTAAGGTCTAATTAGCCTCAGACAGGCATTTTGTACACCCACTCCAGCTGTAGGCCAATTCCTGCAATCACACACAAATACCCTGGAGGACATTTTTGCATCAGGCTCTGACTTTTTTAGATAGCAGCTGCTCCTTTTTTATTATTTATAGGGACATGTTCTATTCTTGAGTCTTGTGGGTTGGTTTTGCCTCTTACAAGTTTGCCAAATGCTTCCCATTCCAGGTGCCTGATTTGTGGCATTTATCAGTGTTGCCAGCACTTCACCCTGCATGCCAAAAATTTACATTCCTGGGTCTTGCCCCAGACTGAATTTTTGGTTAAACAGGTTAGCCGTATTTGAGAAGATTAGAGACTAATGGCTGTGTTGACAAAATCTGGGGCATAATCTTCTAGAAGTCCAAGTGCTCTTGAGGTTTGGAGCAAGGACTTGAAAGTACTCAAAAAATGAGGAAACAAAGGAGTAACTGACTGCAAAATGATTGGCTGGAATTATGTGTTTAACATCTTTGAGGTGCTGAGCAGGAAGGACTCCATTAGCCAGAGCAGCACTCAGTCACTCAGCACTCTGACTTCTTATGTTCACTAGATCTCCTCCTACCTCCATCCTTGTTTAACATATTAAGTAAAATGGGGGAAAAAACACTGGCAAAGGAGCTGCAAAGGCTAAGAGAAGCTTCAAGAGAGTGTCATGCTGGCATTACTGCTGGAGTAAGCTGGAAGAGCATTTTGTTTGAAGAAAAGCCAACATAAGCCCTTCTTCTTCCCTCATCTTCACTCTCGTTCTTGCCCTTGTACCATCACTCTAGGCTTGGCACAGAACTGCTCTGGGCTAGAAATAAGTATCAGCTTCACTGAGATATCTTCCATCCATCAGCACTTCCACTCTACTAGCCTGGTGGCCACCCAGTGTTGTTGCTCCAGCAACTGCAGGGCAGGAGGGTCTAGGGTTGATACCTCCAAAACTTTCATACAGACATGCATGACCACTTTGCTGTGGGAGTATGCAGTGATGCCTTTGTTTAAGTTCCTGTGGGAGCAGCAGTGGGTTATTGAGGACACCCAAAGCCCACGCCCCTGGATTCCCATGCACACAGCAAATGGACTCTGCAGAAACTGCAGCAGCTGCAGAGGCAACATTAATTGTAATGCTTCCTAACTTTTGAGTGCTTAGCTTTTCAACCTTAATATTGTGTGTAAGGAAAATTTGAATGGTAAGCCCATGAGAGCCCTGGTAGCCTGCAAGCAGCCCAAGAAAGGCAACAAAGGTAGTCAGAAACCCAGATGTTCTTCCGCCCCTAACTTCATACTGGAGCTACGTGTGTCTGACACCAAGTTCAATGCATTATTGAGGAATTGTGTTAGGTTTAGTGAAGTGAGGCCATGATAGATCTGTAGAAAACTCACTGCTGGGTCCTCGGCTTCACCATGACCAGCAGCATTTTCTAATACAGCAAATCCCACCAGTGGCTCTTTCCATGCTAGGTTTGCCTAGCTCATTGCTCATTGTTGCAGAGATGTGATGAGGACTGAGAGTGATGCCCCTGTTGTTGTTGGGTTCCCTTAGCTAAGGGTGCTCCCACTGGCTTGTTAGCACAGGCTTCCTCTGCTCCAGTTTTCTTATGGAAAAAACCAAACCCAGAAAACCCAACAAACCAAAAGAGCATATTTGCATGCTTATTTTGAGAACAAACACAGAGTTACGCAGGCTTTGCAGACAGAGCCGACAGAACAGGCAGGTCATGAGATGAAAGGCTATAAGCCGTGGTGGCATTCCCTGAAGCACACCACAGAGCAAGGTTTTATTTGGCCTGGAAACAAACTCAGCCAGTCACTGTTCCAGATCACTGCTCCAGTGAGAACAAAGACCTTGAAGTAGTTTGAGAGCTTGGGATACTAGCTACAGCAGCAGCTATATAATTAGCAGAGGCCTTATAACAGAAGGCTTCATCTTCAGCTCATGTACCTCAACATGACTCCCTTGGCATCGAGGGAGCAAGGGTAGTGCTGCCTGTTGAGGGCCTGTCTTGTCGTGGCCTGAGGGTCACTCTGTTAAGGGCTCTTTCCAAGAAGTGTGTGCATTACTTATCCACTCCCACCAGCTGTCCTTCTGCGTGGGTGCCTCCTTTCCCTTCTTGCACACTGGTTTTGCCATTAAAGAGAGAGCCACTCTCTCAGGTGTAAGTCATGAGGCACTTGAGTGAACTCATGATCATTTTAAACTGATCTGAGATGGTCCTTTGTGGGTAGTGGTCTAAGCATTCAGCTCTAGCTCAGCAATGTGTGGTGTACAGGCATGCACACATTACAAGAGACAACTTTATTGATGGAAGCAGTGATGTTCAGGACATACAGCTCTTACATTCTTCTCACTCCCAGCTGCTTTCTGCTAATTCTTTTTTTTTACTGGGAAGCAGCTAACAACTCGTGTGAAGAACAGAGTTTATCCTATTGACTGCATGGCCATGCCAAAAAGTGTGAAGTTTGAATTTACAGTCATCCTCTTGTATAGGAAAATGGTGGTTTACATAAAAGAGAACTTCAGAATACAAAAAACTGATGCACAGTTTCAGGTTGGATATAACTAGCTCAGAATGTCATTTCTGCCAATGGATAGTAGCAGGCACCTGGAAAAACAAAAGCAGTAAGACAAAGGAAGAAGGATCCTCTCTTCAAACTAACTTTCTGGTTTCAGGCTTGAATCCACAAAATCTGAGGGTCTGGGTTGGATTCCTTCTCCTGAGGACGTCTATGGAGGGCAGCATCTAGATTGGACCATCCAGGCCTCTGTCAAATCCAGTCATCGATACTTCCAGTAAAAGGGAAGTCCAGTTCCTCCATGTCCTGGCCCAATCTTCCAACCCTCCTAGGGCTCTCTGTATGTTGACTCTTCCTTCTGACCATCTGTATTGTCCTCTTTAACCACTGCCTGTGGGTCAGTTTTTGCCAAGTTAGGCTCATCTCTTTTGCTGAGCTTGGTTAAACATTTGCCTTTGCAGCTTTCTCTGGCAGTGAGTTCCACAGTTTTAACTAAGTATTGTGCAAAAGAAATACCTCCTTTAGTGCAAACCCTTGTACCAAATCCTTTCATTGGAGACCCTCATCCTGGTATTGTGAGAAGTGGTGAATAATCGGAGAACTCCTGTGTGCTAGATTTTAAGAACAATTCTGATGCCAGAAAATAATTCAGCATAAAGATTTATCAACTTAAAAATAAATTACAGCCCAAAGATTGAATGTCTTCATAACTCAGCCTGCTATCTCAGTGTACCTGAAGTCTGCAAAGAGAACTCTGTATTTTCACTCTTAAAGCTCATACTTCATCCATTTGAGACTTCATACATATTTGCTGCCAGACTTCTGGTTTACAAGCAGTTAGAGGAGTGCAAAAAGTTCCAAGATAAAACAAGGAGGGTTAGGAGGGATGAGGAAAAGAGGAAAAGGGACTATGTAGTCCAAACCCAGCACGTCCTTTCAGGCATAAGAAATATCCTCAACTCCACAAGCTTTTCAGTGCAGGGAGGGGAAAGATCAGATCCCACTGGTTTTATAAGGAAGCAGATGACGTTATAAGAGCTGTGGCTGCTAGGATCTTATTTCTAGCAATGCCTCCCTGCTTGTCTGGTGGGGTTTGATTTTGATTTTAATTGTGCTTTTCCAGAGGTTGCTTAATGACAGGGGAATAGTAGTGGCTCATGAATAAATGCAAACCAATGAAATTCACAAAAGGCCTATCAAATTACCAACTCCTGGATGGTTTTACCAAGCCAGTGTCACTTGCTTACTAATTCCTTCATCTGCTTTTCCTTTTTAACTGTCTCATACTTAAGGAAATCAATAGATGGATTGCTGAAGACCCCAACTGTAACAGCTGAGGTGACTCTCTGTCTTCCTTTTTCTCCTTTCCAGCTTGTAAGTAAAGGCATTTCCACAGGAACGTCATGGGTAAAATGCTGCTTTCTCCTGGCAAGAGCAAGCACATGAGATTAGCACCCTTGAGAGTGAGTCCAGCTGAGCGCTGTACCTTTTCTTCATACCATGCCTAGTTTAGCTGGTCACCTCTTGTCACTGCATGACAATGTACCTCCATTCTGGCACATAGTGACCTTGTTAATTCAGCCCTAAGCAAAGGCTGCAGACTGGGCTTTTTCCAGAGTTCTGTCAGATGGCTAAACAAAGCTGCAGAAGGCAAACATGAAAGCTGCCTTCACTGGGTTGTAGCCTAGTTTTGATCCTCACTGTTGATGAATATCAAAAGCAGGGAGTGATTTTGCAAAGAGGGAGAAACCAGTCCTATAGAGCATAGCTGAATACTATGTGTGAGATGAGAGTCTCAAAATGAGAAAGAGATTGGGACACAGAAATCTCATTGACTTTCAGAGCACTTTTCACTTTTTAACCAGATTTCCTCCTTTGGAGGATATGAGATGTATTTGGGGTTCTCTTTCGAGCAGCAGAAAACTCAGGATGCCTATGAGATATACAGAGAAAAAACTCCTTGTTATATTTTCCTTTTTCTAGACAAGGGCTTCATCTCACTGTCGACAGCAGTATCTTTATCCCATGGGAACACAGTGACTGGTGTGGCCCTTTCTGTCTCATTTGTGGTCAGCAGCTCTGCAAGCACTGACTGCATGCCTCCTTCAGGCTCACAGAAATCAGTATGGGCTTCAGAGAGATGCTTCAGCAGAAAGTATCACAACAAAATCCCAGCTCACAGCCCACGTATCTCTATGTACTGCTTAACACTAGCTTTGGAAGTCAAAGCCAGTTTCTGTTCATACAGATTCACTAAAAATTATACTTTTGCAGGTACCAGCTCAATGATGCTGTAGACAGCAGCAGACCCATGTGCACTACAAAAACTCTGCAGAAAACCAGTTAGCTTCCTTACCTGAGCTGCTCAAAGACCATTAAGGAAAAAGACTCATATGGATCAATACTCATGTTTACTTTGGTCCTGTTTATCCTCCACATGGTACAGGCACTCTGAATATTAAGCTTCAGAATTACTTAGGTTTTACCCAGTCACTAAAACTAATGGCACCAAAGGCAGACAAAAGATGCATAGGGTCTCTGATAGAGATGACAGCATGAGGTCATCCTACAAGACTTCTTGCATATCACAGGATATGACTGCCCCAGTACTGCACCAAATAAACAGGGTCACCTCAATGCAATAGTTGGGAATTCCATGCATCCCAGCCTTTAATCCTCCTAGTTTCCAGAATATTAGGAGTTCATTACCAACGCCCCACAGGTGGATCCCAGATGAGCAAGTGTAACAGTGAGATTGTGAAAGGGAATGGTGAAATTTCAGAGGGTATATTGCATCCACACCAATGAGCATGGGTAGGAAGGGAAAAGTTAAATTAGCCACACGGAGTGGGGGAGGAAAACCACATCAGAGGAGCAGGATCTTACTGCAGAAATAAATGATTTGCCCAAGAAAAAAATTAGAGGCTGCATTGCTTGAGCTTTCTGAGAGGAAATTAGATGAGACATGTAGGCAAATACATCTGAAGGGCTCCTGCCTGATTGTGAAGTAGATAGAGTAGATGGCCCCTTTTACTGCTACTGTAGTTATGCAGGTGAACATCTGTTGTCCACCTGATTAACCACAAAGCCACATCTGTCAGGAGCAGGACACCACTGCTGTGATCAAGAGGGAAAGTCTGCCTGTTGTGAAGCTGAAGGCTTTATTTTGCATCTCTCCATCCCATTAACAAGCAGTTGAGTGCATTAACAACAGGCTTACCCAAACCAAACAACACATGAGTGCCTACCAAAAGCAACTGGCTTGAACGTATGTGGGATAAATTATACTTTCTGTTATTAAGTAACTGCACTGAGTTCTCACTTTAGAGTATGTATATGACACAGCTTTTGGTAAGCTTGTGTGTCGTCCCACTGACTGCTACTGCTCCTCTGTGTAGCTGTGAGCAAGGCACGTTGCTTCACTGAGCTTAAGCTTTTTCACCTCTTACATGGCAACAACAATGTTCCTCTTTCATTGTAAAGAGCTCTGAGCACCACAGGGAAAAAACAATCCATTATTGTAAGTCAAGAACACAAATGAAGGGTAGGACTGCATGTCTCAACTCTCTTCTAGTTAATGATTAGACATCAGTTGGGAGATTCTCTACAGGATACAGAACAAGTCTTTAAGGAATCTGGACATGATGTTGGTTACAACAGTGTGAGCTAGAGGAATCTTTCAAGGCTGACTCCCCTATAACAGGAAGTAGTATGTAAATGGCTGTAAGTGATAATAAAAGGAATAGCATAATACTGTCTAGTGATACTCATAATGCAGTGAAGCAAGGTTCCACCACAGTGTTATTAGCATGTATTATTTATGTTGCAATGGTGCCAAAGTGACTTGACCTGGGTAGGGCTTACTATGCTGTGTCTTGTACAACAAAGAGCATCCTGCAGCAAAGACGTGGTAAAGTGGTGAAAAAAACCCAAAAGGCAGAATTGAGTGTGAGGATGCAAGGAGCAGGGTGTGCAGAGATTCTACTATCCTTTGTAAGGAAACCTGGCATGAAGAGAGGGTGTCCTGTACTGCTCAGAGTGGCCATGGAGGCCATGTCACCACTGTATAAAAGGTGGGGGCAGCTTCTGAGCTGTAATGACTTATTGCTGAGTGCTGTATTGCTGAAGACTGAAACACGCAATGGAAAATAAAATTCCCATACTGCTTCAAATTAGCGAGGAGCTTCAGCTGATTTCCTGAAAACAGTTGTGTTTAGTTAAAAGCATAAATCCATGCACATGAAACAATCTTGGCTCTGGTAGGATGCAGTCTAGCAAGGTCTCCTCCTGCTCACCAAAGCTTGCTAGGAGTGCTGGTGGGTATCAGCTGCCCAGTAACCACTAGACCTGGGTGAGGTTTGTTCACTGACAGCTCCCCATATCTTGCTTCCTGGGGCCAGCTCCTAGCTGAGCTCTGCGCGCAGCCTTCCCTCTTCCCATGTGGTTTTCAGGCGGATGCCAAAAGTTGAAGCCAAAGCTCATAACATGCCAATTGCCCTGGCCTCAAAACCACAAATGATTGTATACAGCTGTTGGCAAATGAAACATTGTTCCAAACGTTTAATACCTAATTGAATAAACTTGTGGAGCCCAGCTCTGGGTTCCACTGCCCTTTTGTCAACTCTCCAGCTCACTCTCAGTCCCTGTGTGTTCCAGAGTGAGGGAATGAGGATTGCCTTACAGCTTTCCATCATTATATATATATTTTTTTTAAATATATTTTTTAATATATATATTTATTTATATATATATAAATAAATCTGTCGCAGCATAGTTTCAGATCTATCAATTTTCTGTTGGAACACTCAGAGAGTTAATTGTAAAGTCCATTTCCTCTGTTTTCCCTGTACCAGATTTCTGCTAATGGACAAATAAATCGATTCATAGCAGCTTTTGATTCTCCAGTAAAAATGCACAAGCACTTTATTTAGATGTGGTGAATGGTAGTTATGTTCGATGGGGAAAATGGGCAATTGTTTTTGTGATCTGATCTAGAACACAAAGGTCTAGTCACTACATAAAATTATAAGGTAATTCATGAAATACACTCCTGGATCAGACAAAGACACCAAAAGTGACTTTGCCAACAGTAACTTACACTGCACAGCGGGTTGAAAAAGGTTAGCATTGTCTTTTTTGGAATATCAATAACCTAAATTAAATGTACCATGCTTAATTTTTAAAAATCCAGAGATTATATGGTTTACTTGTAGAGAAAGAGTACCACTCTGCAACATGTGTAAGGTTTCAAAGGTTATGAGGAACAGATGCCACTACTCCATTCTTTTTGAACAACATTTGAAGTTGTACATAATTTTCTCCAAATTGCCTTTTAATGTGTGATTGCCTCAAACCCAACTAACTGAGCAGGGCTGTGTGATATGCAAATTGCAAGCTTGCTACTGCAATCAACATCTCCCAGGGAGGGAAATATTTCTGATCCAGCAAATCATTTTGACCCATCAGTAATGAACCGTGCTGCGAAGAGATGTTGCTCTCTTCCTCAAAAGCTGTGCAAAGTGAACAGCTCCCAGGTTTTCTGCTTTAGATAGATTTACTAAAATAATTTTAAAGGATTTTCTGGCTTAGGAGAGAAGAAGGGGTTGTGTTAAATCTCCCAAAGGGAATTTATTTTTTCAGTACTAGCGTGATGTCTCTGGTTCAGAAAGTCAGTATTCTGACAGAAAGTAGTTCAGATTATAATCCAAATAATGGATCCCAAGAGAAGCTTCCACTCTTTAGTGAAGACATCAAGAGGGGAAAAAATGTACTGCATTTTATCACCATCTAAACTCACTTTCTGCTTGTCCAGTGGAACTGTTGCCCAACAGACAGTTCTGCTAACACTCTATGTAATTTTCCATTGGAAAGACATTAAAAGCTTTGTACTCAGCATAAAATGTACAATTCAAATAGTGATGGTGATTCTTGGATTAATTGAAAAGAATTCATTAACTGCAAAACCAAAACAAAACGGAAAAGCACAATCAGTTCCTTTGCATACAGGATTCTGCAATGCCTGGGGCTTGGGGGCATGAGGGCATTGACTGGGTGTAGCAAGGGGCAGGATTTTGTCCTGGTGGGCTTCTTCTCTAATTCTAATGCAATGTGAGGAATTCATTCACAGACATCCTCAGCAAGGCCCATGAAGGCTTGATGTGCAGGGTAACATGCCCCTAAACCCACCAAATCTCTCAGTAAATTGTAACTCATTTGTTCCCCTGTACCCCCCCATCTTGTGGGCACCCAGGACACAGCAGAGTGGAGTTCACTTAGTCATGCAGCCTGATCATGGCTCCTAACCTCAAGGATGTAGGGTACCTTGAAGGGGATATTGTCAGTCCAGGGAGATGACTAGAGCTGCACAAAAGCCCTTTTACATGGTCATCTCAGATGGATGTCAGCCAAGAGCCACAAATGCCCCCTGCCTGCCAACCCCAGGGTGGCCAGCACTGCCAAACCATGGTACTGTGCAGAGGCCAAGCACCCACAAGAGGACAAAGCAAAACCAGGTTTCTTCTCTCCAGTACAAAGACTTGTAGAGATGGCAAGTCAGACTGGCTGCGGCTGGATGCCTGCTAGGACAGGCACAAGAGAAGCCTGGGCTTGTGTGTAAGCCAGGAGATGGACCTGAATACTAGAGCAACTGCTGGGATAGAGTCATCTTGGGAACGAGAAGGAAATAATGCTTGAGCTTCTGTTCTGGGCAGCCACATAAACCTGTGGTTCTTAACACCCCAGTTACTCCACTGATTTTTGTGGGACTGCTTACATGTTAAAGAAATGCACATCTCTAAGTACTTAGCATGAGTTAGAAGTTTAGCCTAGTGCCGTTGTATAAAGGAACAACATGGAGCTCTAGCGCTTTGGTAACTGCACAGGCAGGACAGAGAGATTGCACATTGGTAGGGAAACAAGAATGGTCTGGGAAGAGTTCTTCATCTTGAAAAAGTCTAGAGATCATAGAGAGTAAATGGGAGATGTGGGCGAAAGCAGAATGTGGGATGTAAAAGATGGAGGGGAATGGAAACAAAAAAGAGCACAACTGGGGAACTGACAAATGGAAAGACAATGGGAAGCTTGAAAGAGAAAGCTGGAGAAACACTCTTGAGTCCTTCCATCTGGAGGTTAGTGACGTGAGGTTTTTATTAGCCTCTGCTAGGATAACTATTTTTTTCTCTCTTGTTTATTCCTCCTTTTAAGATCTGTACCATGTTTGCATTCCCCCCTCCTCTCCCTTTACCATGGCTGTTCAAATCTAATTACCAGAGATTCATTATATTAGCTTACTTCGTTCCCTCAAAACCCTGGGCTGCATATCATCTGGATCTGATTAAGTATGGTGCATTTCATTTTCCCAGCTATTCCCCTACCTGCTTTTAATCAGCATGAGATTTTTCATTTAAATGTCATTAGGCTTTTGAATAAATACATAAAGAACATTATAAATAAGTATAAAAGCTTCATACAAGTCAGGCACAAGGAAAGCTATGCCCAAGACCACCCACTGTGGTGTCCTTCTCTGAGGAGGCTATGCCAGATATGCCCAGAGGTGTTAATACAGCTGCCACATTTTTTTAGAAGAGCATTTTGTGAAGCAGCAGACTTTTACTAGCACCTTGAACACTCCTCTGAGGTTCCATATGATGTATATATGAAGCTCAACATTTGGCAATGCATTTGTGCCTTTCATTTCATTGTGAGTTCAGTGACATTTCCACAAGTGATTTGCCTTGTGGCTTCAAGGCAGCTAACCAGACATACTCACCTGATGGTGTTTGTCATCTCCTGGCATTCAGCTCCTTTCCTCACAAGCGAAGATTTATTATGCATGAAGAAGGGATCTAATTAACAGAAATAATTGAACTGTACCCTTTGTAGTGAAGTTAATCATTGTTCTATGCCTAATTCTCCTTCCATGACTTGATGGCTCTGCTTGCCTCAGTGAGGTTAAGTATTACCCAAGTTCTCCAAAGAGTGAAGGTTTCACGGTAGGAACCTAATGGACCAGAAGTACAAATAAAACATATAACCTTTGGGATGAGTTCAAAAGAGGATTCAGCATCTTTGAGGGAGATTTCTCAGACACACATCTGACAAAGTCTCTGTGATCATACTTCATGAACCTTTAAAAAAGCAGTTTACTATTTCAGACAGGTTTTATTCTCATAAAATTTTATCCTTCACTTGCTTCTTCCGGCACTTTGGTTTTGCCACTATCTGTAAAGCCTGGACTTGTTTTTCTTAACCATTTACAATATACTTTTTTTTGCTCTACCCATTCTTTTGTCTTCTGTCTTCTACAGAGTGCCTGACATCTTCAGTTGCTCCTCTGCACACTTATAGTACGAAGGTCCTTTGTCATTAGACCCCAGTTTGAGGTTAGTGTCTCTTAGCTTAATTTGGACTTTGCCCTGAAGTTGACTTTACCTCTCTCTTGTCACTGAGCAAGATATCTATCTTTCTATGCCTACAGTCCTTGTGGAGGAACCCCACCTTGGATTTGGCCCCTCCTATTTACACTGCAGCAGAGCTGAGAGAAAGCCTGCTTGTTGTTCATCCAACACCATGCGTGGCAATTACCTGGAAAGATGCTGCATATCAAACAGAGCTTGTAGTTCTCTCCTTTCCTGTGTGCCACTGAGGCTATGCCTGTATTTAGGGGAAGACCTAAGTTTAGAACTCCTTTGAGGCACTTGTCTGCAAATATGCTAAAGTGAAAAAGGGAGGGGTGGGGGGAGGAAGAAGAGAAAAGGCCCTAAAAGTGCAACTCTTACATAGTATTTTGAGACAAAAAATTAAAAATCTCTGCTAATATGGGTTTAAACACTGCTTCTCATGAACAGCAAGGCATGTTCTGAGTGATGTGTTCAGTGACATTGCTTTGAGTACCAGTTTATTTCAGTGACTTTCATTCAGTGTTTCATGAATGTTGGTCTGATTTAGTTGCTCAAATTATTTAGCAACTGGTCTGAGGTAGCAAACTGATTTTTAAAAGACTGTAATTTCCTTAAGGACACTTTATGGTGTGAGTTTAATGAACCACAAACATGAGGAATGGATGACATGATTTCCTTGTTTGGCCTGCTACCTCTCATCCAAGTGTATTTTTATTCTCTGTGTGGTTGTGCCCTCCCAGAACTGTCTACTAGTTTAGATAGCCCAAATTCAAGGGAGCTTGGGTCAGTATTACAAACTCTCCCACTGTCTTCAGACTTTTAGTTATTTCCTTCCTCTGTATCACTTGATCTAGAGTAGTTGCAGGTTTTTTTTTACTTAATGCCCATTGTTTCCCTGCCATAAAGTGCCCCTATCTGGAATAAAAGAATGATTTTGGTTTAGGACTGAGAAACATCACACCCAGCAGATATCTAGGTAACTAAAGTCCCCATGAGCAGACTATCTCAAAAGCCAGAGCTCCATTTAAATTGTTCAGGATTTTTTCCTTCTTCCTTTTTTTTTTTTTTGAGATGACCTTAGCGGTGATCCCTTTTGTCTTTCAAGTCATGACTCCTTACTCAAAGCATTTGTGTGCTGGCTTCTTGACACTCAAACTCTGTCTCTCCTGGCAGCTGTTTTGCACAGGTAGGAAGCTTTGTTGAGAAATGCATAGCCGTTATCCACTGACTTCTACAGATGGACTAATTCCTTAGGAAGAGGATGGGGGAAATCAGATTAATGTTTATTCTTGGCTTTCAAATAGGCTAGGTAACTCTCAGAGTATTTTTGGTTGGTTGGATTTTTGGGTGTTTGATTTTTTGGTTGTTGGTTGGTTGGTTTGGGGTTTTTTTTGTTTGTTTGTTTGTTTTGTTGTGGGTTTATTTGAGGGGCTGGGGTTCAAAATGTGAGCAAAGTCGATTTTTTCTTGAAAAAAGTTCAGTCCAATAGGTGTTTCAGTGTTTGCAGGTTCAGGAACAGAACAGTTTGCAAAATCCATTATAAGGCTCTTAAGCAAAGAAAATAGAGCCCCAAAGTATCTGTACTTGTTGTTGTTTTGTAGAAATGAAACAAACTTCATAGGAAGTGATTATAAATCTTCATCCAATGAAATATTCACCAATCAGGTGTTCAACAATCTTACAACATCACAAAATCTATGCATTTAACTGTGAAAATTCCTCCACATTTTGCAGTTTCCTCTTTACAACTGATCTGTCATGGTAGAACCTCACCTAGGTCTGAATCTTAACTTTCTGACAGAAAATTCAGATTCAGGTCCAAATCCAGACCCAAACTGGGATAACTCATGTGTATCCTCAGAGCTTGACATCAAAGCAGAAGGATAACTGTACTGACCTTATCATGACCCAATGCAGGAGCATGAGTGTCAAACAGTCTGCTTTTAATCTCTATTACACCAATACAGACCGAGAACCAGCTCATGGTGTCAGTGAAAAACAGGTCCATGCAATTAAGTGAAGTATCTTTGATTTTACTACAAGGGACTAAGGAGAAAATCCAACCCACTGTTTTCAGAAGGTTAAGTGATACACAAAAAGGAGGTCTTCTTTAAGCTAACTTCCCCATGTCTCCCATGTCTCTAGAAAAAGTGGAACTTAGGCCTTTGAGGAAAGAAGGAAGCCATGAGATGAAAGTGCTCTCCTCTGCAGAAATTTTCGCAGCAGCAGGGAAGTCAAAAGAGGGGGGTTTACTCTGTTGTGGGTTTGCATAGCCCACGAATGGAAACTCAGGGGAAGGAATTACTGAGTAGAGAATGATACAGTTCTTTGCAACACCGAGAAGTGAACATGGAGGCCAGACCTGGAGGCCAGCAGTTCAGACACAGATTCCTTGGACTGTCGCCTCTGGTTATATAGATTCAGGTTAAAAATAAAATAAAATAAAATTAAATTAAATAATAAAATAAAATAAAATAAAATAAAATAAAATAAAATAAAATAAAATAATAAAATAGAATGAAATAAAATAAAATAAAATAAAATAAAATAAAATAAAATAAAATAAAATAAAATAAAATAAAATAAAATAAAATAAAATTTGAAAAAAGCAAGGGGGCTTTTGTGGAGGAAAGGCAGCAAAATGCTTTGCAAGGAAAGCTGAAACTGAAGCTGAAGCCTCTTCCTTGTAATGAGAGGCTATAATTCAAAGCAAGGTTTCCAAGGCACCGACATGTGTTTGTGCTCATGAAGACTCACTGCAGTAGAGAAGAAAACGGGAGCACAAAAGAATGCTTTTCCTTGCTTTAATGAAGCTAATGGCTCTTTAGTCTCCATGGAGCACTGGAGGATGTGACCATTAATTTCTTATTTGTAATTTGTATGCACCTTGCCGCACTCATATTTTTTTATGGTAGTAATCTCATTGCAATACCTAAGATGGGAGGAAAAGCAGCATGTAGAAAAAGGATCCTCTTGGTGGGAAAAGATGAACTGCATGGCCTGTCTCCCTAGCTACCCTGGCTAAGCTGCAGAAGTTATGTGCCATGCTCCACTTTTGATGGAGCACTGCGTGAGGTGAGCCCTTTTAGAAGGGCCCTTGCAGCTGAAGGCAGAGCAGCTTATCTCAGTGGCCGTGTGAGAAGCATCTCTTTTATTTGAACTGCTTCTTTTAGAGGAACTGTAGCTCATGGCATAGAGAGGAAGAAAGACAAAATGTAGGGGAAAAAGGAGGTAGCACATCCTGTTCTACATAAAGCAAGGAAGTAGCATAAGTATACCACAATTCAGCATATACAAAAACCATATGGTTCTGGCTAATATAATGAAGGCTTTGCAACGAGAGACAAGGCACTATTAGCAACATATCCTATGTGTATGTACATATATATATATATATATATATATACACACATGTGTGGGATGGGAGAGAGTGTCAAACAAAAGTCAAACTGTCTCCTCAGGCACTGGCAGATTTTCTTTTCTTTTCTTTGGTGGCAAATCTCAGCACAAAGGCCACACTTCTGACTGATCCACTTTTAGAAGTCAGTAACAGCTGTGGGACAGCTTAATTGAGGACTGGGGTCATGTAGCACGAAGAGCTTCCCTGTTGTTTTTGGAATAAAGAAAAAGCTCTTCCAAGTTGTGGTGTGAGAAGGCTATGTCCAATCCAACCTGTCTGGAGAACTCCAGCCCTTATTAAACACAGCCATAGGGGGGATTGCCATTTGCCTTGATGACTCTTGTTAGTTGAGTTGTTGATGACGGTAATAGCTGGAAAATCAATTACTGCACAGAGAGAGGTAGGGAAACAGAGAGAAACTGTTCTGAATACAGCCCTTGGTTTCAAGACAGGAGGGAAGGAGGGATGAGCCCACTGGTGAAACACAAGGGTGAGACATAAGTGTCAGCTATACCATATGTTTGCAGTGGGAGTTTGTCTGGCAGCAGCCACTGATTTTCTTTTCTATCATCCTGGGAAATTCACACTTGCCTACCTGGCAAGGACAATTCAGTAGGGTCTGGAGGACACCCTGAGATGTTTAATTAAAAGGCAGTACTGAAGTTTGGGCCCAGACAATGGCTGATTTTTTTCCAGCAGCCAAGATGAAAAGCAAAACACAGAGATCTTACTGATCTCATAAAAGTATTTTTTCTTGATGGGTAAAAAAAGTGAAGAAAAAATGTATTTTTCTTTAACAAAATGTTTTGTTTGGGTCTCAGGCCATAAAAAGTCTAAATCAAAAGGAATTCCAAGTCTTCTTTTGAGCTAAGAGCCAGATTTTCTGACAGGATGAGGACTTACTCCATGTGCCTTGTTCACAGACATCTGGAAGTATGTTAGAAATGGAAACAAGAGTAAAACTTTCCTGGGTCTTGGGTCTTTCCACCAAAAGGCTTGACAGACCCATGGAAGGGGGGCTGGAACTAGATGATCCTTGTGGTCTCTTCCAACCCTGACTGATTCTATGATTCTATGACATTATCTCCTGATTTTCCTCTGGTGTTTTCCTCAAGTGTCTTATGTATATCACTCTTCAAGCTAGAGCTATTTATAGCACAGCAGCAGGCAAGGAGGAGAATATAGCTAAGGCTACAGATTCACCTGCATTTGTCACTAGATCAGTGTCCTGTGGTTTTTGCAGGGACAGTGTGGTCATGCACACAAAAATATTTAATATTCTACAATATATCTTGACTCTTTCCTCCCTAAAACATCCTCATCAATTTTAATGCTAAATTAATAAATACTAACAAGACACTTAAGGTGTTAATGGAGCATTAATTATTGCTGAGGTTTTTGTGGAAAGGCATGTGACACCCACATGAATACCAAATTACTTTCTTTATGACTAGAATAATTACAGAGAATATTAAATGAAGCTGAAAGTCATGGGGCTCTTAGCAGTAATTGTTAGCAATTGTTCATATAGCACCCGATTTCTAATACCATATTTACCTAAATTGGCTAAGAAAAGCACACGAGGTATGTAAAGCACAATGAATCACTCCAGTTTACATCTCTAACTTGAGAAATTGCTTCCTCATTGCCCACAGGAGAATAATAAGCATGGCCTTTCGAGTCTGGTTTAAACCTGAGACTGGCAAAATCTGTCAGAAAAACTGAGCGCTGCTTTCCTTTTCTGCTTGGAAAGGTGTGGGGTTTTTCTTATCAGGAGTAATAGCAAACATGATTTTATGAATAAAAGTGAGGAGGGGAACTTAAAATCACCCACTCTTTTTCACAGTAGTGGGAAGTCAGAGTTTTACAGCCAGGGAGGGTTATGGGTGAGCAGCGGATAAGTTTTGAGTTTTTGTTTTTGTGTGAAAGGATCTGTGGGAAAGTGAGTTCAGGGACATGCAAAGGACCAAGTCCTGGTGCTTGAAGCACCTGGAAGATACTGATTATTATGTGCTTTTACCTAAGGAAAGAGTCTAGCCCTGAAAAGAAGTCCGGCATCCACCAGGGTCGATTGAAACAATATTCCTGTGTTTACCTTTGAAGCTGGAAATGGATTTAGTTCCTGGGAAAACATACACAGTGTTTACCCATGGGTGAAACAGCTCAAGGGCTGGGGCTTCCCTGTGTCCCCACCCTGTTGAAGGAGGGCTGGCAGCCCTGGAGGCAAAGGAGGTTCCGTGTCAGTAGTCCAAACTGCAGAAATACCCAAAGTAGGGTCATGGTTCTGGAGCTTTGAATTGGATGCAGGTGGGAGGCTCGGGGGAGAGACGGACTCTGGTGCCCATGCGAGGTCCTGAGGTGTTTTTCCAGGATGTGCCCTATTGTACAGCCCCTCAGAACCACACTGGATTTAATTATCTGAGGCAAGACCCAGGAGCGTGAAAGCAGAATAAAGAGGCTTACCACTACCTGTGAGAAAATATCCTCACTTGTGAACTTTGAGTTGACTGGAAACTGAAACTTGAGCCTGGATTTCAGCATTCGGATTGACTGCTGAGTGTTCCCAGTGAGTATCCTTTGATGAGCTTCTCCGGCTTTTCTGCATGGCTGATCTCCTAACTCACGTGGCATTTCTTCAGTACATGACCAACTGCCTCAGAAACTGGCTTTCCTCTACCCAAAGAGACTTTAGCTAGCTTGCCAGCTTTGGGGTGAAACAAGTTCTAGATGTGTCTGAAACATTCCCGCATGCAGAAAACCCTCTGTGAAAGGGCATGTGAAAGGTGAGCAAGATGTGGGGGAAACCTGTATTTCACTCATACTTTCTTCTCTAATTAGAAACGTGAGTCAGTGCTGTGTTCCTTTATTCTATTCTATAGACTCTTTGGAAGCCCTAGTGTGCCTGTTAATTCTCCCAGTAGACTAATTCAGCTTGCTCTGCTGAAGCAGAGCATTGCATTAACTATGTTTCAGTTAGCTCATATTCCCGAATGATGCTCAACTGCTGTCTGTAGATGAAGTCACTACCTAGCTAATCAAAAATTTCTAAGTGTGATCTCTTTTACGTGTGCATGCACATACTAGTCTGGCATTCTGTTCAAGATCCTGACTGGAGCTTCGGAAGGCGGCCATCTGCAAGTGAAACCTAAGGAGGAAGAAAGTAAATAGAGCCCAAACCTTTTGAAACTCCAAATTGTTTCTGCAATTAAACTACTTAGGTGTCTATCTGGAGTACTGCATCCATTTCTAGACCCCCTATTACAGGAAGCATCTAGACATGCTGGAGTTTGTCCAGAGAAGGGCCATGAGGATGATCAGAGGGCTGGAGCACCTCTCCTATGAGGACAGACTGAGAGAGTTGGGGCTGTTCAGTCTGGAGAAGAGAAGGCTCTGAGGAGACCTTATTGTGGCCTTCCAGTATCTGAAGGGAGCCTACAAGAAAGCTGGGGAGGGACTTTTTAGGGTGTCAGGTAGTGATAGGACTAGGGGGAATGGAGCAAAACTAGAAGTGTGTGGATTCAGATTGGATGTTAGGAAGAAGTTTTTCACCATGAGGGTGCTGAGACACTGGAAGAGGTTTCCCAGGGAGGTGGTGGAAGCCCCATCCCTGGAAGTTTTTAAGGCCAGACTGGATGTAGCTCTGAGCAACCTGATCTAGTGTGAGGTGTCCCTGCCCATGGCAGGGGTGTTGGAACTAGATGATCCCTGAGGTCCCTTTCAACCCTAACAATTCTATGATTCTATGATTCTATGCCTGTGAGCATTTGATTAGAAATGGTTAGGCTATAGCAGCTAAATGAGCACTGACAGGAGACAGAGACATTTGCACAAGATACCATCAGCAAATATTTTCTCTCTGCTTGTCATCACATCCTTCCTTCAGCTCCCTGTTCGGGTCAAAGTAGCCTCAAATAAGTGCCTGCATCTCATGTAAATGTCTCCCATTTTGCTGAGTGAATCTATTGACAATGTGCACTGGTTGTGCACAAGGTAGGTTTTTTTTGTGTCACAGCTGCTTCCTCTCCATCAGCCCACAGAGGGCCCAATGGAGGCCACAGCAAAACCTGTCACAACTTAATTAACTGTGTACTCACTTGGAAAGAAAGTTTAAAATTAACCAAACTGTGAGAAATTAATGTTACCTGGCCACACTCATGGAATTACAGAGCCAGACTTTGTCGTAGTTGAACTTGATTGGTAGCTATGTAGTTATGTTCAGGATAAATTTGCTCTGAGTGATACAATCACCAGGAAATTCTCTTTGGACAGTGTGACCTAACTGCAGCCTGTTGCTGAATACTGACAGGATGCCTCAGGTGACATTTCCCAGCTTCCAGGAACATGATTATCCCCCAGAGAATCACACACAGAATCACACACACACAGAATCAATAAGGTTGGAAAAGACCTCAAGGATCATGAAGTCCAACCTGTCACCCAAGACCTCATGACTACTAAACCATGGCACCAAGTGCCACACCCAATCCCCCCTTGAACACCTCCAGGAATGGTGACTCCCTGGGCAGCACATTCCAATGGCTAACAACTCTCTCCTTTTCTTTCTTCTCACTTTGAGCCTAAACTTCCCCTGGTGCAGCTTGAGACTGTGCCCTCTTGTTCTGCTGCTGGTTGCCTGGGAGAAGAGACCAACCCCCTCCTGACTACAACCTCCCTTCAGGTAGTTGTAGACAGCAATGAGGTCACCCCTGAGCCTCCTCTTCTCCAGGCTAAACAACCCCAGCTCCCTCAGCCTCTCCTTGTAGGGCTTGTGTTCGAGGCCTCTCACCAGCCTCGTTGCCCTTCTCTGGACACGTTCAAGTATCTCAATGTCCTTCTTAAATTGAGGGGCCCAGAACTGGACACAGTACTCAAGGTGCAGCCTAACCAGTGCTGAGTGCAGGGGCACAATGACTTCCCTGCTCCTGCTGGCCACACTATGCCTGATGCAGGCCAGGATGCCATTGGCTCTCTTGGCTACCTGGGCACACTGCTGGCTCATGTTCAGCCTGCTGTCAACCAGCACCCCCAGGTCCCTTTCTGTCTGGATGCTCTCCAGCCACTCCAACCCCAGCCTGTAGTGCTGCTTGGGGTTGTTGTGGCCAAATGTACTCCTGCTATCATGAAATGGATTTCATGAATAAAGTGGGGGCAAGGGCTGTGAGCAATGCATGCCACAAACCTCAGCGGTGACGTGCCCGAGAGGCAAACAGCTTACCCAGAGAACACGGAGAATAAAAATAAACTCACTTGCGTGCAGAATTCCAGAGTTGTTTCACAATATCCCACATACTCCCCTTCCTTTGCTTGCCTAGGATGTGTGTAAAGCAGACATGGAAATCTGTTTCAAGAAGCTTGGCTCTGTTTTCAATGAAGGAACTTACACAAGTGTTCAACTCCTCCTAAAACTTGCTGTCACCTGGTCATATAGATCTGGTTCCTTCATGTTCGTTTTTGGTAACTTGTCTATACTTCAGCTTACAGAAGAGGCCTTTTCTTTCTTCTTGCTGTTCTCAAACACTTACTTTTGCAAATATTTCACTGATCTCAGTGGAGAACAAGTCAGTTTTACTTTCAAGACTTCAACATGTCATCAACATAACAGTTCCAAATACAGTTTTTTTCAAGAAATGAGAAATGGGGATAAGAGATTTAAGTAAAAAGCAAGTACAAAAGAAACTATGCATAAAACACTATGTTCTTAGCAATGAAATACATCAGGATGGATTTTTCAGTAAATTTTGTGTTAGCTCATGCACTGAAGCATCTGTGCAAGCAAAGTCCTGCTGTATGTAAATTGAATGCCTAACAATAGGTGTGGCTAGGCAAATAAGCCATATGTATTCTTACCTTCTGAATTTGCAATTAATTCATGCTCCTGGGTAAAATTGAGTCCTTTGTGAAATCTAGCACCTGTATAAGTCTTCTCTTTATCTTGAAAAATGCTAACAGTAGAATAATTCAGACATTTGAAATTTTATATGTAATTAATATTAAATTAAATCTAAGATACAAGTCATAGTCAAGAAATTAGAATCATAGAATCATAGAATCAAGAAGGCTGGAAGAGAACTCAAAGATCATCGAGTCCAACCTGTCACCCTAAACCTCATGACTATCTAAACCATGGCACCAAGTGCCACGTCCAATCCCCTCTTGAACACCTCCAGGGATGGTGACTCCACCACCTCCCTGGGCAGCCCATTCCAATGGCCAACCACTCTCTCTGTGAAGAACTTTCTCCTCACCTCCAGCCTAAACCTCCCCTGGCGCAGCTTGAGACTGTGTCCTCTTGTTCTGGTGCTGGTTGCCTGGGAGAAGAGACCAAACCCCTCCTGGCTACAACCTCCCTTCAGGTAGTTGTAGACAGCAATGAGGTCTCCCCTGAGCCTCCTCTTCTCCAGGCTAAACAGTCCCAGCTCCCTCAGCCTCTCCTCATAGGGCTTGTGCTCAAGGCCTCTCACCAGCCTCGTTGCCCTTCTCTGGACATGCTCCAGCAATTCAACATCTTTCCTAACCTGAGGGGCCCAGAACTGGACACAGTACTCAAGGTGCGGCCTAACCAGTGCTGTGTACAGGGGTACAATGACCTCCCTGCTCCTGTTGGCCACACTATGCCTGATGCAGGCCAGGATGCCATTGGCTCTCTTGGCCACCTGGGCACACTGCTGGCTCATGTTCAGGTGCCTGTCAACCAGTACCCCCAGGTCCCTTTCCACCTGGCTGCTCTCCAGCCACTCTGACCCCAGCCTGTAGCTCTGCATGGGGTTGTTGTGGCCGAAGTGTAGCACCCGGTACTTGGACTTGTTGAATGCCATCATGTTGGACTCTGCCCATCTGTCCAGGCTGTCAAGGTCCTTCTGCAGAGCCCTTCTACCTTCTAACAGATCAACACCTGCTCCCAGCTTGGTGTCATCTGCAAATTTACTGATGATGGACTCAAACCCCTCATCCAGATCATCAATAAAGATACTGAACAGGATGGGGCCCAGCACTGATCCCTGGGGGACACCACTAGTGACAGGCTGCCAGCTGGATGTGGCACCATTCACCACCACTCTCTGGGCTCGGCCCTCCACCCAGTTCCTAACCCAGCGCAGAGTGCTGCTGTCCAAGCCATGGGCTGACAGCTTGGCCAGGAGTTTGCTGTGGGGGACAGTGTCAAAGGCCTTGCTGAAGTCCAGGTAGACTACATCCACAGCCTTCCCTATGTCCACCAGGCTGGTCACCTGATCATAGAAGGAGATCAGGTTGGTCAGGCAGGACCTGCCCTTCCTAAATCCATGTTGGCTGGGCCTGATCCCTTGGCCATCCTGCAGGTGCGCAGTGATTGCCCCCAAGACAATCTGCTCCATGATTTTCCCTGGCACTGAGGTCAGGCTGACAGGCCTGTAGTTCCCAGGTTCTTCTGTTCGTCCCTTCTTGTGGATGGGTGTCACATTGGCCAGTTTCCAGTCTTCTGGGACCTCTCCAGGGAGCCACAACTGGTGGAAAATGATGGACAGAGGCTTGGCCAGCTCATCTGCCAGCTCTTTCAGCACCCTAGGATGAATCCCATCAGGTCCCATGGACTTGTGAATATCCAAGTGACTCAACAAGTCTCGAACTAATTCCACATGGATTTCAGGAGTACAACACTGCTCCTTGACCCCATCAACCAGTTCAGGAGGCCAGTTATCCTGAAGTCCTCCTGCCTTACTGTTGAAAATGGAGGCAAAGAAGGTATTTAGAATCTCAGCCTTCTCCTCATCCTTAGTTACAATGTTACCCTCCACGTCCAATAAAGAGTGGAGGCTCCTCTTGCTCCTCTTTTTAGCATTAATATATTTATAAAAATGCTTTTAGTTGTCCTTCACGGAAGCGGCCAGTTTAACTTATAACTGTGCTTTTGCCTCTCTAATTTTTCTTCTACATGATCTAGCAACATCCTTAAACATATCACTAGTTGCCTCCCCCCCTTTCCAAAGGCGATAAACCCTCTTTTTTTCCCTTAAATCCTTCAGGAGCTGCTTGCTTATCCAGGCCAGTCGTCTTCCCCGCCGGCTCGTCTTACGGCATGTGGGAACTGCCAGTTCCTGTGCCTTTAGGAGGTCCTGTTTGAAGTAGGTCCAACCATCCTGGACCCCTTTCTTCTTAAGGGCTGTTACCCAGGGAACTTTCCGAATAAGTTGCCTGAACAACCTGAAGTTTGCCCTCCGAAAGTCCAAAGTGAGGGTTCTGTTACTGCTCCTCCCTATTTCCCTGCATATTGAAAACTCCACTATCTCATGGTCACTGCACCCTAGACAGCCTCCGACCATCACATCTCCCACCAGCCCTTCTCTATTTGAGAACAGCAGATCAAGCAGAGCCTTACCCCTGGTAGGTTCACCTAAGAGCTGCATCAGGAAGTTGTCATCCATGCACTCTAGGAACCTTCTGAACTGTCTCCTCTCTGCTGAATTAAGTTCCCAGCAGATGTCTGGTAGGTTAAAGTCCCCCATAAGGACAAGGTCTGATGATCTTGAGACAGCTTCCAGCCGCTTATAGAATATCTCATCGGTTCTGAGGCATCAAAGGATTCCCTAATATACAGGGCCACCCCTCCTCCTCTTCTCCCTTGCCTGTCTCTCCTAAAGAGCTTATAACCCCCCAGTGTGGTACTCCAATTGAGAGAATCGTCCCACCATGTTTCTGTGATGGCAACTACATCATAGTTCCTCTGGTGAACCAAGAGTTCCAGTTCATCTTGTTTGTTGCCCATACTGCGCGCATTGTGTACATGCACTTCAGCTGGGCTGCTAGCAATTAACATTCATTAAATGGCATCTGAAGACTGAAGGGAGGTAAATATGACTCTAATTGCATGTAAAAGGGATAAGGACTGGGGAGGAAACTAGGAAATGGCAAGTCTGATATCTCTGCCAGGCAAATTAGCTCAGACTGTGATGCAGGACAGAGTGGACACCTGAACAGTCAGCCTGGCTTCTCAAAGGGAAGTTCTGCCTTCTGCATAACTTCTAGGAGCATTTTGCTGAGGCCAGCTAATATGTGATGCTGGTGACACTGCCTCACTGGTTTTCAAACAGTCTTGTCATAAAGATTTTTATGTGACCAGAGGACAAGAGGTAAAGTCCTAATCTACATATGTAATAGGCTAAATGTTAGAAAACTACAGATGGAAGTAGGTGGTCATTTTCCTCTGTGGAGGGAAGTCATGGAGGGAGTTGTGCAGGTCTCTTTTGTCTGTGCTAGTAATCTGTGCCAAGCCTGGATTGTTTGATGTGCTCATAAAAGGGAGCAGTCATACAGTTATTCAAGGTATTGAAGTGAAGACAGACTGTTAGAAATTGCAAGAAGAACTAATTAGACTGTCTGGCAACAAAAAAGCAAATCAAATTATTGTAGATAAATGATTTACATGTGAATCAAACTGTTTCCATCAGTGTATGAAAAGGTATTGGAGGTGGGAAACCCCCAATCTGTGTGTATGATGGTGGGCCTTGAGCAGATAGGAACACAATAAGAGCAGCTCCATACACAGTGACAGTCAAAAACTAATTAAATATTGAGACTTTTGGGGAAAGGAAAGGACATGGAACAGGAACCCCAGTGCTGCTGCTAGTGTAAAGGTAAAGGTTCTGACTCACCCCTGTGCAACTTTGGGCCCCTTTCTGCAAACAGATTCAGAGGATGGGAACAAGCACAGCCAAAGATATTCCTACAAGGAATAACCGAGGTGGTTAGGATTATTAAACCTCAAAATGGTAGCATTTAAAAGGATACAAGAGAAATTTGGAAAGTTGTGTCATGGGGCAGATGGCTGGGAATCACCAGCTCATTGTCTCTTCTGCTGAAAGTCTTAGAACCATGCAAGCACTGTTGAGTGGAGCCAGTGAGACAAAGGCAAAATAGCTGATCACTTCTCTCTGTCTACTGTTAATTCACATGCAAATATATTGGTTGTTGAAACTCAGTAGTTCATGGGGACTTTTGATAATTTTACCCATCTGGCTTAAAATACAGCTGTAAGGTCTGGTTTTGGGCTTGCCTGGTGTAGCTGGACAGAGCTTGAAGGGAGAATGGAAACAGGAGTGCTCTTATTAAAATGTCTGCCCAGTGGCAAATAAAGGACCAGACTCACAAGCAAGCTACTCAGACACCATTAACTCCTGTCATAGCAGTGCCAGAATAAAAAAATGGAAGGAGGGAATGTGTTTTCCATGCCAATTGAACAATCTCCAACAACCATTAGAATGCTTTAATCATTTAGTTATTGCATTTTTTTTAACATAGAGCAGAATCAAGGACAGTTTGCAAGGCAAAGGATTACTTTTCTTCTCTTCACAAGTTTGAATTTCACAAGTGGAAAATAACTTCAAATCTTTAGTGTTGAATTCTAAACAGATGATTTTACTCTTAAATAACAGGTATGCCATCCACTTTGAGTGGATTCTAATGTAGTTTTCCTACTTTTGAGGGAAGACAGCCATAGAGGTTTTGGCATTTTGCCTGTATACACTAGTCAAGCAAAAGTGAGAGGCATGACTTAGCTTGCCTGATTTGCAGGTCTGTTTATTGTGGTGACTGCTGAGCTTGCACATGGTCCTGGAATGGCAACTTTCCCATTCAGAGCAGGAGCACAGCTGATGAATGGAGGGTTATGGCTTGTGTACCCACATGCCCACATGCATCATCCATGAAGAGCAGAAGCTGAACACCGCAAGCAGCAGATCAGCTGAACTGTGCACACAGTCTGGCTCAGGTTGCCAAGGCTGGGTGGCAGCTTGGGCTGGTGATGTAGCAGCTCCTCTGCAAGCAGCTGCCTCCTGCTGAGGCTGCCAGCAACACTCCAATGCTTGTGGCCGTGAGCATCCCCTCTCTGCTGACTCTGAGGGGTGGAGGAGCGGAGCAGCTATGTGCCTCCCTCACAGCTGCTGAAGCCCCTCTGACTGCTGTCCTCCAAAGGATGCTTGTGCCAGAGATGCCACATGCCTGGGTGTTTAATGAATCTGCTTTTTGTTCTATTTTTTCCCTTGTGCATAAATCTTGTCAGCTTCAACCTAATTGCATCTTTTTCCGACAGACTGTCTCAGAAGCAATGCAAATGAGGTTTGAAATGTGAAGATCTGGTTTATATTTGTCAGTTAATTGCTCGAGTGGCACAGACATCTAGAGATGGCACCTGCCTACTTGCATTAAGATCCACCTTTGATTTCAGACCCAATGTTGCTTATTGAAGACGACCTCCTGATGGAAGAGGAGGAAGTGCTCATCAGGCAGTATCATGCTCTAGGTGACAGTGACCTAAGTTCCTTGAACTGAATCCCTTTTACACTGCAAGTACTGATCACACAGTTTGTGCCCTGATGCAAGGCAGCATGGATTTGTTAATTTCTATGTTAGCTGGCCCAGTCTTCACTCAGTGAAGCCTCACCCTTCTTGTCCATCTGTTTCTACCCACATTGCGTGACCATAAGTATCCATGGTAAACATGAGTGCTGAATCACTGCTCCCTGAGATTAGGCTCTGCAGTGTTTATGGACACGAACAGGAGAGGCAGAAAAAGCACCTTCCCTAGTAGATTTGTCTTTCTATTTAGATGCTAGAAACTTACAGGACATTTTGTTCCTTTTGACTCTTTTAGTTTAAAAAATTCCCTAACAATGAAACACTAGGGCCTGAAATCCAGCCTATGTTTCTTTTGTACTTCATTTCCTTCCCTTGTCCAAATTTGTTAATTCAAATCCACATCAGCTTTATCCAAACTCCTGGCAGCACAGGAATAAAAACAAGTACAGAGCTGGCTCTCATACCAAATGTCTGAAACCAGCCCTGTTTTCTTTCCCACATGCTTCTGTCTTTTTCCCTCTCTCCTGTTTGTTTTTTTGGTTTTTTTTTTTTTTTTTTAAGTAACAAGATGGCAATCAGATAAACAGCAACAGATTTTCTGAGAAATTCTGATGAAGACCACCACAACTAATATCAGTGTATTGGGCTGTGTAAGATCTGGTTTCCCTTCAGATAAACCTTTCTGCTCCTGCTGCCTCTTTGCCAGGGACTTTTGCAGCAGCAGATCAAATTGACTATCTGGATACCCTGCAAAATGCAGTACTAAAAGCAATACATGCTTGTAACTCCATGACAACCCTAGTCTTAGCTCTGACACTTACTAACTCAATCCCGATGCAGAACACAGCAGAAACACACTGGAAATGCTTGATGTCTTCCACTGACACAAGTGTCATGGTAACTCCTTGCTGCATGACAGGTACATTAGAAATGCATAAACTAATTTATTTGTACTGCGGTAGGATCTGAGGTGGGTCACTTCAAGGCTTGTTGTCAGCATAGGTCTATACAGTGTAAACTCACTGACCTGTTCACTGGCTAAAGTACCCAAACACTGAAGAAAATGTGAAGATGTAGGGATTCAAAGCAGCTCTGAGACTTTGTCCCAGGTGGTCCATCACCTTTCCCATGGAGGCAAAAGGCAAGGGATGTTAGGAGGGGGCAGAAAGATCCAGCACAAAAACACATGTACGCGTATGGTATGAAGAGCTTAAATCTCCATGAAATGGAGAGAAGATATGAAACTTGTGTCTTGCTGTTGCTAGAGAGCTGGGACCATCAGGCAGGAACTGTAACAATATGCAAGAGAGTGGCACTGGAAGTATGTGCCTTCACAGAGAATTTGCTTTTCTTTAAAAATCTATTGAGGACTGTTAAATGCAAAGACAAATCTTATGTGGAGAAATTCAACCACAAAAGCACAGGGAGGAGAGGAGAGTGTATTTAGGGCAACTAGCCTAAATACATTTGTCCTGTTCTCCTAAGTCCTCATTCTTCCTTTGCAGGTGGAGAAATGCAACCAATTAGTGTTAAGGCTAGAAATTACCCCACAGCTAGATTTGGAGCTGTGTGGGTCAGCCAGCTGTTAGAAATAGGTTGCACTTTCACATAGAAGAAACAGAGGGCATTACTAGCTCCTGCACTGTGAGCTAGTTTAAAACCGCCACTGCTAGTGGTTGTCTGCTTGCTTCTCCCAGAAGCATGCTGGTCTCTGCTATTGCCAGATGGCTTTGTCTAATGCCCATGGCTCGTTTATTGGGATGAACTTATCCTGGCTGTACTTTCACCAGAGTGAACTGAACAGCACCAGGGATGAATGTGGTGGGCCTTGCAGATTTTCCTACTTTTGCCTTTGGCAGAACTGCAGTATGCAAGCACGGCTGAGATTCAGCATTGGTAGTTCTTCATACTTTGTTTCTTGTAGAGGATAAATATGTCTTCTGGAGGTCTCTATTTCCCCTATGTCCAAGCTCATATTTTGTATAGCCTGTAATTAACAAAATGTCCTGATTAATTAGAAAGGGGAATTTTAAAAATCAACCTTCTGATTCTGCACTTCAGCTGCTTATTAACAAACCAATGCATGCTGCCCCAGGATATTTCCCATAGAATAACAACCAGATGAGTTATTTTGCTTCAGGCTATTAACCTGAGCTGATTTGCTTAAACCCTGGAAAAGACTTTTATACTTTTGCCCTTTAATAATGTAAAAAACTTGCACAGAGTATCTTTCTCATATTATTCCCAATTGCTTTTCCAGAAGTATAAGACTGATCAGCTTCTCTTGATAAAGAAACATTTTTAAGCATGTATTTGTGTGTGGATATATATATATATATATTGTTCACTAATGTAGTGGTCTTGTTTTGGATGCCTAAATGGAGATTTTCTGTGGCTCATTTGCATTGAAGTTGATAATTTGCAGTGCCCAATATTCAATTGTGGCATCCCACTTTGCATCCTGCTTCTGTCCCTGCTATGTGCCTGCTTTGGGGCCAGAGACTATGCCCTGAGAATACACACTGCAAGTCTGTCATTGTGGGATGGTGACATACAAAGTCCTCTTTGGATCAGTTCCCAGGAAACTATCCACATAAATTTGCATTGGTCTGCCTTGTAACATGAAAAAACATCTATTCCTTGATACACTGCTGTGTTGTGTTAGTTACCACAGGCACATTAAATAAAACCCTCTAAGTCTGCCTAAGACTCTAATGATCATCATGTCAGTTCTATCTGCTGCACAAAGGAGAGGCTATAATAAACATAAAACAAAGAAATGAAGAAATTCTCATTACAGAGCACTTTTTGCTAGTATCTTGTACTAATAAACACAGCTGTCTATTTGGAAAGATGCCTTCAATCTGTTCTTTTATTAGATATTAGCAGAGCCACGAGTGTCGCCTTCTCTGCCTTTATAAAACAAGCAGTGGAAAGAGGGCTGCCTCACAGGAGACCTACGTAAAACTAGCTTGACTTCTTTTGTAAACACTGCTTTGTGCCTATCATCTGGAAGATTATTCTGAGCAAATGAGAGAGCTCATTGTCTCAGCCTTTCTCTTTGCTTCTTCCAGGCCAAATCCTGATCCTGCTTGAATCCATGGGAATCTCCTTGATGACTTCAATAGCACTAATGCATACCCAAAAGCCTTAGTTGTGATGGGTCACTTGCAGCCTCATGGTCACTGTGGACAAAATGTGTCCATAAATTCAGCCTTGTTGTAGCAGTGTCCAGGCAAGCTCCAGGGAAGGTCCACAGCCTGTTCCCATCCTGTCAGCAAAGTGCAACCAGGCAAAACACAGTTGTTCTCCATACCAATAACACTTGAACCCAAGAGTTGGCTCACTGGCATGTGGAAAATCTGAATGTTTTCAATTTTACTGATTGGTTTTTAAACCTAGTCAGATTTAACTCTTGAAATGAGATCATGAGGCAGTTCTGGCAACTGCTTCCTGGCTACATGACTGCTAGGGTGTGAGAAACAGGGCTGGGCTGCTTGCTGAGTACTGCTGTCCACCACTGAGTGCCTGTTCCCTTCGTCGGGCAGCTCAGATATCCCTCTCCTTGAAGCAGATGGAGACCTTGCTTCAGTTGTGGCTCTGTTCAAAGTTTCCTCTTTCTCAGAGCCCTTGTCCAGCTTCCTTGGGCTGCTTTCTTTGTACTTTTATACCTCTTTGCTTCAGAGGATGTGAGAACATCTGTGTATGCTGGTGCCAGGAAATGTAACTGCCCAGTGAGGACAGAGACTACTCGAGGTGATGCTCTCAAGCTGTGCTGGCTCATGTTAGGAAGGACCATGCATTTTAAGAGCTAGATCTAGATGTTATCCCATCACTTTATTGTGTTCATAGTCATCATTCACAGTTAGAGAGAGTAGCAAACATACAGTGTCTCTTGAAACTTCAGAAGCCAATTGATAAGGAAGAAATCTAAGTTGGTGGCACAAACATATAGACAAGTGTATGCTTGGGAGATCCTGCATCTCCTTGCTGAGGATCATGTTAATTCATACTGCTGTGTGGGCCTGAGTACAGAGAGCACATGGGATCTTGTTCTGCAGCTGCATCAGAGCTGCTGCAGGCTTCTGCTGGATGATGCCTCTAATGATCCCATCACAGTTCCTCACTGAGACTGTGTTAGTAAGCATTATCACTGTGGGTGGGAAGCCTAGCTGGATGCAGAGTACTCCATCTCTAGTATTGACCCATTGAGTTTTCCTCACAGTTTCTGTTACTTTTTCCCAGTTTCCTGTGCCCGTGACTCAGATCTGGCAAACATTGATGATATCTGGAATCAGAGATTTAGCTTAGTGGGTCAGCCAGGTCTGCTTAAGCCATTAGACACTGTGTGCTACCCACATGGAAAAGCAGACCAGGGTTGGAACCAATAGTTATATTCCCCCCTAATCCTTTTTTATCATTGTCCTAAACTTTTGTTCAGAAAAGTTAAAAACTTGGAGGAGGGCACAGATCTCCCTACACAATCATAACCAACCTTCCATTTGTATAATGATGCCTCTGGTGCCGCCAACACTCCTTGGACAAGGTTCACTTCTGGGTGCCCAGGCTTACAGGTGAGTCTGCTCCTGACTATATCAGCCAAGGCAAAAATGATGCTTCCATTCATTGCCTACTTCACTGTAGCACCTGTTCTTGAACCCCCTAGGTGCCCCTGAAGAATAGATTCACTGTTCTTGGTGAACTTGTTTTCACCAAAAGCAACCAACAGCAGCTGTGAGAGCTTGTTTAGTTTATGTCATTCAGAGAGGCTAGGAGAGAGCAAGCCTACTATCAAAACACCTGCAGTTAAGAGGAAATGACGTGTGCTTGTCAATGGAGAATCACTTCTGAAGGGCATTGAGGGTCCTGTATGCAGACCTGATCCCCTCCTTAGGGAAGTATGTTGCCTACCTGGGACCAGGGTTAAGGATGTAGTAAGAAAAACTCCTACCCTGTGTTACGAATAAAGAGGGATGAGGTGGGGAATTAATAAAAAAATATAAGTTATTTATTAATATGGCTCCACCTCCCATATAACTATATACAAAGTTGTTAAATATTATACAGATTCAGCATGGTCAGTTGAAAATATCTTCAGAATATAGGAATGGTTACAAATGGTTTGAGAACAGCATTTGGAAAAGGATAAATCCAAAAGCAGAGACTTTTAGGAATATAGTAATTTACTCACAATGCTGCTTTTGCTTGTGGGAATTCTTCTGGTGTCTCTTTTTATTGGAAAATACTCCTGAAACTGCTGCTGCTTATAATCCACCTGTGTGGTAGGGAAAACCCAAGAGAAGGAGAGCCTCGTGCTCTGCAGCCCACCTGTTTTATACAGCCAGCTAATTTTTGTCAGTAGATAAAGGCTAGAATGGATAACCCTCAGCTCTCTGCTTAAACATGCCCAGACTTGACCCTGCATGGACACAAGGCTTGGGGGAAGGGCCCATGTGAAATCTATGTGAAATCCATCAATCCACAGGCCTGGGAGGGGAAGGAATCTCTCTTCTGGCTCCCTTCATCCCAGCTTCACTGTTTCTTCCCATGCCATCATTGCAGGGGAGTGGAAGGGGAGGGGTTTTGGATGTACTGCCACACCTTGGTCCATTCAACTGACTCTACCCTTTGATGGTTTTCCAAGTAGGCAATGATGAAACATCAACATGAAACTTGAGAGCAATGAAGAAAGATTTTAGAGCCCTGGGATGAATGGTGAAAGGGCCAGGAGAACAAGTAGTGTTTGCTTCTGTCCCACCATTAGCTATGCCTGATGAGGGCATGAACATGAAAAGCCAGCAGATTAATGCCTGGCTATGGGACTGATGCCATCAACAGAATTTGGGGTTCTTTGATCATGGGCTACTTTACAAGACCCCAGGCCTGCTGACTATAAATAGGAAATGCTTGTCTCAAAAAAGAAAAAGAATCCTGGAGCAAGAGCTAGCAGGGCTCATTGTTAGGTCTTTAAACTAATTCTAAAGGGGGAAGAGGGAAAAACCAGGCTCACTGAAGACAAGTCTGAGGCATTTGTGAGGTGGTGTACCAGATCCACTGCTATCCCAGGGGCTGTAGGGGATGGTGGATTATGTTACACCCACAATGCTAACAGATGCTCCTCTGCTATGTCTCTGAAGTGTCTGTATACCAACACAAGAAACGTCAGAAACAAGCAAGATAAACTAGAAATCTGGGTGCAGTCACAGGGTTATGATCTTGTTGCAATTACAGAGCCCTGGAGGGACAGCTCCCATGACTGGAATGTGGTCATGGAAGACTATGTTCTCTTCAGGAAGGACAGACTGACAAGACAAGGTAGTGGAGTTGCACTCTATGTGAGCAAGCAACTAGAATGCATTAAGTTTAACCCAGGGGGAGATGATGAAAGCATTTAAAGCATTTAAAGAGTGAAGGGACATACAAACATGAGTGACACGGCTGTGGGTGTTCACTACAGACCACTGAACTGGGAAGAGGCTGTCAATGAGGTCAGTTGGAAGTAGCCTCAGATCAAGTGCTCTGGTGCTCATGAGTGACTTCAACCACTCTGATATTAGTTGGAAGGATTACACAGCCAAGCACAAACAGCCCAAAAGGTTCCTGCGCTGCATTGATGACAGCTTTCTCCTGCAGATAGTTGAACAACCAATAAGGAGAAGTGTGATGCTGGACTGGTATCAACAAACAAAGAAGGACTGGTTGTAGGTGGTAAGGTTGGGAGTAATCTTGGCTGTAATCACCACAACACGTTAGAGTTTAATATCAACAGACAAAGAAGCAGGGTGATAAGTAAAATGTCAACCCTGGACCTTAAGAGGACTAACTTTGCCCTCTTCAAGACTCTACTTAGAAGTATCCAGTGGGCTAGGGCTCTGGAAGGAAGGGAGGCCCAAGTGAGCTGCTTAATATTCAAACATTACGTCCTCCAAGCTCAAGAGAAATGTATTCCCTTGGAAAAAAAATCAAGTAAGAGAGGCAGGAGATCTGCATGGATAAGCAAGGAACTCTTGACAAATATCAAAAAGAAAAAGGAGGTTTACAATATGTGGACAAAAGGTCTGGTCACTTGGGAGGATTATAGAAATATTGCCAGAGAATGTAGAGATGTGACAAGGAAGGCTCTCTTGGAACTGAGTCTTACCAGGGAGCTGAAAGAAAACAAGAAGAGCTTTTTCAAATACATTAATGACAAAAGGAAGAGCAGGGAAAAGGTGGATCCACTACTGAATGACATAGGAGATATGGTAACAGAGGATGCTGAGACGGTACAGTTGCTGAATGCTTTCTTTACCTCAGTCTTTACTCCTAAGACTAGCCCTCAGGAACCTCAGGTTTGGAAATGAGGGAGCAGAACTGGAGGGAGGAGGATACTCCACTAGTCACTCAAGACTGGGTTAGAGATCTCTTGTACCAACTGAAAACACACAAATCCATGGGCCCCAATGGGGTGCACCCATGGGAGCTGAGAGAGCTGGCTGATACTGCTGCTGAGCCTCTCTCCATCATTTTTGAAAAATCCTGAAGAAAAGAGGTTCCTGATGACTGGAAGAAAGCAAATGTCACTCCAGTCTTCAAAAAAAGCAAGGAGGAAGACCCAGGCAACTACAGACCAGTCAGCCTCACCTCCCTGGAAAGATGATGGAGCAGATCATTGTGGAGGTCATCTCTAACCACATGGAAGAAAAGAGGGTGATCAGGAGTAGCCAACATGGATTTACCAAGGAGTAATCTTGCTTGACTAATCTGATAGCCTTCTATGAAACCATGACCAAGCAGGTAGACGAAGAAAGAGCTGTGGATGTCATACATCTTGACTTCAGCAAGGTTTTTGATACTGTCTCCCATAACATCCTCATAGAAAAGCTCAGGAAATGTGGCATAAACAATTGGTCCAAGAGGTGGATTGCAAACTGGCTCAACAACAGAGTTCAGAGGGTTGTGATCAGTGGCACAGAGTCAACCTGGAGGCCTGTGGTGTGCCCCAGGGATCAGTACTGGGTCCAGTTTTGTTCAGCATCTTCATCAATGACCTGGATGAGGGGATTGAGTGCACCCTCAACAAGTTCATTCATGATACAAAACTGGGGGTGGGGGGTGGGGGTGGCTGACACCCCTCAGGCTGTGCTGCATCCAACGAGATCTGGACAGGCTGGAGAGCTGGGTGCAGGCAAAACTCATGAAGTTTAATAAGGACAAGTGCAGAGTCCTACATCTGGGGAGAAATAACAACAGGCTAGGCATTACCCTGCTGCAAAGCAGCTCCACAGAGAAAGACCTTGGAGTGCTGGTGGACAGCAAATTGTCCATGGCACAGCAATGTGCCCTTGTGGCCAAGAGAGCCAATGGGATCCTGGGATGTATCAAGAAAGGTGTGTCCAGCAGCTCGAGGGAGGTTCTTCTCCCACTCTACTCTGCCCTGGTGAGACCACATCTGGAACACTGTGTCCAGTTTTGGGCTCCCTGGTTCAAGAGAGACAGAGACCTGCTGGAGAGAATCCAACAGAGAGCCACGAGGATGATTAGGGGAATTGAGCATCTCCCTTGTGAAGAGAGACTGAGACACCTGGGGCTTTTTAGTCTGGAGAAGACTGAGAGGGGATCTGATCAATGTCTATAAATATCTGAGGGGTGGGTGTCAGGTGGATGGGGCCAGGCTCTTTTCAGCGGTTCACAGTGATAAGACAAGGAGCAATGGGTTCAAACTAGAACATAGAAGATTTCACCTCAACATGAGGAGAAACTTCTTTACAGTGATGGAGCACTGGAACAGGCTGCCCAGGGAGGTTATGGAGTCTCCTTCTCTGGGGACTTTCAAAACCCATCTGGATGCATTCCTGTGTGGACTACCCTAGGTGACCCTGCTTTTGGCAGGGGAGTTGGGCTTGATGATCTCTGGAGGTCCCTTCCAACCTCCAAGATTCTGTGATTCTGTGATTCCTGCAGTAATGGAGATCTTCACAATACTTTGTCTATATTGTACTTCTTCATATGAATTTTGTTACTCTTAATTCTTCTCTCCTTGATAAATATTAATTGATGCAAGTTCTCCTTCTGCAATCATGAGTTATTTTCCATATTCAAACATTTCTATTATATATTTCAAAGCATGTAAATTTGCAGGAAGATTACAAGGACAGCTTTAAATATTTGAGATACCTTTTTAAATTGTATTTTTCAACTGTGAATGCAGCAGTTGTGCCCATAGAGGGAATGAAAATCCTAGGGATCCAATATTGCAGCAGTGCCAGGTTACAAAGATCAGGGTCTCGTTGCAGATGAAATCCAAAGACCCTGGGAAGCACAACATCAGCCCATAAGACCACACCATTTAGATCTGGTAGCTATGTTAAAGCAGGTGGGAAAGAGCAGCAGCAAGGAGGGGAAGTCACATGTTGCTTTCATGTGGTCAGTGGCAGCATCAGAGGTATACCTAAGTGTCCCAAAGTCCTTGTAGTATCACAGCAGAGGAGAGCTCATCACCACAGAATTGCCATGATATCTACTGCCACTTGAAAACTTCCCACTATCCTGCCCAGGTTTCTGAGGTTAAAAAATAAATAAAATAAAAAGCTGCAGTTAAGGCAAAAGAGTTCCCTTGCCTCTCCTTGAGGGGATTCAGCAGCAATAGATGCACTCGAGATGACAGCAGCAACATGGGAGTATTTGGAAGAGAGTTGCTGAAAACAATATTTCTTCACTTTGTAGGAGCAGGGGAGAAAGTGAGAAATTAAGGTGCCAGCATACATCCCTCTGTCTGTTTTGAAGTTGATCCCACTGAAGCCTTGCCTGCTCTGCTGTTCCCCCATTGGCAGTGATGTTAACTGTTGACTCCTGGTTTTGTTACAAAAATCTGTTCCACCTTAGGCCTTGCATCTGCTAATCCTGCAATTAATTTCAGTAACCAGAATTAACCCTGGTTTTAACTTTATTGTGGCTTGAAGGACTTCTGAGAGACGAAGCTCTGGGCAGCGGGTAGATGTGTTTAAAAGCATGTTTAAATATCGTTTTTCATATCTGGGCAATCCCCAAAAGACATATAACAGGTGATAAGCTTGGATGCCAAACATTCTGCTTCACTGATGAAAGCTCCAGGTAAAGCTGAGTGCCACATGTACTCCTCTCTTCTCCTGACAACTCATCTGTAGAGAAATCATAGAAAGGAGCACAGCTGTATCCTCTGCTATTTATTTAAGCTGTGCTTATTGCTTATAATGACATTATATTAATATGCATTACATGGCAGGTGACATTTTTGTTTCACATGGAATCACTATAGAAAGGGACAGGAGAAAACTGCAGGAGCACTGCATGCTGTAATTACATTACACAGGTCAAAGCCTTGAATGATGACCCCAAACACCCTCTGTAAGAGGCAATGTGACCTACAGGAGATGCTGCTCAGAGGTGTTAGGGTGAGTGACAGGGTTCAGTTCCCAAGCCTGTCATTTTACGGCAGGTAACTTGTGGCAAACTACATTAGCAGCTTTCTTGGTATGCCACCAAAGGAAAAACTAAACATTTTGTAGAGCTCCAGCAACACGAGGAAACGTTGTGTAAGGGCTCAACAGTACTATTGAACAAGGAGTTCAACACAGTATATTTAAGTTCGTGCACTTATGTACTCGTGGTATAGAACTTTTTATTTTAATATCACTTACAAGCAGCAGTGTAAAGTCTATCTCCCTTGGGCTGATTGTTTGTGCATCATTAATGATAGCTCTGCTGTAAGGAGCAATCACATTAAAAGTTCAAGCAAGAGAAAGATTTTAGAAAGTCAGGCTATGAGACATGAAAAGCTATTTCAAATAAACCACTCAAGTACATCTGCTTCCCTCCAAATATTATCTTAAACGTTAGCACTGGTTTTTCTGGCAGAGAAATTAAACTTCAGGCAGACTTTGAACATCTGGATACTGTTTTCTTTTTGTTTGCTGATCATGACTTTTCCTTATAGCAGCCTTAAGGGATTTGAGGAGCTAGATTTTCCTCTGCTGTACTGAAGTAACTGTTTTGATTGTCACAAGATGAATTCTACCTTATCTATTACCTTACCTGCTGCATGGGTGTAGCAGGTTGTCCAAGTGGTCTGTCTGCCACTTCCAGTAACAGGGTTGTGGACATGATGTTCCCAGCACTGCAATTCACCAACATGCAAACAGATGGAACAAGTTGAAACCAGACAGTACTGTTACCATATGTATTATCTTGATTTACACTCATTGATCAAGTTCTTAAGAACTCAATTGCCATTAAGGATTCTAGACACTTTCAGAAAAAAACAAACACTACAGGTAGGAAGTTATATTTTAAAACAGCATGTTTCAAATGCTGTTTGTTTTCCTCACAGCCATTCAAATATTATATATTTTTTCCTGTCTTTCCCCCACCTCAACTCTCTGAAAGCCATGATAAAGTGCTACAGACAAAACTGAAAATGAATAGAAAGAGTATTCAGGCAAAATCATCTGAAAGCTTTTCCATTTTGTAGACTGCTTTCTTTAGGACTGAGAGATAACGAAGTCTTGTAGGGAAAAAAATAGTGATTTACTCACTAATGTGTGTCCAACAATTAACATAATTTGAGTACAAATATAGAATCATAGAATCATAGAATCAGTCAGGGTTGGAAGGGACCACAAGGATCATCTAGTTCCAACCCCCCTGCCATGGGCGGGGACACCTCACACTCAGTGGAGATGAGTTGAATACCTTTAGTATCTCTTGCACAGGCCTACATCTGTGGATCTGACCAAAAAAATACCTGCCAAAGCAGAACAGCATCAGGTTACATAAATGATGCTTCTACTCAAGAGGAAGGGGGTACACAAGTTAAGAGCCCATAGTCAGGCTTTAAAAATGAGATAGAGCTGTATGTCTTTCTGCTGAACAAACAACATGCCTCTACTGACCTTGAAGACACATGCCAAGTTTGAGCTCATGAGATTTCTCTGTAATGACCCACTCACCAATTTCAGAGGCACTGTGTCTAACCAGCCCCAGCATGAGTGAGAGCAGGACCAGGAGAACTACTTCATGCAATGTCAGCTTGGATACGAGTTTCCTCTGGCATGTTGCTCATGGCTTTCTCTGTCTTTAGATGATTGCTCATAAACTCTCCTTTAATTTCCAGCGCCAGTACCTACCAATTGGGACAGCATGATGTGGGGACAATGCCACATACAAATAGTTGACTGGAGGGACTAAGAAAGAGTTCAGGCACTTTAGATCAGATCCTGTTTCCTTTGAGACAACTCTGAGTTTTCAGGCTGATGGAGCTGGGACCTCATATTTCCCCTGCCCCACATTCTCCACTCCCTCTAGGCATTACAGTGCACTGGTTACTAAAGAACTCCACTCAGGGCTGCTCACCTGGTAACATGCTATGGTTTAAGAAGAGGTGACTGGAGGCTGTCCCATCTTTATAGTTTAGGACTAGAACAACTGGGTAGGAAGTAACTATTGCTGAACAAATGCATGTCCAGGGCTATAGGGGACCTGCAGTCCACGGAGTCTCTTCTAACCTTCCTCTGATCTGTTTGGCCTTAAGCAGACCCCACAAGCATCCAGCCCACCAGAGCTGAGTACTAAAACATTCCCAGCAAGGAAGAGACCTGGTCCTGCTGTAGGTACACGCTAAGGATGCTGATATACAAGCCTACAGCAATATGGACGTATTGTAAAGCATTGGACACATTTTGGAAAGTCCCTATATGTCTTCAAATAGGTTGCTCCAACCCTGCCTCCTTTGTCATGCCATAGCACTTTTCAGAGAAATACTTTTGGCCCAATCAATAAGGTAGGGATTTGGATGGGAGGACTCATGCTGCATGGGTGCAGATCTTGCCACTTTCTAAGACATCTCCCTGCACTGGTTGATGGAATAACTTGCTCCAGGGTGTCCCTGTGCTGGACTACACAGATAAAGCTGGCAGTGCTTCCAATTATTGTCTGCCTGCAGCTCATGCAGTAAGGTGGTTTATCATTCTGGTTTTGGCTTGTTTTGAACAGGTACATAGATCAAAGCAGGACACCATCCATTGTCATTATCTTCTTGCAAAGCTGATTTCTGTGGCAAACTACCACTGGCTTCAACATAAATGTCGCTTGGTCTACTATACATAGAAGTAGTGTCAGTTTTAGAAACAGTCACAAATGCTTCCTTCCATTCTTTGCCAACCTTTGTCTCTTTTTAAAAGTTATTTTTCCATTACAGTCAGTTTTATCTTCCCTTTAATGTCTTTGTACAAGAGCCATTAATCTCCTATATAGAAAACTGTCAAATGCTTCTGGAAAATCAAAATATTCTGCTACCCAGTAAATTGCCCTTATCTGTCGTGACAGTGGTATCTTCAAAGAATTCCTGAGGCGTAGTTATGCATGACATGATCCTCCTGTTCCTCAGTTTATGCCAGCTTCCTCTAATCAAGTCGGGGTTTGGTCGCCCTTCTCTTACTGCATCCCTTGAAATGGCTTCCAAGCCTGTTCCCCAGAACAGCTTGTCCAACTCACTAGGCATATTGCTCCCCAGACTGTCTCATTAGCTTATTTTCTTTTTATTTTATAACAATAGTCATCTTTAACAATTCCCAGTTCTTGCACAGCATTTCCTCCTCTCTAGACCTTTTACAAATATGACTGCTTTCCTGATTCCTGTGCACATTCTCTCAGTTACCATGGGACATGCAATTATATTCTGCCCCATTCTGCCACCTGGTAAGTCCTGGGAGCACTTCTGGACAGAGCTTTCTATTTTACACCTGGAAGTCTGATCTCAGACCTGAGCAGGCTCTTTTCTCCAGGAGTTTAAAGTCTGCATTTCCTTGATATCAGTTACCTGTTCTCTAAATAATTTTGTGTGATAGATTAATAGCTAATGGTTGTTCACTGTTTTGATTTTTTTTTATGGGTTTGGTTTGTGGGTTTTTTTGGGTTTTGTTTGTCTGGGGCTTTTTTGTTTGTTTGGGAGTTTTGTTTGGTTATTTTCATTTGTTTTGTTGTTTGTTTGCTTATTTATTTTAAAAAGAATATGTTTTTGGAAAATAAAGCCAACTTAATCCATCTTCTTTGTACATTATTTCAGGAATCCCACCTCCAATCAGAAGGTTGTCTGGAGGATAGGAAGGATAGGGTTGTCCTGTTCCCATGGCAGTGTGCTGCTGCAGGAAGATGTACACCATACACAATTCTGTGTCAGTCAGAGACATTTCTTTACATAGCTCTCTCTTGCAACAAGAGGCCACACTGGCTCCTGGATGCCCAAAGTCAGCCTGTGTTTAACTACTCCATCAGAAAGCCCATCTGGGCATGTCAAGAGGGGAAAGGCATTAAGTGGAGAACACTAACTCCATCTGCACTCATTAAAAGTGTGGTTTTTTCCTAGCTTATTAGCTCCAGGCTCCAAATGCTGTTGAGTACTGACTAGATTCAGGTGTGATCTTCCTCTCCCATACACATGTATTGCTAACATCTGTTAATATTCTTCTGGTTCAGTTTCTCAGCTCAGGAAGCACTAACCTTGACACACATACTTAATTTCAAGTGCATCAAGATTGCTGATGGTAAGGCACTTACCAAGCCTGCTTGGATGAATACATAAGTTAATAGCTTTCTGTTGGACTCATGTATATGCATTATGTTAATGACAGGTTTTACATAATTCCTGTAGGGAAACAGTGCACAGTCTATATTAATACCCAGTCTCCATTTGAGTCTGCAAATTCACATATTAATTGATTAACAACAGCCAGGAGGAATGAACAACAAGAATGTCAAGCTAATTTTAGAAGGCCTGGCCAGCACATAAGGGGCTTAATGGATCTCTGTCTGCAGTGGACCCAGCCTTAACCTTACTGAAAATAATGGTAGTGTTATGCTTATTTCAGAAGGAGCTAGCAGAAGCTCAATAGCTGTATCTCAGAAACAGGAGATCTAAAGAAAGTGAATACCACAATCTTTTTGCTTCATAATTAAAAATATTGATATCTGCACCCCAAGTTGCTTGGCCAAGGCCTATTCAGAAGCACGAAGCTACCATTCACAACAACTGATAGCCACCAAAAAAAAAAAAAAGTAACTGAAAGCAAGACAGGAACTTCATTCTTTTCTAAACTAACCTGTATGCTCATCACAATCTCAGCCCTCTACTTTTGGGCACAAAACTCACTTCTTGACACTTAGACTGATCCATAAGCAGTTTTAGATCTATTTCAGTATGTACCTCTATATGTACATACATACTCAGTAGAAGTTCCCATGTAGACTCATTTTCATCGCAGTGAGAACTCAGCCCACTCTCAGGGCTCTTTCTCCCAGAGGATTTCTGCAGTGTGACTTTTGTGGTTAAAATGAGTCAGCAGGACTCTGAAAGTATGTCCAAGGAGGCCCCAAGCTGGCTCAGACTTACTATCTCAGAGGGACAGAGATAGGCAGCAAAAAGACTGTGGAGGTCACAAGTGTCCTGACACTCCCTCATTGCCTTTTTTCCTGTTCCTATTTCCTTGCTGGAGCTTCCAAATCTCTTCAGTAATTCCTGAAGGTTGCCTTACATAGGAGGAGTCTCCTTCTGGTTTGACTGGATAAATTAAGACCATACTCTCCACCAAACTGCAAGGGCAAAGCCCTGTGTGCCACTTGCTCTCATGTCAGTGAGGGCACCTTCCTCCACTTGAGCAAGTTGGAATCTCTTTCCTCTCCACCAGCGCACACCTGCTGGGAATCCGTTGTCTGCAGGAAAACGACTCTCTTCTCCCACCTTTGGTCTTCATGTCTTTAGCACACTTTTGCTAAGGAACTAAAATAATGACGCTGAAAGTTTTTTAATTGAGTCAGCCTCTCACTCCCCTGCAGTTATAACCACTTCACACTCAGATGCTTCTTCCAGCACTGCACAAATGAGGATTATTTTCCAGAAGAAAGGTTGTGTGTGTAAGGATTGTATTATAAATTATCTTTTTCATTACATGTCTAACAAGTGTGAGTATCTCTCAGACAGAAATGTTCTTAGAAATTCTGAAGTAATCTGTAGACTATTGCTGAGCTATTTAGGGCTTGGGATTGGGATTTTTAATAAGATGCTCTCTTTGTTTCATCTCTTCGTTCTCAGCCAAAAATCATATCAACCAGAATATTTAAAGTATTTTCTTCTGTGATTGGTGAGTTATTAGCAAACGCATAAGCCAACTCTTTCTTAAATACATAAATCCACCTAAGTGGTCTAAAAATTTCCCCCGCTTTTTCAATTACTCAATTTACTTCTTGCTCACAAAATCTGCCCACTTTAGTGCTGGGTAGGTTTCATTTGACAGTAAACAACGAGCATGTGATTTACCAAATCACACTGGGGTTAAATATAGGACTAATATTTAAGTGGGCAGGGAATAAGGTTGATCTGCAATGCAGTTCCTCTTTGACCTGCTTAAATCAGTATGAAACAGCCTCTCTATGCTTGCAATGTCACTGGACAATGTGGACTACAACAGACTGAGGATTTAACATGTAGTAATGTTCCTGGAAGACCTCATAGTGGCTGTTCAGGTGGCAGATGAAGAGCCTGTGTCCAGCACCAGCCAAGGAGACAGTCAGAAAGCTCTCTGGCTGCTGAAAAGGAGGGACACATGTGAAGTAAATCAATAAATCTCTAAGTTTCTCTGCTTCTTCAGTCCCTTTGTCCAATAAGTAGGATAATAAGGAGTCCTTTTTTTTTCCATTCTTTGTGTGTCTTGTCCACACACTGCAAATTCTTCTGGATCAGAGTCTGGCCTTGTGAAGTGGCTTTGAACTCTGAGGACATGTTGGTCCCTAGGGCCAGAGGAGCAGTGAGCAGCTCCAAGAAGCTACTGCTTTGTTTTCATACTGCTTTCAGTTTGTTTTGGTTTTTTTTTAAGGAAATGCTACACCTTATGTACTGCTAGCTGCCACACAGTTTCCTCAGTGATAGGACAGACGCATTCATCACACATACAGCAGTGTATGAGATTTTCAAGCCTGCCTACACACATCTCTAGTGCAGAACATAACTGGTGCAAGCAACTAGAGGCCCAACAAGAAAGCACTGGCTGCAGAAAGGTGATCAGCAAACTCCCCTAATTTACCAAGCCAATCCCTTCATGCACCTCTCTGCCATTTGAAAGGCCCAGCTAAAAGATTTCTTTCATCAGTCAGCTTTCTGACACTATTTCTCTCAATTCACTTTCTCCAATGAGTCAACACAGCCGTGCAAAAAGCCTCTCCCCTTTTTTAGTGACTGAGAGCTAAGTAGCTGCATGCCAGGTCATAAGCCTTGGCTGATTTATCAACTCAGTAGCTGCTCAGTGACCTGCAGGCTTTTTAGGGTATGCACAGAGTGTGTGTGATGTTCCCCTGGCACTGAAACAGAGGAAATTGGTGCTGCCTGTGCTGGGGTTGCACAAGGATGGTAAGAGCTCTGCCCAGGTTCCAGCAGACTGGTTTCACATCATCTCTGAATTTTCTCATTTTTTTAAGCAGAGTAAAGGAGGAAATGGCTTACTTTGCCAAAGTAATAAAGAAACAGAGAGAAATAAAGAAAGGAAACCCAAAATGTTGATTAACAAACCTCTTTCCAGGCTCTGCTGTAAGGTGATATCCAGTGACAGGGAACACACACATCTCACCACTTCCTCAGCCTCAGAAGATGACAGGAAGGACAAGGCCATTTTGCTTTGAGGATGAGCTAAGTTAAGCTCTTAAAATGAAACATAGACAATTTGTAGGCCCCTGATAAAAGCCCTGTGTGAGGCATAGAAACTTTCCACTGCAGACCAATGGCTTTGTTATAATCTTATCGCCTGCTGCTGACTTATCCAAACAGCTGCCTCCTGCCTACTTATCTTTGTAGAGGGGTGGGGAAAATCACAATATATAACAAAGAGCTGTGGACCACACACACATGCACTCAGAAAGTCCTGTGTGCACAGGACTTTGAATTTTCAGGGGCAGAAAATCTCCAATTGCAGAATTTACCTTCAGCTTGTTCCAGTTCCTGCTTCTGCTATCAGTTATAGCACAAATGGGTGTTTATTCTCCACTAAGACTTTACCCAAGCAAATGAATAACTCTTCACACAACTTCTCAGGGCACAATTCTTACTCTTCCAGCTTGTGGAAGCTATTTTCTCAGAGGAAGCACCTCTGAAATGGTGCCCCTTATTTTTCTGATGAAGTGGAGCTCATCCAAATGTAGGAAACACAGATCTGGCTCTTTCACACACAGAAGGAAATTAGATAATCACCTCCACTTGGAAGAGCCCAAGTCTGGAACATGGTGAATTACAGTGGCAGCTCCCAGTCATGCTGCTCTGCTAAAATATGGGTGCTTTGGGATGAAAAAGGCATCCAATGAGTTATCCACTTTGACCCTGCTTGGAGCGAGTGCTGATCTCTTACATGGAGAGGTTGTACAAGATCAAAGTATGTACAAGGAAGACTATTTTATATCACTGATTTGCAGGTTGCCCAGGATATTGTGGAGTCTCCATCCTTGGAGGTACTTGAAAGCCATTTGGACATGGTCCTAGGCAACCTGCTCTAGGTAGCTCTGCTTGAGTAGAGGCATTGCACAAGGTGAGGTCTCTTCCAACTTCAACCCTTGTGTAATCAGTTCTATGACACTACTGGCATTGTGGGATCCCTTGCAAAATTTCCTTGGTGACAGAACAGCTTGATGGCTGCTCCAGCAAGTCTTCACTGTTTCAATGGCTTGCAGATTTCTTGATGCAGTTCATAGTCCCATTGAGTTGGCATTGTGGCAATAGGTTATAAGTGAGTTCTATGCAACAGTGACATCATGCCAGTGGTATGGCAGAAAACATACAGCTTCTACTAATTTGTGCTGTGAATGGGTGAAAAATAAAGCTCAGAGGAGTCAGAGACTTGTTTAGCCATCTAGAAACACAGATACCATACCTTGGGGTTTTTTTTTCTGAAAGCGTTGTAGCTTTTTTATTGTTTTCCAAAGAAAATGACTGTACAGCCCTTTGAGTGTTTGAGGAGCTCATCCTTCTCACTCCTGTGCATTGGGAAGCAAAAGGCTGCAAATATGAAACCTGAAGATTCAAACAGAAGCAGGCAAATAAAATGGACCTGAAATCTCATTATCTTAACATCTCCTGATAATTGTCCCTGATTCGCTTACAATAAGCAGCACTTTAAAGGCTTATTCAAAATCTGAATTCAAACTAATCCTCTGTAGAGGTCTGCTGTCTTGGAAGATGTAGCAGGAGAGCCCACCCTCCTTCAGCTAGAAAAGGAATAGCTTACAAGGAAGTCCTTTCTGGCTTCATTTCTGTGTTCAGATTCAAGGAAAGAACACAAAGGATTTTTGAGCTGAAGGAAAACGAAGACGCTCTTTGAAATCTTTCACAAACATTGCATTAGGATGTTTTTTTAAGACACTTTCATACTATAACATGAGTTTTTTAAAAAAATGAGAAATGTTCAAACAGAATTTAATAGGTTTTAAACTAAGAGGTTTGAAATCACTGAAAATCTGCAAAATCTAATGAGAAAGGATGGTCTTCCCAGCAGGTGTTTTAGCCACGCTGGACAATTCTGTGAAAAGGAAGCAACTCCTGACAGTGCTGTGCTAGAGGCACTTTTCAAAAACAATAATTTTTCACTGACTGCAGTAGGACTATTTTATAAAGTCAGCCTTGCTGTAATGGTCTCTGGCAAACACCTCTTTTCTTAACCAAACCCAGTGTTTTCCTGATCATTGCCTTTTTAGCGAAGCTCTACAAAAGGTTCGCAATGAAAGGCAAATCCTTCTGAAGCCTTCCTGGTTTCAGATTTCATTATGAGCTCGAAACTCAACCCAGGTTCGTCCAAAAGTTCAGTAAGGGTTCGTGAACTTTCCTAGCCCAACTGGATTGATTTACGACATTGTGTCACAGCTACACAAATCACATGGCTTCAGCATACAGTAAACTCGGCGAGCCTGAGCACTGAGCCAAGCAAATCAGAGCCACAGCCTCCCCCCTTCCACCCTCTCCTCTTCCCATAAAGAGTGGATGCTGATTGTACATCCCCAGCGGTTTTCTAGACTGTCATCTAATAAAAGAACTGATCTTTGGAAAATTTCAAGGCATCGAGTTCTGCTGATCTTTCAAGAAAACGGTCCAATCTCACAGAGACTCATCCAAAGTTTGTTAAAAAAAAAGGCAAGAAAACAGATGCTCAAAGTTAAGTCTCTTAATTTTATTTTGTTGACCAAATAGCTGGGTTGCCCCCCACCCACATCTGAGCATATTACAGCTCCTGGTTTTAATCAGAGCCATTGTTTAGATGACAAAGTACAAAGAGGAAGAAATCTCATACTGGTGCTCTTTGGAAAATTCCATTCCCCAGATGCAGGCATTGTTCCTGGTCAGTTGCAGGTGGAGCAGGCAGCCTGAGGTTGCAGGCAGCCAGTGGTCCTGGTGCACACAGTGACACACAAGGACGTATGGGGAGCTTGGGAAGTCGTGAAGGTGCAAGGGCAGTTTCGTGCTTTCCTCATTTCCCATATTCCTGCTTTCCAGGCCCAGGTACCGAAGGGCTTGATGAAACAAAGCATGCCAAAGCTATGTTTACATGGTCCCAGCTGGTGTGGATCAACTCTCCACACCTTGATGCTCTGCAACTTGCTCAGTGTCTCAGAGTACCTCAGCTGTGTCCGTTGACCCTGCAGTGACTGGATGCCACACTCCTGTTCTCCAGCCATTCCCCTGTGATTTCGGCTTTCCTGATCTGGAAGTCAGTCACTGAAACCCCATTCCACCTCTACTGCTCAGAATCTGGTAGCCACCTGTGTTTTTAGAATGCAGTGACAGTCCATCATTCCATCACATGACACCAAGTTACATGAAACGGTGGCAAAAAGCAGCAGTCCCAGGCAGCACCCAGACTCAGAGCCATACTGCTGCTTGTGCAGCTTTTAAGTCTAGAAAGAGCAATGGGTGATCCCTGCGGTAAGAAAGTGTAAACACAGTTTTAGTTTTCTCTTAGTGGAGTAGTTTGTATCCCTCTCCAGAGTGCTTGGGCTAATACTCTCCTTTTTGTGGTGAGGTCTGTGGCATTTGTAGTTTCTTGCCACATTGCTGCCAGATGCCAGCTGACAGAGAGAGGTGAGTGCTAGGCAAGGGGCTGCAGGAAGGTTGTGTGGAGGCATTCAGCTAGTGGAGCCAGTTTCCCATGTTGGGAGTTGAGAGCACAAAGCTCAGCAGAGACCACCGCTGCAGCAACAGATGTAAGGATGATGGATAAGCCACAGCACCTGGTGAAACCACACCTAAATTTGCTATCAATGTCAGAGTCCCTCACCTGCAGCCTGGGCATACATAAATGAGAAGAACTTTCAGGCTCCTTTAGAGAGGTGCAAATTCTGCAGAACTTTGACATTCCCGGGAAGAACCATGGAAGATTTTGGTGGCATCAGCAGAGACACTGCTGCCTGGTCATGCTGAAAATGGAGCAGCTCTTTCTTGCTCACTAGTGCTTCTCACCTGGGGAGGAGGAGGAGGAGGCAGAGAAGGGCTGTGCTCCTGTGTTGGCTCAGCAAATAAGCAGAGGACTTCATTCCCCTGGGCCAAAACTTTCCCCTCCACTGAGAGCTTTGGATCCACTCTCCCACATTAGATTAATGAGTAGAAAGGAATTTTAAAAGTACATCCTTAGCCCACTTCTGGCTTATTCTCTGGGTTTCTACTCCTCTGATGGTACCACAATGCAGAATCTGCCACACTGCCAGACATGGAGGAGAGTGGGCTCCAGCATGCACAAACAGAGAGTGTGGTGTCTTTGGCAGCTGGCAAGGCAGCCATCTCAAGTTTCCTTTCAGTTTAATGGTTCACATACCTCTCTTCACGTCTGTGTCTGATTTTCAGGGCATGACCTTGATTTTACATCAAACATTCCCTATGTCTCTCTTCATCCCACTGCTGTCTGGCTAGATTACCAATGCTAGAGATGATCTTTCTATTAAAATATCTGGAGTTTTTTTACTTTTCTAACCCAAAGCCCATCTAAAATGCAAAGCCTTGTTCATCCTTTCCTCAAGGGCTCCTGCATTTTGATTCCTTCTCCTCCATGTTGGTGACAGACAGCTGCAAAGTGCAGTGCATCTGCAGGGGGTGAAGCTGCAGGCAGCCGCTGTCCTCTGTATAGTTACCAATACCATAGGTAGCTGCTGTGATCCTCCTCTTGTACATAAATCAGCTCATAAATACCCAACATCTGGAGCACTTCCTATGTCGTTGGCAGCAAAATGAATACTGCTGTTACAGAAGTCCCACTGACAGCACAGGTACATTCTTGTTTGTTGGCACTCAAGTGCTGCTTATGAGCAGGAATGAGGGCTGCCTGGCCAGCGTTTTTGCAGTTGAATATTTGGTGATTGATGAGGATGATGAACAGATAACTGGGACACAGATAGTAAATGTGGATTGTTTTGTTACTAATACAGTTTTCAGCCTGATCTGCACTCTAGAAGACTAGGTCTTTTCATACTACACCTAGCACCCCAGCATCCTTCAGAAGTCAATAAGGATGTACTACTTTTCCCCTTTTCCAGATTGGAAATGGGGATCAATTGCCCATATAGCAATACTGGAAAGCAATGCTGCCAGAGAGTTCTGTCTCACCTGTTAACCCCAGGACACCTTTCCTTTCATTAGTTGTCATCTGAGGCTTCACAAACTAAGCCTATATCTGCTTCTGTGTGGCTGTTACCACAGCCTGTAGCAGGGAGACTTGTGCCCATATGCCCATTATAACAGGATCCCCATCTCCTACACAGTGTCTTAGACTGCACTTTGCCTCTGCACAGCAGTGATGTACACATGTGAGTTGTGAAATGCTCCAAGAACCTCTGGGTATAAAAATCTGAGTGCTACCACTCTATGGGACACTTTCCTTTAGTTAATTTATCTACCAAGTGCCTCCAGTATGGAAGCTGTAAGTAATGACTAGAAACTGCACTTCGAGTCCCTGGATGTGATCAGTCCTCACAAATATGTTTGGACTGTCCTTTCACTGTAGTGACAGCTGACCAAAAATGCAAGATTTAAAGAAAAATTTTAAAGTAGAGTCAAGTATCAGGGCTGCTCCCCTAGTAGCACTGGGAACCAAGACAGAGTCCTGGACTTGTAGCCTGTACAGACTCTAATCACGAATTGAGATTGTTTTTGAGCTCTCCTCAAAGAGGTGGGGTATGCTATGAAAGGTGGAACCTTCCCAGATGACGCAGAGGATGGGTAAAGAGAAGTTAGGCTGAAAATCTGGTGAGAAGATATGTTCATAAAACAGCAACAAGCAAAGGCAGAAACTTAAAAATCCAAGAGCAGTGAGCTGCACAATGAGATGCATAGGTGGAGATGACAACAAGCACCATACATGCACATACAACAGTAAGATGAGCCTCCACATGTTGCCATGACCACAGTACAATCTGTGCTGCCCTTTATCCCTTTACTGCCTACACAAGCCCTGCTCAAAGTCATCTCCACCACCAAAGCTCCACTGTGAAACCCCCATGCTCTAACCCACAGAGTGACCTCAATTAAGTTCAACCTGGTGCAGGCAAGATGTTCTGGGAAGATTCCCCACCCTGCCCCTCAGGGCCCTCACCTGCTGTCACAGGCCCTTACTAATTGGATACATCTGACCTACTGGTGTCTTTGAAAATCCTCCAAGGATCTGTTTCAAGAAACACATTTGGTTTCACACTGAATTTACAGAGTGAAAGTTGTACCAGCTGGAGCAGTCTGAACCAAAGCTGATCTTTCTACAAGGAACAAATCACATATTGCATCCTGATCCCTCTCAGTTTCAGCTTTCCTCCTTGCATGCTCTGCTCACTACCTTTCAGGAAGAAGAGAGTGGAAATTGTGAAGGCCTAATCCCCATTCTCGGAAGAGGAATTTATTAAAAGATCATCAGCCAATGCCTGAGGGGAGATCTTTTTGTTCTCTACAACTACTTGAAAGGAAGTTGTAGCAAGATAGGAGTCAGTCTTTTCTCCCAAGTAGCAAGTGATAGGACATGAGAAAATGACCTCAAGTTGCACAGGGGGTGGTTTAGGTTGAATATTAAGAAAAAAAAAATCACCAAAAAGACTGTGAAGCTGCCCAGAGAAGTGGTGGTTTCATCATTCCTGGAAGTATTTAAAAGACATAGAGATGTGATGCCGAAAGACATGGTTTAGTGGTGGCCTGGCAGTGATGGGTTAAAGGGCTGGAACTGATGATCTTAAAGATCTCTTCCAACCAAAACAATGATGTGATTCTATGATTCTGTTAGCTTGCCCCAAAGTCCTTGTTGCACTTTGGACAGCTTTTCAATAAAATTCAAGCCAAAAGCAAACTGCAGTTAAACAAGATGCTCCTAGAGTGAATGGCAAGGTGGCACCCAAAGAACAACACAAACATTAACTCTGTCCATTTTAGACTCTTCTAAAGCCCCCTGATGACAGAAGACTTCACTCAGAGAAGATGTCCTCCTCCATGAAACCTCAATGCTTCCTATAGGAGGTGAAGCAGCACCAAGTCCCAGTTACAGGCAGGAGAGTTGGGGCAGAGGTGGGCAAGGATTTGCATGAAAGAGTAACAGAGAAAACAACAAAGTCTGCATTTTCCAAACCCAAAAATAATCTGTTATCTCTCTTCTCTGCTCTGTAGGCAGCATTGTTGTATGGGGACAGAGAGTTTCCATTTCAGTTAAGTCATATTTAGTAAAAGCAAAAAGAGCAGTGTTGCCTGTGCCTTAGGACCTCATCATGGTGAGATGAACCATACAGGCAAGAAAACTTCGACTTGCATCTGTGTGACTGAGCAACACCTCACATTGTTTGCAAATTAGGTATCTGAATGATGTATCTACAAGCTAACACTGATTACACATATTCAAACATCAGAAAACATTCAGGTAATTGCCACTCCAATAAATAAATTCAACGAGTCTCTGTGTGGACCATAGAGATGTACAGTAAGAAATGAAAAATGAGTCCTTACAACAATATTTGCTCACTTCCAGATGAGCTGGTGAAGTAGCTAATAATAATGCATAAGGACTTGATTAATATTTTTGTTCTCTACTTGAAAATAAAAAAGATGATACATTGAGATTATATAAGGATGATAAAGTGCTCTCCAGTGCATTGCTGGGAAGAATGACAGACAACAGCTGTTAGGGATCAACGATTTTAAATTGCAAAGCCCAGATAACTTATACCCTGAAGTTCTTATAGAGCTGCCTGGGAGATGTTTGGCCTGTTGGCATCCATTTTTAATAACCCTGGGGGTGCCAGCAAAGTTCCAGTGGACTGAAGAAGGTCTAAGTGTGTGCCAGTGTCTAAAAAAAGGTAAGGTGAAAATATCCGACATCAATCCCAGACCAAGCAATGGAGAAGATGACATGGGATTCAAATACAACAAAAATAGAGAGAATCAGGGCCTGTTAGCAGCATTTCATGGAAAAATAGGTTCCATTTTACTTTCCAATGAGTTTGTAAATGCAATTTACAACAGTAGCTGCCTGGAGGCAATGTCTGGATGAGGCATCACCAGGCACCACACAGCACCTCTGGGGAAGAGTGAATATTTCCAGAAAAACATGTAAAATGATTGAGGGGCTGGATGGCTGACAGACACTAATGGAGGTGACACACATGGAAGCATTTCTGGTGGGGCTCCACAGGGTCCTCTTCCAGACTTGACGTTTTATAGCATCTTCCACCAGCAATTTAGAAGAAGCAACTTTTACTGCCAGCAGAACCTTTCGGCAACTGTGGAGGGGGTTTAGTGATCCCAGGCAATGAAGACAGTTAGGAAGCTGAAATCATTCACACAAAACACTCTTCAATACAATTAAAAAAATATGCTGTACAAGTAGTGAGGAAAACAGTTGTACCTACTGTGTTCAGACCTTGTGATGGTTTGAAACTGTCTTTTTAATTTTTCCTTGCAAAGTTCAAAACAGAGAAAGTGAAAGAATGTAAATAAGTCACTATTGGGTGTAAGAAAGCAAAATAACGATTGTTCTAAACACTTCCATTGGATAGATAGAAATGTTTAAGAACTATTACCCAAAACAAAGCAGGCATTCGGCACATTCTGCGTTCTGCAGTGGGGGCAGTTGCTGGGCTGTCTGGCTGCTGTTTCTTCTTCTCTTCTGGCTGAAGATAACACGTACTGACCTTGGCAGCTAAGTTAACAACTTTCTGCTCTAACTAAACTCTGCTTCTCTGTCCAGGGGGGTCGGGGGGGGAAGCTCCTGGGAGAGGGAGGCCCCCTTTGGGAGGGTCCCCTTGGGGGGGAAGCAAAGGGAGATCGATTGTGTTTTTCTGTTGATTGTATATATTTGTAAGTGTTGTGAATTTTGTATATTTGTACATATTCATTGCATTTCATCTGCTTGTAAATACAGCCTTCATTTGCTTCCAGACTGGGCTAGCCTGGTTATTGTCGGTGGGGGGGGGAATTTCAGCTCACACCGACACACTTTTTATTTTTGGCGCCCAACGTGGGGCTCCTAGATTGCCAGTTCTGAATTGGATGTTCAAAGGCAAAGGTTCTTCACCACATCATGCAACAGATGCTACCTGGTCTAAGTGGATGGCTCTGATAACACAGAGAGCTCGAATGGGAAATCTCGAAAGGCCTGGTTTGGTGGAGGTGATCACAAACTGGCCAGAAGGCACAAGCTGTGCAAAACCTCCAGAGGAGAGAGTAGCTCGTGCTGAGGAAGCTCCTCCTTACAGTGATCTGTCTGATGATGAAAAGAGATATGCTTTGTTCACAGACGGTTCCTGTCGTCTTGTTGGGAACAAGCGGAGATGGAAATCTGCAGTGTGGAGCCCAACGCGAAGAGTTGCAGAAGCGAGAGATGGAGAAGGAGAATCCAGTCAATTCGCAGAGGTAAAAGCTGTCCAGCTAGCTCTTAACATAGCTGAACGTGAGAGATGGCCAAAGCTTTATCTCTACACCGACTCGTGGATGGTAGCCAATGCCTTGTGGGGTTGGCTGAAAAACTGGAAGAAGAATGGCTGGCAGAGAAAAGGAAAGCCTATCTGGGCTGCAGATCTGTGGCAAGACATTGCTGCTCGCATTGAGAGAATCCCAGTGAAAGTGAGACACATCGATGCTCACATTCCTAAGAGCAAAGCTACTGAGGAACAACAACACAACCATCAGGCAGATCTAGCTGCAAGAGTTTCCCAGGTGGACACAAACTCTGATCCTGATCCTGATCTTGATTGGAAACACCGAGGTGAGCTGTTCTTAGCTCGGTGGGCCCATGACTCGTCAGGACATCAAGGCAGAGATGCAACCTACCGATGGGCTCGTGACAGATCCATTGACATTTCCCTGGATGCTATCACAGACCTGTGGCCTGAATTTTGCTCTTCTCATGGAAAAGCAGCACAGCACTCAATCTGTGAGGCAATGATACAAGCAAAAAATGAACCAGGGGAGCCAGAAGAGGATGTTGCTGTTGTTACCAGAAATTTGGACTCAGGCTCAGATGTTCTTGTTTTCTGACATAACCATGCTACGGCACAGCTGGGGGATGCTTCTGTCTACATGCTCTCTTTACAAGTTTTGACCATCTTGTAAGGAAGGGATGCAGGAGGAACATATGAAGCCAGATCATAGAATCATAGAATTGTTAGGGTTGGAAAGGACCTCAAGGATCATCTAGTTCCAACCCCCCTGCCATGGGCAGGGACACCTCACACTAGGTCAGATTGCTCTGAGCCACATCCAGCCTGGCCTTAAAAACCTCCAGGGATGGGGCTTCTACCATCTCCCTGGGCAATCTGTTCCAGTGTCTCAGCACCCTCATGGTGAAAAACTTCTTCCTAACATCCAATCTGAATCTACACACTTCTATTTTTGCTCCATTCCCCCCTAGTCCTGTCACTACCTGATATCCTAAAAGCTGCCTTTGCAGCTTTCTTGTAGGTCCCCTTGAGATACTGGAAGGCCACAATAAGGTCTCCTCAGAGCCTTCTCTTCTCCAGACTGAATAGCCCAAACTCTTTCAGTCTGTCCTCATAAGAGAAGTGCTCCAGCCCTCTGATCATCCTGGTGGCCCTTCTCTGGACACGTTCCAGCACATCCATATCCTTTCTGTAATAGGGGCTCCAGAACTGGACGCAGTACTCCAGGTGGGGTCTCACCAGAGCAGAGTAGAGAGGGAGAATCACCTCCCCTTCACAGTGGGGAAAAGTTGTTGCTACAATTAAAAAAATCTCATCTAAATTTTGTTCAGTTTTGCCCAGCTGGATTCTCGTCATACTTTTTTCCCCCACAAAGCCAGTCAAACCAAAAACTGAACTGTATCTCATTAATGACTCATGAAAGTCCTCACAGAGCACATCTCACAGGTGAAAAAGTGGTAAGCACAGCAGCCTCTTTCCTTTTGAAAGCAGCAGACAGGTCCCACACCACTCCCCGGGATGGCACAGGCAGTGCCACCAGTGCATACATACTCTGTCTCACCTTGTACCCAGTGACACAGAGTGCTTTAATGTGCTTTTCACCACAAGCAGTAGCCTGCTTGCCACCTGACATAGGATGGATTTTGTCATTGCAGCTGTAAAGAGACTGCGCTGCTCATCTGCTGGGGCTATTTTTGGTTACCAGGCAGTGTTCAGTTAAGCCCCTTCATCCTGGCAATCCCCATGCAAAGAAGTGCTGCTGGTATCCATGGGCTGCATCACCCACAGGCTGAGGTTAGCATTTATTTTCATTTAAAACCAAAAAAGCCACTGGCTTTGTAAGCTGGAGCAGTGAAGACACCAGGGGACAATTTGCCAGATGGCAGCTCTGCTTGGCAGTGAGGAGGTTTGCTCACCAGGGCATGGAGCCAGGTTTTCACCAGTGTTTGCACTCTGTGTGCACAGCTAAGCTGTGCATCATCCCAGCCTAATGGCATGCACAGAAATCACACAGCACTGGCAAGGTTCAAAGCCCCAGCATCTGGAGAAGCTTGGACAGAGGCATTGTTGCCTGGTCCAAGTATCCTGGAGGAAACCAGGAAGGATTCACAAAGTCAGACAGTAGGTGATTAATAGGCCATTACCAAAAAGTGTTGCCACAGACTGCAAGCTGGAAGGGAGGGAGGGAGGGAGCTAGCCTTGTGTGGGTCAGATAGCCTGATTCTGGGAAACAAACATTTATGCATGGTTACTTTTGAATATCCTCCTCTTCAATGCTGATAAGACAGATGTGCCACTGGGGGCAAAAGGAATAAAAACCTCATGGCCAAAATGCTCCTGCTCCATAGGGGAGACAAGGCTGAGAAAAACCTGGCTGCCATTCTGCCTAAGCTGAAAGGTCTGTAAATCACCTTCTCACAGACGAGCTGTCCCTTCAGCGGGAGCACAGGCATAACATCTGTTTCCTTACACTGATCTGATTTTTCTACACCAGAGAGAAGCTTATGAGTCCACCTGCAGTTAGAGTACATCAATGTGAATAACATAGCAAGCTTTTTACCACTTAGCTTAGATAATAGAAAGCTTTTTCTAAATTTCAGAAGAAATCTCCCTTTCATTTCATTTATGAATGCTAGCATTTGTGGAAGCTATTGGAGGATTTTGTCTGGTGCATTACTGAAACATTTAATAGTATTTCCAAATTGGCCTAAGCCCCGTGCACGTCATTACACAGGCAAACAATAAACAATCATACATTTAGCAGATTCAACGTCCACCACAAAGGGCTGGTTATTGTATTGCAAGATTAGTTACACACTCTGCCTCTCACTGCGTTCAAAGCTCAGCAATATCAACCCCCTACAAAAGCCCTGGAGACTCCTCAGGCCCCGCTCTATCACCCTGCCTGGCAGATAAATGTGTGCAGGGGAAATCGGTGTAAAGCGTCGTGTGAACATGAAAGGAAAGGGGGAAATTAACTGCTTGTCATGACCCAAAATAGGAAAGATCCAAATAATCAGTGCATCCCACCTGCCTCTGGCATCCCACGGCTCTCATTGAGATTCAGAGAGAAGCACAGCATGCTGCCACTGGCCAAGGGCATCCCAGCTCAGGGGTGAACGGCCCCAGGCAAGCACCTGCTTCCCCCAGGATCAGATCCAGCCAGTGACCACCAGTGACTGAAAAACCCTTTCCTGACACCAGATGATGTCATCTGCAGGAGAAGAATGGAACATTCAAACACAGGGCTAAGCATCAGCAACAAACCCGTTGAAAAGCCTAAGATTTTAGTACACCACTTCCACTTTCTCATGACTCGAGCTGCATTCGGGAATGAAGAGAAAGGGAGGAATTGCTGCCTGCAGCTTCCAGGAGGAGATCCTTGAGAGCATAACAAGCAGAGGCCAAAACCAAATGCCTCCTGCATCTAAAGCAGTCTTGGCTCTGCTTGCACATTGCAATGTAACGGGGTATTTCTGACCCACTCGTTGCACTAGTGAAACCCAGGTCAAATGGATCAATGCCATTGCCACGACTGCCCACGGACAGCGCCATAGTCCTAACATTAATATTGAGTACAAAAGCCATCATGGCACCCCACAAATGACATCCTAGTGCTGTCCCCACACTGCTCAGTGAGCCCACAGGGGCTATGAGCTGTTTCTGGGAGCAATTTGTTTCTTGCCACTCTGCTGGCAGAATGCATGGAGGGGTTGTCAGATCCAGTACTGGCTGAAGCCATCATCATTAATGTTCTTGTTCCTGTGACTGTTAGATTACATGGTAAAAATATTTCGACCAATGGGGAAATATATGTTTGAGCAGTAAATTTTATTTGGATCCCTGGAAACACCTCTTTGGAGTGGTTTTCTGCTTCTCTGGATAAGAATTAAGTTTATCATTACTATCATTTAGCACTCTCTTGAAAAGTAACATATTTCTCAAGTAATTCAACCTGGAGTTTGTTAACAAATTTCTGCCAATCTAGCAAGTGTTTCACCCTGACTTGGCTGTTTTTGGGTGGGTAACAAATAGTTTGCAGGCTCTTGGGGAGTGGGAGTTAAAGTACAGCTGGAAACAAGCACAGGGGAGATGGGCACACTTGGCACTGTACTCTCTGTACCATCTCTCGAAAGCAATATGCTATTTTCATTGCTCCTATCAAGAGTTGTGTGGCAATGAGAGCATTTGGTGCTCCACTCTGGAGGCTAATTCTTAATTCAATAGAGGCTGTAACGTGCAGTTACCCTTTCTACAGGCAAACAGCTCTTACCAGTACAGGAAAGGTGGAAGGAACAAGCCCTGGTTAGCGAAATGCTTTGCAGTAGTATTCCAAAAGGGCTTTGAGATAGTCTAGGATATGAGCAGAGACACTTTGTTTGTGCTTTTGCAGTCCTCTCGAAGGGAAAAAATTTGCATGAGAATCAGATTGTTGCTCTTGCCTTATTAGCTCATTTGGTGACTTGTTTTCAAGAGAAGGATGCTTAGCTGGCCCATCAACGCTCTTTGTTAAACAGGGCTTTTTACAAACTTAGCCTCCTCTGCCTTTGTCTGAACAAGAGTATTGATTATACACAGCTCAGCAACAATTAAACCAAAAATATCTGATTTAGCATAAATAGTAAGATACAGATGCTCTCCTAGCTCTCTTTCCAAGCAAACCCTGGAGGTCCATCCCTAGAGAGCAGGCAGTTGTTTAGGAGGCCGATGGTCAGGGATGACAAAATCAGTCCACAACTCTATCCCTGCTGGAGGATCACTTACCATTAACACCACTGGTTAGGGAGAGAGCAAAGCACCCAAAGTTATTTCAAGGAAGCTCTTCATATTAATACACCAGCACTTGACAGTGCATTAATAGTGCATTAACTCATCTTAACTCATCTAACTTACTAAGTTTACTTCAGTTACTCATCTCTTGATTCTTTCTCCAAACCCTTCATTGTAGCACTTGAGGATAGCCACAGCTGTGAGCTGAAAAATGTCATTCTCATACAGAAATTCTATTTGCAGAATCTCCAGACCCTTGAAAGTTGCAAGCACTGGACAGACAAGCAGAAAGCCCTTTCGCAGATGAAAAGCCATATTTTTTGACCAAGAGTTTTGAACAGCTCTGACTAAAGATCCAAGGTAATATCTTGGCCCTACTGCCTTAACCTTAGAGTACAGAGAGGTTTCAATCCCAAACTCTTCCCAACTTCCTGGAAGTCATTCATCCCTGATGCAAACTCTTGAACTTTTTGCTGAATGTGTTCTTGGTTAATCTATTGGTACAGCTGAGGATTTGGTAGCACCTGTCACACTGTCCAGAAGATCAGCTATTAGCTAACTCGAAGGCAAGGAATTCCTTCAGTCTATCTAGTTTAAAAACAGAGAATGAGTAGCATAATCCCTGAGCATAAACAGGATGGGGTTTGTTCAAGATCACCATTGTGTGCATGAAAATAAATGACCAGCATGACAACTTAATGCACTCATGGTATTTTGCCTTGCCAGTGCTGGACCCAAAATTTCTACTGAGGATCCACAGACATACTGTTGCAGCAGAGAGATTTTCCTGCAGTGAGACAGACTTAGTTAATGTGCCACTGCCTGTTCATTTTGGCAGTGTTCAGGCACTCCCAGGCTCCCACAGCACTGGCATGCTTCATTGGCATCACACCCCTGCACAAAGGGTCCTGCAGTAAGTGCACCATCAACTCTACAGGCTGGCCAGGAGTATCTACCTGTCCTACACATCTGGCTCCAGTTACAAGGTCAGGCTAAGTTTCAGGGCTTTGTCAACATGTTTTCATTAGCATGTTACTTGCCTTCAGCTTCATAGTTACTCTTTGCACCTGCTCCAAACTTCTCTTCTTTCTACTTGCACTGCAGTAAACCCAAATTCTGTCTGCTTGTGGCTTTTAACCACCCCTCCACTCCCACCCCTACCCCCCATGCATGACTGACCCTTGCAATTCATTTTTGGAGGACAAAAGGTGAAAAGGCACCTGTATTCTCAGATATACCCTATGCAAAGCCTCTTTAAATACATTATGGAGCATGAGTGGCTTTCTGCTGATGTCAGTGGCACAGCATAAACGCTGTACACCCATCCTCAGCTGAAGTTACTGGTGATATTCAGTAGCTTCCTCCACAGTCAGGTTTCCTCCATGCAACACACACAGATCTGTATTTGACTTCAGGTCAACCACCCCAAAGAACTTAAAAAATCTGTATTCCTTTTACAGATGAGGATCACAGACACATACAGCATTGGCAGCTGTGCCAGGAACCAGTCTAACATCTTCAAAAGCTTTAGACTGCTCATACTTACCCTCTGCAGCTGCTTTCTTCAGCTGCTTTCGTCTTACCCTAGCCCTGCCTTCCAACTTGGAAGGGAAACAGTCTCACCCAGAGTTGGTACAGAAGCTGTTGTCACTAAACAGCAGAGGCCTTTGTTTCCTTTGTTTTACTAGGTTGTAACAATAACAGAAAACAAGACCAGTTACTTCAAAAAAAAAAATTGTTTCTAAAAAGTGATGCCAGATTTTGTATACCAATTTCCAGTGAGGAGCAAATGCTTACAGCAGTTGTAAAATGATCTCATTTTCGAAACAGCCTTTACCATGGAAGCAGCCCTGTGGCTGTACCCAAAGTCTGAAAGTCCCTGCTGCCAGAAGCATAGGAATACCATTGTCTTCCTGGCTTATCCAGCAGAGCAGCCCATTGTACCCTGCTGCTGGGTTTCGTATGTAACACAATCACGCTTGATTTGTCACTTTTTTTTCCTTGTTAAGAATCTAAATTGAAAATGGCTTGTGAGTGGTTCAGTTCCAAGGGCCAGAAAGGTGAGGTAATAAAGATTTCTGTAAAAACTCATATCCATCATACTCTGAAAGTTGTGATATATATGGTAGCCATGCCCTTTGCTCTGGTAGAGTTAAGGCAGAGCACTCATTCATCACTCACTGAGAGAAATTTCATGCTGGGAAATATCCAGGGGAGTAGTGAATCAGCCAGATCACAAGAGTGTCACTCAGCCAGAAAAGAAGGGAAAAAAGGACAGAATTGAAAAATGAGGGAGGTTATGAATGTCTCAGCTTTGTGGTCATCAAAGTCTTCCAGGAAAGTCCAGGAATAAATACCTTCACTCACATTTTTAGATTGGCAGTGTTATATCTGAGCTTGGTGTCAGGGTTTCCTTCAGAGTCAAGAGAGAGAAAAAGACACCAGTAAAGGGTGAATCACCTGCTTACAGGTGTGTTCTGGTTTGAAGTGACCTGTGCACAGAAATGCCTCTTTCCCTCCACTCACTGTGGGTCAACTGTTGGGTATTTGCATTACAAGTATGTAAAGATTAATGAATAAATTGCACCAGGGGTGTATTTCTAAAGGAGGATGCCAGCTGTCAAGTCATGTCAGGTCTGTGCAAGTGTTGCTTGATAGCATCCTGTGATCCATGTTAAAAGCTATGGTGCCATACCCATTCCTTTAAAACATGGGAAAATAATGTATATTTTTAAAAATATGTAGTGACTACGCTTCTTTAAAATTTACTTTCAGTGATCATAATTGCTCCACATGAACCAATAAGTCATTGCTTTCCACTGAGTCAAGCTCACAGATGAGAAGAGGTATGTTTGTCTTAGCTGGATGAAAACATGCACTGGCTCAAGCTTCTTGTATGATCAGGAGACAGAACACAACCTCATGGCTTGTGCCAGAAGTCATTAGCAAATAACACAACCTATGACTTAATAAAGAGATGACAGACCCCTTGCATGTGCCCAAGGAATATGGGTCTGTTCAGTGGCAGAGGGAAACAGATGGAACTGGTATTCAGAGCTGCATAAGAGAGAGACATTGAAAAAATCTGCAGGAGGAAAAGAGTGTTTAGTGAACAAAGCGTTCCTTGCAAGCTATCATACCCAGAACTATATTTAAAATCAGAAAGTGAATCATAAAAATAAGTGAGCTTATGTTATCAAGAGCTGTATCCACAGAACAGAAAACTACAGCTTAGCTGAAACTGCCTTCAGACCTCTGTCTCCACAATACTGCTGCAGCATGACAAATGGCAGTACACCGAATGAAACAAAGCTGAGGTGGGCATCAGAACAAGATCCTGTTGCAGAGAGGCAGCTGGGGCAGCAGGCTGGTCAGCACATCTGTGCTGAAGGCAAGTCATCATGCTGCTGTCACATAGGCAAAGCTGCCTGTCCCTGAGGACCTGATGACCGACCAAAGACATTCCAGGTAGCATGCAGCAGAGCAAGGCAGACTGGCTGCCGTAAGCAGGGCAGAGATTCAAGGTCTCTTGAGAGGTTGCACCATGGGGCAGCACCCCATGGAGCATGTGAGTCCTGCTCCCAGACAGCACTTCTTAGGGGGTGGGTGCTTTGCTGGGGTCTGAGATATGGGCAAGACACAGGGGGAGATTGTCCAAAAGGCAAGCACCACTGGGCTTGTGTCAGGACATGAATCTCTGCCTATCTGTCCTTAAGTGTGGGTGTACCAGGGTAAGTAACCTCTCTCCTGGGTAAATCAACCCTGCAAAAGGGTGCTGTGAGCCAGAGGACGTTTGCTGCTGAACATAAGATATTGCAGTCTGCACTGTCACTTACTGTCTCATGTCTCCCCCTGAACCCAGCATAGCTGTCCCCAGTGCTGCTAAGAGCCTTTCCTGCTCCAGGCTGCTAACGGCCTGCAGTGCACACAGGGAGCAGCATCATGGCATCCCAAAATGCTGCAGAGATTTTGTACCTGTCCAGAGAAGGATTAAGCTCAGGCCCTGAGCAACCTCTGTTATTGCAAATGCTCGGTGGATTTATTTATGCCTGTGGCATAAATAGTTCCTCCTCTCTGCAGGACACGTAACAACTCTGGAATTCAGCAAGAGGAGATACAGGCACAGGTACAGGCGGTCTCCAGCACAGTCAGGCACTCACGTGCAGATACACACATGCATGGTCACCCCTGTACAGCTCTGCTGAGGGTGGCACCCCTCCATCAGAGGGGTCTGTCATTGCTCACACCTTCCAGCTGCCAGCCATGCCTACTGCAAACCACCTGAGGTGCACTGTCTCTAGAGCATTGCTTTGGAGGGGAAAAAAAAAAAAGAGAGAATCTGGTTAGAAAGCAAAAAGAATTATATAGACAGCCACTTCGCAAATCCCACATTTTATTAACATATTAGGGAGAAAGTTTTTCATTTCACCTGGGGAAAAGAGACTTCTTCAAGGGGGCATTCATGGGAGAAGTGGGAACTGACCTTGCCCAAATTACAGTCCACTTACTTTTTGTGTCTCTGCCTCCACTATTGTGTTTCACACACCTGGTCCCCATGACCACTGAATCCATGGGAAACGGAGTACACAAAATAGAGCAACAAGAGAAAAAATAGACACAAAATGCACAAGGGGCCCAAGAGGAGAATGAGGGATAAGAATACATCATTGTTTGGGAAAGACATAAATACCCTTTAAACAGAGGGATGGCATGAAGGCTGAGTTATCTGAGTGTAAAAAAAGCTGACTTGGAGGGCACCTGCCCTGGCACAGAGCTGCTATTAAAGCCCAACCCCTGGGCTACCCCACAGCTCAGGGCTTGCAGAGCTCCTGTGCCAGGAACATACACTGGCAGCAGGGGTGAAAGGGCTCTATGCATTGTAGGGATACGAAGCAAGCCTTCTCAGAAGCCAACATGCTAAGTGGTGGCCTCAGAGTGGCCAGAACTGGCATATGGTTTCCTTGTGCCATCCTTGCTCAGTGTACCTGATCCTTCTGAGACTCTGCTTTGGGTCAGTTCAGCATCTGCAAGGACATGCAGCCCTTGTTTTCAAGAGGCATCTCAACACACATGAATCCTCATAATATGGTCTGTTGGTACCTATAGGCTACAAAACCATGGAATATTTTTAGAACAATGCACTTTTAACTGTCCAAGAAGCCTCAGCAGAATCTCAGCATGTTCGCCCTCAAGGGAAGGCAGCTTTTTCTAGACGCATTTCCACCTGGATTAGTTTGAGGTGGACTTATCGAGGAAGAGGAAAGCAAAGTGAAGGCAAAGGCAATAGGAGGAGCAGCAAGGTGCTGTACACCCTGCCAGGAGTGCTAGTGGTGAACTGTGCAGACCTGGGATCTGGTCCTGCTGCCCAGGCAGCCAGCAGGAGCCCTGCCTCTAACCCACCTTGGTTCCACTAAGAAAGCTAAGCCTCTTGGCAAGCCACCTCACACGCCTAGCTGAAAATAGCACTGTTTTTGCCAAAGCATACACTCTGGGCTTGGATTCAACAGTGCTGCATCAGCAGCTCATAATCAAGTTGACACGGAGCTGATTGTTTATTGAAAAGAAAAAGGAGGGGGAAATCATCATCTGACCAGATTCAATAAAAAGCAATTAACCCAGAGGAGAGGGGCTGGGGTTCTTTTTTCAGGTCAGGAAATCCTTTAGGTGGACTTGTGACAACTAAGACCTTGACCTGCCTAAAGCAGATCTGTAGGCAGCTGGGGCGGTGGGGTGGGGTGTGAACCTGGGGAAGGACTGGCTCAAAGTCCGAGCAGGATGCAAGGGAGGAGCAGAGTGCTTATTTGTGCAATGCGAGGTGCGTATGTGAGCTGTCAGCAGAGAAATGGGCAGAAAGAAAATAGGGAGGGAAGGGAAGAGGAATGCTGTAAAATGTAATATGTAAACTGCCAATCATGTCTGTGATGGTTTGTGCTTGGAATACGTAGCTTTCATCTTTGCTCTTTATTTTATATGCATTTCTTTTCTCTCTGGCTCAAGGAAAGCCAATTCCCCCAGGGTAGAATATATTGGCTTTCCAGCCTCCTCTGTTTACTATCCTGGGTTCCTGGCTGAAGCAATGGGGGTTTTTATATGCTTGTTTTCTTTTAGTTTGATTCTTGGGATTTTGGACTGCTGCCTCCCAGACTTGCCTGAGATATTCCTATCCTTTCATTCCTGTGCCCATGCTGGGCCTCCCTGCAGCATGGCATGGATCTCTCCTAGCAGAAGGGTAGCTGCTGGCATGGCCAGTAAGGACGTGTTTTCCAGAGCAGCTGAGCTCTTGTCTATCCTTGATGCTCAGTGGGCTCCTGAGCACTTTGATGCTGAAAATTGGATGGCTTGGGACATCTGAAGGTGACACAAGGGAAGGACTGTAGGGAGACACAGTCCTCAAGCTTTCCTGACACAGAAACACCCTGCAGCAGAATGTACACAGATAAGCAGTAGAAAGAGTGATCTGGAAATTATCATGAGGAAAGGATGGAAGAGGAGAGGTCCAATGTAGAGTGTATCCCAAACGAGGAACAGGGCAGGCAAGCCATTTCCGTCATGGAGCTCTGTGACACCAAACTGAAGGTGGCTGAGGGCTTTCCATTTATCACGGAGGAAGAAATTCTTCACTTTATCAACTCAGCCCGGGGCTCCTCCACTGCTCCCACTGCTCTTCTCCAGTAATCAGCTTGATCCCATGTGCTACTGGCAGGCTGTATCTCAAAGTGCCTCCTGCATGATGTCACTCTGTAGGTTTAGCTGCAAACCAGGATAAGCATTGCCTGACACTAGCATGACATTATGTTCAGGCAATCTCATCTCCCAGCCCTTGCTGAGGAGTGGGGCTGCACAGGGACTGTTGTTATTTCTTACTCCACAAGTGCATTGAGAGGTGACTGAGAGTGGTTCAGCAACTTACACATTTCTGCAGCAGTGGCTCCCAGCTCCTGTGCCCCTCTCGTTCCAGAGCAGAGGGCTCTGGCTCTGGCTAGGAAGGCTACATTGGACCCCTGAACAAAGGGATATCACAGTATCACAGTATATCAGAGGTTGGAAGGGACCTCAAGAGATCATCAGGTCCAACCCCCCTGCCAGAGCAGGGTAGTCTGCACAGGAATGCTTCCAGGTGGGTTTTGAAAGTCTCTAGAGAAGGAGACTCCACAACCTCCCTGGGGAGCCTGTTCCAGTGCTCTGTCACCCTCACTGTAAAGAAGTTTCTCCTCATGTTGAGCTGAAATCTTCTATGTTCTAGTTTGAACCCATTGCTCCTTGTCTTATCACTGTGAACCACCGAAAAGAGCTTGGCCCCATCCACTTGACACCCATCCCTCAGATATTTATACACATCAATAAGATCCCCTCTCAGTCTTCTCTTCTCCAGACTAAAACAGCCCCAGGGATCTCAGTCTCTCTTCACAGGGGAGATGCTCAAGTCCCCTAATCATCCTTGTGGCTCTCTGTTGGATTCTCTCCAGCAGGTCTCTGTCTCTCTTGAACTGGAGAGCCCAAAACTGGACACAGTACTCCAGGTGTGGTCTCACCAGGGCAGAGTAGAGAGGTAGAAGGACTTCCCTAGACCTGCTGGACACACCTTTGACACATCCCAGGATCCCATTGGCTCTCTTGGTCACATGAGCACATGAGTTCCATGGAGAACTTGCTGTCCACCAGCACCCAAAGGTCTTTCTCCATGGAGCTGCTTTTCAGCAGGGCAGCCCCTAACCTGTACTGGTGTCTGTTGTTATTTCTCCCCAGATGCAGGACCCTGCACTTGTCCTTATTAAACTTCATGAGGTTTGCTTGCACCCAGCTCTCCAGCCTGTCCAGGTCATGTTGGATGGCTGCACAGACCGACGGGGTGTCAGCCAACCCCACCCCCCCACCCCCCCTGTTTTATACATCTTGCATGGGGAGATCCTAAGCCACCTTTCAGCCCACAGATGACCCCATGAGATCAGAGGAAGGAGCATGAACCCACACAGGACTTGCCTTCAGCAGGCTGTCTTGGAGGTTACACCAAGCACCCATGGGCCCTGTCACCATGCTGATATGAATGAAGCCAGTGGGTATTTCTAGGCCCAGGATCTATGTGGATCAAAGATGATTCCTTTCACAGCTATGGCAATTTAAATTGAGTCGTGTAGTGGAGGGCTAAGACAGCTTACATGCTTTATAGCTACTTCACAGATACCACTGAGCTGTGGCAACTAGGTCATAGCCAACAACACTCCAAACTCTCTCAGTGGCAGTGCAGTGGCAGGGTCCACCTTACTTCCAGTTTCAAGAGTTGTGGCTCACCACCTTCAAACTGAGACACAAGTGGGATTTTCCTCAAGTATGGATATACAGAAGCCTGAGCAGCTACCCTAGGGAGGTGATAAACTGTTCCCCAAAAAAAGTCAACATCCAATGCAAATCTCAGAGTTGCAGTTCTGAAGTTCATCCTTACTTTTCTTGACTTGGTTGAAAAACTGGGAAAGCTGAAAAAGGACTCTTTGCAAGTTCTGAGAGTAGCACAGTGGTGGTGTTGAGCTCATGAATGTGATTTGGGTTTGTTTTTAATGCAATCTCTCCATAAAATTGATGGAAAATCTAAATGAAAATGAAATAGCTTCATTTTCATTGTGTAATCTTGGGAGGAAACAACTTCTTAGATGATGATGACATTCAGCAGTATTTGTTTTATGCAGTCACTAAAACATTGCAAAACAACCTTTCCCAAGGATGTCACCAGACACTTGAATCTCCCAGATCGTCATGTCTGGATCTCAGTTGTGAAATTGAACTCCTTCAGGTGTTTCGTTGGTTGGTTTGGGGTTTTGTTGTTTTTTCTTTGGTTGGGTTTTTTGCTTTCCTTTGTTTTCTTTCCTTTTTTTTAAATCTTCTGCCATTTTCTTCCAAATTCCAGCTAATGTCTGCAGGCTACAAAGGAGGAGATGAACCCTTTGGGACCTTTCTCCAAGTCTGTCTGGCAGCTTAGTCACTCCTGGATCTACTGTCTTCTGCCAGCGAGAAACATGCCTGCCTCTGGTAGGACCAACCCAAACCATATGATGCAGGCTGGCAGCACAAAAAAATCAAATAAAAGGGTACTTTGCATCTATAAAAGAGGTTCAGATGTTTTAAAGTGTGATATCTATCTAAAGAGCCAGCTTTCAGAAGAGTTAGTCATATTAAGGCCAAGTTAAATAGGACACAATCAAAACTGCCTGGCTGTCCAGGGACAGCCTGGGTTTGTGAATGACACTGGAGGTGGGGCACTGTTGAGTCACCAACTTGTGTTGTTTAACTTGGCCACATCTATGGATAACCCCTTGTAACTTGGCTCTCTTCAGCAATTTCACACCTTTAAACAACTGCCTTTCTTTCACTAACTCATCCTCATAACTTAAATGTTCTGCTACGTTTTCTTTCCATTTCAGGCAAAAAAATAAAGTCTTTAATCACCTGCTTTGTACCTAGTGATGATTAAAGTTAGCAAAGCATCCTGGCACCGTGCAAGTAGGAAAAATGTTTGCATTAAGAGCAGACACCTAACCCACTATTGCACCTTTGGCTCACAGCACACATACCAGAACCTGCAGACATCTGGAAACATGCATTTTCCAAAATCAATTGCCAGTAGCCCTAAACACACTGCAGGCATGTCTATACTCTGTTTTCACCTGTGCTGCTTGTGAGAAATTGAAATCTCACACTTCCCTTGGGATGATGAAGCATGCCACTTACCTCTCCCCTTGTGACTGCCTTTTAAGATAGAGACAGTGTGTGAATAGGGCATTACCGGAACAGCCTTGGATATGAACCCATAACTGTTCCTCAGAAGGGAAGCCCAGACTTTCAGGCAAGGCTGAGGGACTCTCATCTGATCTCAGAACATATTTTTAAGCTGTTTCTCAAGGATGGTTTTTCCCAGTGCTGCTATTACCTCACTGCAGCACTATTACCCACTCCATGGACTATGATGACATCCTGAGCACACATTCTGGTTTCCCAGTTCCAAGACCAAGCATACCAGGAGCATGCCAGTTTTTAACACCCTTTTAGCTCCTGGCTCTGCTCCCTCACCACATCATTAAGGGCTTGCATGTCTTCAGCACGACTCCCAGCTCCTGCTTGCCTATGGCCCTCCTCCAGCACGCTGGCAGTGAGATGCAGCTGCCAGGATCATGGGAGCATCAGGTGCCCACAGTCACATCCCATTTCACCATCACAGACCCAGGAAGGAGGAGCAAAGAGCATGTTACCCTTCGCCACACAGAGCTGTTGTGGTCATACAGCTGTGCCATCATGGCTACATTATCCTACCCAGCTGGGCAGAACTTGGTTTCTGTTGGGAAGTTTACAGTGCTGGTTTCTAAGGCAGAATAGATCAGAATCAGTCAGGATTGGAAGGGACCACAAGGATCATCTAGTTCCAACCTCCCTGCCATGGCCAGGGACACCTCACACTATATGAGGCTGGCCAGAGCCAATAGCCATGTAGTTGCAATGCATGGCAGGGTTCAAAAAGCTCTGGCATTTCAAATGGGCAGCCACCAAATTTCATTATGCAATAGGTTTCTGTGCTTTGCAACTTTTAAAGAAAAAAAATTGCTTTTCATTAACAATGTTATCCCAACCTTTTGTTAGCAGGTCGCCCCTTTAATTTCACAGCAGATACTATGGTGTATTTGGAGGTGTTGGGCATGTTTAAATATACTTTCTCCAAGATGCACACCAAAGTTATAGTCAAACCTGAGGAAATTTGCCGCTAGAAAGTCTTTCCATCAGTGTTGCTGTTCTGGATTCGAAAACTGGCCTAATCAAGACAAAATTTAAGTCAGAAATGTAAGGGGCAGAGTCATGACCTCAAGTCATTTGCAGGTGACCAGATCCTAAGCAGCACATAAAAAGCGCACTCCTTGCATCTGCCATTCTTGTCCAGACAGCCACAACAGAAGCAGCCAGGTCAGCCAGGCCCTCTCTCACCACAGGCACCCAGCTGAAAACACCTCAGTTAGACAACTACTCCACATTTTGCCCGCGTCCCAGTCCAGACATTTGAGGTACCAGACACCTGGAGCACTCTCCACATAGGATGCTTCTGCTAGACAATTTGAATGTAATCCTCAAAAGCCTTTGGATGAAAGGTGCTTAATGAAAATTAATAGAAATGGCAAAGAATATTTATTTTCTTGGTAGCCTTTCAGAATTTGTAAGTGAGGACCGGGATCCTGCTGTGCCAGGTGATGTGTGTGAATAGCAAAACAGCAATTTCCATTTTGCCCTTTCATGGGAGCGAGAATCAGAGCAATCCTTCCACAGTAATTCCCCTGATATGCTTGAAATGCAGATGTGCTGGCTTCCCTTCGCATTTAGCTTGGGAAATACTGTTTGTGTCTCCATTTTAATGATGATTTTGTCCACTTTTGTCTTTACTTACTAGCCAAAATAGAAAGAAAACAAAATAGATTATTCTTTTTACCTGTGTGACTGACAGTGTTAGGATAAAATTTCGCACACGTGAAGATTAAATTCCTACAGGAAAAGTTTCACTACAAAATTCAACTGAGATTAATAAAACCAAATTAGCGTAGGTGGTATTTCTTTTGAATTTTGTAGGAAAAGCAACTTATTTTTTCTGATATATGTGCTGTGACCTCAATGATCTCAATGATCCTCCTTTTCATGCATGGGGTCCCTGTTTTTTTAGATAAATGGTGTTCAGTTGTTACACGTAGCAGCAAAACAAGGCCTCTTCTGATGTGCTTTGGTGAGGAAAAAAGGATGGAGTGGCCTTTTTGTATAGCTTGATGGATGTCTTTGGCATCCATCTTTGGCATTTCAAACCAAACAGCAAACACCATAAATCATGTCAGCAACACAGTCAGGATGCATTGGAGCCCTAGACCCAAATATTAGCCACTCATTGAGAGTGCTCCTCTGAGCTTATTTTGCTGTAAAGGGAACTGGTTGTGAAGAAGCAATGGATGGTGGATCAGGCCTAAATATCACAAGAAGTGAAACATTCTAATACTTACTGGCAAAGGCTGAGAAATAAGACTGCTATATGCTAATATTTCTCGCCTCGATGACAAAGCTCACTATTTCCAGTCTGCCTGTCTTTCTGCCTATAAATGCCAAATTCATAGGCTCACTTGAGCCCAGCTTGGCCTAGGTTGTAGAGAGCTTAAGTTCCAATGGGTCTGTGGAAACAGGTGGCTGGATAGAAATGATTCAAAAGTGCTGCTTGGCTAGAGCATAAGGCTACAGCTTGAGGCAGACACCAATTCACTTTTTGCTATTTGCAGCTGAAAGATTCCTCTTACCCCTGAGAAGGGGAATTTAGATGGAAAGAGTAGAACCTGTTAAATCACTGGATTTTTAATGTGTCTGTCATACAGAAGGTTTGGAGAGACAATGTGTGTTCTTGCAGCACAAGCAGTAGAGACAGTAGTATTAAGGTAGCCTTATACTGTAATTATACACTACTCCTGTCTGGTGCAGTAACCCAGCACCTGTGTGAGGACACTGACCTGCCCAGGAGAGCTGCTACAGTGACCTTGCTGAAGCTGCTGCTCTGTTGTGCCAAGCTGTGTGATCACCAAAAGGTTCCTCAAATATCTTCTAGTCCCACTCCAGACACATGTACAGTCATAGCTGAGCAAACAGGCTATCCCTGCAGGATTTGTGATCAGTAATCTACTTTTCCTTTTGCTAAATTCTGGAAGCTGTATTAAAAATGTACTGAATGGCTTAAGGAAATGAAGGTCTGAGTTTTCAAGAAGACACTAGAGCTATCACAACCTTGACTGTAATTGCAGTAATAGCAATTGGACCATTTAACCTGCTGTAGTTCATTAATTGCAAACTTTGTTTTCACTTTTTTAAAAAAATGGGGCATTTTAAGACTTCCCAAAGGGCTGTCAGTTTGACTCAACATCTGCTTTTCTTTCCTTAATTCCAAAAAAGTGAGTTGGCTTTATTAATACTTTAGCTGAGGGAAAAGGGGTCAGTGAGGGGGAAATGTGGACTGCCTTGATTCTGTCTGAATTCCAGGAGGAGCCAGAAAGAGTTGTAATGTCTCTGATTCAAGACAGCCAGTATGGCTTTACTTGGGGCAAATCCTGCCTGACCAACCTAGTGGCTTTCTACAATAAAGTGACTATGTCAGTGGATAAGGAACGACCTATGGATGTGATCTGTCTGGACTTCTGCAAGGCCTTTGACACAGTCCCCCGCAACATCCTGCTCACTAAATTGGAGAGATATGGATTTGATGGGTGGACTGTTCAGTGGATAAGGAATTGGCTGGATGGTCACATCCAGAGGGTGGTGCTCAATGGCTTGAAGTCCAGATGGAGAGCAGTGACAAGTGGTGTCCCTCAGGGGTCTGTAATGGGACCTGTACTGTTTAATATTTATATCAATGATACAGACAGTGGGATCCAGTGTACCATCAGCAAGTTTGCAGATGGCACCAAGCTGAGTGGTGGTGTTGATATGCCAGAGGGACTTGGACAAGCTGGAGAGCTGGGCACAGGTGAACCTCATGAGGTTCAAGAAGAGCAAGTGCAGGGTTTTGCACCTGGGCTGGAACAATCCTCACTATCAATACAGACTGGGGATGAGGTGATAGAAAGCAGCCCTGAAGAAAAGGACTTGAGGGTGCTGACAAACAAGAAGCTGGACATGAGCTGGCAGTGTGTGCTTGCAGCCCAGAAGGCAAATCACATCCCAGGCTGCACCAAAAGATGCATTGCCAGCAGATCCAGAGAGGTGATTCTGCCACTTTGCTCTGGTGAGACCTCACCTGGAGTACTGTGTCCAAGTCTGGAGCCCTCAATATAGGAAGGACATGGACCTGACGGAGCTGGTCCAGAGGAGGGCCACAAAAATGATCAGGGGGTTGGAGCACCTCTGCTATAAGGTCAGGCTGAGGGAGCTGGGGTTGTTCAGCCTGGAGAAGAGGAGGCTCTGAGGAGACCTGATAGCAGCCTTCCAGTACCTGAGGGGGGCCTACAAGAAGGATGGAGACTGTTTACAAAGGCCTGTGGTGATAGGATGAAGGGCAATGGCTTCAAACTGGAGAAGAGCAGGTTTAGATTGGATATTAGGAAAAAGTTTTTTACTATGAGGGTGGTGGAACACTGGAACAGGTTGCCCAGGGAGGTGGTTGAGTCCCCTTTCCTAGAGATACTCCAAGTGAGGCTTGACAGGGCTCTGGGCAGCCTGGTCTAGTTGAGGATGTCCCTGCTTACTGCAAGAGGGGTTGGACTAGATGACCTTGGAGGTCCTTTCCAGCCCAGACCGTTCTATGACTCTATGATTCTTCTGTCTTCTTCTTCCTCCTCCTTTTTTGTCACTTGTTTGGTCCCTCATGAAGCTGATTGGTTCTCACAGCCTTGCTGGGACTCCTTATGTATGCATATAAAAATATCCATGTACATATGCTTGCACAAATGTGTGTGTGTGCACACTTATGCACACATATTTGTTTTGTTTTGTTTGTTTGTTTGTTTTTCTTCCCATGCACCTGCTGCGGTAGTAGAACCAAGGAGTCAAATTCCACATTATTTCTAGGTAATAGAAATTCACCAAAAACAATGGAAATTGCACCATAAATTTTTGCCTGCATGTTAAAGGCCAGGTTTGTGCTTAACAGAGTTGCATCCTCACACTACCATTTCCTATGACATGTCAATACTTCTCCTTTCCTTATTGTTGTCCCTTCACAAACCACCTGTAATGGCATTTAGGAGAGTGGAGGTGAGCTCCCTCTCAGCCCAGGCTGTATCAACCATCTGCCCTTGAGATCCTGTCCCCAAAACTGTGTCTTTCAGGGTGCATTACGGAGGCTTTCTGTAGAATTACCTTCTAGTGCAGTGACACAGACAAGTGGGAAGAGTGGTGTGATACAGATCTTCCATACTGAAGACAGGCCGAGCCTCCAGATTCCTTAATGCATTTCAGCATTACTTGCTCTGACATGACACAAGCTGCCAAGATAAGGTATTTTCAGTGAGGTGAGATATGCATTACCTCCAGAGGACTTTGCACCTCCCTGGAATTTAATTCCAAACACCTCTACAATAGAGTAATTTCTGAGATTTTAAACCACCCAGGAAACATTATTTTTCACATATCTTGGCTTTTTGAGCCTTGGCCAGGGCTAGAAATGCAAGTGCTTTTATCAGAAAAAGCCAAGATTTTTTTTTTCCCTGTGAGATTCACAGTCCAAATTTTCAGACAAAATGAGAAGCAGGTATGTCTGCTACATTATTTTCATAAAGAAAATCCAATGTCCATGTAAAGTTAGAATCTGTTCCGAGAGGAAAAAAAAAAAAAGAAAATATTAATAAGTAGACAATAAGTCTCAGTGTGTGCTCACTTCTATTCTGAAGCCTTCTGTACCAACTTCACAAAATGGCAGCTGTCCTACAGCCAAGCCAGTGACCTTGAAAATGTCTGGGTTCAGTGCATGAGGGCTGAACATTTATATTTGCTGTCAGCTCTCATAAACAACCCAGGGTGTTCAGAAGGTCTCCTAACAACAGGCTTGATCCTCATCTGATTAAAATTAAATTCTGGACAACAGAACCTAGACAGTTTGTAACATTTGAGGATCTTGCTCACTGCACACATACCAATTATTACATAAATGTGCCTTCAATTAAGTAGAAAGTTTTGTTAAAAAGGTAACTACAGAGAAAGAAATGGGTAGTATGTTTAAGCTCATCTTGTATTTTCTTTCACTAAATACTATGAGAGGAAGTGAGGCTGCTTTTGGTGAGGTTCATGTCTTTGTACAAGGCCTTGCTGTACTTCATCACAATAATAACACACAATAATAACACACCTTTCTTTATAATCATGTAATCAAACAGTTTGATTAGGAGTGAAATAATTGCTTCACTTAAAACATATGGGCTGTACAAGGGTCTCACCAGCTGCTGGGAGAGCACTGCTGCTCAGTGGTCAGCTACCACTCAACTTGTACTGGAAAACCAATCCTACTAGCTAAATTATTTTCTCCATTTTGTCCCATTACAAAGGTTAAAAAAAAATCCCTTTGCTTGCCTAAGGCTTTTCTTAAAGGCTTGTGTGTGTTTGAGAGAGAAGGAGGGAAAAAAGGAGATAGCAAATAAAATATTGGAAGGATTAAAGGCATTTGCTAATGCAACCATTTCCTAGCTAGGAGGGTTTTTTAAATCTCCTTGACTCCTCCAAATGAGCAACACCATCCCAATTCTGGTTAGGAAAAGTGGCTGAATTTCACTCAGCCAAGGTTTCAAAAAAATCTAGTATTGTCTGCAGCAAGCTGTCTCTTCCTTGGCTCAGTATAAGTGGCACTGGCACTCTGACTCTCACAGAGGCAGCCTGGCAGTCCCCTGCCACTGGGTGCCACCTGCCTGGCAGCAGCTTTCTGTCCCCCTGCAGCCATGCCATTGTGTGGGCTGAGGACACATGCATGAGGTTTCAATTTATGAATTTCTGGCCTAGAGGCAGAAAGTGCTACCTAGTGAGCTACTCCAACCACCAGAAAGAGATTGAACTGAAAAAAAAAAAAAAAGAAAGAAGAAGAAAGAAAACCATATTATGTTCTTGCTCACTTGCAATCTGATCCCACACTGTGAAGCCTTTGAATTAAGCACCTCTCTGAGAGGCGACTGTCCTATTAGCATAACGTAAAGCATTAATACATGGGGTGCTTCCCAGGGAACTCTTTATTGTGTGCATGCTTCACTTTTAATATTCATGGCCAGCTCTGTTAGAACATCCTTTTGACAGAGAAGAGGCGCCGAGATAAGCCATTGGGATAGCGGTTGTCCTGGAAACAGCAAGATCCACTTATTTTTAGCACCAAAGTCATCCAGTTAAACAAACTACATTGGAGGAACATTGTGATTATGACACAACAATAAAAAGATGTGTGGCGTATTTACAGTCCCTGGGACAATGAGACGCCTCGTCTTTGGCTGCTGCTTCTGGCTGCCAGCAGCCTGGTCCCCGTGCTGGCAGAGCAAAGCGTGCCCTTTCCTTCTGGGAGATGGCAGAAACCCAGGAACAGCACAAGAAGAGTGGCAGGGAAAGCACAGTGTGTGCCTCCCCTCTTGCCAGGCTGCAGGCAGTGTTCTCAGTAAGTAGAGAGGATCCTCCTTGAAAGTGTAGCACCAAACAAAGAGAGGTATAGTTCTTCAGCAAGGTATGATGCTGGGAATGTATAGATGAGGAAACAGGCCAAGAAGCATGGGCAAATGAGAGCACAAACACCAAGATGAAGATCTTCATTCTTGTTTCCTAGTACTGATGGTCTCCAGTCCCTGGTGTGTATCATGCTGGTAACCTCAGAAAGTCAGGGAGCTCCACCCAGGTTGCTCCCAAGCCCAAAAGCTAAACCACATGCACAAGAACTACACCAAAAAAGAGATGTTTCTATGAAAGGTTTTTCTCCATGTGTCTTGGGGCAGGCCTGAACTGTAACAAGCAGTGTCCTGCTGCTGGTACTTTGATTCTTACACTTTAGGATGCCCAGCAAAGTTGCAGGCGTATGAAACCAGAAAAAGCAATGAAACTTTACAGCTGCTTTTCCAACGCTAATTGGAAAAAAGCTTTTTACCACAATAAAGCTCCAGTGTAAACGTAGTTCTTGATTTATCTTAGCCAGTTTGCCTGTTCTCATTTCTTTGAGCACGTCAAGAGGGCCTGACTTGAAAAGAGACCTGTTAGCCTCAGTAAAAGCTGTGTGATTTTCACTACGTGTCAGAGTTTGCAAAACATTGTGCTGAGTTAGGCAGTATTGCTTAGGTATTAAAACATCTCCAAATTTTCAGGGGCTGTTCTACACCATTTTACACAGTCGTTGGTTATGGTGTGAATTAGCAAAGCCCGGTGGATACAACAGACTCCATAGCTACTGGGTAATGGTGGTCCACAAACCCCAGACAATACCCATCAAACCAAGTGTTGTCTGAAAGTTTGCCTCCCTGAAGGAGAATGGAAAGATTAATAAGAAAAGAGGAATAAAAATTGGAAAGGCTTAAAAGAGGGAAGGGAAGAGGTAGAAGAAATCGGGGTGGACCTTGAGACAACTTTCTTCTTGACATGGATAAAAGGGTAACTTTTAGCTGAAGGAAGCGTGTGAGGAGAGGCATAAAGATAGAGGAAGAACTGAAGCCATAATGGGCCGATGTACACATACATGGGATAAATTCCAAGAAGCCAAGAAGGCTTTAATATATGCAGCAAGCTTGGCCATTAGCCTCAGTAGCACATTCAGTCCTGCAGTTTACATCTGCTTGAGGCTGTCCAGTGTTGCTACCCCTTGTCAATGACAAGGCTTTTCCTTACACCAGAATTGAATCTGGGTGTGAAAGTGAGCAGAGATAGAAAATCCAAACCCAGTGGTCTTCCAGATAATAACTCTTAGTCTTTTTTGTGCAGAATGCAGGAAGTTTAAACTAAATCCGTTTTAGAAAGATAGGCATAGCCACTCCCTCTGGGTAAAAGTGGATTTTGCTATGGTTGTTACATCTCAAAAAGAAAAAAAGAAAGCACATGCCTGAAGTTCATTCTAACTATTCACTGCTTCAGCTGTGGAAAAATGACTCATTGGAAGTTCAGTGTCTTCCTGGCACCAGTCAGAGTGGCTATTATAAATTGATCTGAGCAGAGTGACTGTTCTTGGAGTGGCTATTCTAACATGAACTTCTTGCTCTGATTTAGAGTAACTGCTCACTCCAAAAATAAATCTGAAGAAAAAAATCTTTGCTTGCTTCTTCAGCATATGCCTTTCATTGTACTCCTGGTCCATCACTGATGGGAAATGAGGTGACCTCCTGTAAGCAGAGATGGCTGGTTAGAAGGGAGAAAAAGAAACAAGATTTTCTGATCACTGCATGCAATTCCTGAGGGACTCTGACAACACCCTCTTAACACATAGCACTGTCTTCTTTGATACTAGTGATGCCAGCAGGGATTAGATTTCACATTCATCATAGGGCTAATGCTGTAGAAAATGAGACCCTAATGCTTTAATTTATTTAGCTCCAGCTTTTGTAAGATGCTTTTCTACACTAATGAACTGTTCTTTGTTTAGCTTTGCTATCAGCAGGATGGGTTGCCAATGGCTCGGTAGCATGCTGTGACAGCGAGACTTAGCGGTGGCTCTCCTTGAGCTGAAGGAGGTTATCCATCATTCTGCCTGGAGGAGGTCACCAAATCCTCTCTGTCCTACAGGTGGATGCAGGAATATAGAAATATTTACATAATTTCCCAGGAGAGGGGTCACAGACCTACCCCATCCTTCACCTGCAAATGTTGCCCAAAAATCAATGCTTATGTTATGACACTGCAACAGGAACAGCATCCCGTGAGTTCCTGTAGTCTTGTTGAGTGCACAACCAAAGCCCAAGGTGCAGGAATGAATGTCTGTGTTCACAAGTGCATGTTAAGCCAGCAGCTCTGGCTTCCTCAAGTAAGTTCAAATATCTCTGGGCCAAGCATTCACCCTTGTCACCCCCAGGAATGTGCTCCTAGACACAAAAGGCATTGAACAAAGCCAAAGCCAAACCTCAGCTCTTCTATCTCATTTTGTGGCTGCAATTATTCATGTGGTTTCCCCCCTCACTTCCCTTCCCCCCCCCTCCCCCCCCAGTTTTTTTTCCTCACTACAAATGGTGTTTATTTTAAAGCAAGAATTTCTGTGTAAGTCCCTTCTCCTCAGCTTTCAAGTACTTTGTGCCATTAAAATTTCCGAGGTTTCATTCCTTATGCCTTGTTCTTGTTTTTTTTCTGCTTGTGTCACTCTGCCAGATCTAGCTGAGGGAAGGACAAAGAGGGAAATAAGCAGAAAAGTGAGGGGGAAAGAAAGTACCCTATTCAATATTTTAATTGATTTGAACTGATTAAATATATTTACCGATTTTTCTTGATTAAAACCCCAGTAAACTGCATTATTCATAGTTTTAAAGCTATTTCTTATGGCCTCCTCCCTTCCTACTTTTGCTGCTTTATCTCAAACAACCAGCCTGCACTGATGTTCAGCTTTGCTGGGCTCTGCCTGTGGTTCGTCAGTCACGGGGAGCAGCACTTAGGCCAGCAGACTGCCCCATGTTCAACATCACGCCCAGAAGTCTCCCTGGCCCCAGGTGTTTCCATGTTCAGCAGGACGTTTTTCAGCTCCCAAAAGCCATGTCAGATGGTGGTAACTGTCAATCATGAGTAACCACAGCTGGAGTTCAACCCCTGACCTGTAAAATGATGGTCAATCCATTAAGCCATGCTTTCCTCCTACAATCAATTTTTTAATATCTCAGCTTTCAAGTCAAGATGACTGCGTTAGCTGTGGCACACATATAGCAGGATGAGCAAGGATCTATATTTACCCTTTCCACATCACTGGGCAAAAGGAGGTGGGAATATGTTGGAGCACAGTGGATGGATGGCCTCTGTTACCCTGCTGCCAACCTAACTCCATTTACATAGAAACAAACAAGCAAATAACGCATGGAAAGAAGGAAGGATTCTTTCCAATGATATCTTGCATTTTCATGTGGTGAGTCAGAGATAAAAGCATCTGGAAAAGAGCACACAAGCTCTTCTGAATCTCCCTCTTGAGAAACTGTCTCCAGAGGCCTTGATTTTACTCTCGTATTTCCAACAGGAATGCACATCACTGTCACGTCCTGCTTTCTTTGATAACCAGAGGTGAGGTGAGAAAGGTAAACAAAGTGTGTGCATGGGCTCTTCGATGGCTGGGATATTACCACATTATCTTAGAAGGGCAATTGTCTTGCTGATGAAAATCTGCCTTGCTTCAAAGAGCCTGTGCTGGTTTCAATTAGCCAAGAGCACCAGCTAGCCAGATAAGGGTGAGGAGAAAAAAAAATACCCACAACACAGGCACACACATCACCAACCCAAGGCGACAGGAGCTTTATGGGAAGAGAGGATGTCCGGCTTGCATCCTCCAAGCAACAACTCTCAATCCACCAATCTGGTGGCAACAGGATAGCTATTTGGACAGCCACACACTCCAGCCCTCACATGACAGTGCTACAGTGAGCTGCCTTCAGGTGTCACACACTTTGCCATCCACAAGAAAATAAACATAAAGAACGCAAGCTGCTGCTTCAGGAACCCTAGCACAGTGAAGTTATCCCAACTATATGGGAGAAAGCACTTTTTCATGCCAACAGCAGTACAAAGAACACATCATTCAGTGGATTGCAAAGCAAACTTTTGCCTGATTTTTGTTATATTTTAATAATAGACATCAAAAAATGCAAGGCACTTCCCTCCTTGCTAGCGTATTTCCTTTACATTTAAGTAGAATCAAAGATTGCTGATGCTAGGTATACGTAGGAAGAAAATATGACCTCCTTTCTTCAAAAAAACTTTCTAAGAATTTTGTGGGCCAAAAACTCTTCCTGAAACACTCGGGTTAACTTTCCTTAATCCCCACATTCCAGGGTACATTAACAATTAGCGTGTTATTGTAATAGAATGACAAAAAAAGCAAGCACAAAGTTACAAAATACGTACAAGTATATATGCAAGAGTGTGCCTATAGCTATATAATTCTCTGTAAAAGATACCATTTTCCACATTACCCAGAAACTGGTCAAATGCCTGGAAAATATTCTTTCCAAGTTTTCAGACTGGCCTATGAAACTGCACAAACACATCTTGTCCCATTGGAGTTAGAGGAATAATTTGGTTTTGGCTTGGAGTCAGTCTGCCACATGCACAGGAACTTGTACGTGCAGATACTTGTCTGCATCTGCAAGCCAGGTAGATAACTGTGTACATTTCTTATTTGCATGCAGTCTTGTCCAGCTGGCCCACAGCGTCTGCGTAGGCTGCACAGGCAGACACAATTGCTGTATATGCTCTAGCTTTTCCTGCCCTGTTTAGCCAAAAGTTCACTCTTGCAGGCTTGCTGGACTGTGCTGCTCTCGTGGGATGAAAACGTGCAGTCACATCATCTGAATTCATCACAGGAGGGAGGCAGTAGCCAAATATTTGCCCCTAAGGGGCCAGCTCTACTCCAAATTGTGTCTAGGGCTGATTTCAAGGATGAGCACTCAGAGCAATTGCACAGGACCTCTGGACTTGCAGGGACTTCTTAGAGTGAGGCAAGGAGCAGGCCAAACTAGACAAAATGAGGGCTAAGACAGGACTGGTGACTAGCCCATGGCTTGGACCCTGCCCAGGATCACCCAAGGTACTGTTTGCCACTTCTTATCCTCCATTACTAGCCCTGAGGTCAAGCAGCCTGCAATCTCAGGAGGTTTTGCTGTGTGACACATCTCCAGGGGCACTGACATGCCAGAGCTACTTCAAGAGTCCTGCTACCCTAACTGCATATAAAACACCATGAAATGAGAGATTTTGCAGGGGAAAAGGGAGAATAAAACCTATGTGCACAAGGACAGCCCTTTTGGGGAAAATCATGAGGGCCAAACTGCCGATGAGGTGAAAGAGAAGGGGAACAGCAGGCAAAGATTATCACATACTAAGCAGAGGAGGGTATAAAGGAAGCAAACCTTGTAAAATTATAACATTCAAAATAGGCATTTGTTTGACTTCCATTTTAAGTGGCTGGATTTTATGTGTTGTCTCTTTCTGGCTTCTCATAAACTCCCATGGCACCGACTGATGGAGACACAGAGGATTAACTTGCAGACAATCCGTTGCAAACTTCAGACACTCAGTAACAGTTTAAGCAGATAACTCTGTTTTTATGTAGGGCAACTGGTGGGGAAAATGTGTCACCATTTTCTTTCCTGCTTCTTTTGAGTGGTAAGATGAGAAGTAAGAACACTTCATACCTCAAGAACTCAAGCTTCCCTTCTCCCTGCACCACAGGTGCCTGGGTCACCCCCACATTTATGCCAAAAGCTCTTGCTACACAGCAGTAGGAAACCAGAGGCATCTCCCAGAGTCACAAAAACTGATCCTCAACTATCCCAGAGCAAAGAGAGATGAGAATTAAGGCAATTCAATCCCCTCTGCTATCCTAGACAGACAGGTGAGTGTTTTATGTGGCAGCCAGTTCCTTGGATTTATACAGGACACATAGTGAGAAAACATGTTAGTCCTGTTTGCTTTACTAGGCTTTGCCATGCTGTGAGTGACTACATGGCAATAAGTAAAACTCCTCAGATCCAATCCAAAATGAAACATAAGTCCTAGGATATGGTCTGAAGAATGTTTGGAGAGCAGGACAAAGAGAATTGTTCTTGAATTATCTAACATGACACTCAGCAACATAGAAAGTATTTTCCTGGGTCATCAGGAGCAAAGTCACTTGCTCCTTCCACTCTAGAAGGAGCCCAGCTGTGCCACCAAGGCATGGCAGCCAACACAGCTCAGTGCTCTGCTCATGCAGGAGGATGGCAAGGTGGTGGGAAGCCCTTCCCAGTCAGATTATAGCTCTGCAGCACAGCTCTCAGGTGCACGTGCACTGAGAAGGTTGGGAGCAGGCAGAGCACACCACCAGAGGTGCACTCAGGGAAGAGCAGGGGATGCAGATACAGACAACAGCCTTTGGATCTGTTCCACGCTGGCAGTTCCCAACATCTTCTGTGTTACAGCAACAAAAGCAGTCACTCAAGTCACTCATTTTGTCAAGAAAAAGGAAGAGGTGGTTGCAGTCTCCAAGAACCCGTCTGGGGTCATTGCTGCTAGTCCTGCTTGTGTTCCCAGCATAATGAAATGGAAAGAGAAAGGACAAAGATCCATTTGACCTTCCCTCTAGCTGACTAGACAGCCAGCAAATACTGCAACAAGAGGGGGTCAAAAAAAAAAGCTTCGAACCATCTCCACTACCCCTCTTGCATTTAAAGCAAGAGAATGGAACCACTTCAGCCTTGTTTGTCCAGCCTGTTACTCTGTTGGCTCATGGCATGGCAAGTCTAGTGATTTGGTAATCTGTTTACCATACATTTCTTGAAGCAGGAACACAATTTAATTCCCTTAAGAAGATCAAAACCAGGAAACATTTAAGTAGGACTTCCTGCCCAGTGTGAAATACAAATTCTTTTCATCATGGAAAGCTAACTGAGCTTAAACAATAGTAAATGAAACTGATTATGCAATGAAGTTGTAGGGGATCAAAGCTGATTTTGGTTTTTAATTAAAGTTACAAGGTCCTTGGATTAAGGAAGCTAGTAGTAACCCACTGAGTAACTACTTAAAGAAACACAAACACTTCCCCATTAACTTGGTGCACACACACAAGAAAATGAGAGAGCATAACAATTTGCCTATAGAGTCAGGAATTGAAACTGAGGAACATCCTACTTGAATGTATCTACATTTGTCAGCATTTCTTCAAGAAAGAAGAGCATTTCATGAATCCTACTGAATATTACCCCCCCTATCCCATCCATCTCTTCTGCTCACTTCTGCTGCATATGTGTTTTTGTGTGTATTGCTAGGTCGTCTGTCTGCACAAAACAACTATTCTTCTTCTTCCACCCAAGGGGCTATCTAAAATTCAGTCTTGCAGGTCATTCCAGTCAGGAAGAAAAATCAGTACAGGGCTTAGCAGTTTTTTAGAACCTGCTTTGTTTATTTACAAAGGAAAGACAGACTCCTGTGTGACACAGCAGAACTCAAGCCACAGGAGAGAATTTCTCTGTTCCAAACTTCCCCTGCTGTTTTAGCCAAGCCTTCCACCCCAAAGCCCCCTCTCTCTAGACATTTTCCAAGGCCACACACTGTGCTTGTTCAGGCATCCACCTTTGTCTGGTTCTGTGTCCACCCACACTTCTCCTAAGCCTCCTGGTCCACACCCACAGTCACCTCTTCCCAAAACAGCTCTGTGTCAAAGCTTCCCTTCTCTGAGCCTGCATGCTTCTGAGGAAAGCAAAGGAGTCCGTGGTTTGGGCAGAGACCTCTGTGCACGATGGATTTTTTTTGCTAGTTGTTATTTTGCTGCCTTTTTTCCCAAGCCAATTGTAGGGACTTTTAAAAGTAAAAATCTGAGAAAAATCTTAGAAAAGCCATGAAGATTTTCAGGAAAGCCCTACAAAGCAGACTAGGGCTGAAGCCAGTGGGTTTTTTTTAGAGACTCAGAATATTTATAGGATCATATTTGGAGTGAATGGGGCTGCAAAGCTGTTGGAGATGAAAGGGACTTTAGGCTGGTTAACACCATAGGACTGTAAGAGGGTTTTATCTCTTCTGCAAGGCTGCACACATCATTCATACACTTGAGTAGTGGGCATACTGCTCCTGAGAACCTTGAAATGATGGTTCATTAAGCTTGCAGGAATGTTATCATTTTCCATAAAATTTGATAGGATTTTCCAGGACCTGTGACGCTTCAGTGTAATGCATTCTTGGCTATCAACAGCCATCTTGGGCCCTGAGAGAATGCTCTGCAGAAACTAGAAAAAGGTTTTAAATGTGCATTTTGATTTACAGCAATGTCGAGTTCCTCCTGTGGTGTGATTGAGGTGGGGATTCAGAACATATTTCTGGGATTCATTCAATTTCCACACTTCTTTTCCCAATTACTTTTGAAATCACATTGTTCACTCAGCCTTAACTGTAGTTTAGCCCATACTCATACCACCACATGGCAGAGATTCACAGAGGAGGTTGTTGTCAGAAAAACCTGCTTCAGAGCTTGAATGCATATGTCTTCTCCCTGATTAATGTAGCTATCTTATTTGTTGAAAAAGAGGGCTTGTCTCTCTTGAACTCTCTCACAACGACTTACTGGAGAGACAGGACTGTCACGTCCCTACAGCTTGGTCTACAACCACACTCTGACCTCTGCGGTTGCATAAAGGTATTCCTGTGTGTTTGCCTCACCCATCCTTGGTACAAATTTGGAGCCCTTATTAGTGCAGGATGCATCTGCAAGGGAAGGGTGGTTGTCTGCTTCCTTGTCTGTCCTGGGAAGAGCTGCTATCTGCCATCTTTTAAATTCCATTTGGTCTTTTTGAGTGAATGTGGTACTTATTCACAGCCTGATTTGTATGTAGTCTGCTTAAGCCACTGGAAGCCTTGTAGTGAACTTGGTATATGGTGACTACAAACCCAGCAGCAGCAACTGTGACTGTCGGCTCCAATTTAATCACAAATGCTAGACAAGGGAAGGCAAAGCTTCCTTATACCTCACTGGTGATCTGTAAACACATTATTTCATCTTGAGAGGACATATCAGTCTATAAACTTTCTGGGACTGCAACTCTTATGCTAAGAGTCTCAGCAAAAAAGTGGACGCAGTGTTGATTTAGGCAGTGGGGATATTTATTGTCTCCGGTTAAATATGGAGGCCTCTTGTAATGCCATTCTCAGCCCTTGGCATCCCAGAATGCAGACTCTCTCCCCACATCCTGAAGAGAGTCTTTGGGAAGTTAATCTGTGCCGTATCTTAGAAAGACCCTGCAGAACCAGCAGCTCGAGGCCTTTCCACTGAGGACAACATTTTCTCCTCTCCCTTTCTTGGGCAACAGCCTGGCAATTTACCCATTTCTAACACTGCAGCAACAGACCTGCACCTGGCCATTTGGTACAGGATGTTATAAGAATCTGGCCCTTAACCAACAGGAGTTGACTTTGTACCACTAGCCCAAGGGTCTATATCTTACTATTATTTGATTCTTCTAGGCATGCTTCTTCTGTCCCTTGCTAGTGAAGTTTTGCATTTTATTGCTGCAAAGCATTCACACTGATAAAAACAACCCAAAATAAAAGCTGAAAACATCACAGCCAAGCAAGAGAGATGCTTTTAAACATCCTCAAAACAACATCTTTGTGCTGGTGAATAACAGGACTTCCAGCAATCTGTGCGTCTTTGTGCAGAGCCTTGTAAATAAGCAAATCACAGATCAATAGAGGCAACAGTGTGAGTTACTATTAGCATGCTGGGAGCTGGGAGCACAGAGATGATATCAAACACCAGCCCCCCACTTCTCCTGAACAGAGCCTACTGATCAGGGCGGTGTGTGCTGCCAATGAGTGAGTCATTCATCACTCTGTCCTCATTTCACAACAGCATGATTCAGTGTTTGTAAAGGAAAGTCCTGACTGCAAACATTATCCTCATTCAGCTGCTGTTAGCCTTGTTGCAAAACACAGCAGAGACTGTGCTGCTCATGATATTTGCCAGGACAGCAAATCAGTGGAGGTAGAGTATCTCTCTGTGATCTGGAGATCTGTGGAAACCAAGAGCAATCTGGAGAAGTACTGTGGTATGAAACTACTGACCTTGGTGTGTCTGACACTTATCATCTCTACATAGCCTCCAAGTCAGCCCCAGTGGAGAAGCCAAGCTGAGCACTTTGTCCCTTAAAGTCTGGGATGAAACTGAAGCAACAGTTTCAAGCCATAAGATGAATTTTCTAATTTTAAGTTCTACAAACTCAACCTCAGGGAAGAAATTAAGCAATGCAATGTCCTTCCTGCCTCTTCAGTTTCCAGCAGCTGTAATGCTGTAACAGATTTGCTGATAAGGGAGAAAACAGAGTGAATTCACTTTGTTTTTCCCTAACCATATTGGCTTCTTCTTGCCAGTAAGACTGAAAATTAGTTTTTGTGAATCAACGTAATGTCAGTCACTCAGATTCTTTCAGAGCACAGATATGCTAATCAAAGAGATTCCTCTATAGGAGAGGAAGATCAGCCCTACGTAATTAGCAGAATTACTGTGGTTTGGCTGTGCTTTAACTGACAAGAGCTCTAGGAAGCCAGAAAGGGATAGGGAGATCAGGCAGTCTGCCCTGCCTTCTGCATCGTTTCTTAGGCTGAGGAAGATTTAGCCCCTAATCAGTTTTCTCATCCTCATTAAGACCATCTACTCTTCTGTTTGCTGTTTCTGTAATTCTCCTGTTGGCTTTCCTGCATCCACCAGTGTCAGGCAGCAAAGCAATAAAGGTAGATGAGGCACTGTCCCATCCAGGCTTCCTGCCATTCAGGCTATACACAAATCCTAGATTTGATTTGAAAGGTAATTTGGCAGTCAGAGTAAAATGTTTTCTAATAAGTATTTAGTAAAAATATTTTCTTTTTTTCTTATTTTCCCTTCCATTTCAAGTAAGAATAATGAATGGCCTTCCTTTTCAGATGTATCCAAAGCACACATAAATCAGCAGAGTCCAACTGACATCTATGGTGCTTTGTCAATCTACAAAAGCAGTAGATAAAGCCTTTAATGTTTCCACAAAGCAGAGTTATCAGGCTCCTTGTGGGCTTGTATGAGTTAACAGAAAGCTTTTTAGCAAAGTCATCCATCACTTGGCTATCTATAATCACCAACATGCAGGTAAATCACCAGGGTTCTGCTACCAGATGTTAAAAAGGCAGTTGACCTTCTTGTATATTCCACACATGAAAAGGGCTCAGTAAATTATTTGACTTTTAAACAATATTCAACAATTTACTACAGAGCCCCCTAACTGGATGAGGTGTTAACCTGGACATCCTGACCAAAGTCCAGCTGAGTTAATTATATGTTGCCTGAATGCTCCCCTCTGTTTCAATTGCGGCACTATTTGATATCGTTTTCAGCTTTCTCCCATAAAGACTGTGCTAGAATCCTGCCATTGCTGTGTTCTACACCAAAACTGTACACACTACAATTGTAGATGAAAGACCTCTGTATATGGAGTTTTAAAAGTACTCATAAATGCATTCTTTATGAGCATGGGAGCTCTAACTCATGGATATGACTGGTTTTATTATTTTTCATTGATGTTATTTTTGTTCCTGCCATTTCAGATACAATTTACTACCTCTGTGTTTTGCTGTCAAGTCCTGAAATACAGATTTGGATTAGAATTAAGATCATAACCTGCATTTACCCAGAGTAGTGTGGCATTTAAATTTTGGGTTCAAATTCAGATCCATTTTAAGTCAAAGCCATCAATGGCAATTCCAAATTGTGATTATATTGTGAATTTCCCAAATCTTGTGGGTAGGACTTGCTGCCAGAGCTGTGAATAAGGCTTACTTCAATAAGGACCATATTGGAAACAAACCAAAACAAAGAAAGGAGAAAGAAAGACAGGCTAATAACCATTGCACTGGAAAACCTTACTAATACTACTTAGTGACTTGTCATATAGGATGTAACCTATATGACATAGTTGGTTGTAGCTATTCTGTAGAGGATATTGACTAGTAATTCTACACCTGGTTGTCTTGGCTGTTAACTTTTATATACAGTTTTCTCTGAGTACCTCCCTCATTTTTGTGTGTACCAGAGAGTTCATATTCTTGGCTCACAATAAAAAAAAAACATCAAAAGGCAGAAGGAAAATAAGGAGCAAAGTTCCCTTTGCTAAGGGCACATGTTGTGGCTGTAAGGTTGGGCTGTGGGCGAGACCTGGAAGGGAAGGAAATTCCAGCTACAGTGAGTTATCAAGTAAGCAAATTGTCTTGCCAAGGAGAAAGGCCTGAGATCTGCCAATCGTACTGTTGGGCTGATTCAAGGGACTAAAACTAAAAGAGAATTTTCAGCTTAAGGTACATTCTGCACATTTCAATGCAAAGCAAATGTATTTAAAAGGATAAGAAGAGCTAAAGTTTTTATCAAAATCTGTCCTCTATAGTAAATTTGCAAGAAAGAATAATAAGAAACACTGGGCAAAATTCTGCCTTGCAGAGTGAAGTATGGATGTCTTGTGAACACTGCTCATATTCACTAGTAATGTCCTACTTATCAATACAGTCTGGGCATGGTTTTAACCTCAGAGCATCTACCCAAAAATTAATTTCATATTACTTATCTTTTTATACAATACCTGTTAATGTGGAGAGTTAGCAAGAAATGTTGATTGTATTGTTTGCTACATTATTTCATTAACTGAGCCATGTTTCCAGACCTAGTCTGAACCACAGATGGACCAAAGTGGAGCTAGCTGACTGTTGAGGATTGTTTGGTCCTTGCCACCTTGCTAAGCCTATGATCTACTTAGTCCCAGTAGGTAGGGGACAGCAGGACAGTTTGCACCAGCCTTTTCATCTGAGAGGACACACAAAGCTCTGGCTCCTTACATATGTTTAATATGCCATGGGATTCAATTTTGTCTTGGGCTTTTCTGTAAATCAGTGCAAATTCAGAGGCAGGAGAGGTGAATACTAGATTCCAATACCTGAAGGGATCCTACAGGAAGGCTGCAGAGGGACTTTTCATAAGGGTGTCTGGCAATAAGACAAGGTGGAATGATTTTAAGCTGAGGGAGAATAGGTTTAGACTGGATCTTAGGAAGAATTTCTTCAGTATGAGGGTGGTGAGACACTGGAATAGGTTGCCCAAGGAGGTTGTAGATCCTTCCTCTCTGGGGGCGTTCAAGGCCAGGTTGGATGAGGCCTTGATCAGACGAGTCTAGTTGAGAGGTTTCCCTACCCATGATGGGGAGGTTGGAGGAGATGATCTCTAAGGTCCCTTCTAGAAGAAGCCATTCTATGATAAATGCCCCCCTCTAAGGGGATGCAAGTGTCATTTCTCCTCATAAACCATCAGCCAGCTATCAGCTTGAACCCTCCAGGGTGTATGGGATTAAACCCCAACATTTGCTGGTGTGAAGTCCATTGTTTGCTTTGCTTACATAAAACCTAGCACTCAAAAGCCCTGCTCCCTAACAATAGTTGGCCCTAACCCATATAGAACCATATTAGTGGCTAGCACCAACCGTATGATCCACATAACCCAGCAACAACCATATAATCCATACGACCCATCAATCACTATTCCAGCTCAATTTATTTCCTAAATTCCAGTAAAAAGCCAGTTGTTTCAAAGTGTGTATGCCACATACGCACACTGGCAGGAAAGCGTTTGCATTCTTCTAAAAGAAATCACCCTAGCACTGTACACAACCCTCTAGCTGTGAAGACAAATTTTTGGATGTTCTCCATCTCTGCAGTGGTTCTCCTGGACACAACATTGAATGTGCGCTTTCCTACAGTGGAAAGTTAGTTCGTATCCAGCTGGTAGTGCTGCTGCCCCTTTATCATTATATAGTTATATTCTATACATTGAGTTATTTGCCACATATTTACATAACCTCCCCTTCCTCTGTCTTCCTACATGTACAGCAGCCTGTCAGCTGCTCTGTCGTTTGGCCACAGAGACATCGGTCTGCTAATCTAGTTTCATGGTCTGATAGACCTGGACAGTGATGTTTGCTTTCAAAGCATTTATGTAAGAGAGAAGAGAGCTTTGATCCCTATTGGCAATTCAAACTAATAGGATTGTTCATCTTATGCCTCAACCAGATTGTAACAGAATCCTCATGTGACAGTCTACAGCAAATTGCATTCCCAAAAATTTAATCCTGTGGTGTCAAGATCCAAAGCCATTAACTTTGCAAAATGAATGGGTTGACAATACAGTCCCCTTCCATGCAAAATTCAAAACAAAAGCACGTTGGCAAAACATAAATTCCCTCCATAGCCAGTGGACCCTTTATGTAAATGCCCTGCACTGCCTGAGCTATGAGGCAGTGGAACATTTGAAAGACCTGTTGTGAAGAGACAAATTTGGGGTATTCCATCTAAATGCCAAAAAGAGGACTTAGTGATATCTCTTAATCCACAGACATGAGATGAGGAGATACCAAGAGAGGAGGGGAGTAGAGAGCTGGGGAAGCCCATGATTTAAAACCATCTCATTACAAGTCAAATGCAAAACTTTCTTTCTTGCCTGAAGGAGAGAGAATTGTCCTGAGGAGACCAGCACCACCATTCTCCAGGCACTCTGAAGGAGGCCCCTTCTGTGAGCAACCTGTCCTTCCTGAGTGCAAAATTCCTCATTTCACACGTGTTTCTTGCACTCTGTACTCTACTAACAATAAGGGTGGCTGCACAATGAGCTGCAAGACCTTTTGCAGACCATGTGAAGGGCTCAGAACATCTCATTGCTTTACAAGACTGCATGATTCAAAGCCACTCAACTACTCAAAACAAAGACTGTCAGCTGAGATACAATGGAGGTGGACTGGGAAGGAACATTATGCAAAGGGTCACACAATCAAGATATAAAAATGCACCTTTTCTGAGCCCTGGATATCTTTGCTGGGGAACAACTCCAAGTAGATATCTCAGTCCCTCAGGAGGAGGTGGCACTCAAAATCCAAATAAGAGATTTGGCTATATCATATCCTTGGGTCAGCTCCTGCCAGTCCTCCCTCTCATGGCTCTTCTGCTGTTTCCAAAGATCAGCCTTCCTGAGCCACACAAAAAAAAATGTGTTTTCATGTCAGCCTGTTCTTCTAAACATTCAATTATCCTGTCAAATAACAAACACCTCTTCTTTATGGGAAATTCCTCTGGCAGGCTCCACCTCTTCCTCCTGCCAACCACTCTTTGCTTTGTCCTTTCAAAGAGGAGCTAGAGGCAACAGTTCCTGCCCTTACTCGTTAGAAAAAGCAATTATGACCACCTTCTGTGAGTAATTACCCATTTCTGTCTGGTTACTACAAAAACCTAAACTTCATACAATTATAGGCCACCTGGCAACTCTTGTGCTGCTGGGATGAAGCGAGGAGCACTCAATGTAAGCCATAGTTAAGTGCTGTGTATATTATTTCTTGCTCTCTTTCAGACATGTAGTGCAATCTGCGGTGTACAGCAAGAGCTTAAAGGCTGGCAGAGCTGCTTTTTTCCTCCTTTCCCTCACTCTCATGCTCTCATGTGAGCAAGTGGTATGGCTATGTCAATGCAGACCTGCAACTTGGATCAAAACAGTCTTGTTGCAAAACAAGGCGTAACAAAGTGGAAGTGCACTGGAGTATGCTGCTCCCAGGACCTTGACTGCTGCATTGCACTGTGCCTTGTACCTGGACTACCTAAGCCTTTCTTTCTGCCCAGCTGTATTATACGATACTGGCACATTCAAATCCAACTCAGTTCTCCGTTTCTGGGGAAGAAACAGCCTTTTTTTAAGAAATACAAAGTGTTCACATGTGGATTTTGCATTGAGAGCTTGCAAATTCAGCCTCTTCTGCAGTTACTGAGAAATAGCTCAGCTCAAGTGAGCTGTGGCTTCCCATATACCTGCAAAGCACCTGCCTTTCAAGACCTCTGAGCTGGGCATGCACCTAACTCAGTTATACACATATCCCAGTGAGATTAGTGATCCTGAAGCACTCCTAGAAATGCCCAATGGTAGCCTCACCCAAGAGAGAAGGACTGCATGTAGTAACATGTTCCAAGAAATAGCTGATCTAAGTAAGGTGTGGAACACTTAATGCATGTTTCTTGTTCTTCATAGAATGCTATATGATGTCTCCTGTAAAATGGCAATTGTGTATTTATTAAAGATATTAACCCTGATTCTGATCTCATCCTGCCACAGCCTATTATTCACATCTGCCTATGGTGAATGCAGAATGCTGTCTACCCAGAAAGCAAATGCCTCCTGCCTACTTTGTGTGCAGGCAACAATCACTTACCCAAAGCAACAGCCCACAGACTTACCTGAATTTATACATTATTTCTACTGAGAGCAGTTTGAACTGAAAGTTTTGAATACTGAGCCTGAATCCCTGATGTGATACAGGAATAATTTCACTTAAATCAATGCATTACATAGATGGGAATCAAATTTAAAATCAGAATTAAACTGTAAGAATGATCCTCAAACAGGCAGAAGCAACAGCAGCTCAAGTTGCCAGTGAGCTGAAATAGTGTTTCCATTCATTTCATGCATCTGCCATCTACACTGGGTCTTCACGATTAAAAGCAACTCCACAAAGGACAAAGATTACGGCACCAATACAAATGTACCTTTGGTATCAAGAGTTGTGTACATATTAGGAATGAAGCAGTTACTCTCTGGAGAGAACATTCTTCTGTCTATGCTATCCAGAAAACAAAGCAAGTCACCCTGTGATCAGCACAACAGACATAAACCAGTTTCTTATAGGTTAATGCCTTGAGGCCATACTTTTTCACTGTAGTTACCTCTCTGAAAAGTTCTCTTGGATCTTTCCCACCTCCAAAATGCTTCCATTCTCCCTCCATACTCATGCTTCTGAGTCCAACCCCCTTGCAGCATCTTGGGTGTACCCTAAGCGCTGAGAGGCCACAGAGCCACAAGGGCTGTGGTTGATCCTAAGCCACGCATTGAGCAGACAGCACCTGACCACTTCCACTCAGCAAGCAGAACTGAACAGATAATGTTGAAATCATGCTGCAGCATTTTCTTCACTAGAGGCACTGATTTTGAATATGCTATAGAATACTCACTGCCTTCTGAATAACCATCAGTTTCCACAAAACTTTCAGCCTTTTTGATCTGTACCCCAATCTCAAATCTGGCTACATGAGCAAACTGGCTCAGAGTTTCTTGTGGGAAGTTTGTGTGACAAGTGGGTGGATAGAAATGTAATCACATAAGCCTGGTTTTGTTAGGTAAGCAGAAAAAATTAAAAGGCTGCATCTTTAGCTGATATAACCCAAAGTATGAGGGCATATATTGTCAAAGGTTGTGGCTCTGTAGGATTAGTTGCATGTGTGTGTGATGGAAATCTCTATGAGAAATTAAAAACAGATAAGAAATTGGCCCATGTTCTCTTTTTTTTTTTTTCCTCTGGAGAGCCAAACTCTCAGGTTTTGAATGGATACATAGTACAAAACTATATATTGACAATTTTTCATTGTCTCCCATTCCCAGATGACTTCAGAATACTTTTGGGAAAGATAGCCTCCCAAATCACCTGGCCAGTCACTCAGTTCCATGCTTGGAAGGCAATTCCTCCTCTCTGTCCCCTGCTGGCACTTGCTTCCCTCTCTGAGCTTTTGTTACCGACCGTCACATTTGTTGCTCTGCTGTCCTTGAAAAATCATCTAGATGCAAGAGCCTCCTGCAGCCCTGAATTCCAAGGGTTACAATGACAGCACTGTCTGAAGCAGTATTTCCTTTTCCACGTTCTGCTTTTGCCAGCTGTTAACTTCATCAAGGTCCTATACTGTGAGAGAGTCTTTAAAAAAGGGGCAGCTCTGTTTTCTCCATAAGGCCTTTGTGGGAAGGCTGTCAGACAGATTCAGTTCTGAAAAATAACAAATTCAATGGGGTGCCATGAAATGGCAGGCAGGGCATAATTTTGAGCTATAATTTTGAATACCCACTAGCAGTTCAGGAACAATTCCCAGTCACCTCTGGCTCTTTAATGTCAGCCTTCATGATAAACAGAGGGGGTAGAAAGCATCTCCTCTTTTCCAAAGTAATCATAATTAGCTTGAAATATCAACAACACTGGAAAAGCTGCATCAGGCCCAAGGCTGCTGGGATGGATTTCACTGCCCTCCTGAGACAATAGTGGATCTATAGTACACCCTGCACGCCTGTGAGATGACTCAGCTCACAACAACTCCAACCCAGGCACAGAAGTGATAGCTTTGACCTTTTGCTCATGGAAGAAATTATTAGGAAGAAAGGTCCTCCACATCTTTGCGACAAACTGCAGTGTCATTTCACTGGGGGAGAGCAAAGCTCTGGAACAATTTGGCATAGGAAGTAAGGAGAGATTGTGCATTAACTGAAATGGCAGGTGACATTTCAAAAAGGCAGAACAGGATTAAGCAAACTGGAAGAGGGACAGGATGCAGGCATGAAGAGATCTTTATGTGACACATACTCTGGCACACTTTTTGTGCAGTACATCTTAAAGGTTTAATGTCCTTCCCATGCCCCCTTCCTGGTGCACTGGCTCCCTGGGACCACCGCAGCTACAGAAACCTCCATCCTTCTGTACACCTCTGCTGTTTCCTAGGGCTCTCCTGTGTGGCTGTGACCCAAAGCTGATTTTATTTCAGGCAGGGAGAGCAGATAGAGCCTGTGCAGCTGCAAATATCCCATGAGTTGCATTGGGATCCCAGATCCACTGCATTTGCTCATAGCAGCAACTAAAGGGTTTCAGACTGAAGTTCTCAAAAGGCTTTTGCTCTGCTTTGAAGGTGCTAGTACAATTTCGGATAACCTTCTGCAAGAGCAGATTTAGGGCAAGGCTGGACACTTTTGAAAATCCTGCCTTAAAGCAGTGAAAGGATCACATGAACAGAGCCATTTAATTCATAAATCTAGTGTCATTTAATTACAGCTAATCCTTTTACTGAGAACACAGCCATCACACAAGCCTCAAAGCTGTCAGGGTCCCCAGGCTACCAGCATTATGCAGTCTTTTGAGGTAGGGGATCCACAATTGTGAATTCCAGACCTGGATTTGATGTGGATCGCATGTGAGCTCACAATAGTGGTTTTGTTGAATTAACCAGAGGACTCATCTAGTGTTTATGTCTAGGTGTGTCTCAAGGGTTGATTGCACAGCATCCTGCCTCCCACTCCTCTTCCTAGTGGTTGCTTTGTGGGATTCTCTAGACAGCTCCCCAAAGGGAGCATCTTTCTGTTTTCCAGCATCTGCAACCACTCCAGAAAGAAAATTAGCCAAAGTATAGAGCGGCAGTTTGGCAGCTTTGGCAGCACAAGAGTACATGCCTCTCTGTTTTGGCATCTCCACTTTCTGGAAGGCTTATGCCAAACAATGGTCCTATAAAAGGCAATGCAGATGTCTGCAAAGGGAATGAGAAGCCTAAACGTGGTTTCCTGACCACTAGGGACCACACACATGGAGGCAGAGTTCAAGCAGAACCAGACTGAGCAGGTACCTTTGGCCACATGACTAGGTGTCCTTTCTGCTGACTCTGGAGTGGAGGTGTAGGGTCATGGAGTGTTCACATTGTAGGAGCAATGAGATGCTCACAGCAGGCCAGGCTTTCATGTCCAAAGTGTCTCATCTCAACACTTTCTCACTAGATGGCCTAGCAAGTTTCACGATCCACTGCTTTCCGTAAATCTTCTCTGACCAAAGCTGTGTAGCTAAGACAGTGTGCCCTTGATTCTCATCCTGTGTCAGTAGCATTGAACCTCAGACTCCAATAGAGTCGACAAGGACCACCATGAGGGAGAGCAGGACTGATCACTGTTCTGCCACAAACTTCCCTGAATAGGGCAGATAGGAAAATCTATTCTCACAAAAGCAGATGTATGGAATAACACTCTGACTCCCAAATACCTCTGGGCTAAGTGAAGCAGAATCTGTTTCTGCAGAATAAGGTCTCATCCTCAAATATGTGTAAGTGCATATCTCTCTTCAGTTGTCTGGGCTTTTTTTTATTTATCTGGACTATGGTAAGCTTTTACTAGCCTTTAGGCTATTTCAGGCAACACCTAAAAATGCAAATTTTCTCACAGACACATACCTGTTACTCCCTTTGGACAGTTGGAGTCACACAGACATTTGAAGGGTCAAACCTGAAGAAAAAAGCATTCAGCCTTTCTCTTCTGTCCTTTCTCCACATCCTTACTTATCTTCTGTTTACACAACAGTGGGCAAAGTATCCTAATCCTCCCATGCACAGTTGACTATTTTGTACTAATGTTATTCAGCTGATTTTGATCCTCGAGTTCAGTTAAGCCTCATCCAACAACAGGCTGAGAACAAGGGTGTCCCTTGCCACCTTTACGTTGCCTCAGGTGCCTGGACATGTAGGAGTCAGTCCTGGTTGCAGTCACAGCTGCCTCTCCAACAAAATGGGTAGCCCTTAACTCCCAGACCCATATCATAGGTTTAGATCCAGGCTTCTGGGCAAGACTGTTGGCAGGTGTAGCTGTGGTAAGTCAGGGATCAGCTGAAGCTATGGTCCATGACTGTTCTAAGGACAATTCCTCATTTTCAGCAGCAGCCATAACCTGTGGTCTTACCTCTCAGTGGCAGTGTTATGCTGGAACTCAAACAACACAGGAAACAAAAAAGTAGCTCTAAAAATAGCAGGTTCCAGCCAATGCAGCAACACCTGCTAGGAGGCATTAAGATCAGAGCAGCAGCCCTCTAATGCTGAATTCCCCTGCCTTTTGTTGCCATTTCCTATCTGAACCACTACGTGCTGCTCCTCTATCCTACTGCCCACAGGGGAAAGCCCCTGGAGGTCAGTGGCAGATCCCACCAACATAGGAGAGAGGGGTGTGGGGATGAGAGCTGTGTGGGATGGGCAGCCAGCATAGCCTCTGCATCTTCACAGGGAGCAGGAACTGAAGGCCAGAGGAGGAAGGAAGGATAGGATGGGTATAGTGAGTCATTAAATAGCACTTGCTGGATCTCTGCCTAGCAGGGATTCTCCTACCCCTGTTTCTAAGCCCTCAGTTCCTGGGGAAGGCTAGATATGAGAAGGCTGGAGGAAGTACAGCTGAACTGATGGGTGTGAAATTTACACCACCCACCACAGGCTTTTGTGTTCCATGCAGAAGTCTACAGAGCTCCCAGCAGGTAGGAAAACTAGCCCTCACAGAATTACAGAATGGTAGAGGTTGGAAGTGACCTCTGGGATTCATCTAGTCCAATTGCCCTGCTAAAGCAGGTTCAAGCAGGGCAGTTTGCACAGGATCATCCAGATGGGTCCAGGCATCCTGGTTGGCCAAGTTCCCAGAAGACATTCATGCAATTATGGTGTAAATAACCTGTCTGGGATCCCACATACAATATTTAGAGTCAGCTGTGCTGAACAGCCGAACCAGTCCCTTGCAACCCTTGGCACAGCACAGCCCTTGCCCAGAAGGGTTTCATTTCTACCTTGCTTTCATCCAGGCAATGGGAGAGAAGCTTATCTCCATCACCCTGCACTTCTCATCCACTTAATGAATAAAGAAAGAAGCAAAAAATACTTAGTGCAAGGAAGGACTCACAGTTCTTATGCTGGAGCTCTGTATGATTCTTGCTTAAGCAAAGAGTAGTTCTTTCCAGTGGGGATTACTGGGTGAAATACCATGCTGTGCATTTCACCAGAGTCATACCAGACAGCAAAGCTTAAATTAGAAGCATCCCAGGACAAGCTCAGTCGACCACAACCACAAGACGATGCTTAGTTCAGACAGGTCTCCAGAGCACTCCTCCCCAGCCCATGGCCACAAAATGCTCCCCAAGTCTCTGTAACAAGCTCGAGACCAACAGCAAAGAATAAAACCCACAGCTTTTGTGTACCACAGGAAGAGAGCAATAGCAATTGCAGGCATCCCCAGTGTCCCACTCCCTGCTGTAAAACTCCTGGAGGAGCTTTGGAAATTGTCCAGGCCTCACATTACAAAGGGAACAGGGTAAAATACAACATTCATTTGTACTTCGTTTGACCTAAAGGGACAGTTGCAAAGGTCAGCTTGACCCCAGAAGCATGAACAAGATACGCAAGACAGAAAGACATAAAGGCTGTCCTGCCACTAAGACAATATTCTCTTTAGCTTTAGACACTCTTCTGAGCTTATGATGATGAGAAAAGGAGGCCTGGAAGCCAAATTGTCCTATAAGCTGGGGGGAAAAACAAGCATATCATGGATTTTTATTTGGCTTCCTTTCTGGCTTTAGGATGAGCAAGTCTCTGAGGGAGGCCTGTTTATTTGCCAAGGAATTGGGAAGTTTTGTGCCTCCCTTTACTCTTATGAAAATATAATGACCTTTTGATGGGAAGATCCAAGTCTTGCCAAGAAATACGTTTTGGCAGCTCTCCAGAGACAGTGACAGCTAGAGGCAAAGAGACTTCCCTAGAGAATAAAGGGCTATATGGAGCTATGTGATCCTGGACTTCAGTTTAGGCTTGGCAAATTCTTGGGATCTGTGAATTTGTCATAAGCAAAGGTATTTGCTACCCCTTTGGCCCCAAAGGAGGAATTAGTAGCATAGGCACTGTGCCACCGGGCATGCAAGGGGGTATGTCTGAGAGGCATCACTCTATTTCCTACACACGTTCTCAGATGGAGTGAACTTAGGCAGCTCAGGCACTCCCCTTCCTGGCAGTGTGGCTCCAAGACAGCTGCAAAACCCCCACAAAAACTCTTTAATGTTTGACAGTTGCTGAACTCCACATTGCTGTGACTCCCAGGTAGTTCATACTCTGTGCATCTGCACAAGCCCTGGATACACCTTTGCGCTGTAGTGCAGGCACTGCTCCTTGACTCTGTACATGGCCCCACAGTAAGCCTGGCCTGGCAACCTAACCCAGGTGGGGTGGGGGTTCTGCTGCTCCTTGCTATCTCAGAGCTCTCTACAGAAAGCAAAATCCTAGTTCAGGGTCTATCTCTGTATGCATTTATTGCTCAGAGATTTGCACATGGCTCCCCCAAAGGGTCCAAGACCTCACGTTTAAATGGAGAGAGGCATCTGTTTCTCCATCATCACTCGGGGCTGACATTTTCACTCCTGACTGTTTCCAAAGTGCAGCTGAAGGCGTAGGTAATCACAATGGACAATGCTTCTGTCTTTAACAAACCATGACCTGGGCTGCTTCCTGGAGAAGCATATGGCTCAGCGCACTTTTGCTTCCAGGGATCCCCAGAGATCCCAGAGAGTTGCTGGAAATGTCAGTCATTCCCTGAAATTCAGCCTCCAGGCTTCACCACAGGAAGTAAAGTTTTTGCTCAGCCCTGCAGCTCCCCATGCATCTTTATCCAGCAATTTCATGTGGAGGTACAGGACAGTTCCTGCCAGACTTACCCCCTGCCTTTGACCAAAGAACAAAGGTCAAGCAAATAATACCAGGTTATTGCAGTGAGTGACACCCAATCAACAGAATAGGTGCAAGGACTGTATCCTGACAGATTTGGGTTGCCTCTGCTCCTCACCAATTGCCTTCATTCATTGCCTATTTTGAAAGCTTTACAAGCCTTCTGCAGTCACAGATCAGTTACCTAAATTCTGCTTTCTGAACTTTTCTTGTTATCTTTGGACAGCTAGGTCTGTGAAATGGCCTATTAACAGTTTGCAGAGTGATTTCCCTAATCTCAGAAGAGTACATGTGAATGTAATGGCCACATATAATGGCTTGACAAATCAATAAGGCACATTCCAGTTCTGCAGAGTCTAGACTTCCTAGGGAAGGGTGGCGGGATTTTTATAGCAAAGTCATCAAAAAGTTATGCATGAGTTTGTGCAAGAAGGAAAGGAGAGGAGCAGAGAAGGGGGGATGTATTCAGCCAGAAAGTGGTTTGAAGAGCCTGAAGAAGTTTTGTTATGGATCTAGAGAGCCCACTGTAAATGCTTCTGCTCTCCAATTTCAGTGGAACTATACTGTGAAGCTGAGAGGCGTTGCAGATCCAGGTTGGGTTGGTATATGAAACTGGCCACATGTGCGTAAGCTTGTGTTGCAACCACATTGGCATGCATGGCACACTGTGGGGAACTTCTTGCACACACTTAGAAGAGCATCAGAACCCACTGAAGTCCCTGGGACGAATGTGCTTTGCAGCTGTGTGTTTTTTATGACAGCATGCAGAGGTACCTGAGGATTCAGAGATGCCTAATGAATACCTGCACCACCAGTGTGTGCTTCAGCAGAGAAAAGAGGCCATAACACATTTCCATCCACATCTTTTGTGACTCCACTGCATGTTCCAGCAGTCTGACTGCTCTCAAAGATCATGCCCATTTCTGTAAATAAACTCTGATAAGGGCCTAGCCCCCAGCTGGCGTAATGGAAGACCATGCAGCGGTGCTAATTTACAGCAGCTGAGAATTTGCCTTGGTGTCTCCCAGCCCAAAACAAGACTCTATAAAAAGATGGTTTCTCAAGTTCACTGTGGTGCAAAAAACCCTGTTCCTAAAGGAGGGGACTAATCAGGTGGCACACAGCAGTGGTGCTCCTGCTAACATGCCTAGGAGACAGTAGCAATGCTATGCTACTCTGCTTCTCTCCTGCACTCCAGGTATAGCTGACCCTGGCATGCTGATAGTAATTCTAGCAAGACTTTGGCCCATATGGATTTCCTCTGGCCAACATGAGAAAAATTAATCTAAGAAATCCTTTGCATGCACAGAAAGCTCTCCACCCTGCAGACAGAAGGCTGTGTCTTCATCATAATATTTGCTGTTTTCCTTGTCTCACACTCTTGTTCCCATCAGATTTGCTCAGTAAGTTCTAACCAGCAGTTTTACCAGAATGTTCAGTGGAAGATGCTGGTTCCATTTTGCAGCACAAAATCCTGGCTGCTCTGCTGTGTGTGGAAAGTTTTTTTGGTCTGTCTCTGCCTTGACACAAATCACTTATTTGCTCTGCTTTTGCAGAGCCTGTACAACCTCATTCTTTACCCTCCAAGTGACTCAGTATACACTTAGCAGCAGGGATGAAAGAGGCTTCAGGAAATAGCATGCTGAGATGTGAGGCCTCCCAGGCCTCCAATCAACCCCCCTGAAGGGGAAAAGCCTAGGGCTAAAGACCAATTTCTAGTTATAACAACAGATCTGCAGTCATTCCCAATCATGTCAAACTCTTCAACAAGGAATTAAGTAAGTTACAAAATGGGTACACTATCTTATTCTTCTCTCTGGCATTAGTAGTGTGATGTTGTAAAAACATAGCAATATTTAGACAACATGTGAAGGGAACATTACAGCAACATGTGAATGATGGGAAAACAATATTGGCAAGATGGACAAATCCTTTTTTGTTCCACAGGTATGATTTACTACTGAATTACACTAGGTTTAGGCTATAGTAATGGCTCAGATTGCCCTGGGGATAAATTTTTAGATGAACGCAACAAAAACCTAACAAAATCTCATTTTCAGAATCCAGGTGACTGTGAAGACTGCAGTGCAAAAGATTTTGTTCTTGAGAACAAGGGTCACTGATTATTTTACCAGTAAGCATCATGAGTTGTTTAAGTTTGCAGCTTTGGGTCAAGACTGAAGAACTTTCCAGGACACAGAATCTGAAAGTGTACCCCAAACATTATTTTAATGCTCAGAATCAAAACTGCTGAGGCTGAGAGTCTGTGAAACTCGTAAGAACTAGTACCACAGTGGTGAAACAGGACAGGTCACAATTGCATGAACACAGATTGAGCCCTGCAGTCTCAGGAGCTGTTCTTCCAGAAGCCTTCACTAGCACTTTCACAGCTGCATGTTTTGGTGTGCAGCTCTGTAGGTTAACTATACAAGCATGATATCTTCCCCTCTGTGGATTGATTCCTTCACTGCCTTCTCCATTATGCAGTCATTTCTCTCTTCACAAAGTGGGTGGCATTTTATGCTTATTTCAGTTTCTTTTCAGTCAGGTGTAAATGGCTGCAAGGGGTGCAAAACAGAGTGGAGTTGTGGGGAAGAATAAGAAAAAACAGCCCGTGAGAAGGTTATTTCTCTCCATATAATCTGCTTCTTGCCATTGTAGCTGGAACATGACTGAGAAAATATCATAAGAATATTCCTGCTATTTCGATATATGTTTGTGCAATATGTAGCACAGTAGGACAGCAACAAATAATATTTGTTACACTTCCCAAAAGAAGCACTGAATGTGATTTGTAAAGTGGTATTAGAGAGATTCAGAAAGGCAGTGAATTCAGGTTAAGGAAAACATCTCACATCTGAGCAAAAAGGAAAAAAAATCACAGGTTTAAATGAAAAAAAATTTACTATAACTGCAGTAGGAACAGCAAACTGGAAAGGACAGCCCACGTTGTTTTATGTAGATGAAATCTTTCTGCAGTTACCTTCTCCTATCAACTGCCACTTGGTGGGATTGGTCACCTTTCCACAAATACTCATTTAATAGAATCTTCCCTCTCAGGAACCTTTTGCCGTGCAAAGTACTTTGCAGAGCTCTGCAACAGGCAACATCTGAGTTTGCAGTGAATCTTTCTTTTTTTTTTCCACAGTGCAGAAAGTCTGAATAATCCATGAAATAATTTCTTTTTAGTCTCTTAAGTGGGAGCAAACCATAACAACACGCTGTCTTACTGTAACAACAGGATACTGGGCATTGCTCTACCAGCATGCCTGAGCGAGTGTGATATCCAGGGGGCTACGCTTAAATGCTGCAGCTACACTCAAACAGCAGTCTTTCAGACTGCAAAATGCTGGAGTCAGAGTCTGTACTGTTCTCTGCCATCATCTGCTCTCCCTCTGCCTGGTTCCAGGTGCCAGCACTGGGGTAATTCTTCCTACTGATTCCCTTTTTCTACTGCCAAAGAAATGCCTAGTGAGTATGTGTAGCATCAAAGTCTTAGCTATGCTTTTGGCTTGATATATGGGCACACTGTGGTGCAACTTCTACAATGTCCTTTACACATTCCTTATCTAGTCAAGAGAAGTTACCTGGGGGCAAAGGGGCCTGCTATGACAGCTTAATCAAACTGAAACCTGTCCCTAGCTATTCTTCCTTCCCAGAAGACCCACAGGGACGATGAGGTGAATTCAATATTTTGACAATTAATTGCTCCCTGAAGGCAGCTTAGGCAAGAGGCTTCTCTGTGCATATATGCATTGCAAAATATGCAGTATCAGGCTTCCTTTGCCTGCAGAGATGGATGGGTGGCGTGTGTGATGGGTCACACTATAAGTGAGTCACCTCAGCACATGCCTTCCTGCCCCCAGTAGATGACCCACCCAGCTGGTAACACTGTACGTTCCTGCAATCGTTATTTCATAGGAAATAAAAAAGAAAATTATTAAGGTATATATCTATAAAAACAACACAGGACCAGATTTGTCTTTCATGTTTGCATTGTCCACAGTTTAAGGTCAGAAGTGACTATCAGACAGTTTGGTCTGACACCTTGCATGTATATAATCCAGGTCATTACATTTTCAGCATTTTTTCCTGTACTGAACCCAAGAGCCTGTGCATTCAGAAAGCAGTTCAGTCTTGATCTGGAGCCATCAAGACATGGAGAAACCATCACACTCATTACTCATCCTCTCTGTTAAAATTGTGAGCCTTCTGTCAGGTGCATTGACTTGGCTTTGATTTGCAGCCTTTGTTTCTCATTTTGTCTTGGAGGAGTAACCCTTTAGGTTCTGCCATTTTATTCCTGTGAAGTTACTTATAAATTTTAACTCAGGCACTACTCCATCTCCTTTCTGGCTTGCTAACTGGTGGGTGTCTCACTGCAAGATATCTCCTCCAGCCTCTGAATTATTTTGTAATGGCTTTCTCCACACATGTTTTCTCAACATGAATTTTAAAACATGGACACTAAAAGTATATGCTTTTCTGTTTGGCTTTCCCACATGTTGAGAGTTACTAACTACAGTCCCCTCCTTCCTCTGTTTTTATCACCCAAATCATTTATTAGCTTTTCTGTTATTTCACTCCAGACTAATTCCAGGCTAAGCAGCTCAGAGAAATCCAACTCGTCCACTCCCTTTTGGAATTACTGGTATAAAATTATTCTTTGCCCTGTTTATTGGGGGACTTTCAGCATCCAGGAACTGATTTCCATTAGTACTGGTGGGCTTGTGATCCCTGCAGCCAGGTTCTTTTCAGTTGTGGTCTGTAACTTCTCTGGAAGTACAGATATAAATATCTTTCTCTCCCTTAAAGGTTATTCAGCAGTCAATGTGCTTAACTAATGGAGAATATTTGCTGTCCTCCTTTAAAAAGAGGATACAAATTACTTGTTTCCAACTACAAAACAGAAATATTTATAGAATGCATCTGCCACTCCCCATCACTGACCCTTTCCTCATCCCTACATAATCACATACCACATCACCATAGGTTCTCTCCTTTCTTTAAGAGCAAACTATTTGGGTTTTAAGTATCTTTTTTTTTCCCCTGATATTTTTTTGCTTCCCTGAGCAGTTTCCTACATTTCATGCCTCTCTGTTACTATTTCTTTCAAGCTCTTTCCCTTTCTCCCCCACTTGTCATACACTGGAGAGAATACTTCTACATACTGCTTTCACTGAACCTCTGATACAGCATTTGAGGTCATTAGCATCCTCAGGGACTTAAAACATGAGCTTGTTCAAACACAGGGAGTCAGGACTCAAAATAATACTTACACTGCTTGGAGGACTACAGAGGATATAAACCACATCAGTAAAAGATTGATTACAAATATTAAATTATTTTTGTATTTACTTTGAATACTGTTTACTATTCTATGGCAGCTCAGTGTTGAATAATTTTATGCTGCAGCTCAGTATTTTCATTTTTTGCAGTTGAATGTTGACTTTCCAAAAGAGTTTAGTCTAGCCCAAAATACGGGTCTGTAATTTTTGGTTGTATCCCCCTGCTAATGCACAGTTAGCCATGGGCTGGAATGAACTTGCCACCTTTGCAGAAGGGGACAAACCCAACTCACCAAAATGAGGCTGTCAGTGGCACACCTGTGCAATGAGCTGATGCTCAGACTAGAGGTCTTTTCCTCTTAGGGCTATCAGGGCCCTGTGCAGTTGGTGGGGATCCCCATGGAGGTCCACTGGGGCAGGGTGTGGCCAAGAGAAGGGCAGTCAGAGGCACCCCAGCCCCAGGCACTGGGCACTTCGTGGGGCCTGTGGCCAGGCAGGGCAGGGATGTAGGGAACCGGAGCCTGACTCCATTGAGGTATCACTGGAGCAAGGGCTGACAGCCCTGGGGGCTGACGTGGGCTCCTGGGCTGTGGTCAGAGTGGGAACCACACAACCTGCCTGGAACACAGTTTTATTTTTTTATAACAACAGCTGATTACAGTAATTAATGTTGTGATAACCCTCCCAGGAGGAGCACTGCTTCCCCACAGGCAGGATCAGCAGGTGATGAATCATCCCTGGGAGCCATGCTGCAACGGCAGTGCTGCCAGCAGTGCCACTGCTGGGCTGTGCCGGGGCTCACCCACAGCTTCCCCAGCCTGCAGTGCTCTAACAGGGAGCCTGCTCACTCTTCTTTCTGCACTTGCTTGACTTTTAATCTTCTGGCCAGCAGCAGCATGGGGCAGGCCTGAGAACAGAGTCCCTGTCATGAGGCTGCCCTGCTCTGTCCAGTTTCAGCTGCTGAAATCAGCCCCAGCTGAGGGATATGCCTGGTCCATGGCTTCCACATGTCAGCGAGGCCTCTCTATATTTCAAGGAGAAGCAATGTAGAGGTGCATTAGCCTGGCTTAGGAGAACATCATAGATGCTTCCTTGGCGACAGCCAAGTAAGTTTCTTAATTTCCACTGGAGTGAGTTAAAAATGGTTCTGTAGATCCCTGGTAGAAGAGGATGTTATTTTTAGCTTGGATGACCAAGCCCCAGTGGTCAAGATGCCTTAGCCAAGCTTTCTGAGACTGCAGGGAATTTCAGGCTTGAGAGTTTTGCTTGTAGACATCTCTGGTGCTCCCCATTTTCAGCAATTTCTGTTCAGTCACCACTGTGAGGAAAGGCCAGAGCAGCTCTGTGCTATTTCAGGAATAAACCAACCGTTACCATAACATGTGACAGGCCAGCCCTGAGGCCACAGGCTTTGTTATGAAATCAGAAATGAGGTAGACAATTTTAGATTAAAAAAAAAAATCAAAATGCATGTACAAAACTCAAATTTCCATAGCAGTAAATGATTCGTTCCTTATTTAAAAAGCAGTATTTCTGAAGACTCCCAGAGATTACTCTGTTTCAGCATAATTTTGTTTAATTAGGCTTTGAATTAATTAATGTAATTTGTCACTATGGTGGGGTAACTCAGACTGATTTCATGGAGTCTTTTTTTGTGCTGGTTCAGGTTTTACAGCTTCATTTAAACATGGCTGGAGGGGCTTATTAACATGAGTGATTAATGCTGCATAAAACTGATTACAACCTGATTTTAACTGCAAACCCATGTTTCTGCTTGCTTTCATCATGAGTGACTGTAGTGAGGTCAGACCAAAAGTAGTTTGACTTCTGTTTGAATAGCAGCAATGGCACTGGTAGCTTTCAGCCCTTGCCATCAGGCATGGCAAAATCTACCCTGGCTCATGCTGCTCGAGAGCCTTGAGACAGATCGGATTTACTGTGAGAGGACAGGGCAAAGCCTGCAGATGGAGATAGAAAAATCCAGTAAATCCTCTTCACCAACGGAGAAATCAATGTGCAGTTTTTATTCGGTTAATATTGCTCTTAAGCATCTGCCCGCTGCTCGTGTCCCTTTTTCTACAATGCTAAACATGGAAAAGGCCTAGCCTCAAAAATTCCTATTCTTAACTTTCCTTATAAATAAAGTCAAAAGAATTTCAAATTGACAGGCTGCTGAACTGTCATGTGTATGTAAGTGTATACATAATGCTCATACATGAGTATGCAATGGTTAGAAAGAATGGGACAGATCCTAACACAGGAAGCCACAATGAGCAGTACCTGGGTCTTCAAAGGATGCCAGCCAGTGGACCTATTTCAGAAATGAGTGACTATGCAAAGTGACTAATGCTCTGCACTGATCTCTTAGATGACATATTTCTCTATGAGTACCATCAAAACACAATAAAAATCTAATTTGAATTGTATGGTCCTGGATATTGCTAAATAAAGCAGATGTGAAGTTTTCAAACAAGATATCTTTGAGGTTTGGCTTTAAAAAAGAAGGGAGACATTTCCCATAGCCAATGATATCTAATTTTTTCAAAGGCTTAGCTCGATGTTTCCAAGAAAAACAGTTCTTTTCTGATGAAAGGCTGCACAGAAAGAAATGTCATGTGGAAAGGAAGAGTTTGGATTTCTTTAGGGTTTATTTTCATAAAAAGGAGGAAGTCAGGATAGTGATTGGAAACAAAAAAATCAGACTTGAAATTTAACAAAGATGTGTCATGTCTTTATAATGTCTGGTATAAAATTACCACAAAAACTGCATTAATTTATTCCCCTGAAATCAGCTCCCACAGCAAATAAGATTCTTTTCCTCTTCCAATAAATTATTTCTATGTCTGCAGTTTTCCAGTCTAGTAAATGAGAGGGTTTTTATTGCTTTTATCCTTCCTTTTATGCTAGTTCAAGACAATGAAATTTGCCACCACATAATTTGAGGACAAAGCAGCAGAAAAAGTGCCTGACTCCTGTGTTGGTAGAACCTATGCCCACATGTCTGACACTAACTACACACAAAAGAAAGTACGTGAGAAGTTTGCAAGCTTGTGACTCAGTAGGCTCATTTTGGCAGTCCATCACAGCATGCTGAGGTCTATATTTTTGCCTCTAGCTGTGGGCACTTACCTAGAGGCTGTCTCCCTGCCTGTGACGTGGCTGAGAATGTGCATGCATGTGTGGGGTGTACCAGCAACCCATGCGTGTGAGGTGTGTGCCCAGCTGGGTCATGCAAGTCAATGCCAACAGTAAACTTGTATCAGAGGAGAAGGAGGAAGAGCAGAAAGAATCAGCCTCATGAGCACTTACCAAGCAATTGATGAGTGCCATGTGCTGTCTGCATTTCTCTTTGAATCAATTAAAAGTAGAGCTCAATGAATATTACTTGCCAAATACATTATTTAACAAATGCTGGTCTTCTTTACTCAGTCTGCTATTTGACTAATCATTTCTGCAGCAGCCTACCAGCTCTAGCACCATTCAGATACTATTCATTGAATAATTTATGAGATGAACAAAGACAAAATGCAGTGAATAATTTATTCAAAGAAAAATTGCTTCCAGTATTTGGTTAGCTCTAATTAGATCCCCTTTTGGGCTAGATTACACACATACATGCACATGCTCAGGCATTTGCACACGTGGACACATGCGCACATACACAGCAAGCCAGATTTGGGCTGCACAGCAGATTAGCATCACTTTACTTTGGTGATTTTATGTTTGGGGCACACTTTGCAAAAAGCAAATCTGCCTCAAGTGGATCACAAGTCCCTCATCTTTGACAGCATGTATGTAAATAAGGAGGATATTAAATGTGGTTGTTTGCAAGCATGGACTTCCCTATTTCACACTCAAGTGTGGAAAGGAAAGGAGATCAGAAGGGAGGGATGACAAGTATTTTGTAGCAACATAATAAAGATTACTGCAGCATGATTTCTACAGCTGGAGCAGCACATAGTCCATAACTATTAAGAGGCTCAGATCATGTTCATATGCTGCACAATGGCTTTCCCCTCTAACCCTCCTAGAGTACTTCCAGTTACTCCCTTTCAACTGCAGTTATTCTTGTCTTTAGGACAAGTCATGCATGAGTTCCTAGGCCAAGGAGAAGCTTCAATGACCACAGTGAACTGCTACACAAAGACATACTGGCATCTTCTATTGGTTACCTGATTTTTCACAGCTAATTTGGGGGCAGGTATTTCAGGTAAAGTGTCAGCTTTAATTCACAGCCTCTTCAAAGCTACTTTCATATGGAGCCATGTAACCTTTCAGAGTCTGGTACCTCCAGGTCAGGGTTGAGGGCAGCAGAAAGATTTTACTGACAGTGCAGCTGTTTGCACCATACCTAACCACGTGGATAAACAAAGGGCTATAATTTAGCCAAGATAACCTTTGCGATAACCTTAGAAATGCTGACATAAACCATATGCACTGCCCAGTCCCAGAGAGGCAAAGACAAACCTTACATAAACTCCCAAACATTACAAAATTTACACACTGGCATATCCAGAAGCATTTGTAACAGAGAGGGATCACATACTCAGCCCTAGATTTTAAACTCCCTGCAGAACAGGGAGTAGAAGGTCATCTCCAACAATATGAGACATGTATCAAATAAGAAAAATAGTCAAAGCAGACTAGAAACCATTGTGTACCTCAAATTAAAAACCTTTCCTTGACTATTTGTTGTCTGTATCTTTTGTTTAGCTAGCTAGACAAGATAAATGGGACAGATACACAAGCAAATCGAAATGAAATGATAAAGCAGAAACCTCTAATTGGTCATCCTGAAGGACAGCGCTGCATCTTCTGTGGTTAATTTGCTCCCAATTATTTTTTTTCCCTGGTTCTATTTTTGTAGAGCTCCCACAGCTAATGGTAGAGTAAAAAGAGTAACAGAGATAATTGGGAACATCCTGAATAACCTAATTCCATTGTCTCTATTGGTATGACTAGATACCTAAAGGATGTCTCCAGGACAATGTCAACCAGCATGAAAGGCTGTGGCAAAAGCACCAGAGTGAGGGCACTGTTTAAAAGTTTTTTGGCATGTTCAGTTAATAAAAGTGACTTGGGAAGTATTTGCTTTTGTCTGATAGGTTTCTGCTTCTGCTCTTTATGTATGACGTGTTACTATGAACGCAGTTCATCCACTCTTTAATCGTCTTGTCCTCCTGGTGCATACATAGCACATTGCTTTGTACATAGGACTTAAGAGCCTGGGTTTCAGAACATACCAGTGTTCAGGGGCAGAACTCATAAGCTAAAAGATGACACCCAAGTTAGTCATCTTGCTTAGGAGTTGGTACATTGTAGATGCAGTGCCTAGGGACACGGTTTAGTGGCGACCTAGCAGTGTTGGGTTAATGGTTGGACTTGATGATCTTAAAGGTCTCATCCAAGAAAAATGATTCCATGATTCTACATGAGGCTTCTGTTCCCTCTCCAGCACAGGTAACTTTGCCACACAGGTATATGAACACAGCAAGAGCATGCAAGTGAGTGCTGGGGTCCTCTGGGGTTGCCAGATGGAGCATCTCACATCAAGGCCATACACAGTGGTGTGGGCAGCCACAAGGATGGAGAAGTTTGTTCTGTCATCCCTTAGCTGTGAACTATTGTGTACCCAGAACTGCTTCATCCCAGTGTCTCCTTGGAAAATGAACAAGATTTCATTTAGCTGGGTGCTTTCAGGAAGAACACACAAGGCAGAGCTGTGAAATGCCTGGATCTGCTGCAATGAGAGGACATAGCAGTAAATAAGAGCAATCTGAGGTGAAAAATGGTCAGCCCAACCCAAAACATGGTCCTAGCTGTCTGATGACAGTTCTCAGTTCTTAAAACTAACACCAGTAAATTAATGTAAGTAGGTGTAACTTTAAATGCCCACCCCAAAATCAAATACCAAAGTCACAGGCAGCTATCATCCTCAGTAGTACCAACAGGAGTTACCCATAACAAACGTGTTCAGAAAACATAAGGGCAGGAAGGATTTTTTTTCTCCCAGTATTTACTGCACCTTCTGGCCGACGTCCTTTGACAGCATTGAGCAGTCAGATGATGTGTCAGCTCCAAGGGAAGATGCACTCCCTTGTCACAGATTCCTGTCCTTGCCAGGATTCAGCATGGTGCCTAGACCCCTCCTCTGATAAGTGGTTTTAATAGTACATATGTGCATGTGTTTTAGTATGTAATTATGTGGAGTGCCAAGTCAGATCAGAGCCTGATGTTTGATTAGTTTGCCATAAAGAAAGAGCTCTAAAAATTTCAGGCTTGGATGAATAATCACTGCCCTTATTTAAAAGGAGTTTATTTACAAGAGCATCAAATGAAAGTGACAACAGTGGCAACAAGCAAATTACCACTGCCTAATTGGGCCCAAAGAGAGTTTAGGGCCTGAAATGTCCCTTCATATAGATTGACAGAGAAATGAAAAGCATACTAGACCACGCATGTTAACTTTACCAGTCATTACATTTCTTACATTTCTGTTAGTCCCTGAAATACAGAAAGTGCACCTTCCCTGATTTCAGTTCCTGTGTTCAGAAGCTCATAAGATTCATAGTTGAAGATCTTTATTCATCATTATACTTGAAAACAAACTTGTCAGGCACTCTTCGTTGAGCTTGTTCAGCTCCTTTTCTCTCCTTTATCCAGCAACACAGAGCCAATAATTCTGTTGCTCTATCTCCTAGGCAATCCTGCTCGATGCTGACCAATTTCTTGTAAAAAGAGCTGCAAAACTGCCAAGTACTGATGGCTGCACTTACAGATACTTACCTTGTTCCTTCAGACTGAATACCCAAAATTTCACAGTGGAGCTTGCACATCCTTGTAGCACTGTCCTTCAAGTGTCCACCACAGGCACAGCCCTTTGTTACAATGCCATTCATTATAAAACAAAATCAAAAGCCTTAATTAAACTATCTTCTGCTGGGAGGTAAGGAGACATTCACTAGACAATTTTTTGATATGGGCTACTGACCAAATAGAAATTTCCACAACTTCAAGGTTGTAAGCTATAGCATTTTAGATTGCTGGGACTGAATAGCTGCTTGAGAATAAACTTTCTTAAGTTAAAGGTTGATGGTTCTGCATGTCTTAAAGGATTTAGGTCTAATTTCAGCTTTTCATTTGTTTGTTTAAGGCATAAATAGAGATAATTCCCCAAATAACCTCCATGCATGAAGCTCTGGACTACATAAGCATATAAGCACAGTGTGGGCCTAGGAGCTAGCATGGAGAAGCACTAGGTCAATTGCAATAGCTCAGCTAGATCACCACCAGGAAGGGTGTCTTAGGGGTGGGGACTATCCATCCAGCAAGGCTTAGCCTCACTGGGCTGCCAAATTGCACAAGAACACTCCTATGAATGTCCCCCATCCTCTTCAACCATTCTCTAAGAAAGACATCTAATTTTCACAATAAAAGGTGTGCATTAAAAATGTGGGGAAGGAAAAATATAGCCTCTAGATGAGATAAGAATATGAGTCCAAAGAGCATGAGGACACAGAGTCAGCTCAATTTATCCTATAGGATTTGAAACTAAGAAAGGGCATGCCAGGATCCAATGTTGAAAAAATCCCCATGACTGAATTACATGGAAAAAAGGTTCAATCACAGCAGAAAATTGAGTTAGGTTAACAGAGAAGCTGTCACTTTCAAAGATGTAGAATATGGCAAGATCAGATTTGTCATTAGAAGTCAACTTGTGAAATTTACCTTGCTTGCCAGCAAAAATGAATATTAAGCATCATTCCAAAAAGGAGCTTTAGAGAGTACATAATCCTCTTTCTGTGGAGTTTCATTTCAGAAAGAGGAAATTCTGTGCATGATTTATCTTTTTCTGTGAATAAATTTGTTAAGCCTGAGAAAAATTTTTCTGCGAATAAATTTGTTAAGCCTGAGTCCATTATTATATGCTCCCATAGTCAGATAGCATGATATGGATCTGTGATATGTGTTATTATGCAGCAGAGATATAGCAGAATTGCAATGAGTCTGCTCAGAAGGGTTGCAGATCCAATAAGGATGGTAAATTTTAATCTTTTGTTAATTTGGCTTCGGTTATTGACTTCTCTGGCAGTTTAATAAGAAGAAAAGAGACAGAACAGACATGTAATAGACAGCTCATTAATTCAAAGCTGAAATCAACACCAGAAGCCTATTGATGCTGAGTGCACCTCAAATGTAGTAGATTTCCTGAACTCTCAAAATCAAGCTTTGGGGTGAGCAGACTGCAGGGCTGATAGACAAGCAAGATAACTCATGTACTTAGTCACTGGAACTTATGAGCTGGAATAACTTCTATGATATTTTAGTTGTTATCCACCACCAGTTTTGAAGGGTACAGGGGCTCTTGGACCTGTTCAAACAGAAATCCATGACCTGTACCTGACCTACTCTCACATTACCCCCAGCCTGCCAAGAAAGCAAGCTGTTGCAGTGCAAATTGTTAAAGATTATTGTTTTCTCCTAGGAAGGTCTTCAGGCATGTTCTGCTGTGCACACCGAAATTCACTGTGGCTTTACCATTGATCACCAGAGGGCAAAAAGGAGAATTTAATCCCTCTGGAAATAAATGCTCTCTAGCAAATTTCTTTTTTAACTATATGTGTGTGTGCTTTCATCTGATTTACTGAAATAATTCCATTTTTCTGTGCAAAATGCTTTTATTCAATAAAGGTTTGTCCTCTTTCAGCTCCCCTTCTGTTTGCTGATCATGATTATATTGCTCTGCTAGCTAGCAACAAGGTCTGACTACCTGTGCAGTCCCTTCCTGTATAGCCAAACATATACTTTACTTTCAGATATTACAGCATAACACTGCCTAAGCTTGACAAGGGCACCAAGACACCAAGGACACCCTGTGCCAAACTGGGGGGGTTGTATCAGGAATCTATTGGATTCAACAAAGTTACTTCATCAAAAAAGCATTATAGATAAAAGACACATCCCCTAGCTGAAATAAGCATAGAGAATACAGTCTGCTCTATAGATTACAAAAAATGGTTTGACATACCAACTTGCACCTGCAAAGGAGAGAAACCCTGGCCAGGTCAGAGGAACAGCCAGCCCCATGTCTTGGCCATGACCTGACTGGCTGCAGGAGCATCAGGAATATATGAAGGATGCAGGCAATCTCTGTAGGTGATGTCTCCAGGCTTACACCCACAGTGACCAGTGGGACTTACTGAGCTGGCAGTTTCATCCACATCACCATGTTTAATAAATACAGTCTAACACTAATCATGTTGCTCTGTTTCAGTCAGACTGCTGCATGTGGCCCTCACATAGTTAATTCTCTTGTGCATCTATAGGAAAGGCAACACGTGCTTGACACCAACAGTGCAACCCTTGGCTACAATTAAACATCAGGAACCACTCAAACATTTGTAAGATTTCCTTTTTATGCACATCTGTTTGTTGACCTTTGCAAGAGAGACTCTTTCATGGCCAGTTTTCAGTGATAAGAAGCTGCTGTCACAAAAAGCCGCTGTCACAGCTGGCATGATACCAAAGACAGAGATGGGAAATTGAATCGTTGCTGGAGGGGGGTTGTCCTAGTCTGCATGGGGCAATGTGGGGAAGTTTGCTCTGCTGTCACCCTTGTTTTATCTGTTCAGCAAGTAAATAAAGAACTTCAATCTTCACAGCTGCAAGCTCAGCAGCTTTCTCCACCACATCATTCACTGGAAGACAAAAACAATTGTGAAGAGTCCCAGATCTCTGGTGCAAGCTGTTATTTCATTTATTTATTGGCATAGGGTTCTAAAACACGGTGGGTGCATTTCTGCAGATAGGAGGAGACACAATTCCATAGCTTTGAAGGCCTGACAGCAAAGATGTAGCATACATAAAGAACACTAATGTAGAAACGGAGAGACAGAACAGCTTGCAACCTTAGATTAAGTGGTTGCTTACGGTTGTTGTATGAGTCTTGGTTGTTTGAACACCCAGATGCATGTGTACACTTATGGATTCTTTATGCATGCACTTCTGTACCGAAGATGTCATATGTATAAACAACAAAATGGAGGCTCAAAGTATTATCCAACAAGAATTAGGAAAACTCCAGCATTTTCTGGCCAAGTGTTAGATCCAACCATGGCTCTGAATTACTACAGTGCTCTAAACTGTAGAAAGGGATGCAATACAAATACTGCAGAAAGCAATCAGGATGCAAGGAGCAGAACAGGCACCACCCTAAAGAGCAAAAGTCTTCTATTGCCCCACTAACAATGTCTGCATGTGAAAGAGCAGACCCCTGCTCAGCAAGCAGACCAGCCTGTGGCGGGTTCAGAGTACCAGCCGACTGCAGGCATCAATTACTGAGCTACCTATGGTGCAAATCCTGCTCTGCAGACAGACTCTTTTTGCAATGGTGAGTATACCATGCCTGCTTCACCTGCATGCTCTCAACCAGTTTCTCTACTAAGTCTGTTTATAACTCATTCCATTGACTGCAATCTTTTTAACCCCTGTTACAACCCTTTGAGGCTCTCCTGCCTCTTGCCCCTGAAGGAGAAGCTATCATGGAAGTAAACTTTTCCTAATACCTGCACATACGGCAAGGGTTTCTTCTGGCGTTTACTTTGTGTTGTATTTTCAAGAAACCAACTGAGATTTCTGCGTGCTTTTTGATTATAAAAAACACAAGAAATAATATTATACAGAGATGTAAAAAAGTAAATTAGTGCCCTGTTTCTCATCTAAGTGGACTGGTGGTGTATAAGAGGTGTTTAAGGGTATTTCTAGAGGGTCATGACACTAGCTGCAATCCCTGAGAAGGCCATCTGAGATACAGGCTATGATTTAAAACTTTGAACCATGTAATTGTTTCATTTCTTCCTGAGATAAAAGTCAGAAAAAGCAGGGCTATCTAGAATGCCCATGATTCCTTTCCTTACCCTTTCTAGGAATCATGGGCATTCAAAGCCTTTTCTACCATTTGGGCAGAAAAGCCAGATGTTTAGTGATGAGATCCTGTATGTGGGTGAAAAGAGATGCTCTGCTGCTCTGTCAAAATGCTGTAGTCATGGTACAGCCACATCTTCTGCCTGCCCTGTGGTGGGAAGCAGGCAGCACACTGCTGGCAATTTGCAGAGGATGGACCAAGTGGCTGCTCATGAGCTAATGATGGTAAATCCTAAGGTAAGATTGCAGCCACACAAATTTGTCTGACTCTTTTTTGTGGTTTTCTCAAGTGAAAGCCTTAGAAGGGGCTCTGGGGTTTGTGGCTTCTGCCTAAGAGCAAATGCACATTCATCACTGACTCAATACTCAAGCCACGTTTGCTTTTGCTTCCCTGCTGCCCTCCTCCCTTGCCGCAGGCTGAAGTCACACAGCAAGCAGTGACTCCCAGTGCCTGACACCAGCAAGCAACTTGTACTGATTCATCCAGAAGCATCTCCAGCTCAAATTCCAGGGCAAAAGGGAGGGTGAGAAGCACTCCTCCAGCACCACCCTGTACTTCTGTTTTCAGCCAAGCACGCTGCTTCCTCCTCTTTTGAAGTAAACCTCTGGCTGCCAGCGAAGTCAGAGGGAGCAATGCTTCGGCCAGGGAACAGGAGTTGGCCCAAGGCCCGCATGGACCCTCTGCTTTCGGGTTGCTCTCCTAAAGCTGCAAAGCTACCACTCTATATTTCAACCAAAGGTAAGTTTACCTGGCTCTCCAGTAGCTTATTTTCACATTGACATCTGGTATTTTGCTGATACCAGATGACACCCAGTCTGGCCACCACTGGACCCTTGAGCTTCCTCCTCACCACCTCCCCCCTTTTGTCCTTTCACATTTCTCCCACAAGCAGCAGATCCTGTGTTGCCTGCCAGACCCACAGCCCTGACTTGACTGGGGCTCAGCCCCCATGCTAGCACAGCCACCTGTTTTCCAGATCTTTTTAAGGATTTAACCTTTCCTCTCTGCTCCCATTACAAGATTTTTCTCCAGGCCTTTGTCCCCTGTAGTCTGTATTACCACTGCACCCCTTACTCCAGCAGCCGTAGTCTGGACTCCTGCAAGCTCCCAGGGAAAACTCCTCATCCTGGCTCGACAACGGAGACGCTTCACCCCACTTTGGAGTCAGACCACCATATCACCAAAGGCTCATAACGACACAGCTGTGTGTTGGTACTCTGGTAATGCTGACCTCCATCTTTATTGTGACAAGTGGCCAGATTTTCCTGCCAGCTAAGTAGCTTTTCTCATGTTCACCATTTTATTTCCTTTCTTGCCTATTTTTCAGGTAAAAAGAAATGAAGACAGAGAAGGAGTGCCCATGACAAGGTGGTCTTGCCCTGCTGCAGCACTCCCTGTACTGGAGGCCCTCCCTGATGAATATGGGAAGGCACAAGACAAGTCATATTTCACTGCTCATGGTGCAAATCTCAGTGGTGCACCACTCCTTCATCTTTATACAGGCAAGCATCGATATGGCCTCTCTTTACAGCATATCCCAGTGTGGTTTTACAAGGATTGCATTTTCTTCCCTGCTCCACATTCATCACAGCCTGTATAAGATGCACACTCCAGACCTCACTTTACAAGGGCAGCCATACCACAGCACAGCTCCCTTTCCTGAACTACATTGTGCCTGTTGCACCCACCCTTGGTCACTGGCACAGTGACTGTCAATCACTCCTGCCTCATCTTAGCACCATTTCTAGCATGAGCATGACAGTCACTAACTCTGCAAGCAAATCACTGCAATGCATAACCAGCATGGAGATGGTTCCCATCTGCAGGCAAATGCAGACTCAGGCACCCAAGGCAGCATTGTTCTCCTGAACTCTTTCTTGCACTATACTTTGCTACCTCATATTCACCTTATCCATCATCCATTTCTGCACTTTGTTCTTCCCTCAGCTCCTCCAGCCATCTATCCTGCCCATGTAATGGACATATAATAACATTACTGAAGGGTTTGTTTTCTTCTGCAGATAACCTGTCCATAGTCCAGCTGAGTCAAATTTAAGCCTGACAATGAAGATTCAGTGAAAATCTAGACAAAAACACCTAGGGGAAGAGCAGGTCTCCTGAGTGGTGCTCAGCAATCTACCATCAACTGACATTTCTGTGAACATCAATGGGGGTTAAATGCTTGTTGCAACTGCAGCTTTCTATAGATGCTTTTTACAGTACAATTTCTTTAAATTAAAAAAAAATTTAAATTGCCCTGGAGAAAATAACCTTCCATTTGGCACAAAATACAGTTTTGGACAACAACCAGATCTGTACACATTTGCTTTCTCTTGCACAATGTCTTATGCTGCCTTCCTCCTGTTTCTAGACAATGCACAATGAAATACAAGTGAATATACGTATTCTATTTTTGTTGTGAAACACTTCTTCTGAAAGAAAGGAAGCCTTGAGAGTATTTCAGACTGTCTTTTATAGTTCCTCTAGCTGTAACTAAAACATGTGTTTCAAACATAAATTAGAGTGATAAAACTATTTACACATCTTGTACAATGCCCTTTTGTTCCTTCTACAAAATACTCCTATAGGGTCCAATAGAAAATAACTCTTACATCTAGCTTCAAAGGCTACATCCTCATTTATAGTGAGTAAAGAAAAACATCAGAGCAGATGAGACAAAGAAAAACGCAAGAGAGGTGAAAGAAGCAGGGGGCTACAAACCTGGGGCATTTGGGATTTCTCCCTCTGTGCAACACACACATTTTGGTAAGGCTATGAAAACATGTCATCATGGAGTACCAACAGAAGTGCATGTTCCAGTCAGACCAGATTTACCAGCTAGGTCACTGGAAGCCAGGATGCAAATACCCAGGTTGTGCTGCATAGACTTTGACATGTGTCTGGTGGAGCCTGGCTTGTTTTACACCTCTGTGATGGCAGAAAGAGTTGGTGTCTCAGATGCTGCAGAGAAGAAGCAGATGTCGTTAAATGGTCTCTTAGGTCACCTTGGTGTACTCTTCCACCCAGGGATCCTGTGCCCTCCAACTGAGTGATAAGGAGGCATATTTTGAGAAAGCTGGCTTTGATCATGCAAACACCCTCTGGCTGCTCCTCTTCACTGCAGAGGTAAAGTCTAACTGCAGCCAGAAACAGTCATGATGAGAAAGAAGTGCACCAGGTCTGCACAGCCTGGAGGAACTGCTGCTCTAACAGGAACTTCGAGTGTGACTTCCACAAAGCTAAAACCCAGCACTGCCTGGAAATGTATGACCATAAGCTGAACCCTGGAGAGCTGTCAGCAGCAAAAATGGCAAGAGGAGGTGGGGTTGTTTGACTTGGCTCTAGGATACTAGTAAACTGAAAGAAATGTCAGTAAACATAAAAACATCACTCAAATAATAGTATTTGACATTGCAGCTTCCTCTTTCATCACAGATCATGAAGACTCACTGAGGTGATAGGAAGAAGAATGTTTAATACAACAGAGACAGGTGGACACCTTTGAAACACCAGCATGGGAAGTGTGGGCACAGAAACACCTGGGACATGAGTGCAGAGTCCACAAATAAACCCTAGAAACACTGAGCTCAGCTTTAATTTCAACAACCAGCATCAGGAGTTTGATTCATACAAAAAGGCAGAACGCAGACCTAGGTCTAGCTCAAAAGGCAGCTGTTCTCAGTGTCTCAGGTGTTAGATCAGATTCACACAGGATCTGTTTGGAGGGAAAGGATCAGGAAAACTAGTATTGCTTCCTGTGGGGCTATAAGAATTCTACCTTCTCCAAGCCTGCCATGCCACAGAGCACTATTTTGCTGCTACCAGTAGATGAAATTGTACATCAGAAGAATGATGATCAGCTGAATCACACCCTCAGGTTTGAGTGTTGTGCATAGTGAAAGCTACACCCCAGAAATGCCCAAAGCAGCTCTGTAGAAGCCCTGTTCTGAAATTATACCCATGCAGCACTTTACCAATGAGTGCCACTCTCAGGCACTGAGCTGCCAGGATGCCTGGGGGTACTGAGAACCTGCTGCTCTCGTGAGCTCTAGGACAGTGACACTGACAGGGCAGCATGCCACGGCACAGCTGCTCTTTGTCTCCTGGCTTGCAGCACACTCTGTATTCAGCTAATGTTCGTGTGGAAGCAAAACCTTTCTGAGAAACCTCCTTTGCTATACCCCAAATGAAGCCTTCCTGCACTGTGGATGCTCAGCACTTTTGAAAAAACAAAGGCACAGCTGGAAAAGTACACATACTTTCTCCCTTAGCCAGGGCCTATGGATGCTTCAGGTCCAATAGATGTGACACTTTTGTTTGGAAAGAGCTTGAGGAACAGAATGGTGAGTTACAACTAGCACACACTTATTAGAGATCACCATACCCTGGCTATCTGTCAGTGCTAAGATTCAGAGCTAATATTCTGGCAGTAAGCATAGAGACAGCTTTGCACTCAGAGAGATATTCTTAGACAGTGAATTAACTTGCTGTCTACACTTGAAAGGATTTTCTTTGCAACCACAAATACAAGCCTGCATGTGTGTAACATGTTGACAGGTTGCTGTATGATTATTCAATGATGAAAGATGCTAGGCCAGCATGCTCTGTAATTTGCCAGCCAAATGCAGACAGGACTTTTTCTTTGTTACTGCTCCTGACATTTCTTGCACTGCATGACTTATTTATTAAGAACACTATGTTTCATTCAGCTTAGTATAAACCCAGAGTACTGAAAAAGGGAAAGGCAATGTATAGGTAACTTCCATCTGCTTCCCTCCATTGCATCTGCAGTTTGCAGTTAAGATAAATGCTGTGTGAGCAAAGAGGCAAATAAAGTTCCATCAGAGAAAAAGTATCATCACTGTGTACTGGACAGTGCTTTAAAATCAATGCTAATGCCTCCTCGGAAAGAGTTTACAAGGTAAATGCTCCTGAGAAGTGCCTAGCAAACAGATGTTTTGACTCACAGGACAAGGCTGTAGCACTCAGGACTCCCATCTACTGAGACCACTTGGATGAGACAACCAGAGTTTTCTTATTTACTGAACTAGAGAAAGATGCACTTTTCAGTGTTCTCAATGCTCATATTTTAATTCTGAAACTTATAATATTCCCTTTTTCCTCAAAAATCCTTTCACCTGAAGTCCTCTAGGTGTGTCAGAATCAGGACTTTCATTTCTGACAAGGAGAAAGTTTGCCGTTCTCATGTTTTATGGGGGAAATATTTAAAATATGGTGTGTCAGAATCAGGGCTTTCATTTCTGGCAAGGAGAAAGTTTGCGGTTCTCATGTTTTACGGGGGAAATATTTAAAATATGATCCCAAAGCTCAAAAATACCCCAAACAACAAAATGCAAACAAATACACACAACAAATCACATAAAACCCATCAAATAACTTAATCTGGCAATGCTGGAGCTATTTACATGCACCTTTTTGTCTGTGTGAAGCAACTGACAGAGTATAACGGTCACTTTGGTTCAGTATAGGAAAACTATTTGAGTACATTTTGATTCCAAACCTTTGCTTTAGCTCACCATCCCATTCAACATCTAGGTACAATTGGAGATTTTATCTCCTGCACCTCCCCTCCAATTTGTTGAGGTTTCCCTGGTGTTGGCCTGTGACATCTGGTTCCACCCTTTGCTGCTCTGGTATCCCTCCCACTGCTGTCTTCCAGCTGGCCAGGTTTCCAGGCATGTCCAGGAATGATCCTCATCAAGAAAGAGACGGCTGAAAGATGAGTGCCAAGCCTAGCAGAACAACAGGCCAGGACAAAATGTCAAGGGGCCCAAATTCTTCCCAGGCATCCAACAATAGCACTCTGAGTGCCATTTTTAAGAAGTCCTACTCTGTTGAACTCTTGGTAACCAAAGCATCTAATAGAGGGGCATGAAAGTTGCCACCACTATGTATCTTTTAATTTCATAAAGGTCTGTACTTACATCCCTGTAAGTACAGTAGCAAAGTTTTCTTTGCTCATACTGCAGAACCAGAGGCACTCAAGGATTCACATTATTATCTTACTTTCATGCAGCACTAATTTTTTGTTTTATTCTTCATTTTCTACTTTTTCAATTAGTAAAATCATTACTATTATTCAAAAGCAATTTACAGAACACTATCAGATGAGTGATGACTTGCTGGATACTTACCCACACTAACATCTTGGCCTTGCTTGCTTTTACATGCCAGCATAAATCAGTGAAATCACTCTATAAAACCGGAGTGAGAGCAGAATCAAATCTATGTGCATTGATCATTATTAAAGGAAATATTTTTTTTAAAGTGCTTACTTCCCACTGTATCACATAGCATCATTTGCCAAACAACATGCTATGTTGCCCTCAGGCACATGATTAATGCCAATGCAGTTCCAATAAAGCTTACAAAGCACACAGCCCCAGACTCCCTGGAGACTTAGCAACAGCAACGAGCAAAGCCTAAATGATGCCGTTCATCTTTCAGTCACCAGGGACTTCCAGGCTTTTTCTCATTTCTGAGTATTAATCTTTATTTCTTTTTCAGAGTAATGACATTTCTCAGCAGTGAATATTTTCATCAGCTGGCTACTCCACAAGACACTGAGTGTTCATTTCACTTGTTCTGTTGAAAGGGTTTTGCTTTGGAGTGCAACTTCCATTTCCCTTTTTCCTGTTTGCTTCTCTTATTTGCATATGCTTTCCAATTTGTTGCAGCCTGGGCTTTCTCTGCTGTAAATACCAAACTCCAGCTCTTTTGCTGGGGCAAAGGGCTTTCTTTCAAAAATTATCTAAGGTATTCTGTGTGCCTTTATGCACAGCACTAGGTGCAAGTCCTTTTGTGACTGGGATAGTGGCTTTTAAGGGCTAGAACCAGCTAGAACATTAATTTTCAATACAGAGAGGAAGAACCTAAATTTATATTAACATGTGGGCTAAATCCTAATATCTTTACCCAGGCAAACTCCCCAGGGGCCAAATTCTGATTTATACATAAACCTCTTTATACCAGCCTGGCAGTGGAAAGAGACTTCACTATGTTTATACATATTTAAGGGCCACTTCCAATGCTACAGCTAATACATTGAAGGATTAGCTCCCAGCTCTCATGCATTTGGCGTGACTCTGAAGTTACAGTTTTGACCCACTGTGTCTTTATTTCCTGGACACTTACAGTATCAGTTGAGGCACTTCACAAACTAGGAATTTCACTGCCAGCTCACAGGCAGCCATTTGCAGTGACTGTATGTGGTTGTAATAGTAACATCTCTGAAGTCTGAAAGCCAAGAAGCTTTGATCCTCCAGTGGTGATTTTTGGCCTGCAAAACAATGATTTTGGCCTGCAAAAAAAAAGGATTTCTGGAACCATGGTCTCCCCAGTGCTCACACATCACCTTTCCCAGCAGAAGAGGGAAAGCAGGCATAGATGTGTGGGGGGTGTGCTGCTGGCTGCTGCGTGACCCAATCCAAACCTCCATTCAGCCTCAGACTGCTTGGATGGATAGAGGTGGTGGACTCACAGCACAGAAGGAGGAAGATCTGCAGAACGACAAACAATATGCATGCATACATTATTCATGCATGCCTGATTCTGTTTTCTGATAGGTAGATAGATAGATAGATAGATAGATAGATAGATAGATAGATAGATAGATAGATAGATAGATAGACAGACAGACAGACTGTGTGTGTGAGTGCATTAGCATCATGCTTTCTTTGAGGAAATAAGTTTTCTTTAACAATTGACTAAATCCAGTGTGGCCATTATTGCTTTTACCCATTCTTGAATGTGCTTATTATAAAACCTTTCCTCATCAGTCCTAAAGATATTTTTATAAAGATTTCTAATAAAAACTCCTAGCTGAAGTTACCTGGAGAGCCCTGTATATACACTGGAGAGCGACAGGGAATCAGGCATTTAAATCTTTGGTGGTAGTGCTCTGGGGGAGTAAATACAAATTCAGTAAGTTTTGCACTGTCAGCAAGACCTGACGTAAGGCAAGACACTAGAAGTGTAGTCAGATCTAATGCATAAGGACATTAGTTGAGCCTGTGCAGGTGGTGAGACAAACAGGTAGCATTGTTTCACTGGATACATGAATTTTAAAGGAGAAAGTGAAGAGAACTGCTGTTTTGCACAGCATCATTCACTGTCCATCTCTGGAGGCAGAAAACAAGATGAGGTGAGCCAAGAGTCCTATCCAGGATGGCAGATCCATCTTTACCATGGGAAAAACAGACACTTCACTAAGAAATGACATCATCTTTAATAGTGTGGGATCTGCCACTGGCAGTGGTAAAAGGAGACTGATTTACAAGCCAAGCAGCCCTCTTAGACAGAAAGACTTGATTCAAATTTGCGATCCAACACTTTGTAGAAGATATCTTAAAGTATCCCAACTTTATGTAGCTCGTTAGTTTAAAGTTACCAGGCAAAGAATTTCTCCAGACTCAGCCAATCTGATGTTCTCACCAGGCAATTTCTACTTTAACAGAAGTTACTCAGGAAAATAGGAAAATCTCCCTGATCCTAGGGTATTTAAAATGAAAGGTCACATAAAGGTGGAGGCTACTTCTGCAGTAGCCTTCTTCTGAGGCTCCTGCTCATTTCATGCTATGCAATATGTAGGATTGTAGCATGACTCCGTAACTCATTGTGACTGATTTGGGACCCTATGCACAGGTTTGAATTTTAGCAGTTGAAGTCCATGATATGGACTCCAGCCTCGCATCTCGCTGGGGCTGGGGATGTGTCTTGTGCATTCACAGCCTCCATGACACAGCTTGCCTGTCAGGCTGTGCTGATGTCATCTGCCAATCTCTGACCTCACTCCTGTATAGTCAGGAATGGGGAGAGCAACTGAAGTGATGCCTTGCAATTGCCAGGGATTTCTTGCAAATAACCCTACAAGTCATGAGGATGATTAGGGAACTTGAGCATCTCCCCTGTGAAGACAGACTGGGGTCCCTGGGGCTGTTTAGTCTGGAGAAGAGAAGACTGAGAGGGGATCTGATCAATGTCTATAAATATCTGAGGGGTGGGTGTCAGGAGGAGGGGGCCAGGCTCTTTTTGGTGGTACACAGTGATAGGACAAGGAGCAACGTGTTGAAACTAGAACATAGAAGATTTCACCTCAACATGAGGAGAGACTTCTTTACAGTGAGGGTGACAGAGCCCTGGGACAGGCTGCCCAGGGGGGTTGTGGAGTCTCCTTCTCTAGAGACTTTCAAAACCTACCTGGATATGTTCCTGTGCAGACTATCCTAGGTGATCCTGCTTTGGCTTGGGGGTTGGCCCTGATGATCTCTTGAGGTCCCTTCCAACCTCTGATATACTGTGAGACTGTGAAGTCATTCTGAAAATAAATAATCCTACAAGTCACACAGCTCGTTAGGAGCCACTAAGAGACATTGCCCTTTGCAGCACAGACATCTGATATCTCCCCCACTATGATGCCCAATGCAGTGCTATCTCAGTGCACATAAAGTGATGCTCAAGACAAATGTGTTACAGCATCTCTCCACAAATGTGTTTGGGTGCAGATATGAGAAAACTATCATCATAAGACAAGTTGCCCAATATATCAGTGCTTTCTAGTACTGCAGTCTTCCAACTGACTAATCATAGGAGTGGCTTTATTTCTCTTAGCTTAAGTGCCTCCAAATTTGACAAAAGATAAAATAGCATAGACCTTCTCATATTAAAATACCTTATATTACTAGACTGATAAAAATTTACACCTGAAATTATACCAGACATCTTTATAGGCCAGTATCTTACTTCTAAAACAGTAATGTTTCAAAGAGATTCAAAATCAGCTCCTGTAAATTTTAAAGACCATTGCCATGACATGGTTTAGTAAACAAACTGTGTGAACAAATAGGAGGCAGATGACCCTTTATGGAAGAGTGTTATTGATGATCTTTACCCTGCAGAGAGGTATGAGTGGAACGTTTAAGCAGCGCTAGTGCCATAGTTGAATTTTGAAAGATTGCCACTTCATGTCAGTTTAGCAAGGAGGTACAATCCAGCTCAGCCTCCCAGAGGAGGCTGGTATTTGCCTGGCAGTATGTGACAGGGCAGCCTCACCCCCAGAGGCACTGTTGCCCACATTACTGCTGTTTTAATTTTAGTTGAAAATCACTAAGAATATCCATAATGATTTACAAACACAGAGCCTTCACATGCTGTCCCCTTGCAGGTTAAGCATCCAGCAAACATGAGCTACAAAGCCAGCTACTGCTATTTGCTATTTCACGTTGGTATCTCTGTTGCATTGGATACACTGGCATATCTTAAGGTGTCAAGTGCCAGAGGAGCATTCTCCTTCTTTCTGATTCTGCAGAAAGGCTTCAGGAGAAAACCGAACACAAGCAGACAGTTCCAGGGTTCCGTGATCAGGACTCCAAAGGAGAGTTACATCTGCAGCTGCCTCCATTTTCACACTCTGCAGCAGAGCTTGCTTTACTGCTCCATTTTCTGCCAGTTTTGAGCAAGAACTGAAACTTCTCTCCTCCTTATCAGGAAAACAGAGACTCTTCAAAAGAACTTTTTACCTGACCTGTGGTGAACAGCAGTTACATTACAGGCTGAAGAGCAGGGCTGAGACTCTGTGCCTCTGTTGCTGGCAAAAACTTAAGCACAAAGCAGCTAAGCTCTTTAGGAAGAACAAAGCATGAGGATCTGCATCCAATGGACCTGGGAGATGGGTCTACCCAAACTGTAGTAATAGGAGCATAAGTCCTATCAGCAAATTCAAGTGCTCAGGGTCTCTTCCCAGAAAGGTTTGAGAACTGGTCTGAGTTTCATACATGATTCTGCTTGTAAACAACCCGTTTCTTGCTTTTTGGTTAGTTTTCAGCTTGTTTAGTTTTCTGAGACAGCTCACAAGAGTTATAATATTGTCTTCAAGACCTACCCTGCGGATAGAAAAGGCTATACAGTTGTGCACTATCTGCTGCAGTGTTTGTATATGCACAAGCTGAATTAGTGAGCCCATGAAAGTGCTAGAGCTCCCCCAGCATCCTTTCCTGCCATCCATCCAGTTGGTATATATATGTTCATCTTGTACATGATGAACATGTTATTCATTCACAGACACAAAGGCTGTGGAATTAGACTCTAATTTTGATGCAGTAAGGTACCCAGTTCAGCAAGAGCATGTAAGTGTTCATTCATGCACTTAACACTAGGCACTAGGTGGTTTATGCTCACTTTAGGATGCATAGTTCTCCTTCAACTTGAGCAGTCACCTGCTTGATCCCCTCTTCCAGTCCCTCTGAGACAGCCTGGCACCTACACATTGCGCAAGGAGCACACTGAGCCTTGAAGTGCTCCACTGGCTCCTGTAAGCACTTGACAGGAACAACTCCTGAATCTGGTCAGCTTGTTCCTCGGGGCCCCAGGGACTGCAGCCCTGCCTTGGCGCCAGCCGGCTGTTGGTAAGCAGTAAGAAGCTTGTAGGACACAGGAGGGGAACCCAAAATGAAATGGGATATGTCAGTAAATAAACCCTGGAGGAGCCATGAGATATTACTGGGGAACCACGCAGCACACAACAGAGTGGGCAGACTAGGGACCTCATTAAAAAAACTCAGGCCCCTCTTCTAAACCTAACAGCCCCAGCTAGGCAACAAGCAAGGACTCAAAGCATATATAAACAGGCTTGAAAGGTTTGTCAGCAGTTCGTAGATGTAGACTAAGGGCAAAGCAGCAACTCAGTGCTGAATAGAGAGGTGTTTAAAATCTTCCTTAAATTAGAGAGATGCTTACACACTCCCTAGAAGAGGTGTCAGTGACAGCCTCAGTCCCATTTTCCAGTCATCACTTATCATCCAGAGGGTCCTTGTGGATTAATCTCCCTCATTCTCAGTGTGAAGGAGTAGGGAAAAAAAAAAGGTAAGTAGATCTAAGGTGGGATCCTGTCACAGCCCAACTTCACACCAGTTTAAAATATTGGGGGAACCACATTTCAGGCTAGAGAGAATTTCTGCCATAGAAAAACAAAGAATAATCTGCCCATCTGCCCACAGGGAAAGCATTTTCCAGACTCTAATTTGTTAGTAGGAGCTTTAAATCGTGTAGCACAGCAATTTAGATTTTGCATTACCCTATCAAATGTAAGAGTTTTCATTATCTGTCTAAATAGTTAATCCTTCACGACATTCTTCTGCTGTGGGACAGATCCTGACACATAGCTGCTTTGGGCCATTCTGTTCATCTCCAGTACCCAGAAACCTGGATTATCCTGCTAGGTATGTGATTTTTAGGTGGAACAGATGCAAGTTTCCTTCCCATCCATTCCCACAAGTGTTGCTCGTGCCCCCTGTACAGCTTTCAGGGATTTCTGCAAGAAATAAACTCATCTGATGCAGTCATTCTCACTGTCTTTCTCATAGTAGATTGTCAAAGAAAACAGAACCAAAATGAAGACCTAACTTTCAGAATGGCAGTTAGCAGATATCCATGCTTGAAATTGTATGGCTGTACATGTAGGTGTAGTTAATACCTTTGCCTGAACAAACAGGTTCACTTCCTGCAATGAAACAAGCCTTCCATTCTAGAAGTTCCTTTTGCACAGTGGGAACATCTGGTAGCAATGTATTAAATAAAGCAGAAACTGAGATGGGAGGAGAGGAAGGAGACAAGGATAGGAAGGAAGCAAAGCTAGCAATTAGGTCAAGAGAGCTGTTACTGTGCAAGCCAAAGTGGGAGGAGAGTGAGTGAAACACTGTTTGGGTTGCCAGGAAGGAGTGAAAATAGAAGCCATGACAAAGAGGGGAGAAGACAAATAGAGATGAGTTTTAATATTCTTTGAATAACAGTTTTAAGATTGAAAAAGCTCATGTCAGAACAGGACTTCTCTACCAGGTCCTCACAGCGCTGTCTCATTTTTTGGAGATAGTAGAAGAATGATGAGACCTGGCACCCTGAAGGCTCCCCAGTACAGGCATATACATGTGCACACACATGAACACAACCACATACGTGCTAATAACAAGCACACATGTGCACACAGTGGGACAGGAAAATGTTCAGAATGGCATGTACCATTCCAAGAAACCTAGGGATTGGACTGCAAAAATAAAACTATGCAGCCTACAGTGTATTGAAAATCTATGCCCATCAGCTGCTTGGCAGCTGTCTGTCCTTTCTGCTGAATGCCAAGCAGGAGCACTCCATATATGCTTGGCCAATTGCAATTCTGCTCACCTTAACTTTGGGAGAAGCAGCAAACACGATCAGAATAACAAGCTGACAGTAACAATACTGCAACAATATGCTGTGGGAGAAGGAAAAAGGAGAGAATGAAAGGGCATTTCCAGAAGACATCAATATGTGATGCTGACATTATCACACCCCAGGGAAAGGGCTGAAGCCATCCAACTTATTTAATTTTAAAACTTTAGGTTCATTCAGACTTCCATTCCCAAAAGTAAGCAGTCAATTTCCTTGCTCCATGAATAATTCAGCCTTGCTGTGTATTTATTATTTCATACCTCATCTCTAACTTAGTGTGTAACAGTTCATTTTAGACAATACCTCCTCAGCATTCTGGAAAATATCTTTCTCTTTCCTATTACAAAACATTTGTAAATTTCTTCAGTATCAAAGTTATTGGAGTGAGTCCAGGAAAAGTGGGGGGGTTTCAGCCTGTGGCTCTCTATCAATCAGCGGGTCACCAAAGGTTTCTGGATCAAATGTTAACACTGCTTCGGAAGAAGCTCCTAAGTTACTAGACACTTCAGCACAGGAAGGAGGAAGTAAAGAGGACTCAAATCAAATCCAGGACTTCTTGTTTTCAATAAGAAAGAACCAAATCTCTTCACAAGTTTGCCAAACCCATGATTGAAGGCACATGGAAACACATGTCCTAGCCTAATATAGCTGTCTCTAAAGTCCGCGAAGAAATACTTGTAAGGTATCTGTGGTCTTTGGCTCAACAAAAAATGCACATGAAGTACTGTGAAGAACTGTGCAGAGCTCAGTAGAGAAATGAAACCCTACCAGGGTAGGCTGATAGGTTAGAGATCAAGGCAGACTGGGTGTGAACTACTCCAAAATGTAGGTTGGAGGGATGTTTTTTATTCCTAGAGATAAAAGATCTGAAAATTCCAGAGCCAGATCCAAATTACTGCAAAATTTGGGAGGCATTTGGGTTTGGGATTCAGTATTGTGTTCATCCTAAGTATGAATAAGGGGAGTAGTGAGAGAAGGGGTTTTTCCAGTAATCTAGTCACTATTGTTGAGCACAGGCTAGAGCAAACTGGAAATCTGAACTAGATCCCAAACTTTGTGTTCAAGCCTGAAATTAAATTTCTCCCCTGCTAAGTTGTAGCATGTAGCTTTTCTGAGTGAGAAATAAACCACATTAACAAAGCCAAGAAAATCAACAGAAGACACCCTTCTTATCCCAAGATAGTGTTGATGGGGTGAGAAGCTGCTTATGTAAGACAAGCTTGCCTTATGCTCTCTGCAACTAAAGGCCTAGCTATGCTAGCATTTTAGATAATAACAGAACTATAATTTGCAAAGCTGTAGTCAAAGAGTGGCTCTTCTTCTGTTCTTAATACCAGGATGTTGTGGCGTGGTGGGCTGAAATTCCCCCCCACACACACACATAAACAATAACCAGGCTAACTCAGTTCAGAAGCAAATGAAGCTGTATTTACAGGCAAAACTACAATCTCTGATGAAATGCAATGAATATGTACAAATATACACTATTCACTACATTTACAAATATGTACAATCAACAGAAGAACACAACAAAGACCCCTGGCCCCAGAGGGGCTCTGCTTCTTTCCCCTGTCCCCATTCCCAGAGCTAGCAGGCAAAGGGGAAGAAAGCCAAGAAGCAGAGAGATTGTTAGGAACTTAGCTTTTCAAGGTCATATGCACGGGTGTGTGTTATCTTCAAAAAGCAAAAGGCCAAAAAAGAAATGCAGAACTGCCCAGCAGAGAAACACCAGACAGAAAGACAGAGAGACTGCCTGCACCTTGTTTTGAGTACTGACTCTTAAACATTTCTCTCTCTCCAATGGAAGTGTTTAGAATAATCATTATTTTGCTTTCTTACACCCAATTGTGATTTATTTACATTCTTTCACCTTTCTGCTTGAACTTTGTGAAGAAAAGTTAAAGGCACATCCTTAAAATTACCACACAGGACTAAGCCAGCCTTACAGAAACTGAGCTGGAACTTGTTGGAAGCTCCATCTATGAGCAAGACCAAAGTAGTTTCCCTCCACCCAGTTCATAGAAGTTCAGATAAGGATCTGCTATTTCTGTCTTTAAGCTGCTGTCAGTCTTGTTAAATGTGCAACATGCTCAAGAACTTGTACAGACAGAATTTTGCCCTCTGGCAAAATCTGGCCAAGGGTATAAAAGCTCCAAACATCCAGGACAGAAAAAAGCAGGCATCACAGTGAGGCATCCCTGAAAGCAGTAATAAAAAGGCAATCTTCCTTCCTTCCTTCCCATAAAATAAAGCAACAAATGGTATCTGCAGTGCTGACAAAACTTACTGTGTGCTGAGGCTCAGATACAGCCATCGGCTGTTTATCTAACGCAGATAAATAATCAGATATCAGAGTAAAGGTCAATGAAGTATTTGCCCTATCCCTAAATTACACAAGAGTGTGTCATCATGTGTATCATAGCTCAGAGTAGCTACACAGGCTTGTGTTTTAGCTTGTTCCTTTTGTCCCAGAAGTGAACATTCCTGCTTTTGACAGGTAAAGTAATAGTGAACAAAGTTCAGGAGGCACCACACAGAGGGAGAGCTCCCTAACATTGTCATGGTTAAAGGGCTGCTGGCCAAAACAACAACTGTGTCAACAGCATGTTTACATATTCAAAAAGTTAATTTTATGAATCCATGGTTTTATAGTCAGAAAGCAAACACACAAAACCCTTCCACACAGTTTACCCAAATATTTGTCCCTGCATAGTCCGGTAGGAGAGAGGGACAGGGGAGGGAGAAGTTCTACATGACTGAAAGAACTTCAGTGTGAAAAACATGAGTAAGAGCCTTGGGAGAATGTGAGGAAATTCCTTCAGAGCAGTTAGAGGTCATACCCTGTTTCCTTGGACATTAATCTAAACATAGGGTGTGCACTAGTGAACCTGAGTGTGGATGTGGTCCACTGGCTCCATACTGGCTGGGATGAACACGGCTGGACATGTTCATCATCCATGCTGGTTCATCATTCACATCTCTTTTTTTTTTTCCCCCATTTCACATCACAGCAAAGTCTTCCTGGGGAAATACTACATTGAACAGGATGTGGGAAAAAATATTCTTTTTATCTGACAACTGTCATAATGCTCTTAGGCCTCAGTTGTGGCTGGAGCTCTGCCATGCAAAATATCACACGATGTGGAACAAACACCCTTCCTGGCTTTCAGCATCACCCTCTGCCCCTGAGGAACAATCACTCTCAGGTGATGGCCTACAGCTTCATCTTCCCCCTGCTCAAGGTGAGAGCCTTAGGGTAGGCTTAGGATGCCAACACAAACTCTGCTCCAGGAGATGTGGCTGTGAGCTCATCTTCTGGCTTTGCCTCATCTCTCTTCAGCACCTCTGATTTCCCAAGTCCTCTGCAAGAAAAGTAGATGCTTCATCCCTCTGTGACATCACGTTGAATTTCCTCCTGCAGCTGGCTCTGTGCCATGTATTATATCACTAGAAGGTGGGATAATACAAGGTATGTTGTCACAACATTTGGGACAGTAATGTTTTCCAAGCCTGCTCCAATCATCTTCAGGAACTGCAAGCTTTGGAAAACCAGATGCTCAGACATATACTTCTGGTTGGTTCAACCAGTGAATGCTGGCCAGTCTTGTTTAGTATCTTTTATCAATGATCTGGATGAGGCTATTGAGTGCACTCTTGGTAACTTTGCAGATGACAATAAATTGAGCAGGAGTATTCATCTGCTCAAGGGTAGGAAGGCTCTGCAGAGAGATCTGGACAGGCTGAATTGATAGGCCAAGCTCAGTTGTATGAGGTTTAACAAGGCCAAGTTCTGGGTCCCACACCTAGGTCACAAAAACCCCAGGCAATGCTGAAGGCTCAGGGAAGAGTGGCTGGAAAGCTGCTTGGCAGAAAAGGATGTGCAGTGCTGGTGACAGCAGGCTGATCACGAGCCAGCAATGTGCCCAGGTGGCCAAGAAGCCAACAGCATCTCGACCTGTATCAAAAATAGTGTGGCCAGCAGGAGCAGGGAAGTGATCCTGTCCCAGCACTCAGCATCTGCAAGGCCACGGCTTGAGTACTGTGGTTTGGTTTTGGGTGCCACAATATGAGACAGACATTGAGGTACTCGAGTGTGTCCAGAGAAGGGCAATGAAGGTGTTGAGGAGTCTGGAGAATTTGTGTTATGAGGAGCAGCTGAGGGAACTGGGGCTGTTTAGTCTGAAGAAGAGGAGGCTGAGTAGAGTTCTCTATAACTGCCTTAAAGGAGGCTGTAGGGAGGTGGATATCGGTCTCTTCTCTCAAGTAACTAGAAACAGGACAAGACAAAGTGGCCTCCTAGATTGGATATGAAAAGAAACTTCTTCACTGGAAGACTGTTCAGCCTTTGGAACAAGCTTCCCAGGGAAGTGGTGGGGTCACCTCTCTGATGAAGGTATTAAAAAAATGTGTAGACATGGCACTTCAGGACATGGTTTAGTGGCCATGGTAGTGTTGGATTGATGGTTGGACTTGGTGGTCTTAGAGGTCTTTTCCAACCTTAATGATTGTATGATTCAGTTCTGTGATTCTAAAAACAATGGCAGGAAATGATCCTGAGACTCATTACTATGAATGGGAGAAAACTGCAACCCTCAAGAATATCACTGAATATACTGAATATAACTGAAACCTCCTAGGAGATCCTGGGTCAAGATAGAAGAAATAGACAATTTATGGCATTCCTAGCATATCCCTCTCATCCTCCAGCTCATAACTACCATTTACATTAGTTGTGGATTTTACTCAAATTACTTTTCCTGCAAGATAGCATAATTATTCCTGTTTCTTTGCAGGAGAAATAAGAATGTACACAATAGATGGAAGGGAGTAGGAACTGGAAAATACATAATTAAAAATTTTTATGTATCCACAGCAGCAATAACTTCAACTAGGGTGAAAAATGGTAGGGCAGTTACATGGTGCCAGGTGAACAGATGCAGTTGTTCAGAGAACCAAAATTGGAAAGACATACCACAACTGTTAAAAACCATCTTCTCAGGACTAACATTCTCCTCACCTAAGACAGAAGATGAGACATCACTCACTACTTTCTTTTGTAAAAGGTCCTGCTACAGAAATGTCTATATTCAAAGGTGAGATGGTGGCTTCACACCAGCAAGATCTGCAGATGTCAGACAATGTCTGCGTGGTGGACGCAATAAGGTGCTGGGTCCTTACAGCAGGTAGGTTGCTGTGAATATGCCATGGTTAAGAAAATGCTACTTCCACCAGAAAACAGCTTTCCAAAATGGGAATCTTGCCCTTGCTGACTGTCTGGCCAAAACCCAGAGTCTGAAACACTTACCGTCAAAAGCCAGAGTGCTTCTTCCTCAGATTTGGTCTAAATGATCTGGCCTCTACTCCAATAATCTGCTTGTGTTATTCAAATAATTTACAGTGCCCAAGAGTCAGCAGCATCCTGAAGATGGCCTCATTGTCCTTCAGCAATACCTCTTGCAGGCACTCTCTGTCCCCAGAGCGAAAGGTCATGCCCCTTGGGCTGTCGGAAACAGGTCCCTTATAATGCAGAGCAGAAAATAACCCACTAGAAAATCACAGCCTTTTGTTTTACTAATTAACAGTTTCCAGTTTAGCTGCTCCAAGACAACTGCTGAGTTATTTCTGGTTTGGTTTTTGGTTTTTGTGGGTTTGGTTTTCCTCCTCCACTGTGGCAGTTGCTGCTTCTTTGCTTCTTCTGAGTCTACTTTCTGGCCACCATTTGGCAGCTGGCCAGCCAGCAAGTAGAGGGACACTGGAGCAGCAGGTTACACACAATTTCTCACAGCCTCACTTCTGAGGAATTACTAACAACTAAACACAAACAGTTTGACAGATATATATGCTATATATGCTTTCACAAAGGCCAGAAAAATTGGCTCCCTGGAATTTTACAACTTTCTCTTAATCAGCAAAATTGCATGGAATGAAAGATAGATTTCATTCTAAGCTTTTTTCCTATCTGCACATGAAAAAATTATTTATTACATTTATTACAATTAAAAAAAATATCCTTTACATTTGCTAGGTTTCTATAAACCCTTCAGAAAGCAATGCAAATTTGTGAAGGACTTTCTCTTTAAGACATTTACATTTAGTAAAAGTTCTGTATAGCAACATTTTTGTTCTTAATAAATGTAATGTTATTAGTTTTTATTTAGTTTTTATTTACTAGAATACTAATGAGGGTTTATTTGAATTATATTTATGATTTCTGTATTAAATGATCAGCTTTGAAAAGTGTTGGTTAGAAGAGATGTGTCATTATGTGCAGTTCTGTATGTTTTATACAGAGGTGAAGCAAACTGTATCTTTAAAAGCAGCTTCTGGCCCCAGCCAGGGCATTGTTGGAACCAAAGCTTTAGAGCATTTTTAGGAGCATTTGAGGAACCTTTTTTTAGAGGTAATGCTGCTGATTCCTGATTCCAACCATGCTGGTCAGATGTCTGAAACTACTGGAAGCCCAGTTTCAATTAGCTGTTTTCTATGAGTCTTATATTTTTGGAAGAATGGATCAAGTTAATACATTTTTTAAATGGTGAGGAAATCAATGACTACAAGAATAGGGCATTGGTCCAGGGAGAATTAGATAATTAATTGCGGTTGTTATAAGCCTACTTGGACACACCTGCTAAACTGGGGAAGCCAAGGCAAAATTTATTTTGACACATTTTTGTGGAAGAATGCTTGGAAAGCTAAGGATGTTGTAACTCTACCAGTTTATATAGTTTTAAGTTAGAATTGTCCACAAATGATCGAGTTTCACTGAGCTGTTAATACATGAGACTTACATGTACCCATTTATGGCTGTTAAAAGTAAGAATGTTGTGGATAATGTTTCCAAAGTTAATTCATTGAAATAGTATCAGCTGGAGAACACCTCCCCAGAAGCTGCCTCGACCAGCTCCTACCAGCTATGACTTATAAACAGCTGACCTGGAGGTGTAGAAATTCTAAAGACTGAATTGCTGCTGCAATCTTATTCTTTAGCAGTAAATTAGGCTATAATTTTACACAATTTGTCAGGAATTAAATAAAGAAATATTTTTCTTTTAATAATGATGTTGATTTCAAATGTTGTAAGGATTTGCAAATTGAAGCCCAAAGGATATAATGTGATGATTATTTGAAGTACACATTGGGTAGACTCTCTAAGTTTATTAATTTTATAGCATCACACAAAAGTTTGGGTTGGAAAGGACTTTTACAGATCATCTAGACATCCTACTGGTTCAATGGTTACTGTGAAGAAAAAAGTCACCAAAGAGTAAAAAAAAAAAAAAAAATTCACAAATATGGGAAGTACTTTTTAGCATGATCTGGGGCAGGGGTGTGGGTTCCTATGTTTTGAGAAATATGAAGAACAAGTTTCAAAAGTCTGTGAATTGAGAAATACTTTGAACAGCCTGAAATTAGAAAAGATGCTCATTGTATGATGCCCTAGTAAGGGGTAGGTTTCCTTTTAACCCCAGGAAAGGTTTGAAGCAAAACCAAAACATCCAGTAGGTGCTCTTTAAATAACATTCTCATTGTGCCTCAGTTTTGAACTACAGGATTTGCTTATTTTTATAGATTTTTAGATGGCAGAAGCTGTTGTATACATTTATGGTTAAGAAGAACTTTTCTAGAAAATTAAGACAAAAAGTATTAGGCAAAGATCTATATGTAGAATGCCACAAAAGACAAACTTGTATCAGTTTCAGTCTATAATATGTCATCTTACTAATGAAAGGGGATTAGAACAATTATTCAATCAAATGTAAATGGATAGGGAAATAAATCATTTACTTAGCTGATAATAACTAAGATAAGATGCTAAGGTTTTACAACCTAGGAATGAAAGGTCACTTTCTAATATTATTACTTATTTAAATAACTTATAAATAGTTACACCTGCACAGTTTTATTACCTGTCATGGTATTGCAGCGCATAGTTTAAGAACTATTTGTGACAACCCTCACTCTTTAGCCAAACATGGTTCTTGCTGTTGTGGCAGGAAAACCCTATCTGTGTCATTCTGGAATTTTTACCTGTAGGTGTATGATCCACAAGATACTGATTTTTATGCACAAATGTTCATTTTTGGTCATTTTGAAACCAGCATCTATAGAATGAGGATTAATTCGATGCCTCCCTTTTAAGTTTATAGCAAAAAGATACAAACATTGCTATCCAGCTTTGCATTATTCATAGTTGTGGTGGGTTTAGAGTGCCAACTAAAAGGTCAGCAGTGCAAACTAAGAGAAAAACAATGATCAGAAAAATGAATTGGAAAAATTCTGGTCAACCATGTGTGATGCACCAAAAAAAATGTCAAAGAAAAACCTCCAAGTAAAGGTATAAATAGCATATGGATATTTACTGCTTAAAACACAACAAGCCCAACAGAAAAGTTTAACTACTGTAAGCTTTCATTTAAAATTTTAGTAAGTCTTAAGTGTAATCGTGGATGCATAGGTTATGATTTAATTTGTAATAACAATTGACTGAACAGAAATATTTTCAGGATCAGAGATGCCACCATTACTTGACCAAGATTAGGAAGATTAAACATGAAGATTAAACACTGACGATATATTAAAATTTCCTTCCAAAGAAAGGCTGCCTATCAGTGTGTAATCTTGTTATCAGCCCAGCCAGGAGAGTCTGTCCCAACCCTGAGGGAATACTTTATTTCTGATTTGCAGAAATACAGGTTGGAAATATGTAGAAGTGAGATGTTCACCTAATGTCAGTGAATTTCATTGCAAGTATGCAAATATGTTACTTAGAAAGATTATAGGAAATATCTCTCCTGGTTAAGAAGGGAAAGTAAGATTTGCTGAGTTTATGTGTTTACTAGAATCCCTTTTGGTCGGTCATGAAGACAAGATAGTAAAAAAATACAGTGATAATTTATATTTTGTGGAATCCATTTGTAGAACAAAGATATATTAATTACCTTGACTAAAAGCTAATTAGAAAGGGGTAATGTAAAATAGAGGAAGCAGGGCCTAAATAACACATTTAGGAGAAGGGCTCCTTGAAAGCTTTCTAAGGGTGAGACTTCTAGGCTACCCACTACAGTACTGCTGCCTGGCTGTGCTGGAGTAGCCTAGGTAACAACTGCTTTGCTGACAGCAATAAAGCAAATTATCTCTATATTTCTGTTTTAATGAATCCCTGAGGTTTCTCTAATAATGTTTAAATGATGGGTCAGCAATGATGCTGGCAAAGGCAAGAGGTGTTAATTGGCTGGTTTTTAACCTGAGTATAATCCAGTGCTATCTTTGCTAATATTTCCAACAGAGAAAGCTTCAATCTCCTGCCTCTGGTCTTCTGAGTGATTTGTGTCTGGGATTTTTAAAATATCTTCAAATTATTCACTCAGACTCATGGCCTTCTCCCATCAGTATGGACCAGGGCTTCATCTGACCTATCCTAGTAGAGGATCATAACTGCAAGCCCAGGCCCAGCATCTTAAATCACGTTGCAAGTATTTTATTATTATTTTAGTGTTGACAGGCTGTAGGCAAATCTCCCAACATCTCCTTTTACATTAGCAGATAAAGTGACATTTGTATTACAACTGACAAAAAATTTCTGAGCCCTTGCACTCAGAAAATCAAAACAAGATGCAGAAGATGAAAGAAGAACGTGGTATTAGGCATCCTGGGCTGTGGAGTTTCCTCCCATGAGAAACAAAAGTGGGCTTGCACTATGTACCCTCAGAACACGATGCAGACTATCTTTTTTTTAACATATGCAGCCAAAATCACCTGAAAGATCATCCAAAACAATCTTCCATGAGTTCCCAAAGAAGAGAGTGAAATCTGTCTCTTTCTGTCTTAATCAGTGTGAATCTTCTTGACACCAAAAGTTCTTAAACATTGCTGAAAAAAGTGCATAATAAAACACAAAGTTAGGCATGCAGGATCAGTCAAAGTTTCTGCACAAGTAACTCATGCTACTGCTTCAGAAAGTAAATCCACTGGATTTATACTTTTCTAGGATTTCCATTAAGTCCTGTGCTGTTTACATTGGCTTTATATTTAAGGACCTTATGCAGACCTAAATCTGATTTCTGGAACTTAGGAAAGGATTGTGTGACTCAGCTGTAGTAATATTTAATCCTGAGACAAAACTTTGAGCACAGGAAGTACTCTGCAGAGTATGGTCACAACTCCATCAAGCACATGGCATTAGAAAATTACCCTTTTCTATCACCTGGAAGTTGACCTACACTGCTTCTGTTACACCTGATAGTGGCTTAATTGACAGAAGTCTGCAAATATAGATGTGTATAGACTTAAAGGGTGATGAGTTGTTCCTGTAAAGAATCAACTGCATCTGATATTTTCATATGGGACTAGGATTTTGCTCAGTTCCATTTATTTTTTACTTTACTTTCCAGCACAGAAAACCTCTTCTGTTCTTTTCTTTATATAGAAAAGCATCCTATATTCTCAGGCAACACTTCATTCATTCTGCAAGCAAAGCACTCAATTTATGCTTTGAGCTGAGCAAGACTTTATGGTTTGGGTTTTTTTTGAGTTTTTGTTTTGGTGGGGGTTTTTTGTCTGGTTTGGTTTGGGGTTTTGTAACTCATTTTCTTCCTATTGCTATAGATTGGCATTGGCATGACTTTCCATGGAGTACAATCCCTGTCCCTTAAAAGAGGAAGCATGATGGGAGCTTCCAAGCTGCCTCATGCAAGACAACCTGTATATCTGGCAAATGGCCCCTGGGACCTCATTCCTCCTTTGCTGAAGGTCAATGAGTGTGGTACAGAACGTAAAAACATTGTTCAGATACATATGTGCTAGCTGTCTGCAGAGGCCACCATCTCATTAGGAAGTCACTTGCCAGGTTATAGAGGTCAGGTACAAAACACCAGCATCAGCGCCTATGAAGAGGACCCAACTAGCCTGGACCCAGTGCCATTCTTACAGGTGGGTAAATGTGCAAGCAGCACTCAAGTAGTTGTAGGCAGGATACCTGTTCTGTGATGGCTTAATGGGCACCTTCTGTGAATTTCCATGCCCACGACTGAAGGGAGCCACCATCCCATATCCCAGTCAGTATGCAGCTGCAGAAAAGCTGAATTCTGGACTGGACTCCATGTCCCTCATCTATACCTGCTTCAATTGCCAAAGTCAGTATGTGAGAATCAGGCTTAAGCATGTGCTTTTAACCAGAAGGAAGTGCTGTTGAGTGTACCTGCCCTCATGGCTGGAGAATTTGTCTTTCTGGAGCACTTGTGACAGACATCAAGAGGCATTAAGAAGAGCTGGTGCCTCTGACGTACCCAGCTGTAGGCATTCCTGTAGGTACAATGCATCTGAAAAACTAAAAGATACAAAAAGATTCAGCTGGCTTTGAGAGAGAACAGCGAGGGTCAAGTTTTCTGACAAATATTCTGTAACGCTTGCTGAAAAACGTATCTATCTCAATTGTCTTCAACCTCTCCTCTAACTGGTGATAACAGATCGGTGCGGGTTTTATGTGACAGCAACAGTGAGGAAGCGAGATAAGATCATCAAACATGTTTTATATAAGCCATCAATAACAATATTCAGTCACTAGCACCATAGGCTGGATAGAAATCTCTGCCCATTCACTTCAATCAACATGTCAGCTTGGAGATATAATTAAAAAGGAAGCATCTTCATAGACCACAAGTATTTTTAAACTTAAAAAAAAATACTATGGAAAAGAACAGTTACAAGGTAAAACTAGCTACAAGGTTATTTACAAGTGAAAGTGAACCAGGCAGAAACAGCCATGAAAAATTATGTGCATGGCCAGAGAGAGAATTGCATTTTGGGAACTAAGATTCACTTGCTGCATACACATTGTTATATTTAGGGGCAGGTTCTTCCTTCAGACATTCCTGAACATATCTAGTGTTCCTCTTTGTAGAACAAAGGAGACTGCACACCTCAGCTATGTAAGGCAGCTCAGTCACCTCTGTTCCAGCAAACACAAAGTGAATTCCTTGTGTATATAAAGGCCACTTTAGACCATAGATGTTCTGAATTTTGTATGTGTCTGGAAAAAAAATCCAAATTCTGATCCCTTAATAGGTGATCAGTTACTACGAGGGTTTGGGGTTTTTTTTTGTGGAATGCTTCATAAGTATATGATAGAAAGTTGAAAAATGCTAATCTTGCAGCTTTTAAGATAGAAATACTCTGTGGCTCCAGAGAAATTTAGCAGTGAAAGGCTTAACACTGAACTGCAGATCAGTCTTCTCAAACTATCTTGGCACAGATCACATTTCCAGGCTCATGCAAAGCCGCTGCAAGATTTTAGCACTAGAGACATCCCTCACACATGGCTTCCTTCTTTTCTCCCAGGCGTCTTCCAGCTGCTGAGCTCTCCTTGCAGCCATGACAGATGTGCAATGTGCCCTTCTTTGGCCTCTTTACATGAAAGCTGGCCTGTCCTGGTTTCATGGCTGCACAATACCACCACGTTTGGGAGAGAGAGCAATACTGGGAAGGTGTTACACGCAATCACAGTTTATTTTAACAACACTGTGGCTCAAAACCACAGCACCTCTTGAGCAGAGAGCTCTTTTGCTGGTCAGGGAGCTCTCTCCACTTAGCACAGCTCAGCACCGCCAGACTGTGTCCCACCAGGCCTCTCTCTAATAACATCTGTGCACACAACAAACCAAACATATTCCAGAAGCTTTACAGTCTGTTTAGATTATTTCATGAAAGCATCTTTCAGAGGCAAGGATGTCACTATGCACCTACATGTTTAAAGATATGTAACAGTTCAGGCAGGAGGATAAGCATATTGAAATTTGGCTTTAGTCATCAAACCTGAACAAAATCTTGCCCTTTATAATTCCAATGGTATGATAAACTGCCAGTAGCATGCCTAGAAGCTGCAAAATACTACACCATCAGCCAACTGCACACACCTCCTGGCTGCTTCCCAAAACAGCTGCAAGCAGGGCCTGTTGTAAGTATGTTGCCAGCAAAGGGTCACTGAGGAAGGCAGGAGGGCAGGGGACAGTTGAAGGGCACAGGCCCAGTGGATTTAGTGGTTTCCCCCCACAGGCCTGGTGCCTTGTCACTCTCTGTCCTCCGTCCACACAAGCAATCCCCAGAGAAAGGACAAATAAGCCAGATCCTCCCAGGATGGGTTTTGACAATTCCTACTTTTAGGTTTCTCTAAGGTAGTTTTTCAAAGCCTGCATTGGGCTCTCTTTGTAACAAAGCCAATGGAGAGAAGGTGATCCATTCTGTCCTCAGACAGATGATGGCAATCCCTGGGCTGAAGACCTTTCCAGAGGTGCTCCTCATTCTGCATGGATACAGATAGTGCTCAGACAACCAATGTGTGTTTAGGCTACACCTGAACAAGGGACATAGGAGTACTTCCATGGGCCAGGGTCCAGCTGCACTGCTACTTGCAGCCCCCACCACAGCGAGGCACAGGCACCATGTGGTATTAAAGTTATCAAACCTGTATGCTATTCTTTATTGTTAAAAGTGAATGCAATTATGTCCCATTATCACTGTTTCACCAACAGAACAGTTAATTGCTGACACTATGAGGCTAACTTCATAAAACACAGGTGTCACTCAAACCTGTCTGGGTTCTAGACACTCTCACTTAGTAATACATTTTTATAATGTCTCAGACTTCTGTTGTCTTCATTTTCCTATGACATTTCCTCTTGACATTGCCTTTCACTTGAAAAATTAAACCAATGCTTTTGAAACCTATGGCCTAAAGTCTGATTTCTTTTCTTTTTTTTTCCCCATTTTTTAGATGTAGGGCTTCTCTATACCTTTATGATAGCAAAAGTGCATTAGTACGTTTCCCTGGACAAAATACCTAAAAATATTATACAAGGTTCTGCAAGACAGAAAGAGATATTACTCAGTCCCACATCAGGAAAAACGTATACTTCTGCATTACAGCATAAAGCTATTCAAAACTGAACTTAGCCCTGCTTCTGGCAGCTCCTCAAACATACCAGGTTACACTGTGTGGCTGCCTTCTCCCTACTATTGGTGAGAAGAGCATGATAAAAAATAAAGCAGATAGAGCACACTGGGTTCTAGCCATCACTGGCTGCCAGTACAGTAGTGTAGCTTGTGAGCTTCATAGCTATTCTTGGAAAAGTTCACCATGGCACAAGATGAAAGAGTTCATTTACAGCACCAATGAATCTTTGCAGTCACCTTCTCCACCAGCTCATGTCACTTTGGGCTAGCAGTTGAGGAATGAGCCCATCATTTTAGAAGTACACAGCACACATTTCCATGCATAACTGCCATGACACTAATGGACAACCATGTTCATAGGTTGAGGGTAGCTTCCGTAGAAGATGAAGATGACAGTGTTAACATGATGTCAGTTGTTTTCAGGTAAGTTAGCTGGCCAGTGATGCAGCATACAAGAAGGTCATGGAAGTCTCAGAGGTTTATCAGAGCATCAATCAACTATCTTCATGTTTGAGTTGCTGAAGCTGAATTCATTGCTTCTTCAAATCAAGCTGAAGCATGCAGCTTCCTCATACACTGGGTTGCTTCCCATATTCAGCACACAAAGAGTAGGAAAGTGCAGTAGATCATGTTATTTCCCATTATTTCCCAACATGGTTTTACCAAAGAGAAGTCGTGTTTGACCAACCTGATAGCCTTTTACAAGGACGTAACCAGATGGGTGGATGATGATAGAGCAGTAGATGTGGTTTGTCTTCATTTCAGTACAGCATTTGACACCATCTGCCACAGCATCCTTGCAGCTAAACTGAGGCAGTGTGGTCTGGATGATCAGGTAGTGAGGTAGATTGGGAACTGGTTGAAGGAAAGAAGTCAGAGAGTTGTGGTCAATGGTACAGAGTCTAGTTGGAGGCCTGTATCTAGTGGAGTCCCTCAGGGGTCAGTACTGGGACCAGTGCTGTTCAATATATTCATCGACGACCTGGATGAGGGCACAGAGTGCACTGTCAGCAAGTTTGCTGAGGACACCAAACTGGGTGGAGTGGCTGACACACCAGAGGGTTGTGCTGCCATTCAGTGGGACCTGCACAGGCTGGAGAGTTGGGCAGGGAGAAATGTAATGAAATTCAACAAAGGCAAGGTTTGAGTCTTGCACCTGGCAAAGAACAACCCCGTGGATTAGTATAGGTTGGGGACTGACTATCAGAGAGGAGTGAAGGGGAAAATGACCTGGGGGTCCTAGTGGATGGGAGGTTGACAATGAGCTAGCAACGTGCTCTTGTGGCCAAGAAGGCCAATGGTATCCTGGGTTGTATTAGAAGGGGTGTGGTTAGTAGGTCAAGAGAGGTTCTCCTCCCCTCTACTCTGCCCTGGTGAGGCCACATCTGAAACATTGTATCCAGTTCTGGGCCCCTCAGTTCAGGAAGGACAGGGAACTGCTTGGAAGAGTCCAGTGCAGAGCCACCAAAATGATTAAGGGAGTGGAACAACTTCCTTATGAGGAGAGACTGAGGGAGCTGGGGCTCTTCAGCTTGGAGGACACTTAAGGGATGACCTCATTCATGGTTATAAATATGTAAAGAGTGAGTGCCAAGAGGATGGAGCCAGGCTCTTCTAGGTGATGCCCAATGACAGGACAAGAGCCAGTGGGTGGAAGTTGAGGCATAGGAAGTTCCATGGAAACATGAGGAAATGTTTTTCATTGTGAGGGTGACAGAGCACTGGAACGGGCTGCTCAGAGGGGTTGTGGAGTCCCCTCTCTGGAGATATTCAAAGCCCACCTGGATGCGTTCCTCTGTACTCTGGTATAGGTGATCCTCCTCTGGCAAGGGAGTTGGACTAGAAGATCTTTCGAGGTCCCTTCCACCCCCTAATATTCTATGATCTCACCCGAGTTCCTCAGGTTGGACTGAGTGCCACACAGCCGTAAGGAAGAGAAAACACACAGCAGTGTCAGGCTACTATAGTGCCTTTCACATACGGCCTCCTAGTGCCACCTTCAGACCGAATCGAGACATCCCCTACCGCACTCTCAAGCAACGGCCTCATCCCACCAGCCAGGAGGGCTCATCTCACAGTGTAGGTTGATTCCAAGGCAGATTGAAATTTGTTTCCCTACAACACAACAAAGGAAAACAGAAAACAGATTTGGACACTTGAAATGTTAGGTCATTAAATCTGCAAGGTTAGATTATTTTGTTTTGGAAGAAAGAGCTTTCGCAGAATACCCCATCCCAAGTCTGGCTCTGACGAGACCTTGTAGGTCTTCTTCCATATCTAAGGTATCAGGCACCTTTAGATGTCACATAACCTTTACAGTTAGCAAAATCTAGTAAAAAATGAGATTAGCATTTTCAGAGAAACTTTAACATGACCTTCTGAGCAGCAATTTTGCAACCACAACCAATTGTAGACACCACTATTGTGGTGAAATTAATCTGAGGAACAAATGATAGCATTTAAATGCCTGATCTGCAGATACAAATTTACATAATATATCTGTTTTTACATGAGACAGAAGTTTGTAGCAGACATAAACAACAGAAACCATTAATCAGAATATGAACACTCTTGGCTCTTCTTTTTTCTTTTTTTTTATCGTCATTCTTGAGATGAATGTTTATTTTTTGATTAGTATAGAAAGAACTTTATTAACACGTAAGACCCTATACTCTGAGATTACAGAGGTATCAGCTATATATTTTTCTAGCTTTGTTCAATCTTCCTTAATTATTTAATTTTACTCTTTTTTTTTAATTTCCTCTTCAAAGCAGAAATACTGAAGCACCAATTCTGACCTCCATATTACTCTTCGGTATTACTAATGGCTTTTATAAAAAGCCTTACAGTTTTAATGTACTTAATTAGCATATGCATGTAAACTAATCTGGAGTGGTTGGAGGTAAAGGAAATTGGCATTAGCACAATGACATACTTATCAAATATAGGCAAATACAACCTTGATATAGGCAAACTCATCTTGCAAGATTCACATAATAAAAAACAAGATCTGACAAGACTAATTTGTCTCTTAGCCTAAAGTACTGTTTATACAGTACAAGATGTCTAAATCTCCACATTCTCTATTTTTAGTACCCTACTAAATCTGTCTACTTGCGTGTTTAACCCAATCTGAGGGGAATTTTTTGGTAACTACTTTCTCCCCACCCCAAAAAAACAAACCCAAAACAAACAAAACCCCTGAAAAAAAATAAACAAAATATCTACCAGGGATTCAGTAACTTTAGACCAAACTTTAAGCCCCAGCCTAAGCCTTACGATGCACCATTTTGGGGAACAGCTTCCAGCCACAATGATCTTGTCTGTGACATACTAGGATCCATTCATGTGAAGACCCTTCAGCTTCCTCCAGCATTCCAGAGAGTTGACAACCCAGAGAAATGCTCACATGTGACATTTTAGACTTCAATATCCTTTGTATATCAGGGCTATGATAATTTTGTGAGCCTGTGTAGGTTAATTTCTAATTATTGTTACTAGTATGAACCAATTAAGTAGCTGGTTCTTTGAAAAACCATAGCAAGTTTGTTTGTCTGTGTGTGTCCACAACATCAAGAATAATCAGCAGATTTTCTGAGTTCTAGGTGCTGGCTCAATATGTACTATTTCATTGATCCAAGACAGGAACTTAAAAGCTGACCTTTGACCAGCAAAAGACTCAGTAAGGATGTGGCTGGGACAGGCAGAGGCAGTTTTTCCTACAGCTTAGAAGACAATGGGGAAGTAGAAAGTGCATGAAGTTATGAGCAACAAGAATAAAAAGCCAGAAATAAAAGAAGAGGAATATTTAAAAGGACTGGCAGAAGATAGAATGTGGAAGACACACAGTTAGTAATGTCTGGGGAGGGAAAAGATGGACAGGCTGTTGGTGGTGAAGTCTCAGTGCCCCTTGGTGCCAAACTAACCAGGGTCACAGGAGTGTTAGTAAGACATCAAATAAAGAATAATACAGTGAGGTGCTATTGCATTCAGGAAGTTTATTCAACGATCTGACTTTCCTTGGGGTTTATTTTGGAGGTAAGAAAACCAATGGTGAAGTCAGAACACCTACAAAAGAAAAACAAATCCCTATCTGTTAGTTTTTATACATCATGTACCTCAAAGAGATTTGCAGCAAAAGGCTCAGTCTTTGGCTGAAATGCTGGCAATTGTCAGGGTGGGAGGATCAATGGCACTTCAAAGAATCCGGAATAGACATGAAGGGATTGAGAGCAGCTTCAGGAAGACTTCAGGGTGGGTACTGGTGGATAAAGAGCTGGACATGAGCCAGCAATGTGGGAAACCATATCCTGGGTTGCATCCAAAGATGAGCATGTCCAGAGAAGGGCAACGAGGCTGGTGAGAGGCCTTGAGCACAAGCCCTATGAGGAGAGGCTGAGGGAGCTGGGACTGTTTAGCCTGGAGAAGAGGAGGCTCAGGGGTGACCTCATTGCTGTTTACAACTACCTGAAGGGAGGTTGTAGCCAGGAGGGGGTTGGTCTCTTCTCCCAGGCAACCAGCACCAGAACAAGAGGACACAGTCTCAAGCTGCGCCAGGGGAGGTTTAGGCTGGAGGTGGGGAGAAAGTTCTTCACAGAGAGAGTGGTTGGCCATTGGAATGTGCTGCCCAGGGAGGTGGTGGAGTCACCATCCCTGGAGGTGTTCAAGAGGGGATTGGACGTGGCACTTGGTGCCATGGTTTAGATAGTCATGAGGTTTAGGGTGACAGGTTGGATTCAATGATCTTTGAGGTCTCTTCCAGCCTTCTTGATTCTATGATTCTATGATGCACGGTCAACAGAGGTGATTCTGCCCCTCCACTCCAGTCTAGTGAGATCTCACTTGAGTACTGTGTCCACCTCTGGAATCCTCAGCATAAGAAATACGCCTGCTTGACCAGGGCCAGGGCAGGGCCAGAAAAATTATCAGAGAGCTCCTGTGAAGGAGAGAGTTGAAGCTGTTCAGACTGGAGAAGACTCCAGGAAGACCTTATACCAACCTTCCAGTACCTGAAGGGGGCCTATGAGAAAGCTGGGAACAGTCTTTTTAGCAGGACGTGTTGCAACAGGTGATGGTTTTAAACTAAAAGAAAGCAGATGTAACTAGATATAAAGAACACATTTTTTACACAAAGGATGCCCAAAGAGATGGCAGAAGCCCCATTCCTGAAAGCATTCAAGGTCAGGTTGGACTGGGCCCTGAGCACAGGCTTACTGCAGGGCACATGCACTAGATGACCTGTAGAGGTCCCTTCCAAACCAGACCGCTCTATGATTTTAGGACTGAAGTTGGACAGTTTTCAGGAGGAACTGTCTCAGTGAAGTTCTGCACCAGGAGGGAAGGAAAACAAACTACGTTTGTGTGCTCAGTAGCAGGAATCTCTTCGGATTCCAGACCCCATTTCTCCCGAAGGCAGCCAGACAGCACGCAGCATCCTCCCCAGCTGGTACATTTTGCAGGAAGAACAGGGGAATCTCCACCATCACGCAGACACCTTCATCCTGCGACAACGAGGAAGGAGGTGGGTTGGGATGAGGGAGGCTTGAGGTGCACGGAGTCACGACCGCCATGCCCACCGCCTCCGGCCAGACGCGCACGTGAGGCTTGTTTCGGGGAGGGCAGACGGAGGCACTGCCGAGGGGCGGGCAGGAAGGCTGGGCGCGCGCCTGCTGCGCCGGCGCCAGGAAGCAGAGCTCGCGCCCCTTGGCCCTCCCCGCCGCAGCCGGCAGGAGGCGTGGTGGTGTGCGCGCGCGTGCGCTGGAGGGGCTGAGCGGGGCCGGGGCTGCCTTGGCTCTTCCGATTCCCTCCTGGTCCGCTCGCTCGGCTCTGCCGGGCCGCAGCGCACCGTCGCCGGGCAGGGCAGGGGGAGGAGTGCGGCTCACCGCTCCTGGAATGTCGCAGTCTGCCATGTCCGAGACCTACGGTAGGAACAGGGTGGGATAAGGGGACCCTACTCCTCTTCTCGAGGAGTGGGCCTGGGCCCGGGCAGTCACCTCCTAAGGAGCGAGGTGACGGCCGGTATAGAGAGGCGGCGGCGGAGCGGGGTCTGAACTGGTGTGGCGTGAGCAGTGCAGCTGCCGGCCGCTGTTCCTGCTTTTTACCTGCTCTTGTGAGCTGTGTGCACCATAGTGCCATCCTCGCCCTTTGGTGCCGGGGCTGACACGGCAGTGAGTGCTCAAAATGATCTTTCATAATGTGGAGATGTTGAAGTGTGAGTGGAATCTAAGCAAGGGAGCATAGACACTTGCATTCGGAAGAAAAGTTGCAGTGTGTGTTCGCCGGTTTCTTTAATTGGGTTGAGACTGTGTTCTGTAGAGGCTCAAGTTAGGATTTGATCCTGGTGTGATAGATGTGCAAGCATTGGAAAGATCTGATTGTGAGAGTGAGTTATGGGACAGAGATCAGTGAATAACGTTCATCCGTTCCGATGTTGGCAAGGATGTCTAACTGCTACTGGTAGAAAAACATGCAAAGGAGTGCGCTGGAGTGAGGCGCTGACAGGGTGTGTCAGTGCTTTTACAGGGAAGCATCATGCAGAAGCGAGGAGTCAAAAATGTAGGCAGCACTGGTATTGCTGGCTGGGTTGAGATGGGAAGCGACTGAATTGTGTTCATTTCTCTTCTTTATAACTCATCTTGAAACATCTCGGCTCATTTTTTTCCCCACCCTTTTCCATCACATACAGATCTGTAATATTTAGCAGTAGAAAAACAGCGTCATGCATATAAATATGTTGAAAGTCTGTGTGATGGGATTGTTGGAGAGTAAGATCAGAATTTAATACTGTGATTTTCACTTGTCATTTTCTAGATTTGTTGCAACATCTTACCTTCAGTAGTTGTTCAGAGTTTAGAGATGGACTTGTGTTTTCCTGCTTTTAGAGCAGAGTCCCTAAAATAAGGAATACTTTGGTTAATTAAAGCAAAACTAGATACAATAACTCTACTACCTGTGGGGGAGGCTGGCACGGCCATCAGGTGTGCTTACTAGTAGGCTAACTGACTTGATTATTTTTGCTGTGTAAGTCAGTTTATTTTCAATACCCTAGCCACACCTCTTTAAGATGTTTTGTCTCAGTGATCAGTGCTTTGGTGTAAAAGAGTTATTAAACATTGGAACAGGCATCCCAGAGAGTTGGTTGAATCCCCATCACTGGAGGTGTTTAAAAGACTCACAGATGGTGCTAAGGGACATGGTTTACCACCATGCTTGGTAGTTAAATAATGGTTGTACTCGATGATCTTAAAGGTCTTTTCCAACTGAAATGATTCCGTGATTAAGACCCTGCTTCTTATTTTCTTGAAACATGTAAAATTTATATGTAGAACACACATGTGCTTTGTAGATCTAGATTTGAGTTTGAACTAATTCTTCACGCTCTGAACTATTGTGATCAAGACCTGGGATCGCTTTGGCTGTGCTTGTAATAGTCCCTAAGGAAATTGATTGGTATGCAGTGAAAGATGATGGAGATAATTTCAGTGGTGCTCTTCTTCCCATGTTCTAATATAAGAAAACTAAATAGATTATTATATCCTAAACAAATACATTTCAACATTTTTCATATTGTCACAGTGACGCAAAGTAGCAGGTTTAAGCCCAATGTAGCTGTTGATAATTTCAGAAAGTTTTACTGTTCTAGAAAGCAAGCTCTTAAAATTGAAAGTTTGTAGTTGTGGGTTGTTCCTTATGTGTGCAAACTCTTGTTTGGTATATTTCTCTTTTGAGTTTCAATGTTTGTCCTATTCATACACAAGCTACAAAAATTCTGAGCTGGAGTACTTGAGAGTGTCAAGGTTTCGAGTAGATAGAAGAATAAAAAGTTACAACATGAAATTTAACAGTGGCTATTCCATCTCTGGCCATAAGAGTAATCAGTATGTAATTTTGCAGTGTCCTGTCTATATATGTAGCAGCCCAATTCACAGTTCAAAGTAGAGAGTATGATGTGGTGACATTGTGACTCTTCTCTGCTGGATGAACATTCTGGGATTTAATGTGCTCACTATCCCAGCACAGAGAGGTTTGTTTCTGACCAGCTGTTACAGTGATCATCGAGGATGATAGAAGTATTAGGACAGTGACCCCCCCCTCAGTGACTAAGTAGTGGTTATTGTCACCTCAGTGCTAGAATCCCTGCTCTTGAAGATACTTATTCATGAACTGAATTTTAACTAATATCACATGGATTATGACCCATTCTAATTATGTAACCTCAAGTTTTTCATTCCATGTGGATAGACTCAGGAAAGTGGTTGGTGGTTTGTTGGTTGAGTTTCTTTCAATGTCATTTTGCTGTCTTTTATGCGACTTTAATTTTACTGTGAGGTTTCAACTTCTCTTCCCTTTGAAAGGGGGGTATGTTTTTCAGTATTTTTCTCCATCCATAAGAAATAAAGTCTTTCCTCTGCTCTGTCCTTTCTGCCTATCATACTTTATTATACATTTCGGGTAATTTACATATGTCTTCCTGATTTTTCTTTTTCCTTCTGGAGTTTTTTTCTCTGTGTCAGATTCTGTCTACTTTGAAGCTTTTCTGTTCACAGTTTTCCCAATTGTTTTTGTCCCTTATTGTGATTCTTGTCTTTTCCCTCTTTTCAAACTGAGATCTGTAGCCTCTCACGGTCTTGGCATTAAATGGTTTGTTCAGAAACCATGTTTTCTCTCCTCTAGCTCTATCTGGTCAGTTGTATATCTGTTCTTCATTCTAATCTCTTTATCCTTTTCCCATGTGATCAATTTATTTCCCTTACAAAGTACCCCCCCCCCCCCCAAAAAAAAACCCTAAAACAATTGTAAATACAAGAAAACCGTGTTAATTTTGAGACTATGTTTAGAAAGAACATTTTACTGCTGTTTTGGGGAGAGGAGTGTCATTCTTTAAACAGTTTATCTTGTAACATTGGAAACAAATCTCTTATTCATAGGAAAATTCTTTCAACATGAGTTTTCTCAGATGCAGTGGCCTCACTGTAGAGACTTACCATTTAACAACACATAGAATCATAGAATTGTTAGGGTTGGAAGGGACCTCAAGGATCACCTAGTTCCACCCCCCCTGCCATGGGCAGGGACACCTCACACTAGATCAGGTTGCCCAGAGGCACATCCAGCCTGGCCTTAAAAACCTCCAGGGATGGGGCTTCTACCATCTCCCTGGGCAACCTGTTCCAATGTCTCACTACCCTCATGGTGAAGAATTTCTTGCTGACTGATCCAATCTGAATCTACCCATTTCTATTTTTGTTCCATTCCTCCTAGTTCTGTCATTACCTGACACCCTACAAAGTCCCTCCCCTGCTTTCTTGTAGGCTCCCTTAAGATACTGGAAGGCCACAATAAGGTCTCCTCAAAGCCTTCTCTTCTCCAGACTGAACAGCCCCAACTCTCTCAGTCTGTCTTCATAGGAGAGGTGCTCCAGCCCTCTGATGATCCTCATGGTCCTTCTCTGGACATGGTTGCTTTCAACTGTGCAAAATGTGTATGGGCTTGTGTTATGGTAATTATAGACTGACATAGAAGTACCTTACCCTTAACAAGCAAATGCAAAGCAACCTTTAGATTTTAAATGATAGAAAGCTAGAAGAATGTGATATGTAACATTACAGTCAAAACTCTTTGGTCTCTACTTACCTGTGTTTTCTCTACCAGTATCTACTACTCTGTCTGGCCACATAAGTTTATAATCTCTGTCATTGTCAGGGAATGTATAGTTTTCTGTCCATTTAAAAAATAATAATCCTTTTTGGTGTGGACAACTTCATTCATCCTTTTCTCCCTATGCCATTCCCTTCCACTTCTCTGATGATCCCTGCATTTATCACCCAAGGCCTGCAGTTTATTTCAAATATGGTTCTGTTGCTTAGAGGGCATAGCTCTCTTGCTTGTAAGGAATCAGGTCTTTCCTCTTTGGGCATTCATTATGCAGATGAGAACAGGGCCAAGTTTCTTTCTTTTACCTTTTTATCTTGTCAGCTCTTATTGCTAGAGAAAGGACTACGCAGGGAAAATGGCTCCTCTTTTTTTTTTTTTCTTTTGTTTTTTCACCTTTAGAGACAACAAATGCTGGTAGGAATGCTTCAGAGTGCTCTTTCCTTACGCAGATTTCTGCAAAATAAACGTCTAACCACTATAAGACCTTTAGACGTTAGGGGGTCGTTGTGCCAGTGGATGCAAAGGGTCAGCATTAGTGAATATAAGTTCTACTCTTTATCAAGAATTTGGAAGACAAAGCTGAAAGTGAGAATATAGTTTGGTGTTCCTTCCCCACTCCTGTATTAGCAAGCATTTAAGAAACAACTTAATTCTCATGATCTTTTAAAGACTAAGGTGCAGTGTCTCAGAAGCTGCTCAGTTATTCCTTCTCCTGAAGCAAACTTCAGTCAAAGGAGGAGGTTGGATGTGGGGGTGGTTTCCTCATCAACCATCTGTTCTTGCTGGTACTTGACTCAAAGCCCACAACTGTCTCCTTTTTTCCCCCTCAGCTTATTTCCTTAAACAGCCGTGCTTTGCTATCTCATCTCTCTATTCTTTCTTTAGCCCATGTCTTGTAACGCTTTTTCCTTTTGTCACAGCGTTCAGTTTTCGTCCTAAATCCTTTCTGCATGATGATGATGATCTTATTTATAGGCAAAGTATTTTAACTTTTCTGGACCTTTTCATTAGTTAGCATGGTTTGTAACATCTGAATGATGTTGCTTTTCAGCTTTCCTATGAAGAAGAAACAACAGAATTCAAAAGAAAACTTCTCTAGGGTGACAGCTGCGGCAGCTAACTAAAATGTTGGAGCTCAGAGCTGCTTTGTCAATCAAAACAAAACAAAAGCTATGAAATGAGCTCCTCTGGGAAGAGTGGGAAGAGGACACCAAAAAGAAAAGCTAGAGCAACTGAGCAGTAGTGCAAACACTGTGTTGCATTTGGTGACATTGCAAAGAATGAATATATAGAAGTTTTTCCCAAGTGTGAGTGCACAGTTGATGTTACATTTGGGCTCTGAGAAACTATCTGTCCAATCTAATTTAGTTTCAGTGTTTCTGCACTGGGATAGATTTTTAGATGTATCTGCATTGTTCAAAGAATATATTTCATGTCTTAAATGAATTTTTTAAAAAAATTACAAAAACTTAATGTGGTTCCCATTATCACACAGAATGACATTATAAGAAAGAAGTTCGAGAATAATAAAATGAAAAATATTTTTCCTGTTCTCAACTCATTAGTATAGTAGGCCATGAACTTAAAAAAAACTTGTTAAATATAGATATTTGTGACTTCTAGTATGGGCAGATTGCTTTTATTGTCCTTCCTTGCAGTTGATTAAATGTGCAAAGTATTCCATATTTCCTGAAATGCATTATCTAGTGCTTCTGGATAAACTGCTAGAAGTCTAAAAGCCTTTTGCTATTTTGAACAATTTATATAAAACTGGATTTTAAACTTCTACAAGCACATTTATGTGTTATATGTTATGTATGTATGTATGTAAATTCAAAATGTCATTTACAAGACTACATGCGTTTGGGAACACTGCTGCCTTCGGTGCTGAGAGTTTGGTGGGGTTCTGCAGGGGGGTTTGTTGTTTATTATTATTATTATAAGATTTTGATATTTCCATAACAATGGTAATATAAAACACATTTCTCTTATTTTCATATTGTGAACAAGTGAAATGTAGCTGTAGTTTCAGCTGTTTGCTGCTTTTTGTCTATCACCTAAGCAGGTACTGAGGCTGCATTTAAGAGATTTATTTGTGGGAAAGATTCCCTTTTCAAGTTGTCAGGCGCAGTAGAATTTTGATAGGAATAGTGGTGGTGTTGCTAGAATATGTTACCAATTTGAAGATGTGAATATAAAATCCCCAAATATTACCTTGGCTCTCGGAGCAAAGTATACAGCCCTTCAACTTAAAGCATCTCAGGAAAAATACTCTGCTGTTCTGAAGCTGTTCCAGGTCAGTCCCTGACAGTGACTCTGTTGTCTCAGCTCCTTGCTGGCCTTCAGTCTGTCCGTGGAGAACGGAGCAGTGTGTTAGATTTGCTGTTCAGCATGGTTTTGTGGGTCGCACAAGTATGGCTTGATGAACCACATTTCACAACCAGTGCTTACATTTGGAGAGCAAATCAGTGTAGGAATAGAGCTTTGGGTTTATCATTTTCCTGGTTTATTTTGGCAGTACCTTTAACACTGCTGTCAATAATGAGTCTTTCTTGGAAAAAAGGAAAGTAGATGTGAACTTTGTAGTTGTTTTTAACAAGAAAATCTCAACAACATTCAGTAGATCTATAGGAGAACCAGTTTTAATGGATTTCATATTTTTAAAAACAAAAAACTCCTGCAGAGAAACAGATTACTTTAACTGTGACTGTGTCACAGAACATCTCACATTTGGGGGAACTCTCTGAAAGTGATAAACCCAGTGAGATTACATACACCCACAGTAGTTTAAATATACAAAAAATTACACAAGGCAGCTACTTGCTTACATTTAAATGCTCCATAAAAAGAGAACCTTGGCTTTCTTGCAGAGGTGAATTTTTTTATTCATCTAACACTTTGGAGCTATTTATGATGTCTTCATTTCATACTAGCAATAAAAATTTGATAGAATGAAGTGTTCTCGGCTTTGGTGTGTTTTGCAGTTGAGATGACATAAAATTCCATTCTTTACAGGAGATAACACACAAAATTTTCACAACCTGAAGCAAAATGCTTTTTGTAACTTTTTTTTTTCCTTCATCCAGAAAGCATGAGCAGCTGGGTGGGGGCGTCAAGAATGAGAGAAGCTTGGAACAGAATGTCTTGAGTGTGTTAGTGGTCACATTTGTGAGCAACAGTAATCTCTTTCTGAGAAGGGTAGAATACACAATCTCTACCAAGTCTGCTACAACATTTCAAACAAGAAAAATCATACAAAGGTAAAATGTAAAAAAATCCTTCATTTTAAAATGTAAATACAATTTGGAAGACAGGTCAAGATGAAGGGTGGTGGCAAATCCTAAGACTCATAGCTGTATGTTTTTAACTTTTCAACAATTGGAATTTTTTTACCATGTGATAAACTTGCCTGTTGCTTTTACCATTGCCTGGGGGGTGTTTATGAGGTAGCATAACAGATGACAATTCCTACATAAAATGGAATGAGCATGCGGAGATTTGTGTGTGTGTGTGTTAAATTTGATTTGTAGAACTAAAAATTCAAATGAGGTTCTGATAACGTATCAGTGCTTTGACTTCCCATCCCCTGAGTCAGTGTCTCTGTAAACCATTTTGCAATTCATAGGATCATAGGATGTTAAGGGTTGGAAGGGACCTTTGAAGATCATCAAGTCCAGCCATAGAATCTAGCACAGGTCACACAGGAATGCATCCAGATGGGTCTGGAAAGTCTCCAGAGCAGGAGACTCCACAACCTCTCTGGGCAGCCTGTTCCAGTGCTCTGTGACCCTCACAGTGAAGAAGTTTCTCCTCGTGTAATGTTGTAGTTTATATCCATTGCCCCTTGTCCTATCACAGGGTGCAACGGAGAAGAGCCTGTCCCCTCCCTCTTGACACCCAGCCCTCAGGTATTTATAAACATTTAATAAATCCCCTCTCAGTCTTCTTCAGACTAAAAAGCCCCAGGTCTCTCAGCCTCTCCTCGTAGGGCACATGCTCCAGTCCCTTAATCATCCTGGTAGCTCTCCGTTGGACTCTCTCCAGTAGATCCTTGTCCCTCTTGAACTGGGGAGCCCAAAACTGGATGCAATATTCCAGGTGAGGTCTCACCAGGTCAGAGTAGAGTGGGAGGAGAACCTCCCTTGATCTGCTGGACACACGTCTCTTAATGCACCCCAGGATCCCATTGGCCATCTTGGCCACAAGGACACATTGCTGACCCATGGATAACTTCTTGTCCACCAGGACTCCCAGGTCCTTCACCACTGGGCTGCTCTCCAGCAGATCACTAACCTGTGCTGGTGCAGTTTATTGTCCCTTTCCAGATCCAGGACTCTGCATTTATCCTTGTTGAACCTCATTAGGTTCCTCTCTGCCCAGCTCTCCAGTCTGACCAAGTCTCACTGAATGGCTGCACAGCCTTCAGGTGTATCAGCCAAGCCTCCCAGTTGGGTATCATCAGCAAACTTGCTGAGCAGACTGTCTGTCTGTCTGTCCCTTCATCAGTGTCATTAATGAAGATGTTGAACAGGACCAGACCCAGCACTGATCCCTGGGGGAGTCCACTAGTCACAGCTCTCCAGCTGGACTTGGCACCATTGACCACCACTCTTGGGACTCCATTGTGTAACCAGTTCCTAATCCATCTCACTGACTGCTCTTCTATCCCACACTTCCTGAGCTTACTCACAAGGATGTTGTGGGAGACAGCCTTACTAAGGTCAAGGTAGACTACATCCACTGGTCTCCCTGCATCTACCCATTCTGTTACAACATCATAGAAGGCTGAACACTGTTAATGAAATTAATGTTTTTATTTTTGTTGATATTTCACTCTTAGTTCTTTTCATTCAGTGCTTTCTTGATGACTTCTGGAGATGTTCCGTGTTTGTAAGAGAAACTAAAAGTTGTAAAGGCGACTGTTAAAGCTGCTCTTGGTAGAAAAATAAATAATGAATCTTGCACAAACTTTAAAGGCTGCCTTGATGGCTATATCCTAAGAGAAGGAGTTGTAAAGTTCCTAATCACAGTTTATTAATAGTGTATATGTTTGAGAGTGGTAAGATAAGGAAGTGTTCTTCAGTCTTTAGCCAAGCTGAAAGCAGATCTGAGAGAGGTTGTGTTAAAGCGTTATATGTAACTGTTGAAACACTACAAATGAACCTGAATACATGTATTCCTAATGAACAGTGATGTAAAAGGCTCATAAATATGTAATGTGCCAGAAGTACTTGTATCTAAATTTACCAGGTGGAAGAAACGTGAAAGCAGGTGTCCCAGAATAAGAATTACCTCTTGCATGTAAATTTTGTTCGAAAATATTGTAGCTGTTCCATCTCTACAAGTATTAAAACAAAGTATTAAGCAGTTAATATAGAGAAGCTCAAGTTAATGTGAATAAAATAACAAAAAAAAAATTACAAATATAGAAACACATTGATTTTAGGAAACAACATTATATAGGGCATTTGTACTGACTGTGCTGGCTGGTATTACTACATTTGTGCTGGCTTGTGTACTTGGTCTTGTGAAAAAAATGTGAGTGTATGCTAAAATTTAGCAGGTTTGGGGTTTTTTTTGTCTTTCAATTTTCAGATTTCCTGTTTAAGTTCTTGGTCATAGGAAATGCTGGAACTGGAAAATCCTGTTTACTACACCAATTTATTGAAAAGAAATGTAAGTATATGTAAGTATAGTAAGACTTTTCCATTGCTTTGTACCACAGATGAAGCCTGTGCCAAAACGAGTATCTATTCTCTGTGTGGAAGTTCTCACAATTGTCTTGTTTGTACAGATGAAAGTTTATACTGAAAGTTGCATTCAGAACCATGCTGTAAATATTTTTTGCCTACTGTTTGCCTCTTATCAAAAGCCTGATATTGAGCAGTATTCTCTATTTCTCTCAAATAAATATAACCAGCAGTTGATGAAAATACAGACTTACTTTTGTGATTATTGTATTATGCAGCTGTAAGCTTCCCCAGGTATATAGTAATGACTTAGATAGAAAAAATACTGAGTAGATGAAACAAAAGTTGAATTGAATAGAGCTAGAAAGCCTGTTAATCTCTTTCTTAAATAACAAAAACCATGAAGAGTCTAAGGACTGTGTTTTATGATAAATGCTGGTAGAGACTCAATTGTGAATGTTATTTAGAGATAAATAGTTGATATAAATTTTCAGTTAGGTAGTGCATTTAGCATGATGATTGAACAAAAATAATATGCCTTTAGAAATCCTTGTAAATCTAAGGTGACTTATCTTTCTCAACTGAATGGTAATTCATCCTATCTCTTGAGGAATAGCTCTAGGATAATAATGTGTAATCACTAACGAATGTGGCATGATTCTGATTGAACCGTGTCCTTACTTCTAGTAAGGGCAGTTGCATATTGCAGAGAATTTGTGATACCATGGGTGTACAAAGGAAAGTATCTTAGTTTTGTGCTTTAAGAAGTAGCTGGGGGGGGGGGGAAGTGTACAGTTATCTTGCCACTTACCAATGTGAACTGGAAATTCTGTAAGGCAGGACTTCTTAGTAATTTTGCATTGAATAAGCTGTTCAGAAATTACAAGAACATTTATTTCTGCATGGTGGCAGTAGAGTTACAAGTGGCACTGGGTTTGATAGTTCAGGAAATAATTTTGTAATTTGAAGACAGAGGTGTTTCAATTATTCCTAAATAGGATTATGTAAAAAAAAAAAACTATTCACACTAAATATTCTCCAAATAAGTTGGGCCCTATTTCTTTTTTTGTAGTCAAAGATGACTCAAATCATACTATAGGAGTGGAATTTGGTTCAAAGATCATAAACGTTGGTGGTAAATATGTAAAATTGCAGATATGGGATACAGCAGGACAAGAGAGATTCAGGTACCCTTTTCAATTATTTTATTAAGTGTTTGTTATTAAATTGTTGCTGTGGGTATTGGGTATTGTTTATCCCTGTTTATAAGTTAGGCGTAGCTTCTTGGTCAATTGTATGCTTTCATATTATTAACTATGCCAGATTGCCAGATCTTCCAACTGGGACATGGCAACATACATCTACTGACTGAAGCAAAGCAAAGCTGCCTTGCAGGGTCTGAGCTTCTGCTCTTTTTTGGGGGTATTTTCTGTGATAGTTAAAGTATGAGTAGAACATGTAGCTAAAGGTTTGTTCACCAGCCAAACTCAGAACAGGTTTTTTTAGTTGTGTGCTTAACTCTGTTTTGAAGACCTTCTATTGGCTGGAAAAAGTAAATGTCAGGAAGTTGTAAGCTGTGCACAATTTGCCCGAAAACAATTTCATAGTATAATGTTCTTTTAGCAGGGAAGAAGAAATAAATTAGTTACCAAGTTCGCTGGATAAATGCACTTCTAGCGGACTGAGGAGGTCTCTTTAAGTTTCTTAAAGAAGCAGCAATGTATTTGTTAGCTTACAACCACCAATATACTGTGGTTAAAATAATGTTGTATTTTAACTGTCACACATCTGAGGCATCTATCAAACCAAATAAAGATCTAGTGTGTCTGATACATTCACCATCAAACAGGACTTCTGGGTTTTGTATTTTTTTTGGGGGGGGCTGGGGTGTGTGTGGGAAGTTTCTCTGGTTGGGGGAGGGCAGTGGCTAACTATACAGTTGTAGAAGTCAGAGTAATGAGCAGCAAGTCAGGTCCTGTATTAGAGAAGTTCTTTGGATATGTCTGTGACTAGATAAAGCTGAGCAGGTGCTTTGTAGCCTCCATTAATGAGATCTCTTCAGTGTGTTGGCCAGATACCCTGGGATTCTGAGGAGCTTGGAGGTTCTGTACTTTCAGTGGCTTGTGCACATTCTGCTCTCTCAAGTTCAAAGTGCCCACAGATTGCAAGCCATTTTTTCCTGTTTTTTATAATCAATCTAATTCTTTTCTTTTTAAGGCTGATCACACCTCTGCATAATTAGCAGGGATGTTTTGCTTTTACTTTCCTTGCCTTCTTCTCTTCAGCTTGAGGAGTCTTACATTGTTCAATTACAATTACTTTTCTCATTTTCTTCTCATGCTGAGAGTTCAAACATAAGTTAATCATGATTATGGTGATTAATGATGATGATTATGGCAATGCCATCAGCTCCCAGTTCTGTACCAGGCAATATAGTATGGTGACACGTGTAGCTTCAGCAGCAAACAGGTTAAAATGGACTTTGAGAATCCCTGTGTGGTTATATTTAGTGACAGGGCTATGTGTGAGTAGTCTACTGCCACAGAGCTGAGAATGCTGTCAAAAAGACACATTTTATTTTAAATATGTAAATGAGAATTTTGTTTCATGGTATAGATTGCATTATATTGACCCAGATTTAAAACAATGAAGGTATTACAGAAATGTAAATCTATACTTTTATTTCAGGTCTGTAACAAGGAGTTACTATAGAGGAGCTGCAGGTGCTTTGCTTGTCTATGACATAACCAGGTAAAATCTCTTATACATTACTGGATACAATTAACACATAGTGATTCCTCCCACCTAATCAGAGAATGGGCAGGAAGAAAAGAAAATAATTATGAAAAGTACTTCTGTTTTAGTGTGTGTTTAAGTTTTGGAACTTGTATACATGAAATATTGTGAATGTCTTAAATGTAACCATCCTCAAGGGGTTAGACAAATACAGGGGAACTGGCCTCCCAGTAGCTGTTTTAATCATGGTGGACTACATGCAACCACTGGCTCAAGAAGCCTTGCAACAGAAACTAAGAGCAGACTTCAGCCACTTTTAAGCAAGGTGGTACAACCCTATTTGTGGAAACCACTTCTTAGTATGCTGGTATAACAGGTCATCTTCTGGCTAGCTTTACCTATACATTCCTTAACTGTAGCCCAAAATTGTGTTCATATGTGCATTTTATAAAATTTTAATATTCTAAGCAGCCAATGGAATGCCATCAGGTATTTCCACATTTGTTTCCTGGCCACCATTGACCGATACTTGTCAGATAATTTTGGTGTTGGTTAACGATGACTCTCTAGAGCTGTTGTTTTTTGTCCTGTGAGTGACCTCTTCTCCTCTGAGCAGTCTTTGAAATATTTGCATTGCTCTTAAGGTCAGTTGGACTCATTTTTCAGTCTTACTGCTTGAAAGTGTTATCTGTGACCACCACTACAATGGCTAATGGTGTGTGCAGGGTAATAGTCTGCAGTATTATTGGTCTTGACATATTCAGGAGCAATTCTACATAAATGTGGTAAATTCTTTCAATCTCACCTGAAACTTTATCAATTGAATTCAGCTCACTGTCACCCCACAAATTAATGCACAAAAGGCTGAACCTACATCACTGCTTAAAATTTTAGCTTTTCACATGAACAAGGTATTTTATAATTATGTATACTTATTTATATATTGTTGTTAAGTTTAAATTTGCTTTTTAAAAACTTCAAACTTTTAGATAGTTGCATGAAGGAACTTGGTACTCTTCCTAGTTCATAGCTGGCATATTGAGATGTGTAGAGATGACTTGCCTGACTAGCAGCAATTTGTTGTTTGCCACAAATACAGATTTGCCTTCTGAGTTTTAGTAGAGTGATCTGTTCACAAGCAAGGAGTGTATTCCAATAAAGGATGTCATTTTCTACGTAGCCGGGAAACCTACAATGCGCTTACTAATTGGTTGACGGATGCCAGAATGTTAGCAAGTCAAAATATTGTGATTATTCTTTGTGGAAACAAAAAGGATCTTGATGCAGATCGTGAAGTTACTTTTTTAGAAGCATCTCGGTTTGCACAAGAAAATGGTAAGTGGTACAAAGTCTTCATGTGGCATTCAGAGATGCTTAATATTTAATTTTTTTTTTTTTTTTTTGTGTAGCCAGGGACTATTTTTCTCACTGTATGTTGTCAAAAATCTACAGAAAAGAGTTCTGGCAGCACATGAGGCATAAACAGAGAATGATGCCTCTGTGCTGATAGAAGCACATGCTGTTTACATCTCAATACCAGTGATACTTCCACTTACAGCTGCTACTTAGAGTGTCTTCTACATGGAGATATACTCCCTAGGAAATGTAAAACAACGTCAGGTATTGCTTTGCCTCCAGTGGGCTGAGGAGAAAATTAAGAGCGTGATTTCCTAGTTTTCAGTATCTTTTGGATTCTGTAGATCATAGATAATGTTGGATGGGATGTGCTGCAGTTAGAAGCAGTGAGTTTTAGTCATGGGAAACTGAGTTCAGTGCATGGCATGGATGCAGAAGACTATTAGCTGGGCTGTAGTATTCAGAATTACCAGTCTGAAGACATGTTTTTGACAACAGCTCTTAAGATAATTTGTATTCCTAGCTTTCATGCTTTAAATTACTGTATTGGATATTCCAGACTGTTTTGAGATTGTTTTTCTTGTGTCAAATTCAGAGCTGATGTTCTTGGAAACAAGTGCACTAACAGGGGAAAACGTTGAAGAGGCCTTTGTACAGTGTGCAAGAAAAATACTCAATAAAATTGAATCAGGTAAATTGATACTTATATTCTTTCTTCTTTTTTCTCCTGAAAACTAAAAGTTCACATGGTAATATCAACCATTCAAAGTTCTCTAATAGAATTAATCCACAGAATCAAAATTTCTTTGTGGTAAAATAACCCATTTGGTTTTTAGGTGCATCCCACATGCTTTAGGAGGAATGGATGTCTAAGTCAGATCTGTGTATCTAAAGGGTGGTGGTGTGAATTATGGGTGGTTTTGCACAGTGTTAACAGTCAGCTCTGAGTGCAGGCTGCGTGTTCTGTGGGTTGCTGTCTCCCTACAAACATCAAGCCCTGACATTGGACTCCTTTAGCAATGCAGAATAAAAACTTAGTATCAGGGAAGACAAAAGTTTTAATTCTGCTTCTCATATGTAGTAGGAAATAAACTCTAAAGAATTTGAATAGAAACACCGAAAGTTTCCTAGCAACTGTTTTCTCTGAAGTGACCTTCTTGCCTCTTGGTTGAAACCATTTTTACTTTTGCAGAAATATACCAGAAGTTTCTCAGTACAAGTGGGTAGGTTTCTATTGGAGACAGGCTCATAAGTGTTAGGTGACATTATAGCTAATTTGCACACCAGTTTTCCTATCTCATCTTCTAGTTGTTAGATATCTTCAGAGTTTAAAATATTGGCCATATTGAAAAGTCTGTCTTAGACTGTGATTGCATATTTTGAATGTCAAACATAATTTTTTATATTAAAAAAATACAGTGTTTTCATATGAATTTGCTGATTACTGCATCAAACCAATGCTAAACAGCAGCTTTCATTTTAAACAGGCAAACAAACAAAAAAAGTCCCAAACAAACAGAATACCCAACGACAACGAAAATGAAACAAACCAAAACCAATCCCACCACAAGCCAAAATACAAAATATAGCTAGTTTCTTATGATACTGTAGTTCCATGACTGATTTAAAGAGGCCTTATCATGCAGAAGTAAATCCTATTTTCTGTGAGGTACTTTGTTTACTTTGTGCCAGCACACAGGCACTGAGTCCTGGAAAAATTGAGACTGGAAAGAACCTATGGAAGGCTGTAGATCATCCTCCTGTTTAAAGCACATTCAGGTTCAGATTGAGAGCACTTGCCCAGGGCTTGTCAAGGCATATTTTGAGGTGCTCCAGGAACAAAGATTCCACAGTCCCCCCCTGTAGCTGTTTCTTGCTCTGAAAATTGGTAGGTAGCAATGTGTCCCACTGCTAATCAATTGATGCTACCTACTGAGTCCCCAGCCTGTAACAGTGCTTGGAGTTGTTCCACCACAGATGCTGAGCTCTGTAAGTTAGTTTCATGAGGTTTCTGATAGGCTGTTCCTCTAGCTTGGCCGAGGTCTTTTTTTTTGAATGGCAGCCCTGCCTTCAAGCTATGAACTGATCCCCTTAGTGTGGGGGAACCATGTTGATAGCTAACTTACAACGGGCTGATCTGCTAACTTACAAAGTGTTCATATGTGTGTGATGAACCTGAAATAAGTGATCTGAATTATTCAGAGGGATTCTGTGTTGTTGGGTTTTTTTCCCTTTTTTTTTTTTTTTCAGACCAAATGTTTCTAATCTTGGCCATTCCTCCATAACAGCTACACGAACACTTCTCCAGAACACACTCCAGGATATGGAGTAGGCAGAAGTGGATACCAGAAGTATGCATGGTTGAGATCATTCCCTCTGTGGATAGGGCTTTATGCAATTCTGCTGTTAGATTGATCCATTTTTATTTGGCTTGATATCTGCAGTACTACTTTCTTTGCATATTAGTCTCTGAAAGCAGGTTTTCTTTAACAGTGTTCACAGAAAACGTTTTGAACGTTGCCCTTGTTAAACATGGTACCAACACGTTTCTGTGAACCTAACTCACAGACAAACCCCTTGTGTTGATGATAAAGGTTTGGAATTGCCTAAAAGTAAACAGAATTGCAGTAGATCTCTCCGTAACTGAAGCAGAATGTCATTATGCCTTTTTTTAACTGATGTTGTCAGTTAAATTGGAATGTGTCATTTGCACGTGATCCGTCTTCTTGTGACCGTTTTGTTTCTCATCAGGAGAACTGGATCCAGAAAGGATGGGTTCGGGTATTCAGTATGGAGATGCTGCCTTGAGACAGTTGAGATCACCACGCAGAGCACAAACACAAAGTGCTCAAGAATGTGGATGTTAAAGAAGCAAAACACAAAATCCCAAATACTTACTTTAGATACAGAAGGTAAGGATACAGAAATCTTGGGGTTTTGGGTAAATTACCATATTTCATCAATGTGCTTGTAAAGTAATATTAGAATCTAATGAAATAATGTAAGCAGAATGGGTTATTTTTTGTACTTCGATTTTTCTTCTACCATCTGCTCACTAAAGCAGGCCTAATGCTCCTAGTGAAGTATTTTTAGGTCTTCGCTTACTGAGTAATGCTGTGGAAAGCATTTTCAAATTCTATATTCCTGAAATGCATTATAGCCCTTACCGTTACCTAACACACTGTAGAGAAGGTAAATAATTTCTGTTCTGTCCTGGACAAATACTACTAGAAAGGAGAATTCACAAAACGTATGATGCATTATCTTGTCCAAAGCTCAGAATTTTAAATAACAGATAGGAGTCCTTGAACTGCTTGCCTCCCTTCTCTTCCTTCTATAAATATCATCTTTCAGCAGAGAGACTTCTGGAAAAGGGCATTAATTGAGTTCAGCTTAGGTACAGCTTCTACAGGAGGGGAATATTTGTTGATCTTATTTTGGGAGTTTTCAGACTGATCAGATGGAGATGGAGTTCTCATGTATTTTACAGCTGTCCTTGCCAGTGGCATTTGAAGAAACAGAAAAGTGTGAAGGCTATGCGTTTTTTAAAAACATCTTTCCACTATCTACAACCCAAGCAGACCCCTGCTGAAAGAAAGGTGTACTGCATGGTGTGGGGCAGGAGTGTTCACATGATGAGAAGTCTGCAAAGTGAACTTGATAATTTAGTGGACAATATTAAGACTCATACCTGTATGTAAAGGTTTACCTGTTTTTGTTCTTTCACCTCTAGTTTAAAGCGTTGCTATATACTGTAAATAGTGGAACATTAAATTTATAAAGCATGGTATACGTATGTATGCTGATAGAATGTTGCACTACACACAGTTTAATATTTTATTTTTTTATCATATAAACAAATTTAACTGAGGTAGGCTTTGTCATGTTTGTTTGTTGCACAATAGTTTTTATATATATGTATCTATGCATTTCCTGAATTCTAGAACCACTGGCACTGGCAGTGAGGGGTTGTTTTATTTTTTTCCTAGTTTGCCACATTCTAACAAGCTGTTGACATGACCGATTGTCAGCATAGGGTTAGGACCCACACTTCACGTTTTCTTAATGTGTCAAGCCGGAAAAGTAATTTTTATCAGCATTCAGATATCCTGTTTTATCACAGTTCTTAATTTCTGAAGCTGATTTATCAAATTTCCAAAGTTAAAATCTGGAAGTCTCTCAAATGCTTGATGACTAACTTGGATTTTTTTCTTGGTCCTGATGTTTTGTATTACACGGGCATAGTGAAGGTGGAACGTATATGTGAACAGAACTGTGCCTCTTCTGGGCAGTGGCTTGGGCTTATGGAGAACTAGCACAGCAGTTCTCTTAACCTCTTCTCACAAACAGAGCAATCAGCTGTGGAAATATGGTCTGTATTGAAGCATACCTGGTAAGGTACAAACTGAACCCAAATGGGTGGCTCTAAAGTATCCTGAATGTATGAAATTGAAAATACTACTGTCTTTCTTTAAAAAAATATACAGTACAATTAATAATTTGAATTTTAAAATTAGACTTTAAAACTGGGCACTTGCAGTCTGTATTGCTGGAGCTCTACCCTTTGAACTACGTGTAAGTGCTGTCCATTAATGCCTCCAGGAGACTCAGGTGATGGAAGGGAAAATGCCAAGCATACAACTTATATAGGTCTTTCTTCCTGTGAAACTCTTGAAAAGCAATTTCAGCCTTGGTACCATAAAACATAAAACTCAGAGTTTCTTTCCCGCTCTCTAAGTGTGAGAAAGAGCTCTGGAGCAAGAGATTAGGAATCCATTCCTCATCTGGAGACAGAAGAGGAAGAGGTTTGGGGGGGGTCCAAGAGAGAGGACCAAACCACAAGGTATTGCATATCATTTTTACAGTGCCGAGACAACTGACAAAGTAAGAAATCCAAATAAGGAGCTGCAAAACGAAGTGTTTCTGGAGGTAGCTGAATTCAACCAATTCAGGGAGGCAATTTCACTTGCACTGATGGAAATCACTAGTGACAAGTGACTAGTGACAAGTTTTTACTTGTAAAACTAGAAATGGGATGTCTCCTTGGAAGTTCTATATATGAACCCTCTCTATTTCAGGGTGGCTTGTCAAATGCAAGTCTAAAAGCTAAACCAGAAGACTGAACTGATAGCTGTAATTTACAGGGCAGTTAAAGCACAAGAGCAAAGCAAGAGGGCTGCACAGAGCTACACCATTTTTCGTGGAAGTACAATATTGTTTAAAATTATGCCCTTTCTTCTAACATTTTTTTGTTAAAATGAATGTTTAGCTGAAAACTATACACCTTAGGTCATCTCTGAATTAGAAGAAATTACGTTTGCTTTGTACTTGAAAAGCCTTGGTTGCATTTTTAAAAAGCCTGTGGGGTCCAAAGGCTTATCTTTCTATCCTGTGTACCTCATGAAATTTAGGATTGGATTTGTTATATAACTATTATTTCCAAGGAGTATTCTCTTCCTGGTAAAAGCATAAAGAATTTTTGAAGTAGCTCAACTGTGCATTAACATCAAAGAACTCCAAAGAAACTTACCTGTCTTAATCCTTTTCAATTTATTTTCATTTCCAGTACTCAGAAATGGAAGTAATTACCAAAAGCAAGTTCTCTGAAATAGACATTGGATGTATTTGTCTCTTTCACCAGTAAAAATAGCAGATCATTAACTGTGATGTCTTGCAATGTGGCCATGTGTCTGCCATAGTTGGGGGAAGGGGAGGGTGTTGGTTCCAAAACCGCAAACCAGTTCAGGGAAGTCTGTGCCCCTCTGCCCCCTACCACAATCTAATCAGGTTTCTCAGTACAGACATTAGTGAAAGCTGGGACATAGCACAAGTAAAGCCAGAGGTTGGTCTCGCCTGTCACTGTTGCAATGGCTGAAGTGATGTTGGCTGTTGGTCACAACTTCTTTCCATTATTACAGTAGCAGTTGAAAAGAGTGAAGGAGCGTTACTCAATTCTCTGGCTTTTAAATAGCAATTTTAAGGGATTGACAGGGATTTTCTTATACTTCTTCCTGTCCTTTTCCCTTTATATACAAGACTGGCTTCTTCCATAAACTTGCTTCTTGTGATCATTTTTGTCAAGCATCTGTAGTTCAGCAGTAAGCACAATTTTAGTCTTTCTGTAACCAGCTGTTTTAAGATGTCCCCTTTCACTTCTGGAAGGAAAGAATAGTGTCATGATAAGAGTTTTGACATGTTTTTACCATTTTTTAAATGTATACTCTTATTGTATACATATTAACCAGGTTAATGCACATGGTTTGTAGTACTGCAGCCTTTTTATGCTGTGTATCTGACTGACATTTTAAAAAAAAACCTGAAATGGCAACTAAGGGGAACATTGTTGGAAGCAATAGCTTTCACCAATGCCACTGATAGTTTATCATTTCTCTTCTGAGGTTTTTTTAATCTCTAAACAAGCTAACAGCAGCCCTGGAGTAGATTTTAAGCTTTAGCATCATAGTTCACACAGCAAACCAAACCTAGCTCAAAGTGATAAACAGGTTAAATTATACGTGTTTTCAGCGTAAAACTTACATTGCCAAAGCTAGGTGGTTTGGAATTTTATATGAAGTACCAGATGCCTATTATCCTAGGATTTACTGGATTGTGGAACATTACTTGTTCAGATCGTTAAAAGATTTAAATGTCTTAAAGCCTGTCTCTTGCCTTTTAATGATTCTGTTGGCCTACACTATTTCATTTCATGCTTGTATCTAGCAGCAAATAAAGAATCTTTCTGGATTTTCTAGGTGTCCTATAGTTTTACCCACTAAGTGAAATCCATAACATGACAAACCTTAGGTGATCTTGGGGGGGGAAAAAATCCCCACCCCCAATACTTTAAATTCACTACTTAGTAAGTATGTGGTTGGGAAAGTGACAGCAGCTACAGAAGCTGGAGTGCTTTAGTGTATTTCCTAGGAGCATGCTGTGTCAGGGGAATGCCCAACCCTGCTGCCCTGTCAGAGGGGAACAAGACATCAAGTTCCTTCCTTGTGTCCTGTGGTTGCAAAGGCACGCTTAGCTTGGGTGTTTAATCACCAGGGATGAGAGGGATCTGCCTAGGCCTCTTGGGGAACATCTCTTCACAAGTTACCTTCAGGCTTTTTTTTAAAAGCAAAAGGGGAAGAATGTTACTTGAGACTATTAGGCAACTCAGAGTACAGAGTTGATCCATTCTTTGTATTCAATTAGGTACCTTACAGCTCAAAATTCAGTTCCTATATGTCATTAAAAAAAATGAATGCTATTAAAAAATCCCATTACTCTGTACAACTAATTTGCATTATATGTAATTAAGGGTTTTTTCACTTATTAATGGCAGAACAAGCCAGTCAGATTAGGGAAGGATATTAATAATGTGGAAGAGTTACAGGAAGAATACAGGAGACAAGCTCAGCTCTCAGCTGGACTTGTAACTAACCTAACCACCAATCCATTACAGAAACTTGCCACTTTCCAGGAAAGTTGCTCTGTGGGACAAGCAGAAGCCACAGCTGAACACAGACTAAAACACCCTGTAATGGAAAATCTAAACAAACACGCACACACAACCCTGCCAAAAAATAGTACAAGTACCAAGGAACCTTGTGTCACTCATTTTATTCACATATACAAATTGACACTACACTATTAAATAGAGACAATAGAGAAACATTAAAAACATACTGTTTAAAAACTTTTAAAAAACACATATTGCTTCAAGCTTAGATGATATTTCCCTATTGTTTTTAAAGTGAATTCAGTGCTAACAATAGCTGAGGCAGCTTCCCATTCACTTGTACCCCTGAATTAGAGGCTACAGTCAAGGTGTTGAGTCAGGCTCCATATATGGCTTTGCTGCTGAGTGCACTAAGCAAGCTGAAAAATAAACTAGAACTAGGTTACCACACAAGGCCCTCCAATTGCTAGCTTTTGGTCCCTATCATAGTAAAAGCCAGAGAGGCCTTTATAGTTCAGTGGCACTGTATTATTCAATTAAAAAAATGAGAACAAAACCACTTTATGTTAAAAAGGTGATTAAAATGTGCAATTTCTGTCTGGATAAAATTACCAAAAATTCATGTCTGTCCCTCAGTTTAAATTTGGCTCTAAGCTTAGCTATCACCTTGACTGTCTCAGCTTCCAGTGAAAAAGTAATTCCGAGTTGCAAGGATGCGACAGCAGTGACTGAACAGGCATGCTACTGTTTTACACAGACATTCTTACAGTTTTCATTGCAACATTCTACATTGTAAACACGAGTTGTTACAACACTATAGTTACAGTGCAGTGTTACACATTGTAAAGTCCTTTCACACAGCTAAGTACTTTCAGGAAAAAAAAATAAATGCTTATTTAATAAAGACTTTGGACAGCTGACTATTTACTGTGTTCTTAAAAGTTTTACTTCTACAACAGGAGTGAGAAGTGTTCATCACTTTGCTGAATTCAGGAGTTCATGCAAGACAGCTCAGAACATCTGTAATTGATAGCCTAGTGAATGTCACTTGGCTTTCTGGGGTTTATTGAGTCCGATTTGATCCAAAACAGCTACCTCCTGTAAGACTGGGGGGGAATAGTGCTGCTTTCTAAGTCAATTGGCTTTCCATTTATTATCAAAACACTAAAACAGTTTTGCAGACTTCAAATATTTGGCATCTGCCAGACAGCATATACATATTGCAGTGACCAGAACTATACTAATCCACAAAATTTAAGCAAACCTACTAGCTTTATTTAGCTAAATAATGCCCAAATGCAAGAAGGCTACCTGATCTGCAGAATAATCTACCCCACTTCAGGCATTGTATTACTTAAACCAAGATAGGACTAAAATAGCACCCAGAATTAATTTTAGCTAAAGACCATTTGAAAAAGCATGACAGTGACTCACATGACCTGATTAGTGTCACTACAGTATTCTAGCAAATTGTTTTGGTGGTGAACAGCTCTCAATTTCCTTAGTGCACAGCAGCCTTGATGCTGTTGAAGATTTTCATACTCAACAGAACACCTGAACAAGCCTGTTGGAGATGTTTTGTTACCCAATATCCAAAGTACAAGATATTTAAGCCTCCTATAATTATGTGAAAGACCAGCATCTAATGAGAAATCCAACTTATCCAAAAATGGGTACTTAAGGCTCCTCCTTTCTCAGTGGCAAGAGAAGCTGTCTTTGAAAGCATGGCAAGATGAGTCCTGCCCTGCACAATCATGGAAACTGTTTAATGTGACACACAGGCAGACTTTATTGAATAAGGCTGTTAAACTACCGAGTTAGTGCTTTGATACTGTTGTTCAAAGCTAGGGTGGATTTCCAAATTGAAACAGCATAAAAGGAAGTTAAAGGAATCTCATATGGAGTAAAGGCATCTTCTGGAATAGTCTACCTCAGTTTTGAGCACTGTTCTAAAGCTGTATTAAATTCCAGCCTTAAGAGTTAACATGGTAATTTTGCTGTGTATAAGACATCCTTAATTATACATTGCATTCCCAGATTTAAAAGCTGTACATTTGCTAGTAGGTAGCCTGAAGAGTTCCCTGTATTTTTATATCATTATGCTTAAAGGATAGGTAAAAATCAGGTTACAATTTCATGGATTCTGGGACATCTAGTAAGATAAAAACTGAGAGTAATGAAACCTCTACTGATGTAATGCAATTAACACTAGGAGGCAGCAGTGCTTGATCCCTTGGCATGGTTACTGTTGTTCAGTAACACAATGGAACTTTTCACTAAGCATGTAACTCTGTGTTGCAGTAGTAATTCTAGAATCCTGCTTACACACTGAGGTTGTAGAATGAAGCTAAGACTAGTGCAGGTTTCTGCTTCAGAAGTGCAAGTGTGCTTCTTGTGAGAAGGTGTCCAGTCTGTAAAGCAAGCTTCAAAACAATTAAACTGAGATAACCCATATATGTAACTTAATACACAACACATCTGAACAAAACTTTGAAGCTCACAACTACAGCAATAATCCGCCTAAAGCTTAGTTATCAAACTGAAAACATCTACAGAAGCTTGAGGGAAAAATACCCACTGAGGATCTCACAAACAATGACTGTCTCACTATGTAGAAGTAGGACCTACAAAATGAGTGTTCAAATTCCGTTATATATTCTTGTTTACTAAGGGTGCACCTCTCCTCCTTCCCCCTAGCACTCATCCCTCTGTAGTAAGGAGTTCTGCACCAATTTTGAGAGGCAGAAAGCTACCCAGGACTTCATCTACAAGTTCTATCAACATGATTTTCAAGTTTAAATCTTTAACAGTGTACTTGCACAATGCCACCAAATGGAATGCATATTGCACTCCAACCTCCACTGAGCATAATAGATACTAAGTGTTAAAAATAGACTTCACTAGACAGGAGCCAGCCCTCTCCTTCAATAAATGCATTTACATGGTTAAGCATAGAATGAATGTCACCACAAGCTTAATACAGTGGTATAACTTGATACTGGTAGAACAAGCAACTGCTTACTGAGTAGCAGCTATCGGATGATGATTGTCTACATCAGTTATTTGGTACAACAGGCACAGCAATAGCAAAAGAATCCTGTAGCTCTTTCTTGCTCTGAAAATTGGTAGTTTGTTCTAACAACCTTGGAAACCAATAAAAGTTAGCATCAACACAAGGCTTTTTGAAAGCTTGTACATACAGACAGTACTTAGTATTTGCCTGCCTAAAGCACCTACATTTATTAGTGCTGTTTACCAGACCCACTGGCTTTCCTGCTCTGTGTCTGTCTAGACTTATTTTGGTAGAAATATTAAATCAAATAGTACTATAAATGTAAAGGCACCTCCATCACACCTTTAAAAGTCTTTCCCCAACACTACCTCCCCATGACCTGGACTTTTAAAATAAGGGACAACAGATTATTTGGGACCAAGATCCAAAATGGGTTTGTTTTGACTTCTGGTATGCTAGAGTTCACCCCCTTCCCACCCCTAAAACGAGTCAACTGAAACATTAGAAAAGTTCCCAAAAGGGGAATTGTTTAAAAGTTTGGGTAGCTGTATCTAAAAGCCTCTTCAAATGTTATGGCTCCAACAATACACCCCACTGTGAGGTAGGTAGCCAAGATAAAAATACTGTAACAAATATTTTAATAGCTGGAAACTCCCTATAAAAACCTTGCATAAGTAGTTTGGTTCCTTGCACCAGTGTCCTGATATGCCTAATTTTTGACAATGCCCAAAGGAATCCAAATTCACCGAGCTCTTGCTGAGTAGCATCTCATATACTCTGTCATCCAAGGGTTATCTGGTGGGGAGGGCTTTATTTGCCAAGCTTTCTCTGCTTCTGCTGATCGTACTCGCCTCTGAGAAAGCTTCCTTTTGTCCACTTGTCTCCTGTTCTTTGCTCGTAGAGCAGATTCGTGAATCTAAAAGACCAGAGTTAGTATTACAGAAGGAAAACAGCCTAGGAATTCCCCCAGGAACACTGAGGATCAGTTTCTATTTGTCCCAGTCCCATTTTGTTGCAAGATCATATTTTCTTCTGCAATTTGCACCATTAACAGAAGCATAGAATTTTTTTATAATTCCCCAGATTCTACTCCACATTATCTTTCCCACTTCACACTACTAAATAATTCCAAAAATCTTGAATGTTTTTCAGTCTTACTCTCAGAATTGATTCTTTAGAATGCTATTTCTTTAATTTAAAACTCAAACATCCTTCAATCTGTTCAAGCACCCCTTAAAAATTAGTAAAACCAATCCCTAGAAACTCCTTACTAGACTGAAGAATTTAATTTTGACATGCTGCAAACACACCTACTTATATTAATAATTTATCATACTTATGCAAATATTTGCACAAAAGGTAATCTTAAGAGACAGCTTCTGTTTGGTTCCTTCTCTCTCCAGATTTAAAACTGTCTCCTATCTGAATTAGGGAATAGTAACACCTTTCAAACATTCAAGAAAAGTGACCTAAGCTAGGCAGTAAGTAGTCAGTTCCCACTTAGAAGCATCCTTATTGATAAAGCACTCCATAGCAGGAAGTGTTCCAGAACTGTCCTGCCCAGTCACTCCAATCTCAGGACCCAATTTTAGAGGATTTGTTCCTGTTTCTAGCAAAAGAAATGTTACAAGTCTTCAAAAGAATAAATATCTCTGCCCAAGTCAGGCATCAGCCTCTGTTAGGCTTCAAACAACTTATTTCCACCACTGGCCAAAGCTTATTGATCCAGTAACAGTGTCCTTTATCAGGAAGGGCAGCTTCTTTCAAGAGCTGCAAAGCCTTTCTAATTTCCCTCCCAAGGATTAAGATGTCCAGGAAGGAAAAAACAATGCCTCAAATCCTTTCCAAAACAGCCCATTAAAAGTGAGCCCTATCTTACACATCCTTACACACCTCAATCCTCAGGTATCTTGGGTCATAGGTTCAGACTTTATATTAGTAGTAAGATAAAGACAAGACACTGGCAAGGATACATTAATGATGGATTTACCAGCTTGGAGAGTTATAGAGAAGAATTTGATCCATTGTAGTACTCCAACCCTAGTGCTTCTTGATAAGCCAGGAAACAGTCCCCACCACAGCAGAATCCTGGTGCTCTCCATAACCATATCAAATTTTTGTGCTGTTTTGCCAATATTTACATCAATCCTGCAATCTATCAGCCATCTGATAGGCCGTTCTACTGTCAGCAAAAGGTTCCCTGCTGGCAATTCACTGGAACAGGCTGGTAGACAACCATTTTAGCAGCAAGCATTCATACCTTCTCCTATATTCCTAGGAAGCGCCCCAGCAAAAGTCACTCACAGCACAAGTGCTACCCCAGCGTTTATATACCTGCCTGCTGTGAGATGCCTGGTGCTAACTGCCTGCTGCTTTTCTCTTGTTTTGATGAAGTTCAGAATGCAGAAATACATTTATAACAGCCAGTTTTGCTGGTAGCGCTGCAACAGCCAAAGACAAGATAGCCAAGTTTTAATTGTAACTTGCAAGTATTATGGGAAGTTTCAAAACTGCTTAACAGTTAAGAGCTATTTGATTTGGACATGTCAGAATTCTCCAGGTTTATTGCTAGAATCTTCAGGCATCCCTGAGAAGTTTTACCTAGGTATTAGGTATGTCTTAGGTATGATATTAGGTATGAGGCCACTACCCTTTAACCAAACAGAAGCTTTCACTTACTTCGTTTGCTGAAGCAGAAGCACAGACATTGTGCGTTTTCTGGCTTCCAGTATCTGTCTGTCTTTCTCCCCACCCATACAGAGCAAATGGATGTTTATTCTCCTTTGGTGCATCTGTCTTTGGAGGACTCTTGGCTGATCTTCGATCATTACGACTGGACAAGGCACTTCGACTCGGACGTCGTCCTGTACGGCTAGTTTTGTCTGCTTCCTTCACAGAATTGTGTTCCACAGTTTTTTCTTGCTCTTCACTCTGTTGCTTTTCTTGATCCTCTTTTTCTTTCTCTAAAGAAAATAACAAAATAGAAAGTTATACTTTAAGCTGCCAATAACAACATATTAATGTCCAATTTGCACAGCCTCTCTTACTCCATCACTGAAGCTGTGCTTTTTAGAAAAGAAAGAAATCATTACTTCCTTAGCAACAGCTGTACACTGCGCTTCATTCTTACACCTTCATTCTTTTTTAGTGACTACAGTATTTCCAAGTCCATCCCTCTATACTTCAGCATTCACATACCCTAAACAAGCCTTTAACTAGTAAGGCTACAGATACCAGATAGCTCCTGACAGTATTTTAAATACTGTTTTCTATGATCTTCTGTATTTGCCGTTTCATCCTTCCATCATTCAGGCAGCAAACAGATGGACTGCTGAATGCCACATAGACCCTGTCAGGCAGTCAGAGTTAAGTTTGATAAAAAACACATGCAATAATAAATCCCTCATATTATAAGCTTCCACTGAAAGAAAAGTGATTCATTTTCAAGCTCCCTGACTGTACATACATCTTCATTACAGTTTTCTGTTTATGGAGCAGAGGGCAGTAGCAAGCAAAGACTTAGGAAGTGATAGACATCACCCTTGCTATCTGTTCTGTCAAGTATGTTTTATGCTTAAAGTACCACACTCTACGGGCAACACCCTTCAAGGCTCATTTCCCCCACATGCTTTTTAAATCTTCCCTCAGAGTCCAGTATTTGTCCTCTGAGCATTGAATGACTGTAGTAGGGTTTGTGAAAGACAATTTAAAGTCTGTATCATTGTTAATTTGCAGATTGTAGATCAACATTGAAGGCTGAATCAGCATTATATAAGACATTAAAAAATAAAACCAAAGGGAAACAACTGTCCTGTAAGATCCAATCTTACATTATAGAGGTATGCAGGAGCTAGTCTTCCATTGTTGGTGCCTCACAGTCTTAGACTTTAGGCAAGGGAAACCAGTATATCATAAAGCACTGCAATACTTCATAAATCCTAGAATGGCTTAGGTTGGAAGGGACATTAGAGATCATCTACTCCAACCTCCCTGCCATGGGCGGGACACCTCTCAGCTAGACTTGGCTGATCAAGGTCTCATCCAACCTGGCCCTGAATCTAAAGGAAAGGCTAGTAAGAAAGTCATGCCTTACAATAAATGTTTTAAGTCATTTTTAACAGGTCTGGCTTGTAACATCACTGATACAGTAAAGTGAATGCCCATGGATAAAAATTACTGACTGGAAAAGAATGGCAAATATTTTTTCCACCTTTGAGATATGTAAGATGGGTTGTCCAGGGAGGTGGTTGAGGCCCCATCCCTGGAGGTGTTTAAGGCCAGGTTGGATGAGGCTCTGGCCAGCCTGATCTAGTGTAAGGTGTCCCTGCCCATGGCAGGGGGGTTGGAACTAGATGATCCTTGTGGTCCCTTCCAACCCTGACTGATTCTATGATTCTGTGATCTGTAAAATGCTGACCTGGTGACAAGCCATCAGTTAATCTAAAATAATGTCTTTATCAGTGAGCTGGATGAGGGGATCAAGGGCAACCGCAATAGGTTTGCAGGCTTGCAGCAAGTTAGACCCGAGTGTTCATCTGTGTAAGAATAGGAGGGCTCCACAGAGGGATCTGGAGTGGCTGAATGAGTAGACCAAGAGCAGCTGCATGAGGTTCAACGAGGCCAGGTACTGGATCTCACACCTGTGTCACAACAATCCCATGCAACGCTCCAGGGTTAGGAACTGTGGCTGGAAAGCTGCCTAGCAGGAAAGGAGCTGGGGTGTTGGTCAATAGCCAGATAAGCAGCATGCCAACCAGTGTGGTCAGATGGCCAAGAAAACCAGCAGCATCCCAGCCTGTATCAAAAAGAGCATGGCCAGCAGGACTAGCCTTGTACTGAGAACTGGTGAGGCCATACCTCAACTACTGTGTAAAGTTTTGAGCCCTCACTCTGAGGTCCTGGAACATATCCAGAGAAGGGTCTAAAGAACAAATCTTATGAGGAACAGTTGAAGGAACTGGGTTTTGCTTAGCCTGAAGAAAAGGAGACTCAAGGCAGACCTTATTACTCTCTACCTGAAAAGAGATTGTAGCAAGGTGGCAGTCAGTCTGTCCTCCCAGCCAACCAGTGACAGGACAAGAGGAAATGGCCTCAAGTCATGCCAGGGAAGGTTTAGATTGGATATTGGGAAAAATTTCTTTGTTGAAAGGGTTGCCAAACATTGGAACAGGCTGCCCAGGGAAGTGGCTGAGTCACCATCCCTGGAGGTATTTAAAAGACCTAAGAAGTATAATGTGGTGCTTAGGGACATAGTTTAGTAGTGGACTTGGATGTGCGAGGTATATGGTTTGACCCAAGGTTCTTTTGCAACTGAAACGATTCTATGATTCTAATCAAATACACTGTTTGCAGTGCATTGGTGAAAGTATTTAAAAAAAATACACAGAACCCTGGTTTATTTCTCTGTCCTGCAAATCTTCAGTATTAGTGTGGACAAGCTGGAGAAGTGTGCCAGACATGGAAAATAACCCCTAAGCACGTGGGCACAGACAGACATGATGATCTGAAGTCTGCAACGTAGGTCAACCACAACTTCTGTATAAACAGCAACTAAAGCCTTTTATTAGCTAACAGCACAACAGCCCACTAGTGATTCCCTTCAAGTCCACCTTTGAGCAATGGATACTGCTTTCTGCTAGACAGTGATCTATTCAAACTCTGCTGACAACCATGATGGACTTGCAAGTTTCCTGCCCTACCATCTATTTCTGGTTGTGATAAACACCAGCTACAAGCTGCCTCTGTTCCAAGTCTCAGCTTTCAGCTGCCACCACCACCATACAATGGTACATGCAGAGGGAATTTCTCTGATAGCATAGGAATTCATCTAGTTTAAGGCTTGTTTGCATATTGAGAGGCTGACCACAAAGAAGAAATTTCACCTAAGTGTCTTCACTAAAAACAGAAGGGCTTGCCAGTCTTGTGACACAACAGCAGTCATTCTTGTTAACTGCAACGACTCAGCTAGTTGAGCAAGTACATGCTCCTGAAACTGCTTTAATTTCATTTCTGCATCCATGCAGCTCTAATGAAATGGAAGTTACCTGCCTGGCACACTGGTTGAGCATCCAGTTAAGCACCCATTTACCTTTGCACTCACTTGGTGCTTTTAGGCTAAAGACAAAGATTTGTCACATAAGGTAAGCCTCACGCTCTCTTGCTAGCTTAGTCTTGCCAGCATGTTTTCAACTTGCTGCCAACTAGCACAGAGGCACTGGTGTGGGGCCCTGTTCAGGCTAGCCTGTACACACAGGCCTGACAAGCTGTGCAGGTGTGGCATTCAGCTACAGACAATACTGCAGTACAGCTGAGTATTTGGTCAAGAATAACCAGCAATGTTGAGTATTTGGAGCTGTATTTGTTAAGAGTTCAGTTGAATCTTCCCACAAAACTCACTAGGATGTACCTCCAGCTGGTGCAGAAATAATTGAGCCAGCTTGTCCCAAAATAGCAATAAAAGCATATGGGTAAATGGCACACAGAGTCCTGGGCACAGTCTTACAGTAAATGCTGCATGCCAGAGCACACTATAGCACCTTATGAGCATCATCTGCAGCTATTTCAGTAGATTCACTCCTATAGTGCATAACAGATGTTGATTGGTGAAGGCACAACACAGGTATCTTTAACAGTTAAAGCCTTTTATTTAAAACTATAGTTACACACACACACATTTCCCCCCACCCTTTTTTTTTCCAGGAAGGTTGAAAAGCATCAGTTAATAGCAGGGAAATATTCAGACCCAGCTGCTAAGGGAGCCCAACCACCAGCAACACCTACCCATGCAGTGTGACAGCTCCAGCAGACACAGGAAACTGAGCTGACAGGCTGCAGCATGATAGGGATTAAACAGAAGAGGGGAAAAGCTAGGAACACGGAAAACCGCATCACAGATGCTAAACAGAGTGCACTGGACAGGAGGGGATTAAGTGCTTAGCAGGCAGAACAAGGCTGCCAGGCCCATCCAACACGGCTGCTGAAAGCTCCACCCCAGAAGTCACTTCACTTTGCTGCATTGTCCATCTTGCAAAACAGCTTCTCTCCCAAGCAGGAAAAGCTTTAATGGAGCTGCTTTCCTTCTCACAGCACTGCATGCCCTATGGGGCTCTGCTGATTTACTAGAAGTATCAACAACCTTCTGACTAGACTCACAGGTCCTAGGGATCAACAATGTTATCATCATATAGACTACAGATTAGTAGAAAGTACAGCTGAAACAGATTGCAGTATTAGTGCTTCAAGACAGATCTTGTATGAAGTCGCATTGGAGCCACCAACAACACAGCAGTTCATAGTTAGATTCACACAAGCTTCATCTGCAGCAAAGTTCAGAATGCAATGACTACCTTGGCTTGATAACAAAGCTTGTTTCCAACCCAAAAAAAAAAAAAACCACCACAAAAACACCAATGCAACACCAGCCAACAAACAAACCTGGAGCAACTCTGAATCACAATACTGCTATAAACCCCCAAACTGACTGCCACCACCACAAGCCACTCCTCCCCAAGTTCTTGGCCCAGAAAATACACCTGCAACATCATGGCAGACAGGACCACAGAACAAGTTTGAAATTGGATCTTCTGCTGAGTTGCACTAATTCATATCAGTCACTTTCCAACTACTGTGTGGCAACTGCTGTGACACCAGCTTGTCACTGCTGTCATTTAAGACCTCTGCACAAAAACACTGCAGGCAAAATGGCAATAAGGATTGATATATGCCTTCATCCTGCACACATGTGCAGCAGTAGCATTTCACAAGCAACAGGCCTGACAGCAGTGCTGCTGCCAAGTGCTCCTGCCAAGAGCTCACTAAGGAGCCACTGGGTTCTGTTGACAGTTTTGAGGATGTGTCAAGCTAGACCAGTTGATTTAGGTCAAGATTTTGTTGGATTATGTTTAAAGCATACCTATGCCTAGGCACATTCTACAGAGTAGTTTCACAAACAGTTATTAGAAGTGAAGTGCCAGAAGGAACTGACCTAAAGATGCCATCAAGCATGCTTTAATGTCACTCAGCTGTAGCTCGAGTGTGAGAGACAGTGACAAACCATGTTTGTCCTGCATTCTCTCAGGTGTTCACATTGGTAGTACTCTAGAACAACATCACTAAACCTTGAAATCAAGCTTTATACATAAGCTTCCAAGAGGCATACGAAAATCATTTACAAACTGCTTTACAGTCACACACAGGCTCATCCTAATGAGGAAAAGAAACAACCATGGTCACACACACCATTACAAATTGGCTTTAGCTCAGCTACTAAGCAACATTAGTGCTCACTAAACACTTGGCCATAAGCACATTCAATACCACTTAGCCAGAATTCAGTTTTCCCACAGAATAGAGGGAAGCAGCAGTAGCCAGGTAACAGCCAGGATCCTGCAGCATGTGGGTGGATGTCAGATTCAGAAGACAAAAGATGTCATCAACATGAGCACACTCAGCTACCCTCACAGCACTTCAGTGTAATTAAGTTCTTCCAGAAAAAGCAGTCAAATAATGGAAGATTCATGGAGTAGCAGTTTCTATGTTATCTCCTCTACATGTTTTAATTAGCTAGCCACTAAGCAAAAGAAAAATACATCCTTTTAATTGTCCAATACTGAACAAGTCACTTAATATATCGGTGTGTACGCTAATGTACAAAAATTTCCACTCAGTCCAGACTTGTTTTCAGTCCTTTTGATAGGAACTTGCAAAGCTCTTAAACACCACCAGAACTGAGAAGAACGTTTATCCTAAGACACTTGGCAAAGAAACGCATTAGGTGCAGATTTTTTCTCCCATTATAAGTATAAAATAGCAAGGATCTAATAGAACGTTAAGTATGCCCTTATAGCACTCGCAGCAAAGCTGCATCAGCTGAAGAGTAACAGACTAACAGGCTGCAGTGGCACCACACTCCCTTTGTCACTGAGATAAAGTAAGCCAGGACACGACTACGCATGCACCAGATAGTTACACCATCACTGACCACAGAAAACGCCTGCATGAGCAGCACATCCACAGCTATCAAGCTTTTATCCACTGCCAAAACTGACCCAGCCAGAATCAGGGTACCAAGTGACTCCAACCATATCACCTCCCACAGGAGTCAGGGAGATCAGAACAACGACTGAGCAGAGTGCCCTGGCCAGCAGCCCCTAGGCCTTGGCAATTGCCAGTCTCATCTAAATTGCAGCAGGCTACCTCCTCTACTCTACTGGCTCCATGAGCAGACAAATGAAATGCTGGTCCCTACACAACTCCAAGACTGGCATATGTTCAAACTGTATCAGAAAAGGTGGAACTGTTAAGTTCTGGTTGCAGCTTCAGCAGCTTCAACAGCTTCCACCCTCCTCTCACTTAGAAGCCAAGAATTCTAAAAAGAATGCCCATCAGGACACATCACCTTCTTCCATGCAACCATTCTCTGCTCTTTTGCAATTCCATAGTGCTTCTCATGGGGATGCTACATTCTTCTTCCACATACATTCCCCACTCTAACTTCCTCAAGACCTGCTTGAGAAAGCAAGATTAGATCACTAGTACTTTGTTACACACTGATTAACTGGGGGGCTTCCATCACTGCATAGCTTTGGGGAGGTGGAGTGTGCTACCCTGGCAGCTATATGCACCACCAAATGGGGGCTGGGTACCACAGGAACTGCCCCAAGAACTACTGCTCACTGCAAAACCTCACATCACTAGCACACTTGGAAATACCAGGCCTCTTGAACGGATGGCAGCATAGCTGACTAAAGCTTTTGTGTACCACAGTATTCTTAAGGATAATGAATTCAGTTTAGCCTCAACTATCAGAATACAGATAATTCTGGTAAAATCAGGCCCCAAAGGACCTTGAAACAGATTAAATATCCTGCCTAATCCAAACAAGCACATCTAACCCCAAAGAGAAAACATAAAATACACAAAACCAAAAAAAAAAAACAAACCAATCCAGCACAAGGCTTAGCTGAACAGTTCTCAAGGATTTTCCCTGCTACAGTACAACAGATATACAGCCGATCCAAAATACATTGTAAGTCACCAATTCATGGCCACCAGATAAAGTTCCTTCATTACAGAAAAGAGACAATACCCTATGGGATAACAAAATGCCAACTTGAGAAGCTTGATAGCATTATTTCTTGTCTAGCCACTCCACAGAGTTAACTATTGAGACTTCAAAAGGCAAGATGTGCAAGAAGAGAAGAAAATATCAGATCTGCACCTGCTTAGGCCTACAGTGGTCTGCACTCTGCTGCAAAGACCAAACCTCTGGTAGCATCATAAGCAAGGTATTCAGCTGACACAGATTACGTGTGCACGTTCAGGAAAGGAATCGTGTTAAGTGCCAGTCACTGGCACACAGTTCAACTTGCCACCATTTTTTGCCAGAGAACCAGCTTATATAATGGCAGAGATGCTCTGCTCCCATGGCAACAGTTTACATAAGTGGCTCTGACTCAGGCTGAGAGTTACCAACACTCGGCTCTTTAAAGAGACACCTCCGATGCCGCAGCTGCGGCTCCTCTGCGGGCCCAGCAAAGCTCCGAAGAGCAGTAGGTTATTGCCTTCAGTCGGCAGGGCGGGCACTTCGGAAAGTCACTGGGGCCCAGATGATGAGCTTTCACCTCCGAGCCCTCGATACTCTGGCTTTCCTACGCGCCCTATTCGGAGGGCGCCGAGCAGGAAGCCTCGCACTCCTCCCCGTCTGTTTGACACCGGGGACCGGCGCCTCACGCCGCAGCAGGGCCGCCCGGATGGAGCCATCTTAGACGTTCTCCCGCAGCCTGTCCGCTCGAGGGCGAGCGGCCCCGCCGGAGAGGCGCGGGGACTCGAACCGCAGGCCCACAGCTCCAAGCTCACCGGTGATGCCCACAGCTCCAAGCTCACCGGTGATCCCCACACACACACTGCCCCCATTACTTACCAGGGCTCGCCCGTCCCGGCTCGTTCGGCGCTGGCGCTGCTGCTTCTTCTTCCTGCGTGGCTGCGGGGCTACCGGCGCCCGGTGGGGAGGGGGACCCGGCGGTGCTGCTGCCGCCGCCGCTACCGCTGTCCTGCTCCCAACCGTCCCACAGCCAGGGCCGGTGCGCCTGCTCCAGGAGGCGGCGGCTGAGGCGATAGCGCAGCAGCTCTAGGTAGCAGGCGCTGCACGATTCCCATTTGGGCTCCTTGAACCGCTTCATGTACTCCGTCTTCACGCGTCGCGCTGGCACCACCATGGCGAGGCCGGCAGCGGCGAGTCGCCGCCTGCAGCCGCCGGCGGCCGAGTCCGCCCCCTCCCGCTGCAACGTTTAAATCCAAACAGCGGCGCCCGGCGCCGCCCCGCCCGGGCCGCGCCAATGGCGGCGCGGCGCAACCACCGCCCCCTGCCCACCCGTCAGCATCTTGCTGGCGTCACGGCGCGCGAGGCCTGTCGTGCGTGCGGGTTGCGGTGCGGGGGCAGAGGGACCCAGCTGCCCCCAGAGGGGCTGAGATAGGCTTATAGAGTCACACGATGGTTTGGGTTGGAAGAGATTTCTAAGGGCCATACAGTGCAACCCCCTTGCAGTGCGCAGGGACATCTTGAACTAGATCGGGTTGCTCAAAACCATATCCAATCTGACCTTGAATGTTACCAGGGATGAAGCACCTACCACCTCTCTGGGCAACCCGGTCCAGTGCATCACCACCCTCATTGCAAAAAAATTGTTCCTTATATCAAGTCTAAATCTACACTCTTTTACATCACAGCCGTTACCCCTTGTCTTAACTGCTTAACAGGCCCTGCTAAGAAAACTCTCCCCATTTTCCCTCTGGGTGCCCTTCAGGTACTGAAAGGCTTTTGTAATGTCCCCCTGGAGCCTTCTCCAGGCTGAACACCACCAACTCTCAAGCCTTTCTTCATAGAAGAGGGGTTCCAGCTCTCTGATCATGGCTCTCCTCTGGACCTTGTCAAGCAGGTCTACATCTTTCTTGTGCTGAGAGTTCCAGAGCTGGACACAGTACTCCAGGTGGGAGTCTCAATAAAGTGAAAGATAATTAAGTGGAATAAAATAAAAATAAAAATAAAAATAAACCAAAGTACTGCAGCACCAGCAAAAAGCCCCCTCCTACCTTTTTGGAGCAGGAGCTAGTGCTAGGCACAGGGCTCACCCAGAGCAGAGTCCTTACTGGTAGATGCCTCAGCACCCAAGGTTCCCTGTCCCTCCTTCACCAGAGCTAGCCCTTTTCCATCCCCAACTTGCGCCTACAACCCCCCCCCCCCCCCTCCCCTCCGAGGGGGAGCCATAGCTGGGCCACAACAGGATTGAGGGCACCTGTTAAAACAAGCACCCTCCAGCAGCCACCTGCTTCAGCAGCCCCACGCTCACTGTAGGGGTAGTGGAGCCCGGGGTGCTTCGCTGGCACCCAGTGAGGAAGAAAACTGTCCCAGCTCCCTTCTGAGGAGGCAGTGTGACACAGCTCAGCCCTGGCTAGGTGACATTTAAACTACTGAGTCTGTGCAGTATGTCAGAACTGATGCATTTGCAACAAGAAATCTTTTTTCGTGCAACACCACACGGGGGTCATTGCTGATTTAAGCTCCGTTTCTGCAAGACAATGAAGATGGGTAGCAGCAGGGGCCCTGCAGAGGGGAGGCAAGGCATCTGCAGCAAAGGGACCTCTCTGCATTTTGTGCTAATCTGCTTTAAAAATCCATCTCCAGCAAACACTGGAATAGGATTCGCTTAATCCAGCCTTGTGTTAGGCAGCCGTGGTCGCTAGGGAAAAGAACTGCTTCGGAGGTAAATACAGAAAGCATTGCAGCCTCTGCAGCCAGCCTTTGCCCTCCTCTCATGCACCCATGCTGAGACACAGCCATGCTGGAGTGGTGCTGCATCAGTTCCTCACCAGACAGCTGCACCCCACAGCCCTTGAGCGATTTCTGGATATTTCTTTTTCTCTCTCACACTCCATATTTAAGGTACTGCACCCAAATCATGCCCTTCTGGAAAATGACTGTCCTGGGGAGGGGGGGTTGCTGCAGTGCCATCACCACCACAATACAGACACTTCACAACACCCGTCTGAGAGCAGACAGCTTGATCTCCCTCGTTCCGCTTCAGCCCTCTGCCTGACAAATTGCAAGCACCACATTTTAGGTAACTGCAAACCTGCTTTCCCTCCACCACAGGCGGCAGGTCTCTCTGCACAGTGACTCTTCAAGCCACTTCTCCAACACACGGGGGCACTGATGGATTTTCAGAAACAGTTCTAGGAAACTACTTTTTTTTCCCCCCCCCCAAATAAGGAAGCAAACAGTATTTTTTGCCTCGCCTCGCCTTGTGCCTCCCCTAACTGGGACAGATGAAAAAATGCAAGCTGATATGATACACAGGCTAGAAAACACTAACTGGTCAGTGTAATAAAACACTGGTGGCTTTAATACGAGGGGATGGTAGTTATACACAGCACCTCTGCCTGTGCAGCAGGTCAGTTCAGCTAATGTAACCAAACAGACTTCATTTAATCAATGCTCAGATCAAGCAAAATACAGCTCTCAGTTTTCACATGGACCAGTTGAGTTTTTGCAGCACCGTGGTGTCTTGTTGTGAGGGGTACATGATGTTGCCTGACCTTTGCAGGAACGCTGGGATACTCCCCTCCAGCCCTCACAGCCTTTGCAGTTATGGCAACAGCAGGATATTAGGGAGATCCAGGGTCCCTCTCTGCAGTTCAGGAAAATGCAGTCAGGAAAGGCCAACTGCACTGCTGTCCAGGGCCTGGTGCTGCATGGAGGCAGACCATAGGTACAACTGCATTCATAAATCTATTAAGCTCCACTTTGAGCTTCTCCAGATCCCTTTGGCACTGCTGGCTGCTCTCAAGGGTAGGCAGCAATGGAGCTACAAGGGAGTAGAACATGGGCAGTGGAGCTACCAGGAAGACAGGCACAGAAGTAGCATCCCTGACATGCCTACCATCACACAACAGCTTCAAAAAACAGTGAGGAGCTCCTTCTGAGTGTGCCTTCTTGCAATACTGTACTTACAATGGTGCTCTGTCCAAGGCATACATAGAGAAGCCTTTCCTGGAAGAAAACTAGGCAGATGCAACAGTTTTCCCTCTCTCAGTGCTGCCCTGGTGATTACATTTAGGAGCTGGCTCGCTCATTCATTATACCCACTGAGGGCTCTGGTGGCAGCTGGGTTGTCCCCACTGCCTTCTTCAGTTGCCCTTAGTGGTACCGCTCAGGTTTCACTGCCCTCAGCACCACCTGCTTTAACAGAGGGCAATTCCTGGAAAATAACAGGGGACAATTGGTATAAAAACACCTGTAATTGAAGATGTCACTACAGAAGGCTGCTGTAGCAGCCCTGGATAGAGAGGACAGCAGATTGCTCCCCAATTAATGGGGACTTTCCTCCTCTGATACTCCATTCAGTCGTTGCAAACAGATGACATTAGAGAATTTCATATAAATGGGCAAGGTTTAGGATTGGCAGCACTTCCTTTCCTTCTAGAAAATGTTGTTTTGAGCCAACCTGTACAGTTTTCACTTCATAGTTGTGGTTATGAAAAGGCTGCTGTTGTTCTGAGGTATCATTTTACAGCAGCAATTGTTTATGGCTTTTCCTTTCCAAAAAACTTCTGTCCCCTATTTAGGAAGTGTCATGGTTTAACTCCCGCCACCACCTAGGAACCAAGCCTCTGCTCCTTCACTCTTCCCCAGTTCCAGTGGGAAAGGTAGGAGAATCAGAAAACAACATAAAACTCCTGAGTTGAGGTAAGAACAATTTAGTAACTGAACTAAACTAAATTATAACAGCAATAATAAAATATAATAGTTGTAATAAAAGTAAATATAGAAAAATGAAACCCAAGAAAAGACAAGGGATGCACAGCACAATTGCTCACCACCTGCTGATGGATGCCCACACAGCAATCAAGCCCTCCCAGCCACCTCACCTCAGTTATACACTAGCCATGATGTTCTATGGTATGGAATATCCCCTTGGCTACTTCAGATCAACTGTCATGGCTGTGCTCTCTCCCAGCTTCTTGTTCATCTGCTTGCTGCCAGCACAGGGGAAACTGAAAAATCCTTAACTTAGGATAAGTGCTACTTAGCAGCAACTAAAACATCAGTATGTAATCAACATTACTCTTCATATTACCCTGCAAGATGTCAGCACTTTGTGAACAACATAGTATTGTTAATAGCTGCCTCCACCCATCCTCTCTATTGTACCATACTGGTTTTAGAGCTGTTATCCCTTTGCTTGCTATCATGAGCCCCCAGCTGCCCATGTGCTGTGAGCTAAGCTGCACTTCCACCCTCTCACTCCAGTTTCTCCTTCCAGCCTGATGGTCTGCACACACATCCCACAGTGCTGGCTGGACTGGCATCATCTAGGCCTGGAAAATATCTGTGGACCATTTGTGTGAAAAGACCTGCAATAGAAGCATGCAGAGACACTCAGCATCTTGATGTTGAAAACTGCACATTTCTGAAGGCTCATGGAGCAGCAGTTGTGGCTCTTTGGGAGGTTCCCCACAGCCTGCCACGAACATTCTTGAGGCTCACAGTGCAGGAACTGATAAGCAATAAGGCCTAAGTCCCTCCAGGTCAATGACCATTCAAAACTAGCTTTGGAGCACATTCAGCAGTTCTGGGGGAGGATGCTGAGACATCTTGTCCTGAATAAAGCTCCTCCAGCTAGAGCCAGGAGGTTCTACATGTGCCAGGCAAGAATTATTTCCCCTTCTCAGCACAGGAGCTCTGGATGTTCTCAGTGTAGTTATATAAACATTATTATATTTTTCATCCTAATGATTTTTGGCTTTGATACCTCATGGCAGAGACTCCCATGGACTGAGAGAAGCCAATTATTAAATGCTGCCTGAAAGAGGAACTACAATATTTATTAGGCTGATACTAGCACTACAATTGCCTCACTTGCATATTTTGCTGGGGTCTCCCTTCACTGAAAAAAAAAAAAAGTAAAATCAAGGCATCATTCAAACTGTTACACTGAAATCCTAAACATGTTTTTTTCTCTTAAGTCATTTTTCCAATGAAGATCTAAGTTAACCCTCTTAGTCCCCATTATTGCACTCCTAGAGGTAGCAAACCAGGTTGAGAGTTTCAAACCAGATCCATGGGAGAGGAGTGATCAGTGCCAAAACCCAGGGGTCCCAATTTCCTCTACTATGTCCATTCAAATGGGAGCACAAAAGCTTCTCACTAGGAGGAGAGCAGCCCGGCCTGGGAAACAGTCTAATTTCTGTCTGAAGCAACCACAGTAAAGTCAACATCAGAGAGCTAACATGATTTTTATGCAAAAAGTAGCAGGTAATGAAAAATGAGTGCAAAAGTTGTTTGCAGAGCATGGTCACAGAAAGACACAGTAATTGCATGGGAAGTTTACAGATGGTTTGGACTCACAGTCTTTTGCCCTTACACCTCTCTGTGGCTCCAGGCAGTAGTGCAGGTTAGTGGACAGTCTGTATGCAGTAGGAATGGAAAATTACATGTCAACACATCTTTCAGATGGACAGACTGGCTTCCAGCCAAAGCAGGAGCTGTCATGATCTAAAATTTGGCTGCTGAATTATTGATTGGGTAGAGTCTGGAGACGAGAGAAAAAAAGGGGAAAGAAACAAACTGGTTTTCATAGAGAATCATATTTTTAAAAAATATTTAACAGCATAAAATCCAAACCAGCAATAATATTTTGCCAGACAGGGAAAAAAACACAGGCTTCCCAGACCTGTGAAATCTGCCTTCACCCAGGTCAGTGAAACTCTGCCAAATACTAGGAGTAGCTGTCCCAAATCAATTCACAAAACAAGCCATGGTGCTGTTAATAGAAGCCTGGTTAATCCTGCAGATGCAGGTTCTTTGGTTTCATGGGCTATTATCCCTTTTAGATCTGCACCAGCTGCCCACAGGGTAACACTGTCATGAGAGAAGGATCAGACAAGCTGGTTCAAATGCTCTGTGGGGCAGGTTAGCCACTGGTAGTGTAAAAATCCCTCAGAACTCCCAGATGCTGTTAACCAGAGTTCTGGGAAATTTGGTCATGGCCAGCATGGGCTGCAACCTGACAGGAAAGCCCAGCAACCCCTCTTCTGGCAGCTCTGAGCACAAATCCTGTTACTTATGCAAGTCTTACATTTTTCTTGGACCAACTTGAAGCTTTTTACCATTACAGTTTCGAATGGTTGTGCCTCCAACCACCCACAGCCACACAGTTTACAGCAACCGCAGCCGTTCCTCTGAGCCTTGTTGAAGATCCACACTTTCCATATACCTTTCTAAGAGATGGAAAGAGAGAGATACAGGTCTCTGGGCTGTGTGCTAGGGATGTATTCTCAGGAGCAATGAGAGGCATCTCCCACTGCTGAGTGTCCTCTGGCTGCTGCACCTCTGAGTCCTGGGTAGGGCAACCAGCAAGGCTGACTCTTCACTGTGCAATGTGGATGCAGCTCAGATCTCAGCTTAAAAACTCTTACTGTGGGCAAAGAACAAGGTCTCTACTGATGTCAGCCCTTTTTTCCCTCTCTCTTTTCTTCCTGGTTTCTACTCCAGGAGGTTGCACACCGCTGCTGACAGGTCAGAAGGGTTCTACCAAGGGAACAGATCTTAAGGCCAGCAGTAATAGGATGCTTACCTCTTACCCCCAGCTTTGGGCTGACTTTCCAGCCTAGGATCCCTCATCATTCCCCATGTACAGACCTGGCACCTGCCTGTCATGGGATCCAGTGTTGGTCCTGAATCTGATACCAGTCTGTGCAGTGATAGGTCTCAGTTTAACAAGAATTAATCTTAACAAGAAGTAACCTGATGGGTAATAAAAAAGGCATTGTGGAAAATAATTGAATGCTTGAAAAAACTTCACAGAATTTGCAATGAGAGGCCTGAGGAACAAGCCCAGCTCAAGTGCATATTTCTTAATAGGATTTTAAACACCAGAAATTAGTGTTCACTGTCAGTTCACTGTGTTCACTGTCAGTTTGTGAAATCTCTGTGATCTAATTTCATTATTCTGCCCCTTGGAAATGCTGGGCTTCAACACAGAATAAACCCCATCCCATTTACAGGCCTCAGTGGAACAACCATACACTTTGAGATCATCCATCTACCCTTTTTTTCTGAAACACCTCCAGTACCAGTTCAGATAAGCCTGCGTATTAAAAGCTCTTCCCCAGCCAACTTAGAGAAGCAGCCCTAAAGGACCTACTGGCTCCAAGTGAGGATGAAGCATGAAGAAGGATGCTTCAGTAGGGCATGGAGAGGGAGGAAGGCTATGTGGGGTAGCTCCCCAAGAGGTGATTCCCCTGCCCTTAAGTGGTACTTGGCAGTGTGCAGGAGTCCCAGCCTCTTGAGAGGGCAGTGCTGCACCCTTCCCAAGATTCAGTCCCAAATAAAGCCAGTCACATGAGGGCTCAGTCCTGAACAGGGACAGGGCTCAGCTGCTGAGCTGAGCCTCTAAATTGCTTCCAAAATTGAACAGGGGTATGAGAAAGAAACCAGTAAATGGTGGTCAGTACTGCAAAGGCAGGCTTGGAAACCATGAGCAGTAGGCTGTGGCCAGGCTGATTGATCCTCTTTCCCTCCATGCTGGCAGCTTGATTTGTCCTCACTTCTACCCATCTGAGAAAAGCACTGACTTGGAGGATGAGCACTCGGGCCCCATCTTCCCTGTCTGTCACACCAGAAGCTGCCACCTTCATTGCCTCTGTAAGTCAGGGCAGGAAGCACTCTCAGGGAGCCTTCCTACAAGCAATGTGATGGGAATGTATAGTCCAGGCTTGGGGAACAGCATCCTTAATATGGTCTCAGCCACTCTGACTGGCTGGAGGCTCCTGGGGGAGGAATAGAGCCCTTTATAAAATCACCCAGGTCCTCCCACAAAGGCAAACCTCCCCAGGCTTTAGCAGGGCTAGAATGAGGCTTGCTCGATATGGGAATTTTTTCTGTGCTTTGGAGATCATCCAGGCTTTCTTGGGTTTGACACAGCATGAGGTGGTGGCCTGTGCTGCGCATGACTTGCTGGGTGCCAGCATGGAGAGCCCTTTTTCAAGCAGCATGTGGCTCCTGTCAGCATCATTCTGCAGAGGAAACCTGCTGGCAGTACCTGCCATAGGCACCCTGCCCTGCTCCCTGCTTCCAGCCATCACAGTGATAGCACTTGCCTCAAAGGGGTGCAAACCAGTTCCACCACATCAGTCTCCATCTTTTTGCACTCCTCAATGGCAGGACCTGCAGCAGCTCTGCTTTGTTTTTCCTTCCTCTAAATCTAAGTGCCCATTCCTGTGCTAGACTGCTCAACTCATCCCATCTGCATCCTAAGCAGCCTCATTGGCCCCAGGAGCTGTGCATGGGAACCCCCGTGCTCTACAGTGCCAGCTGGAGCTGGACCCTACCCACACTGGGGCCACAGTGTGCCCAGCACCCACCATTTCTCCCCTGCCTTACTGCTGGTGGGGAGGCAGCAGCCCTGTCAGAGCTGACCCCAGCAGCCCTGATGGGGCTGGGTAAGATGTCAGGTCAGAGGTGTGTCATGTGTGAGTTGAGGTGACTGGTGAACCCAGATCCAGACCCAGCTATATCCTAGAGCTTGTACATGGTGGATACTTGGAGGAATACATGTGCCAGGCACCTGCTGGGATGTCCACTCCAAAAGAAACACCACCACCCCACATGGCCAACACGAACAAGTGGCAGAAAGGACAGCACTCTTCTAACAAGTGTTCCCTGCCCCAGCACATAAAAATAAACAAATTTAAAAACAAGAAAGTAAAATGAAGGAAAACATTTCAGTCATCTAGAGAGTGAGTCCCTGCCGTGCTCAGACATATAAACTCATTAGCTGCTGACTACGTGTCAGGGCAGCCACCACCACAGCAGCACAGCGGAGGGCATCACAAACGTGCTGGCACTCATGCTGCAGTTCCCCGTTTAGAACAGGGCAGTCGGGTGTGAATGCAGCCCCCCCTGAAATAGCACTTTGGAGGGGAGCTAGCCTGACCAGCCACTGATTTTAAAAACAGGGGCCTTGACCAAAATGTCACCACCATGAAAGCATTTTCTCAGGTCTCACAGAGAAGTGTTGTGATACAAAGGCATGAAAAGCATGGCACACCTTTAAATGGACATAAACAGTGCCATCAGCAGAGTGGGATCTATTTTTACTCCTTTGGAGTCCACAGAGGTGCAAACCCCATGTGTCCAGGTCTGGAGATCAGGTCTCCACAGCTAGCGAGAGGCACACAATCAGACTGGGAAACAGCAGTGTCATCAGGGTTCTTTTAGCCTTCAGCAAGAAGGAAGATTAAAGTCTTACCATGCCCCTTCTTTTGGCTTGGTAGCAACCCCAGCTAGCATCATGAGCACACACATACGTGCTAAGCACTACCAACCAGACATCAGCTTTGCAGTTGTCATTTTGGAAGTGGCCACGCCAGGTCCAGATTTCTAACCATGGATTCCCACCTGGTCCTGCCTGTGAGAGGTAGGTGGCAGTGATGCTGCCACAAGGCAAGTCAAAGCAAGACAAAGTGCTCTGGGAAGGGTGAGGCCCACACCAGCAACCCGTTGATAGCTGCTGTCATCAGGCCAGCGCTGCAGCAGAGGCTCAGCCCATCTGTCAGCACTGCTGCAAAGCTGCAGGGCTGGACACCTGCCATCTCCGCCTCTGGTCTAGCATTGCCCTGCACCTCACCACTCCTTGTGTGTGGGTGACATGCACCTGCCAACCCAGGCCTCCTCTGTTTCTGTAATTAAGCCATCAGCCTGCCTTGGGGGGATGGGTTGTCTGCAGCCATTTATGCTGTCCAGCATTTTGTAGAATCTCCCATCATATCTGGTGGTCTTCTTCACAACTTCTTGAGAGAAACCTAGCTGTTCAGTAAAACACAGTACCAATTTAAAATATAAAAAAGCAAACACTACAGCCATTTCCCTGTGCCTGTCCAGATTAAAATTTTAATACATCTATCTCCAGGCATCTGTTTCTCCTTTCTAGTGCTCTCCATCCTTCAATATTCCAGCAAAGCAAACTCCTTACAAGGACAGTCACCAAAAGGCCAGCCACTCTCTAACAACAGCTATGGGCTCTGTGCTGTCCTCACTTAAAGGATGCATCAAATCTGCCATAAAGTGGCTTGGCACTAGGATTTCAGTTCTCAGAAGAAAATGAGGCCAATAGTAAAAGATGCAGCTTGAAACACTGCTTCCCCCCAGATACCAGAAGTTATCTTCAGAGTGGCTTTGACAAATGGATGTCCTTGAAAAGAACCTGTGCACCACTTGTGAGCAGTTCCCCAAGAGGGTGCTGACATCTGTGTATATTATTTATAATTAATTATCTACTCAGCACGGGGAACCTGTTGGCTCTGGAGAGTGCTGTTAGGCTGACTTTTATCTCCCCAGATTGCTGGTGTGAATCCAGCGCTAGCTGCCCAAGAACCAGACCTCTGCCTGCACAACCCACTGTGGTGCCCTCAGCCCAAGACAACACCAAGAGAGGAAGGCAGGTGAACCCCACTGCCCAATGCAAAATGGTGTCCAGAAACACTGCTGTGTCAGCCAGGCTGCAAATCTAGAATTATTTGCTATTTCCACTCTGAGGGGGCCACGGGCACTGCAGGGGGCTGGGTTTGGAGCAGGAAAGAGGCTGTCTGTGCAGCTTGCCAGATAGTGCCACAACACTGCCACTTGCCTGCCACCCTGGCAAGAAAGAAATTACTCCTGCTGCACCCACTGCTTGCCCAGGCTGTGAGGTGATGAAATTCAGGGGATACAGAACTAAAAGAACTGTGCTGAGCTGGGCTCCCTGGAGAAGCTCAGTAACAGGTACATGCTCACTGAGAGGAAACAGGAGCATTATGGACAGTCAAACTTGAGCTGTGCATTTTGCTAGCAATGGCTGATGAGGTGGGTGGCTTTGTTCCTGAAAGAGAAGACTAGGAGTTTTGTACTTTGAGCCTGGCACTCACACATCTGTATGGACATCCTTGCCATTCCCATGCTCCTGTTCCCCCACCCATGCCAGGACAGAATAGCATCTTCTTCTGGCTGTGAAATACTAACTCATTTGTAGTTGTACCATTCTATGAACTGCCCTACATGGCTGCTTCAGTACTCTGTCCCCATGGGGCTCAGTCTGTGCCCAGGCCTCTGCAAAGGAAGATGCTCAGCAAAGCTGAATGACTGCTACAGCAGCCTGGCCTTGCTAAGCTGAGCAGAAAAGAAATCGCATTCCTGTGAAGCTCTTCAGAGTCAAACGATATCCACCAGAAAGTGGTTAGCTCCAGAAGGCACAACACAAGAAGGAAACAAGACTAAAACCAGTACCTTGAGACACAAAAGTCTCAGAAACAGGCAGCTCTGCAACCCCAGCAATCTGCTTTCCAAGGAACATTATGAATGTGTTGGACTTACCTTACTCGATATTTGTAATTTTTCAGCCACCCACTAAGGCTCCAAGGAAGACAGAGAAGTAAATCTCCTGCAGAACTTGCCCTCCAGCCCTTAACTATCAAACCTCTCTGTGGAGAGGGGCAAGGCCACATGAACACAAGATTCTCCCTGAACATTTACCAGGGGACAGGTCTGGATGCAGGATGTAAATAGATAGAGGCTTCATTAAATTTAGTAAACAATAAGAAATTTCATTTTGTAAGAGATGGTAGCCAAAACAAGGTTCCACAGAGGGACACCATGGTTTTGACATCACCAGAGAATTAAAGAGAAAGGCCACATCAGACCTGGTTTCTTGAAGAGGACTTTTGATTACATATTTTTTTGCATAGTAATTCTAGATGCTTTGCCTACCCCATTGAGTCTAAATACAGATGTCTTTTTAGGGAACATTGTGTATGTCCATCTATGTTACCAAACTCTGTTTTATTAAAGATCTTTGGGGCTACAGACTACTCCTGAAGCATACTAACTTCCCCTTCCTTCCTCCTGCAAAGGCAGACATGACCTTCAGGCCACAAGGTGCTTCTGAAGATAAGGGCATATATGTGTCCCGTATTCAGCCCTGGTCTCTTGTTTGGCCAGTCATTTGCAGATGACCACCATGGAAAAATGACTGCCAGGGCAAAAGATGATCATGCATTTGTCCAAATCACCCTTCAAAAACTCTTTCCATGTCCCTCTTCACCTGTTGCCTGTGGAGAGATGAGCAAAACAGGCCAGAACTCTTCCTTCTGCATTTAGTAGTACCACTGCTGTGCCCACGAGTATAATTTCCACTGTGTAGATCATGCATTTTTGTCTGTTCACCCCTGCTGTCCACCTCCTTGATGGGGAGATGTGCACCACTCTGTTCGAGTCACAGATGTGGGCATTTGAAGAAAACCCCAAACAGAACTTCAAGCACAATCCAGGAACTGTGCCTAGGGGCTCCACCTGGGTCCCTGTTGCAGAGAGCAGTACAGACAGTGCCAGAAACCCTGTGCCAGAGGTGGACACTGACACAGTGTCCACGAGGGTTTCTGAAATGCATCATTTAGTAACATGCTCTGAGGGTGAGGACAAAACTCTAGAGATGTGTCAACTCCCTCTTCTGAGCACCTAAGTTCTGTCAACACTGAGGCACCCCACAGCCAGCAGCAGCCCGAGGGCATGACCCAGAAAGATCTTTCACAGGTGGGAAGACCCTGGGCAGATGCCAGCAGGGACACCCACTAAGACTCTGCTCCTCTCTGCTAGCAGGGAACAGCTTCAGGAGCTCCACAGCCTTCCTCCAGGCACTGTGCATGAGGAGTGAACAACTGGCTTAAATGGCATTGGTTTTGTGGGCATGCTTTCCTGGGATAACCTCACCCTACTCCTCCACAGGTCCTAAAATACAGCCAGGTGCTTGGATCAGATTAAATTTTGCTCTGCTTCTCTTTCCTCACCTTGTACCCAAGGGACCAAAGCGGATGGTCCCTGCCTCCCTGGATTTTTCACCATGCAATAGCCAAATAGCACATTAGCTCTGCTCTTCAGAAAGCGTGCAGAGATTTACCAGGTCCTTTCTAACTTCCCTTACTCTTCTAAATTATTCCCTGCATCCCATAGTACACCACCAGAATCTCTTTGGCAGTTTGGAGGACTTATTTAGCGAGTCAGATATAGTAAGGCATGACTTTATAAATAGAGAGGGGCATGGCTGGGGGACTGTGCAACATGATTCACAAGTCAAACTGCCAGTGAAGAACTTATCAGACATTTGCTTTAAATATTCATTTAACAATACCAACCTCTGCTCATCATTAAACTTACCATATAAAAAAACCACTCCCATGTGCCATCACTGTGTTTACACGATTTCTCCAACTCAGAAGCCGCTTACTCTCTCACTGGTCACAGAGAAACCAAAGTTGGAAAGCAAAAATACTTCCTTGATGCTCGAGCCTGCTGTCACTTCCAGCTCTGCAACTCATCAGTCTTTCCCAGTCCAAAGCCAGTGGGATGACAGTTACATCATACAACATTTCCTCCTTAACTGCTTTTATTTTTCACTCATGTACCTTATTTGTTTAAGCTGCTACTCCTACAGAATCCCTGTGGTCTGGATTTGGATCTTACTACTTTTCAGCTTTTTTCTTTACCCTCACTTAGTCAGCCAGTCCTTAACTCAGACTGATTCTTCCATTAAAAAATAGGGAAAATTAGATATGACTTATAAAATCAGCAAGAAAAATCACTACAGAACAGGCATAGATTAAACACATAAATTTACACATTTCATGGCCTCAAGTCATTCCAGGATCTGAACTTAGAGCAGTAACATTAGTTATTCCTTTTTCTTCCCTTCTGCTTTCTCCTGAGATTGCTTTTATTGCTATGGCTTTATTTCTTAATCTGGGACATGATCATGCAAGCACTTAAAACAATAACCAAATCCTTTGTCCTCTCAGCAGCTTCAGTGAGGATTACTGGAATGAATCAACTCCAGCATGTTTGCAAATCCTTAAATCAAGGGTTTGTCTAACCCAGCAGAGGGTATCCAAGACTGGATAAATAGGATGAAACTTTACTGCAGTGCTGGCATAGGTCACATCTAACCTGCACGAGTAATAAAAATTAATACTGAGTGCCATGTCAGTACAAGACCCCTGAGAGCCTTCTCCGTCATTCTTGTGCTGCAGATCATCCCAGATGTCTTCTCCTTACGTGGCCATGCTTTTGTGTCCACAGCTTTCAGTACTTGTCCTGTCCTTGTCCAGACCACCCCCTCCCTGCCCAGGCATGAGTCCTCCTCGTGCCATCTGCTGACCTTGCAATATTTTGCATGTTATTCCTCGCTCTTCTTTTATTTTTAAACAATGATGCACATTCAGCAGGTGTGCTCCCTGGGCTGTCTACAGGGAGTCCTGCTGCAGCCTTTGCTGTGGGAAGCTGCAGCTGATAAAGAAACCAAGCACCTCCAGTTTGGGCAGAGCTACACCTGGTTTCTGAATACCAGTCAAGATGTGACAGGAGTTACATCAGTTGCTTCTTCACACAGGAACATGTGCAGCAGGTGGTAAGAAAAAAATAAACCAAGATGTTAGCAGAAGGTAAGCACCTCAGGGATTAAATAACACACTTTTAAACTTGGACTTTGGATTTTAGCACCAAGTTCCGCTTGATGCCATATTTTGCTGTCTAAGCATATCAATCTTCATTAACTTGCCTAGCATTTAACCCCTCACGTGAACAGTGGGAATCATAGCCACTTGACCATGCTGTCTCAGCCAGGATGGGCTAGCTTCAGTGGGCTAACAAAAATAACAATAATAATTAAAAAAAATGGATGAGGTAAGAACAACATTATTGCTACTTCAAAATTATTTGTGTTAGGGAGCTCTGCTAGCTTTCTGTTGGCTCCTCAGGGGTTAAGGTTTCCCAGGATGAAAAATACTTACAGAAGAAATATCCTGTTCTGATAAGGCTCTTGAAAAGTGCTTCAGTCCCCATGCAAGCACTCCAAATAATTCATGGCAAGAAAGTGGACAGTCTCAGCATTTGGACCACGCTTACTTTCCAGTATGGGATGTGCTGCGGAGCACGCAGAGCTCCCCGCTGTGCCCTTTGGTTGTACTCCCCAGGCAGATAGCCCAGTGACAGCATTGTTCATTGCTAGCAATCTAAAACTGGTTTAGACCCTCATGCCTCTGTTATTTTAACCATTCTTTGTGATTATGGTTGCTAAAGAGGATTTTTTAAATCTTACAAAGCAAATACAGTTGCCCTGGTAAACCTTGTTGTCCTCTTTTGGGTTGATGTGCTTCGTTCCTGATCCAGTTGCACAGCCCTCATTCCTCCTTCGGCAGACAGCCATCTCTCTGCAGTCACAGGGAGATTTGGGAAGGCCAGGACTGTCCTGTCATTGTCTGCTCCCCCAACAAGGCTGGCAACACTGCATGTTGCACAATACTGGTGACCAAACCTTCCTCTGCTCTGGGAGGGGAGGGTGTCCCCTTGCCAGCACTGTCCTAAACAATGCAACACCAACAATCTAAGCTCATCACTGGCCACTGTTCATGCCAATGGCCAATGTAAACTCATTTTGTTTTGTACTCAAACAGATCAGGTGATGTCTGTGTCTGAGGGACTAGTAGGGGTGACATGAAGGGCCACTATTTCCTGAAACTTCTGCAGCATTCTTTGTGAGAGCACCCTTGCCCCTGTCTGCATGTGTTTGGCACCAGGGCAGACCTCCTTCTGGGAAAAGGACAGAGCTGTATCCATACAGAGGTCCTCATACACTCTTGTACTTGGATACCTACTTGCAGCATTACTGCTTTGGTGAAAGAGGACAACCTAACTAGAAGAGCTAGGAGGCATTAGCTCCTCTGCAAATACAGCTCAGGTCCTCATGCTTCTGTGAGCCAGGGTCAAGGTCTGATGCCTGTTGTCCCTAGCTTCAGGCTGCTCATCCCTGAGCATGTGTGAAAGCCTTTTTATAAGGTTGTCCTCCCTCTTTTCCCAGCTGAGATTTCTCATCTGTAAAGCCTTGTTTTTCCTGGAAGGGAGAGAAGCTGCTGGAAGCCAAGCAGTGAGGGCACAGGGGGGCACGGAGAACATGTTTGGAGGGTATTAAGGGTGGGAGGGATGTGCCAAGGAAGAAAGCTGCTTCCAGAGATCTATATATACACAGCTTCCTGAGTTGGGGTTACAGAGAGGCTCATTCCCGGGCTGCCTGTGGCACTCCCTGAACAACAGTGGCCAGAGCTGCTGCTGAGCCTCATTCTTTAGTTTTGGAGCACAGGACTGAGCAGCCAAGACAAGACAGAGTTTGGCTGTGATCTCTGCAAGCAGGGGAAGTGCTGCGGGTTTTCACGCTGATGTCTCCAGTTCTGCACTGGGCAGTGCAGTTTCCAAGTTGACAGGACGCCCTGGGAGGGGGAAGAAGGAGTCCCCCCCGGGCAATAAAATATTTCTCCATCATCTGATCATCTCAGCCACACACAGCACACATCCCCTGTGGCAATCAGCAATAGAGCTGTAGAATCACAGAATCACTTCATTTGGAAAAGACATTTAAAATCATCACTACCAAATTCTACCAAGTCTGGTGCTACATGAAGTCCCTTAGCACCACATTTATGTGTCTTTTAAACACCTTCAGGGATGGGGATTCAATCACCCCCCAGGGAGCCTAAATACTCCCAGCTGTCCCTACTGCATAGCAATTGGAAGCTGCATTGTTTTTCAAATCCTGAATAAATAAAAGCTAGAGCATTTCCCAGCTGCAATTACAACTAATTCCTTAGGCTTCAAGCTGGAACTTTTTGGTCCCCTCAAAGGCTGTTCTGCCCCTGAGGGACTGAGGGAACATCCCCAAAGCTGCCTGCAGTTCTAGGAAAAAAAAAAAAAGGAAGCCTAATAGGCAATGTATAATTTGATTAAATTTGTCTGGGGATTAATAAAATAGAAACAACAAACAAATTTCCTATAAAATAAGAGCATGTTCTTTGAAGAGATTTGTTTCAATGTTTCACTTTCAAAATTAAAGATTGCCAAAGAGTTGCTTAGGAGTTTCCTGTGAAAAAATAATTGTAATTTTCAAGTGTCCTCTGTTTTGCCTTTTTACTAAATTTCATTGAATAAATATAACTGGCCAAATGCCCATGGGAGATTCACAATTAACAGAGTATGTAGTGGAACTGCACTGGTGTTGGAGATGAGGGGCTGTTTGGGTCCTCTCAGCAAAGCCAACCCCATTAAATACTATAGGCCAAAGTGCTTTTTGTTTCTGCAGTTTTGGAGGCCAAAAGGAGAAATGTGTCAAGGTGCCAGTTCCCTTTCCCAAACATGGGACAGAGCCATGACATTTTGTGGGAGGTAGCCTGTCCTAGGCCACATTGTGCACTCTGTGCAAAGCACATTAGCACACGAAATTAGGAAGCACCTTCTCATCTTTTCCAGGATTCCCTTTGTCCTTCTGCTGAGAGGCTACTTCAAACCTGCTCCTCAGAACCCAGGTTTTCTCTGTTACTTAGCTTCTTAAACTGTGTCGCCAATTGCCTTGACATCTGCAGCCCTTAAGGAATCTTATTTCAACAAGTAGTCATGACTGTGCTTCCCAAGCTCATTTAAACAGCCCCAGTTAGTTTTTGTCCACTCTAGGACTCTTTCTCCATGTTTTTCTATCTCTTGGTTATATTTGCATCCGGAGCAGCTTCTCGAGTTGTCCACAGCGTGCAACTGCAAAGCCAAGCTGCGGAGGGTTGTCCTGCACTGGTCGAGTCGCAGAGGTAGCAGGCTGTGGAGCAAGCAGTGAGCTGCAGTCCCGAAGGATGCTATTGGTGCAGGCAAGAACCATTCTGACTGTACCCGCCCTCCCACGGCAGGCCGGCGTCCTGCATCCTTCTCGCTTACTCCTTTTTACTCCTCTGCGATCACATTTATTCCTTTGCTTCTAACAAAACCGCGGATGCTGGTCCTGACAATTTTCTGCCTGCCGCCAGCAGCACTGTTACAGACACAGGGAGGGTAATGAAATTATCGAGAAACGGACAAAGAAGGTCAAACCCACACTGCTGTGTACAAGTGAAATTTCCCAAATATCTTCCCAACATTGGGGCTTGTGAACCATGTGAAAACCAAACTCACCTGTTTCCAAACAACCCGTGTCTTCAGTTGCTGAAAATACCAAACCCAAATAAAAGGCTCGTTTCAGATTAAAAAATGTGGTTTGTTTTGAAATTAAAGCCTGAATAGGTTTGAAAAATTGTTGCATCTCAGTTCATCAATTGAGTAACAAAAACAACAAACCAGTCTTTTTTATTTTTTTTTCCCAGTGGCAAAAATGCAATTTTTGGGCACTTATCTTCAACAGGATGAAATTGACACTATCAAGAACACCTGATGCTGTGGGTTTGTATGAGACAAAATGCTGCTGTTACAGACAGCAGACAGCAAGATGCCAGTAGTACGGCAGCCTCCCTGCATGAGGCAGTGCCTGTGCAATGCCCTCTGCCCACAGCTGCACTCACAAACAGTCCTAAACCCAGGTCTGGCACTGCAAAATCTGGGTCTTCATTCAGAGGGGAGCAAGCATTCCCTGCTCCCACTGATTGTGATCAGGCTGGAGGGTGGGTGGGTGGTTCAACATCACTCTCTCTGAAAGTCAGCCTCTTCTGTTGTGGGTTTAGGATCCTAACTTTAATCATGCAGGTGGAAAAACTGAGTGCACTGCTACCCCAGAGCAAGTGCTGTCTAACCCATGAGGCTGCTTTTCTAACAACTTTTGTCTGTGCTTCTAAAATTGCTTTTTAATCAAACAACAGAAGTAGGTCCTAAATTGTAACAGCACTTAAGCCACAGTTGAACCTGAGATCAGGGGTCAAGTACAGAGGACGTGACATTAGTTAAGCATCTCCCTAAACCCTGACAGAGAGCTGTCAGATGAAATATGGGGCATTACACAACAACTTGCACACCTGGCATGCTCACTTTTTAAGGAGCAATCATGTCCCTGCTCTCCAGTCCACTTCCAGTGACTCAGAGATGGGACTCGGCTCAGGACCTCCTAGAGCTGTCCGGGGCCTCCCTTTCCCCAGATATCAAGGAAGGAGCAAGTAAGCTTCTCCCAAAGGTTTTTTGTTTGGGATAGGGCTACCAAAATTGTACTCATATACGGGTCTCATTTTAATGCAGGTAAAAAGAAGCCAAAACAAGTACACCCTTAGCATAATCACAGCAGGAAAAAAACTTTCCCGGGTTAGAAGTTCAGCTGAAAATCCCTTTTTTTCTCAGCACTGCTGGCTCCCACAGTAGAGGGACACCCAGAAACACAAGCACTGCTTTCCTAGCAAGGCCCTATGTTCCAGAAGTCCTCTTCCAAAGGCTGCCTGCTCCTGTGCATGTGTCCTGACATGGGGAGTTGTGCCAAGCCTTGGCAGGGCTTTAGGGTATCTTCCTGAGGGAGCTGAGAACCTGGTGGGATAGGGGTGGGGACAACAAAGGGGGTGTCCCAAAACCCCCATCTGGGTAGTGAGATAAGCAGGGGCAGCTTCCCCCTCTCTCACCATGCTCTGCCTCCTCACTGGCAAAAATTCCAGGCAAACGCCTGAGGCAGAGGAAAGTTCTTAAAGAGTTCTGCTTCAGGTCGCTGGGGCATCCCTGTGTGAAGGAGCTGGCCATGGGAGTGGTTTGGGAGGGCAGAGGACAGGATGTTCCCTTTCCAGGCAGCCCCTCACTGGCAAGAGCAAGCATGTCAGGGCAGGTGAAGAAGTGGCCCTGGCTGCCCTCAGCCCCCAAGGACAGCCTGATGGTGGGTGGGTTTCCCATAAGTGGAATGGAAAGCTCTTTATTTACCCTGCCCCCCCACCTTCCAACAGTCCTGGCCCTGCCTCTGTTCATCATGCCTTGAAGCTGCACCAGCAGGGCAGGGCTACATTTTTGGCAGGCTAAGACAAAGAAATCCTTTACAAGCTAAAGTTCCAGGTAAGCTTTGCCCTTGTGGGTCTAGCAGAGAATGTTGCTGAGCAGCAGGCACCCACCTTGCAGTGACCTGATGCAACACACAGAGACCTCTGGGTTGCTCTCAGCACCACCAAGATGTTAACAACCCATGTTAAGTCACGCAGAGCTGGATCCTCTAGCTGCTGTCTTGTCCCCACCCCAGTCCTCATCCTGTCTAGGGAGCTCCAACCCCACCACCCACTGCTCTCACTGTTAGATGACACTCTCCATCAGCAAGTGATGGAAGAATACAAGCAAATGATGACAAAAAGCCACATTAGGAGTAAGACAGAATGACTGATGATTTAATGCTTCTTGAAGTTTTTTGTTTCCTTCCATGGGGCATTGGTTTTAAAAACAAACAAAGTGAGGTAAAATAAATTAATTTATGTACACTTTACATACATTGTGTCAGCTGGAGCTTTGCAGCAACAGTAACCAGAAATTGTTACAAAATAGAAAGTTACATGGCTGTTGCAGGTCCAGGGCAGCCTGCAACCTAGAAGGTTGTCATCCTGAGCATGGTTGGCAGAGTGATCACGTAAACATGTTTAGAAGCATTTACGGTGGACAATGGATGGGCCAGCCTCATCATATTCCTGCTTTGTGATCCACATCTGCTGGAAAGTGGACAGGGAGGCCAGGATAGAGCCACCAATCCAGACAGAGTACTTGCGCTCAGGTGGGGCAATGATCTAGGAAAAAGACAGGAGAATTGAGATCAGTAAACAAGCAACCACTGCAGGTGGCAGACAGAAGAAGGCTGCTCCCACGCCTGTGTCCTTCATGCTCCAACCTTACCTTGATCTTCATTGTGCTGGGGGCCAGAGCTGTGATCTCCTTTTGCATGCGGTCAGCAATACCTGGGTACATGGTGGTACCCCCAGACATGACATTGTTGGCATACAGGTCCTTCCTGATGTCAATGTCGCACTTCATGATGCTGTTGTAGGTTGTCTCATGGATCCCTGCAGACTCCATACCTGGGAGCAGGGAAGGGAAGAAAAGCAGGCACAAGTTAAACACAAAGCAAGAGCTCTGTGGGAGGACTCAGGAGAGAGGGAAGAGATGGCAGAGGACAAGAGAGGGAGGGGGGCACACACACCAATGAAGGAAGGCTGGAAGAGGGTTTCTGGGCAACGGAAACGTTCATTCCCAATGGTGATGACCTGTCCATCAGGCAGCTCATAGCTCTTTTCAAGGGAGGAGGAAGAGGCAGCGGTGGCCATCTCGTTCTCAAAGTCCAGCGCCACATAGCACAGCTTCTCCTTGATATCACGGACAATCTCACGTTCAGCTGTCAGGGGGAAGCAAAGGTATTGGTGATTGCAAAGGAGGAACAGGGAATGCTTGCATCTTTCATAGGTCTGTTGGAACTTGAGACCCTCAGCTATATGCAAACTTCCAACAGGGAACGCTCATGAGGCTTGCAATGGGGCAAGACATTGCAGCAGCCCTGGAGATGCAAAGGTTGGACACAGGAATATTTTGGAGAAGGGAATAGTGCTTACCTGTGGTGACGAAGGAATAGCCACGCTCAGTCAGGATCTTCATCAGGTAGTCAGTGAGGTCACGGCCAGCCAGATCCAAGCGCATGATGGCATGGGGCAGGGCATACCCTTCATAGATGGGGACATTGTGTGTCACACCATCACCAGAGTCCAGCACGATACCTGGGAAAATGAGAAGTAGCCACCTGAGATGCAGCCCACAAAGCGCCCTGCAGCAGAGTAGGAAACAGTCCTGGGCATCCTTTCTTGGGGAAAAGGGCCGTTAGGACACTTGCACTCACCAGTGGTACGGCCAGAGGCATACAGGGACAGCACAGCCTGGATGGCCACATACATGGCAGGGACGTTGAAGGTCTCAAACATGATTTGGGTCATCTTTTCACGGTTGGCTTTAGGGTTAAGAGGAGCCTCAGTGAGCAGGGTGGGGTGCTCCTCAGGGGCGACACGCAGTTCATTGTAGAAGGTGTGGTGCCAGATCTTCTCCATGTCGTCCCAGTTTGTGATGATACCATGTTCAATGGGGTACTTCAGGGTCAGGATACCTCTCTTGCTCTGGGCTTCATCGCCTACATAGGAGTCCTTCTGACCCATACCCACCATGACGCCCTGAAGGAAAGGAGTGGGGGGCGATCAGCGACCTATCTACGGGCGGCAGCAGGAGGCTCCGCAGCAGGCCAGGCATCCTCTCTCCACACAGAGGACTGGGAGGCAGCAGGAACCCGCGGCCATCGCTGCGTCAGAGCTTGAGGGGAGGCTTAGAGGGGGACAGCGCCGTACCTGGTGGCGAGGGCGGCCCACGATGGAGGGGAACACAGCCCTAGGGGCGTCATCCCCGGCGAAGCCGGCCTTCACCAGGCCAGAGCCATTGTCACACACGAGCGCAGTGGTCTCGTCCTCGTCGCACATGGTGTCGGCTGTCTGCGGGGGCACAGGGGTGCAGGCTGAGCCTCACTGCCAACTGGCAGCCGCAAGGAAAGGACGGCGAGACAGGGACTTACCTGGGCTGGCTGCGGACTCCACGCGTCGGGCCACTGACAGAGAGGCCTCCCGCTCCTCGCCGGGTAGCTCGTGGCCGGCCGCCGGCCGCCGAGCCTTTTATCGCGGCGGGATGCGACGGCGGCCGGCCCCCAGGAATGCGGCCCCGACCGTCGCCATATTTGGGTGTCGGGGCCGGCGTGGCCCCGGCCCGGCGCTGCCCAAAGAAGGCGCTCCTGGCCGCGGCCCAGGTGAGCCAGGACTGGCCGTATAAGGAGCGTCTGCCGAGCCCCCCCACCACCCGCGGCCGGGGCGAAATAATCCCCCGGCATCGCCGGGCCCGTTAAGGGCAAAGCAGGTGGGGGCCGCCGCGGCGGACCCGCGGGGGTGGCCGAAGCGGGCTCGGGCCCGCCACAGCGTGAGGGCGTAGCGCGCCGCGGCCCTACCGGGGGCTCGGTGCTCAGGGGGAGGCAAAGGCCTCGGCTCTGCAGCCGCGGCGTGCCTCAGCTCAACAGCTTGGAGCTGCAAGGGGCGATACGAATCTTGCCTGTAGGTACAGGTGAGCGCCGGGGGAGAGAAAGGGAGCTGTGAGAGCAGGTGAAGTGACAAGGTAGAGCTGTGGTTTACAAGTAACGCCATTGTACGTGGTGATAGCGCCTGTGAAAGCCTCAGCTTTACACACACATTTATCCACACATTTTTCCTTTATTGTGATTTTAAAATGGCAGATCAATGCAGCAGATAACATGTTAGACAAATGCCTTAAATGTGGTGAAGCATTAATGCCAGTGACCATCTGATCCCAGAAGCCTGATGTAGCTATGAATGCTGATGCCACTACTGCCTACTCATAGCTGGCCAGTGAGGTCAGCTGGGCAACAGGGCATCCTCCAGCCATCAGTGAGGATCACCCTTTCCAAAATGACTGGAGCCTCACAGACCAGTCATCTCTGACGAGCTGAAGGTACCCTGCAATTAAAGAGGAACAGTTCATCTCATTCAGCTGTGGCTATTTAAGCAGAGATTCCACACAGGACACTTAGAACATTTTATACAGAAATCTGGTTATTGATGGAAGGAAGAGGCAGTATGGCAAGCAGACGTGCAGGCCTGCCAATGAGTCAATGCATGAAAGCATTCACAACCTTCTCTGAAATCACACTACCTTTAAAAAATTAGCAGAAAGATGTCAAGAGAGAAGGAAGAAATAGTAAGCCAGAAGCACCCATGTTGTGAAGAGTCTCCTGCAACTGAAGGCATTTCTGTAGCTGATTGCGTCATCAGAGAAGCAGACAACTTTTGTGTCCTCCAGTCTGGCAGCATTCCTCTTTACCAGTGGCAGCCCTCTATTTCATTATGCTGTAGATTTTTAATTCCTGTCAAATTATTAAAGCACACTGGGGATAAAACATGCTATTCTTTCATCCTGTTCTCTTATTATTCAGTTCTGTCATCGACAACTGGCTGTACAAAAATTGCAAGCCTGAAAGTACTTACAGGCATTGCAGCCGTCAAATCTATTTACAGAGCTGCAACACTGTTGTGGTTTCCAAAATAGGGTCAGTTGTGTTGAAACAGAAATCAAGTAACAGAATGCCTAATGTAACACTGCTGGAAGATAAACATTCTTAAACCATCCATAGAACCCAATGCAAGCATAAACACACCCTATCCCTTCTTTGAATTTTCTAACTCCAGTCTAGTTTACAACAAAATGCCTGATGGCAATGTTAAGCTCTGCATAAAAGATCTTTTTTTCTGTGGGTAGATCTGGTATTTAACTGGACTCACTAAGTTAATTTGGTTTTGGTCCCAAATCAGAAAAGGTTTGAAGTTAATTTCCAGAACAGAGCTGGGCACACAGATCACTATCCACAAGGCATAGCTTCTGAAATTGACCACAAATGACAACTGATAAACTTTCCTACTATTTTGTTGATAATAGAGAAGTGTGGACCTCCTGTACCATGTATATTTTTCATTATTGATAAAACCATTTAAGAAACAATATATGTCTTTATTCATAAGGAGCTATCAATACTCCAAACTTGGGACCAAAAGGTTCAAGTTTATTTGTTTTTGTTGCACTGGAGACAACCTAGAGCTCTGGCATGAGTTTTGATATGCAGTGGTAAATGAAGGCATCCTCCCTGTAAGGTAATCTGAGACAGGAGTTCTGCACCAGCACAATTTATTACATAATGGAACAGAGGAGGGAGAGAAGGAATAGCTTCTTCAAGCTTCCCACCAGAACAGTGAACCAGCTCAATGCTCCTAGTACAAGAACATTAAACTTCAGTTTAGACATGGAAGTTATTTTAATGAGGTTTTGTTTAAGTAAACTCATTGCCTGTAGCCTTCTGTTTTGGCAATAGTCAGATGGAAAGCCGTTGTACAAATGCCAAATGCCTCACGCCCCAGCAATAGTACAAAACATTAGTTGCAAAGCCTACACTGCTGGTCGCTTCCTGAGAACCTGGAGAAGGCTTTGACATCGGCCAGAATAAGCCAATTCCAGCACAGAAGCAAGGCACTTTGAGACAAACAGCCTGCTTCTGAAGCAAGCTTTCTGGGGCTCACCCTGCCATTCCGGACAGAACACAGGTGGCCTTTACTCTAGGAAGGGATGCGAGATCCCTGAAGCATTCTATTGTGGACAAGCAACTGAAGATTCCTCTTCAAGAAAAAATTAAGTCTAGTAGTTCAGGTAGAGCGTACTTCAGCAGGAGGTGGTCATCATTTGATAAGATTATTCCCCTTATTCCAAATGTGAAGTTGATCAACCATGTGAAACCACCTCTAAAGCAATCATGTGGAATTCTTCTAAGGCTTTAAACAACCCACTCCTTCTGAAGCGGTCTTCTTTCTCTCAGCCGTGCAAAGCTGCAGAAGAGCAAGGTTCGCTTCAGAACAATCTTAGAAGATGACTGCTAGTGCATTTCTTTCCCATATTAGTTAGAACCTCTCTAGATAATTCTATTCTTCCAAACATGTTCAGACTCTCAGCGCAGCTTACTGTATTAGTACAGGGAGGAGGGGAAGCCACGGAACAGGAGCTGTGCTTTTAAAACTAGAAACTGGATTCTCTTCAACCGATTTAACTTCTGACCTTCTCAGCTGTTGGATCAAGTTGTTGCAGCAGGCATGGAGCCAGACAAGTAAAACATAAGGGCATGCAAGTTGCTCTGCATTCACTCCCTGGCTGTTGAGCTACTTGCAAAACAAAGGTACATGTCAGACTGAAGTAACTTCATTATATAAAGATTAAAATCTGCTGCCAGTCAGGATAATTAAAAATGAAAAGTAAAATGGATTTTTTTATTGCCAGGTTTGGGGGGGTGAGTGGGAGGTAGGTGGGATGGATGGACAAGGAAAATTATTAGCATCAATGAGTAAAACAAGTCACTGAGCAAGGAAGAGCATGGGGTACTCCCACATTTTCCTAACTGCTTTCTAGGTTCAAGCAGTTGCTGTGAATAGCTGTACAGTGAGCTGTTAATCTCATTTTCACATGAGTTCTAAAAATCCGGATATATCTTAAATGAAAGTAAAACAGGTAAAATATTTAAATGTTTTACAAAAGTCTAATCTAACATTAGAATTATATAAACTGAAAGGAAGGTATATTTACTGGACCAGAGGACTTTGAGAACTGCAATTTTTCTTTTCACAGACAAGCAGACTGACCCAGCCAGTTATCCCCTTTGTGCCAGTAATTTTTAATGCAAAATTGAAATTACCTACTTTCTAGAGCAAAAAGTCTTGCACAGAGTACAGTTGTCTTACAGAATAAGCATTTAAGTAAGCTCCACAGTCATCCAGTCAAGCATTTGTGTTTTCAGTATGTTACCTGAACTGAAATCACAGCCCCACTGAAGAGAAAGCAAAAGGTTTCTAACTTCTGCAATGGGTCCCATATTTCATCCTGTGTGAAACAGCTTTGAGTCTCAGGCAAGATTCATACTTATGAAGGTATAAAAATGAAACAGCAAGTTTATGAAAGGCACAGAAAATTTTATTTGTTGTCTATAAACACACTTCTGCCTCCCCTGCCTTAAATGGCAATGTCTATAAACTTAAGACCAAGTATATTATGCATTCAGATTTTATTACAAAGTTTTAGCAAAAAAAATTTTTAAAAAAAATTTAAATCTCCATGTATACATGAACTTAACAATTTGTTAGAAAACATACTTTAAAAAGTAGCGAGAATCATGCTTGTCCTTGAACATAGAATTCGTAGTTTGCCTTTAACACAAATATGAAGTAAGTGTTACATTTCAAATGGCCAAGTTCATCTGCTTGCAGGAAGTCCTTCACGTCCGGTAAATATTCACTTAACTGAACTCCTGCAAAAAAACCTTTGATTACAGCACTGATAAAAAGTACTCTGCATTAGGAGTTAAGATAATTTTAAAGTAAACACCTGTGCTTACCTCAGAGTTAAATTACTTGTTTTTTTGGAATTGAGAAGATCTAATTCTATTATAGATGTCAAGGAATACAATAAAGCTTAAGCACCCTGTAAAACTGAGTTTAGGGGGCCAAAAAAAAAGGCAACAAAAAGGTGTTTCCTACTCAAAAGAACCTTCTCAGTGAATTTATGATAAAATTTAAAATCCTTAAACCTAAAATCCAAGTCTTCACATATCATATCACCAAGACAAAGAAAAGAAAGATCAGTCAATACAACAATTACTTCTATCATCAATTGCAACATTTCAGTCTGGGGGCTGAGAATCTTACAAAATGGAAGAAACTGACAGAACTGAACACAGAAAACTAGAACTACTCCAAAGAACTTATTTTTTGTAGTTTTGATATGAAGGCTTCTCTGTTCTAGAAAAAGTTCACGTGCAATAATATTTGGAATGGACCTTGACTCTAAATTGCACCCTTTCTCCCTCTAGCTGTAACTTCCATAATCATAACCTCCCATGGTCAGCTTTAGCTTTGTTTATGTTCCTTCCACCCCACACTCTCAGGGAGGAAAAACAAAAGCACATTTAAGGTAGTTACTAATCCCTTATTTTACAGAAGATACGTATTTAACTCCAGAAGACATACTTTACTGTCTAGTAAGGAAGTGCTAAAAATCTGACTGATGCCCTACTGAACAAGCAATTTGAGAGTACCTAGATTATCACCCAGAAATCTGCTCATCTCTTATCCCCTCAATTAGGTGCATAATTGTAATTATCTAGTGGAATAGATATGGAAGTTCTTATTACTCTAAGAGTTTATTAATGCTACTTCTTACATATTAGTGTCCATTTTAAGCAGCTTTTGGAACAACTACATTTCAATTATATTTAAACACACTTTACCTTCTTTCAGTAGCTTTTGTAATATTTTCACAAATATACTGTCTTTAGATGCTTCAATTGGATCACCTTTACCATCTAAACTGGACCATCTGCAAGTCAAAGAATAATTTGTGAAAGACTTGAAATAGATGAAATTAAATGAAAACAAACAAGAAAAATATGCAGGGGATTTGATAAATTGGCAAAGGCAATCAATACATGTTCACATAATTGTTAGGTGCATGGCTACAACTCAAAATAAGAGCTTCTTTCTATGTTGTTTAATTCTTTATTCTAAGAGTAAAGCAGCAATAAATCTATCTTCTGTTGCTGTGGCTCTAACCTTTCAGTTGTTAAAAATTCCTGTTGCACATGTTAAACTGCCAGACAAAACCAGGTCTTGTAGCACTCTCTAAAACAGCATGAACTTCTTCAGACCACTGGAAGACGCTCATAACAGATCTGGACCCAGCTCCCAGAAGCTAGGACTTACAGATTTTTTGTACTTCATTGAAATCATGGTTTTACCTTGGATGTCACTTAAAATTCCAAAACTTCTAGAATTTCATCTTTACATCTACTGTGAAGAATGTAAGGGAAGGAGAGACAGAAGGGGAAGGAGCATTTGCAGAAACAAATCACTCAGGCAGTGAACAGAACAGAAAATCAGAAGCGTGCTCATCAGGGCTGTTTTACCCAAGCTGCCATTTGTGGCTGTTAAGCTAGTAAACAGGTTGTCATCCTTAAAAGCAGGTTACTGTAATGCTTACTCTTGGATATAGATGGAAGTTAACCCCACCTCTTTTCAAATAGTGATTGATCTCTTTCTGAGCCTTATTGGACTGGAAATTCAACTGTGACATCAAGTTTTCTAAACTTTAGTGCAAAGTGATCTCAAATGGTATCTGGTTAGTCAGTGGAGCAAGAAAATATTGTCAGCATTATATATAATCTGAATGGTTTAGATAGGCTCAAAACTCTGTTCTTGGCCCAGGGTAGGCTGGAGACAAACCAGTTACCAGACTGGTGCCATGCAGGAGTTCTGGATTCTTCTGTCTTGAACGTAACAGGAAGGGAAGAAAATGCTTGAATAGTGTGAACCTGCTCCTGGATAATATTCATGTCCTATGTGACAATAACTTAGCCATGCAACTACTGATTTATTTTCTACTAATCACTGTCCTTCGAAATCTATGATGTGCATAAATGTGAATCCAAATGCTGCTTATTTCCATTTTAATCACAAATGGCACAGTGCATTTGGAATATATTTTTTCCTCATCCTTTCTTCTTCAGGTCCCATAGATGGGAGCTGGGAAATCTGTGTAACTTGTGAAAATTAGAAAGGAAAGGGAGGAAATGCCAAGTTATTTAACCTGGAAGAGAACATCAGCACTGCATGATGAGAAGATCATTCTGACCAGTTGGATTCAACCTGCAATTGGTTGTGAACATCCACAAAAGTGGCTCTTTTAGGAAATATTTAGTGCTTTGATTGCTTATAGTCAAGAATGGAACCCATCATATTGGGTTTGGCTGAGCTGGAATTAGTTCTGTAACACAACACTGCTTTGTCTGCTGCTGAGTAGTGCTTGTGCAGCACTCAGGATGTACTTTTCCAACATTCCCTGCGTCAACAGCAGGCTGAAGGATGGGCAAGATCTTGGAAGGGGACACAGCCAGTCCAGCTGGCCCAAAGTGACTAAAGGGGTATTCCATGCCCTGTGATGTCAGCTCAGATACAAAAGCTAAGTGAAAAAAGGAAGTGCTGGGGGCATTTGATAATTGTGTCTATCCTTTGGAGCAACTGCTATGTGTATTGAAGCACTGCTTCCTGGGGAGTGATCAAACATTGTCTGCTGATGGGAAATAAAGAATAATATTTTTGTTTGCTCTTTCTTCCGTGCTTTTGCTTTTTGTCCTATTAAATTTCTTCTATCTTGACTCCTGGGCCTTTGTTGTATTTTCCCTCTCCCTTGTCCATCTAAGAAGGGGAGTGACAGAGTGGTTTTGGTGGGCATCTGGATCCCAGCCAGGGCCAAGCCATCACATTGCTTTAACTCAAAAAGGTCATGAATTTGTCAGTGACCAATGGTAAGTAAAAATGTCTGCAGGAGTGACCTCTTCACATCACTCTTAAGCTTTTATCTTGAGATTTTTACAGCATTGCTTATTTCTTTTACCTTAGCAAAGGGTTCAAGAATGAAAGCTGCATAGCTACATTTGTCTCAGGTGAAAAGAATGGAGAGTAGGTTTCCAGCAAGCTAACTGAATAAAGTACTACAGATGATTTTTTTTTTTTGAGGGAGCTCATTTTACAACTAAAAAGGCATGTTCAGATCACATACTTCACATACATTACTGACCATAATACTATGAAATTCAGGCTTTTCGGTGAGCTAGAGTAGTATACTAATAGATCATTCTGGAAAAGCTATGTCACAAATACTCCTAGTTTATATTGGACTTACCCATCTCTTTGTAGAGCCTTACAGAGAATTTTAAGTTTAAGCTCATTTATATCCACTTCCTCTTCCTTCAATTCATATAAGGAGAAAAGACAGCCAAGTTAGATTTTTTTTTAATTTTCTTAAAGAAATAGTCACTCTTTCACACATTGTACTGATGAACTAGATTCAATTACTGAACACTGTTTTTAAACACATGTTATTTATTAGGCAACCTGATCAGATTGTTGAAACACCAAAGACTTCATTTCCACTTAAAAACATGTCTCGTACTTCCTGTATTATCACACAACCGCTGAAGACCAACTACCTCAGTTTGAAAGCAGGCATATTTTAAAGCACACAAATTTCACTTTGTAAGTTGCATTCTAGGCAAGTTTTATTTTAAAATGTGCTAAATGGTGACTGAAGTCAAGGCTCTTTTGTCAGCATGACTGAGCTAACCAATATGCATTAATGTCCCCATTAGGACGTATGCTACTTGTCTTGAAAAGGGCTGTCCCTTCATTGCACAGAAACTTTGAGAAAATTGGCATTAGAGTTCCTTTTAAAATTTCAGGGAGGAAAAAAAAAAAAGATGGTTTATTTTGTTGTTGTTAGGGGGTTTTCCCCCCCATCTCTCAATGTCCCAAAGTATCACACCTACTTTAAATTCCCTTTATAAGAGATAACAAAAACCACAAACACTTGAATTTACAGATGTGGAAGCAAGAGGAGGGGGCTTGACTTTCTGCTACACTTTTGTAAGAGAAGAGCAGGGAAAATCAGGGAACAGCTAGTTTTTAGATGCTGGTGTAAACCATCTCTAATTTGTGCTGAATGTCTATAACTCAAGTTGTTAGAGACTCAAAGATCTGAGCAAAAGCATAATTTTGAAATCTCATGGGTGTAGAGTGGCATTTATTTTATTTAGACCTAAAAAAAGAAAAAGTTGTTAGTGTTTATGAACTGTTTTCACAAAATTTAAGAAGAAAATTTAAAAGAGAAGCACATGAGTTCACTCAAGGTTTGGGTTTTTTTTTACTGCAAAGTATTATTCTTCAGACTGTTAACGTAAAAATGAGGGGAAGTTTTAAGAAAAAAACATTGATTTTTTTTTTAACTAAAGCAAGCTAAAAGTAACTTGCTACTCTAAGTAGTAATACTCTTTCCTCAGTACACAAAATATAATATAGTACTAAACACAGGACAAGCAAACATTTGTGCATGAAGCATGAATCCCAGCTAACAACAGTAACAAAATGTTATTTAAAACAAAATTTGATAAAAGAAATGCAATTAAAAACCATTTAAAATTAATTTGCATGTAAAAAAAAATTAAATTATTAAGATATTTGTAACTGTGAAACAGAAGTTACTGAAGACCAACAAAATGTCACAATGGTATTCACAAAGTGATACCACAGAGCAGATTTTAACTTGGAGCCTACCTAGACTAACAGAAATTGGGATAAATTGGAGAAGACCTCTCATTTTCACTTAGTAAGGAATACTTTTGCTAAATTCATACAACTTTATCATTTTAGCAAAGGTTTTTGTTAGTTCAGATTTGATGTTCCTCAGAAGTTGATTTATTCGTATTTAGTAGAAAACGACTCCTGACAAGATGCTAGATCATACAAGGAGATGTAGCCGAGAAAGCCATTCTGTGCCTCAGTGCTATTTACACATTAAAAAGCTGGTGAATATCCTACATTATCTCATGACAACCAGAGAAATTGCCAACAGAAAAGAACAAGGACTAAACTACTAAAGAAAGCCTGTAGAGAAGCCAGGCTCTAAAAAAAGAAACTATAGACTATAAATGGGAAGTGAGGATGAGTAGTGTCATTTTTCTTAAATAATCTAAACCATGTTTGACGTTAAGTCTGCAGCGACTATAAAAACACACTGAAAAAAACCCAACACATCAGGGGTTACAATAAGCTAATATGTTAACTAACTACAGATGTACCATCCTAGCTCAAATAATAATATATAGAAGTGCCTGGGTTAGAAATTCTTCAAACACTTCCTACCTCATCAATATATTCCAGCAGATCAAGTGCTTTCTTGAAGTCGTACTCGTTGGCCCTTCTGTTCTCATCGCATATGTACATCTGGGATATGAGAGATTAACACAGAGCATTATTTTTAGCCTACAAACTAATGTAACTGATACCACGGACAACTCATTGTGGGAAGACCACCACGTATTTTCCACTTACATGACTTTCTTATGAAAATACGTCTTGATTCAACTGCAAGTGTTTTTATAGTAAGAAATATACTTAAGGTTTTAGAGCAGCATTCCACCTACATGACAATGGCCTGTAGACAGACGGGATTGGATATAAGGCTGCTAGGTTTCAAATTTAAATGCCATTTAAGGCTGTAACATTCCTGGCCTATTGTAGCCAGAGCTCAGCTCCACAAATAAGCTCTCCAAATTATTTCGGTAATTAAGCTCAAAGCAGTACTTAAGCACAGAGACTGCCCTTCACCTTTTAAAAACAGAGAAGTTTGCTATTATAGTTCATCCCCTCTCTCCCTCAATAAAATTTGAAATTAGCACGTCAAAGAAAATTAACATTATGTTCTTTTTATTTACAGTTTCCCAGTTTCATTCTCACATTGCAAGTAACAACTATGAACACTGGTTTGGAAATAGAGAGAATTCAGAAAGAAAACTGTCATGGTACCAGCACTTGTCAAGTCATGAGGGACACCTTCTACTCCTCCCTAATCCAACAGAAAAAGACACAGGTTATGATTTGAGCATCTGCTATTACTGTTGTTCTAAGGAAATAAGAAAGTAAAGGAGCACTTTATCAGCTTTTGATTTTTCACAAAACTACAGAAAAGTAAGAAGTTGTAAAACTGACACCCAGACATAACCTGATTTTGTTTTACAACATATCATTGCATTCACCAAGTATTTTGTGTGTGTGTCACTGGATGGGAAAAATATGCTGCCAAAAAGGCAGAAACAGTTGGGCTACTGGATCCTGGCTACCACCAGAAAGGAGCATGGAATAAGACTCAGCACTGTTAGTGATCTCAGTACTGGAGGAGGTCATGGTTTTGTTTTGCTATGGGTCGAGCTTTTGCTTCTTTTTGAAATGAAAGGGGAAAAACTAATTTTAGAAATTGAAAGACTTCAGATGCCTCTTTGCAACAGGTGACCAAAACCCTTTGCCTGCTTCTAGCACTTTCTTTTTCTGGATTGTGGCATCTTTCTCCACTAAGGTGGAATTCTTTGTTCCTTCTGACTTCAAAAGTCTGCCCTACCGAGAATATAAACGAAGGTAAAAACTGTCTCATATCCAGTAAGTGGCTTATACCAGCAAAACAACTTCTGGCACTGCTTTGATTTGCTTTTTTTTCCCTACCAGCACCCTAAAGCACATATTCAAGAAGTAGTAGTTTGAACTAAAACCAGCATTCTGAAGTTTGGCACTCGCAGAAACTAAGCAAAGATAAATCAATTCATGTATCAGATCTTTAGGTGCTTAGCAAGTCACATAAGGGGCAGTGACAGCTGTGATCTCATTTTATCATACAGAGGCAGAAAACAAAGGAACTTCACCTAGGTAATGAAGAAAACATGAGATACTTACATCAATGAGCTGAGATACAGACAACACTGGCATATCATTGAGGTTCAACTGTTTCTCTGACAGTAACTGTTCTGGAAGTGTCTCCTGATGCAACAGAAAGCGTTCCTGTTCTGATATTTCTTTAAGGAAATGAATGTTTCTTGTTATTAAAATGTAATAATAAATTCTACAGCACAGTAATAAGTGCCAAGTCACAATATTATTCAGGTCTCCAAGTATTTGTAATGAAGCATTTTCTTTGGACGTTCATCTACGCTTTAGAAGCACAAAAATACTTCCGCTTCAATATTGTCATCCTGGTAAACTAGTTCTTACTTTCTACTCAGGCTCCCAGTGAAATACTGATAATTTTTTCTTTCTTTTCCCCAAACCCACAAAATTGAATACACATGATTGGAGGAAAGCTGTTGCACTATGCAGGAAAGTAAGTTGGTTGCAATTTTTAGGAGGTACTTTGTGCCATGGACATGCTCCATCTCATGAATTATTCAATTTTTGATTGTTTTAGTTTCCAGTATGACCTGCTTCAGGGGTAGAAACTTATTAGGCTGAAACAACCAAAAAGGAATAACTTCAGTCACATTGAATGAATGCTGCCATTCCCACCCAGTTCCACTATATGGTAGAAAGGAGAAAATAATTTTAAGGAGCATTTTACCTGTGGCAAAATTAATTTCCTTTACCAATGGGAAACTGATATACAAGTAAAGTCTAGAATAAATTTTGAGAGTCTGTTAGTCTCCTGAAATAAAGCTCTGACGGTGGCTTAGGTACTATTCCAAAGCTTCCCCCTGGCGGCCAGTATCGGCCCAGCTGTTAGTGTACAACTGCTCTTTCACAAACTCACAGCACCATGTGCTGCAAACACTGTGTCAGGAAAGGGTATTTTCCAAAGGGATAGGAATGGCAGAGCAGGGAACTGTTGCATTTAGTATTGAAGCGGAATAGGCATTCCTACTTTTCCCCATTAGCAGCCTTTCAATTAGAGCATGGTGAAACAATGTCACTGTAACTTGCTAGATGCAGAGAAAGATGCTGAGAAAGTCTTGATCACAAATGTATATACTTGCAGGTGCATTATTACAATACAACATAGTTATTGGATTTTCTTGTACAGCCTAAAAGTCTTAGGACCTGAGAAGAACTCAGAATTGAGAGCCATTCAATGAAGAGGCTTTAAGAAATAAAATAAGTTTTACCTCACATCTTGAGTATGAAATGGAGCTTCATGAAAACACATGAAGTGTGAATGATTTACATGTTTTGACTTCTCAAAATACTCTGCAGCTTATTTATGCCAATATTTTGCACGTTACTAGAAAAAGTGAAAATGCACAAATTTTTCATACTCATAGTCCTAACTCACAGGTGAAAGTACTGAGGTTACTGCCTCACACTACCTCCCTCACACCCTTCCTGCAATAACCATTAAAATCATCAGCCTGTTTATCCTTACCACATTAAGTTAGTGCTCAACCTAATTAACAATACGCAAAATTAATGCGATTCCAATTCAGTAACTTAATTAGACCATTCTTCACTTCGCTTAGTTTTTATTTCACAGAATCACAGAACGTTAGGGGAAGACAGTGACCCTGAAAGATCATCTTGTCCAACCCCCATGCCACAGCAGGATCCCCTAGAGTAGGTTGCATCCAGACAGGTTTTGAATGTCTCCAGAGAAGCAGACTCCATCACCAATCTGGGCAGCCTGTTCCAGTGTTTTGACACCCTCACAAACTTTTTCCTTCTGTTCATGTAGAACCTCCAGCCTGCACCCATTGCCCCTTGTCCTGTCATTGAACATCACTGAGAAGAGCCTGGCTCTGTCCTCCTGACACTCACCCTTCACATATTTATATAAACACCTTTCAGTCTCCTCTTCTCCAAGCTGAAGAGACCCAGCTCCCTCAGCCTTTCCTCATAAGGCAGATGTTACACTCCCCTAATCCTTTGTGGCTCTGCACTGAACTCTTTCAAGCAGTTCCCTGTATTTGTTACCTTCTATTTTCTCTTGCAGTATGTCTTCCGAGAAGTCAGACGCCAGAGCAGCTAATTTGCTCAAGCCAAGAAGTGTTTTCTTCTTTGCAAAATAACGAGTCTCCATATTTGCTAAAGTCTGCAGTGTTCTATGAGCCTGAAATTAATAGAAGTAGGAGAAATCAGTTTTGTAAGTTAACATCAGAAGGTTAGCACATAAGGATTTAATCTGAACTGCAATCTCACAGCTATTTATCATTTATAATACCATAAATCTTATTTTTGAAAGTTGCACAACTTGCATGTTAGAACTCTGCACTGCACTCTTCAGAAAGAAAGATGTCTACTCCAATTATATCCAAGAAAATCTTTTCAGTACTAATCAAGAAAAACTTTAATCAAGAAAAACTATTACGAGCAAAGGACAAATTGCAACTTCATGTATTTTACCTCTGGGATCTTAATTAAGGCTTCATCACAAAAGCAAGGCAAATATGCTTGGACAGAAAAATTTCATGTGTAGATTGATTTATTGTTAACTCAGGAACTTGAAAAAACAGAATCATAATTGCTGCAGTAACCAAATGTAGTGTCAAGAATTCTTCAATTAAAGGAACAGAAAAGCTTCTGAGCACCCAATCAGAAATAAATCATCCAGACTGAATTACTTGCATATTTTAGTATCCTTGAGTTCTCTTTGTAGCACTTTGCTATAACAGAGAAAACCTCAGTTGACTCAGGTGGATTATTACAATATTCTCAATGTAGATTTTTTTTTTGTTTTGGTTGTGTTTGAGTTTTTCCATTTTGTTTTTGGTTTGTTTGGGGTTTAAGGGGCATACGATATTAATAACCTGCAATTTACAATAGGATAAACATTTGCATGCTTAATAAATGCACACATGGACTGACAGAAGCCATTTTTGTTTAGACACTGTTTATTTGCTAAACTGAAATGCATTCGTAAGTCTAGCAGAAGAAAGGAAAGACTGAACAGCAAGAAGTGGCGAAAGAACTGGGCAGTCTGCAAGGCAACAAAAGATCAAGTTTAAAAACATCACATTATGACACCAAGCTGTGTGGTGCATTTGAGAGGCTGGAGGGAAGGGATGCTATCCAGAGGAACCTTGACAGGCTTGAGGAGCAGGCCCATGAAATCCTCATGAAGTTCAACAAGGCCAAGCACAAGGTCTTTCTTCCAGTGAGCTCTTTTTGATGAGGAATTAACCAATTACATGTACCACAGGTGTCGATAGGTACTTCTTTATTTATTAGAAAAGCAAACAAAGCTGCACCAGAGCACTGTGAAGTACGAAAACCAAAAGCTACCCAGTAAACCCAAAAGCAGAGCCTGATCCCAAGCAAAGCGCAGCTGACCAACCCTAAACACCCTGTAAGAAACACGTTGGTACCGAAGATCGCCAAACGGCAGAGCTGGCTGTCTCCCACCCAGGCAGGCGTCCCTGCGAGACCAAACCTTGTCTTGTTGGATCGGAGAGAACGGCAGCACCCAGTGACAATCTTCAGGTTTCTTAAGGGTCCCACATCCCATGACATCAGGCCAGGACATCATAGGAGGCCTGTATTTCACCATCATGTAACTTCTCACATGCACAGCATGCTCAGGGCGTTGTATGCCCCCTGCCCAGCAATAGCCTTCCTCATCTTCATCTCCCTCAGGTCCATCAGTGGTCAAGCGTGAGCTTGAAGGTCTTTTGTGGTCAGCTCAGGATGTCAACACATTCAATACATTCCCATCCCCCCTCAGTTTCATAAACAAAGGGGCCTACAGTATGTGTTACCCATTACTCTTATTGTCCACATGGGAGCACAGGCAGCTGGGCACAAACACCAATTATTCCCAGGCAGGCCTTGGCAGCTGGGTACTTCTAATCAAACTCCAATTAACTCTTCCCTGCTACAGCTTGCACATGAGTTGAGGGCAATCCCAATCACAAATACAGACTGGGCAGAGAATGGGATCAAGAACAACCACCAGGAAAACAGGTACTGGTGGATGAAAAACTGAATATGACCCAGCAACATGTACTTGCAGCCCAGAATGCCGAACGTACCCTCAGATCCGTCAAAAGAAGTATGGACAGTAAGCCAAGGGAGGTAACTCTCTTACTCCACTCCTGTAAGACTCCACCTGGAGTACTGTGTGCAGCTCTGAAGCACCCAGTGTAAGAAAGACATGGACCTACTCAAGCAGGCCCAGAAGAGGAGCCACAAAGATGATCAAAGGGATGGAGCATCTCTCCTAAAAGAAAAGGCTGACAGAGTTATGGTTGTTCAGCCTGGAGAAGAGAAAGTTCCAGGAAGACCTTATAGTGGCCCTCCAGTATTTAAAGGGGCCCTGCAAGAATCATGGGGAAGGAATTCTTTATTATGGAATGTAGTGATAGGACAACGAGTAACAGTTTCAAACTCACAGACAGTAGATTTTGACTAAATAATAGTAAGAAAATTTTTTACTACTATGAGGATGGTGAGAAACTGGAACAGGTTGCTCAAAGAAGCTGTGGTTGCCCCTGGAGTTATTCAAGGCCATGTTGGATGGGGATTTGAACAACCTGGTCTAGTGGAAGGTGTTCCTGCCCATGGCAGGGGCATTGGAACTACATGAACTTTAAGGTCTCTTCCAACCCAAACCATTCTGTGATTCCAAGATTGAACGATCACGTGTAAGCTGCCTATTAAACTCCACCCAACTTCTAAACTTTGCATGCAAGTGATTAAAGTAATCACTTCGCTTTTGTGGTACCTCCAAATTCCCTTGCTTTGAATACCTAGTCTCAAAATAGAAATTTCAGGGTTTCTCTCACTCTTTAACATGATAATGCTATTGATAGTCACTGTAAACCACCAGTTCCATCAAAGGAGTGATCATGCAGCTAGACAAAACTTCCCTGATAAAAAGTCACCAAGAAGAGATGAATCATAGAATCACAGAATTGTTAGGCTTGGAAGGGACCTCAAGGATCATGTAGTTCCAACCACCCTGCCATGGGCAGGGACACCTCACACTAGATCAGGTTGCCCAGAGCCACATCCAGCCTGGCCTTAAACACCTCCAGGGATGGGGCCTCAACCACCTCCCTGGACAATCTGTTCCAGCATTTCACCACCCTCGTGGTGAAGAATTTCTTCCTAATATCCAATCTAAATCTACCCATTTCTAATTTTTTTCCATTCCCCCTAATCCTATCATTACCTGACACCCTAGAAAGTCCCTCACCAGCTTTCTTGTAGGTCCCCTTAAGATACTGGAATGTGTCATTGGAGCCTTCTCTTCTCCAGACTGAATAGCCCCAACTCTTTCAGTCTGTCCTCATAGGAGAGGTGCTCCAGCCCTCTGATCATCATCATGGCCCTTCTCTGGACACGTTCCAGCATGTCCATATCCCTCTTATAACAGGGGTTCCAGAACTGGACACAGCACTCCAGGTGGGGTCTCACCAGAGTGGAGTAGAAGGGGGGAATCACCTCCCTTGACCTGCTGGCTATGCTTCTCTTGATGCAGCCCAGGATGTGATTGGTTTTCTGGGCTGCAAGTGCACACTGGTGTCTCATGTTGAGCTTCTCATCCACCAGCACCCCCAAGTCCTTTTCCTCAGGGCTGCTCTCAAATCAGTCACTGCCCAGTCTATATCAGTGCTTGGGATTGCCCCAACCCAGATGCAGGACCTTGCACTTGGTCTTGTTGAACCTCATGAAGTTGGCTTGTGCCCACCTCTCCAGCCTGTCAAGGTCCCTCTGGATGCCATCCCTTCCCTCCAGTGTGTCTGCTGCACCACACAGCTTGGTGTCATCAGCAAACTTGCTGAGGGTGCACTCAATGCCACTGTCCATGTCACCAACAAAGATGTTGACCAAGACTGGTCCCAGAACTGATCCCTGAGGGACTCCACTTGGACATGGACACATTGACAGCCACTCTTTGGGTGCAGCCATCAAGCCAATTTTTTATCCCCTGAATGGTCCAATCCATCAAACCCAGACTTTACCAGCTTGGAGACCAGGATGTCATGCAGAACAACATCAAAGGCTTTGCTCAGGTCCAGGTAAATGTCATCAGTTGCTCAGCCTTCATCTATTAATGTTGTGACCTTGCCATAGAAGGCCACCAGGTTTGTCAGGCAGGATTTCTCTTGGTGAAGCAATGCTGACTGTACCAAATCACCTCTTCATTATTCTTCTGCCTCAGCAGTGCCTCCAGGAGGATCTTACTGGGCACAGAGGTGAGACTGACTGGTCTACGGTTCCCTGGGTCATCCTTCTTTCCCTTTTTGAAAATGGGAGTCATGTTTCCCCTCTTCCAGTCAGTGGGGACTTCACCAGTCTCCCATGACTTTTGGAATATAATAGAGAGTGGTTTAGCAACCTCATCCACCAGTTCCCTCAGCACCCGTGGATGTATCCCATTGGGTCCCATGGACTTGAACACCTTCAGGTTCTTCAGAAAGTCATGAACCTGATCTTCTCTCACAATGGGCAGTTCCTTCTTCCAGTCTGTGTCATTATCGTCTGTTATTCCGGGAGTGCAGCTGGAACCTTGCCAGTGAAGATGTTCTACATGTCACTTTTCCCCAGTTCACCTGTTTCCTTTCTGAGGAAAAGCAGGCCTCATTTCCATTACTTGGTACAGTGGCATATATGATATACCACCTGGTGCCTGGAGCGGGGCTTTTGGTTCTCCAATAATAATCTGTCTCATCTCTCCCCTAAGTCACCCAGATAAACTCGCTTTTGATGAGGAAGACTCATAACTAGATGACTTGCCTCCTGGAACATCAGCTTGACCTGTCTAACATGCAATATTTCACATCGGTTGTATTTAAGAACCCTTACCTTTTGCAAATCCTGACTATTGATTTCATGTAACCAGCTCAGATGCTCATGAGCTTGCAAGAAACTGGCTAGCTGTCCATGCTGAGCAATAGGCTGAGATAACAGCTTCCCTCGCTTTCCTTTTTCTAGGTACCAGCGAAACAGGAAGTCTGAAAAATTCTGAAGATAACAGGAATATGAACAGATTTTAAAAGTTACATTGAAGTACCTTGTTTGTCTTCCAAGGCAAAATGCTGCATGAAGTAAAATTGGTAAGAACATGGCAAGAACCTGCTTAACAAAACAAGACACAATACCAGTATTGATGAAAACACTTAGTCACGAGAGAAATAGTATTTAGAGAATTCATGAGTACTCTAACAGATGCTGCTACACATAGCATCCTTCAATGGAAGTGAAGGAAGTGCCAATGGTAAATTCTTCATGTTAATCTACAAGAATGGTAACAAGTATCACATCAATCACAATTCTCAGCTTATTTTTTCACCTGTTCCTTTGCCTTCCTTAGAACTCTGTGTTTACTGTTTCCTTTCATATATGTTTATTTCTCCTGTTACTGTTTTTGAAACATTACCTCCTATCTCCAAGTGAGCCTACAATCTTAGTGCCCTCATTCATTACTAAAAACTTTTTCTTAAAAAAAGAAAAAAAAAAGAAAAGAAAGAGCAAAACCACAATTATTTCATCCTCAAAAACTTCAATAACTAATCAGGATTTATGTTTGAGATTTTAGTCTTTTTCAGAATAATTTTAGAATAATTATAAATTTTAATTGCATTAACAAGTTTGAAGACACCATCAGCCTGATATCCTATCCATTAGACTTGATCTAGTCAGCTCTACATTTGCCACAGTAACTTCTTTTCAGAAAGTATTACATTTTTCCCTTAAGTATGTGAAGAGAGAAAAAAAATTACCCCTTTCAGCAGTATTTAAGACTCAATATGAAAAAGGTTTACTATAATTTCTATCCTTTACTGACACTTTTTCATTTTCTTAGTAAAACAATTTTTCTGTACTCTCTTTATTAGGAAACCTGTAGACTGCAAAATTTTTCTTTCCATAGTTTTTGTGCAAAGCTAAACAAATTGATCTCATCAACTCTCAAGTTAGGAAACTTTTGTCCCATTCCCCTCACTTCAAGTAGTCTCTACTAGCTTTTCTATAAGCTTTCCATTTTTTCAGCATACTTACAACCTTTACAGCAGATTTTAACAAACATTGGAAAAAACGGTGTCCAACAAGTAACTAGCAGGATGATTAAAAAAAAAAAAAAGAAAATATAACAGCAACAGTCCTACCTTCCTCTTCTTATCTGCTTTTCTATTTAGATGTCTAACAATCTCATTTTCTCTTTTGGAAGTTATCCTTGAATTGCATTAGTTTAATAAAACAGCAATTTGCCAACTACACACCTCAGTGAAGTCAGAAAATACAAGGTGATGTTAAGAGTGAGACAATGTGTGAGGCACAAAAAGGTCCCATTGAGCTGGCACTTGTGTTTCTGCTGACTTGCTTTGCAGTCTCAGTCACACCTCATTGGGTTCTGTACAATAACTGCTGACTTAAATTTTCCACATTATACCCCTACATACATACAAATACCTATGTATTTAAAAAACAACCACCACAACTAACCAACCACCCAAAATACATTTGCAGCATTTCAGGTATAAACTTATAGTATAAACTTATAAAACACAATCTAGAGGAAATAGAAAAGAAAAAGAATTACCTGATCTGCAAACTGACTCATGTAACGTTGTAACCTGGCCTGGTTGTCTGTCTGCTCACACATTTGCACCAGGATATCAAAGTCACAGTACTTCTCTGCCAAAGTAGCTGCCATCTGATACTGTCCCAGAGAAACTAAGTAACCAAGAAAAAGTTGTATCAACCAACCTCATCTTTGACCATTAGAAGATGACTGAGGGCAGACAACAGAAAAATGAAAACAAGTTTTACATGTTCATGTCAAAGAGATACACGATCCCAAAGAAATATTCACCTACTGCATACACACATCCTGTGCACACACGATCTCACACACCTACCACCTCTGTCCGCCAACAGAGAAAAAAGAAGCAGCAGCAGCAGGCAAAGTTTTGTGATTAAAAACAGAACAAATAAAGGTAATAGGGTTTGTATGAAAAATATATTCTTTGAACTCATTCTTTTTGCTTCAGTTCAGTACATAATAGTTAACAGAATACTCAGTTTTGTTTGTAAGGAAATACGAACTTCAGATTGAACATGGCATGAAATGTACTTGTAAAAGCTCACAGAGCCCATGAATGTCATGGGTAAAACTGAAAATGATAGTTTAAGAGACTTTCCTTATGAATGCTAGGAGGCAGTGTTTACTAAAAAAATTAAATTTTATAAAGTTACTAAAATGCATTTACTTCGAGTTATTCTCTGTCTGTTACTCATTAAGGAGTTGACCACATGTGACATGTTAAACAACAGGCTTGATTATTAAATAATCAAGATTTAAAAAGTTAACTTCCCCTGATAAACACTAAACAATTTTTTAGGCATTTAAATTTATGACAACTTGCAACAATATATACATTTAGAAATTAATTTGTAGGCTATTTTCAGCCAAGCAGCGAAAGATAAACTCCTGCCAAAAAAAATAAGAAGTTAGCAAAAGAAAAAAAAATTGTCAGGGAGAAGTGTGTCATATTAGAGGTATGAGCACAGATGCAGTCCTGGATACAACTCTGACCTGTTTCTATATTTTAAATATCTCACTAAATCATAAAAATAGAGTGGAAAATGTAATTCATACTCCAATGCCATTTATTCCACCAGATCTGCATCATTTCCTCATGAAATGGCACACGGAATCCTCGCATTAAGGAAATCATTACTTACGGAGGGGAGACAGGAGTTCTGATCTTTTCTGCACATATTCCATTTCCAGATTGCTGTATCGCTCCTGATCAGCAGGGCGGTCCACAGATTTCAGCTGAGAAACATAGCCATCTAGAAAGCAATCCAGTAGTGCCACCAACTGCTCAGCCACAATGCTACGGAGGTTACTGTCAGCCTGAGGGTACACCATGTTCAGAATGATTCCGTGCTGATGTATTATTGCTGCACGAAGGCCGCTAGATGCTTGGGAAAACACCACAGACAACAGTAAAATAATAATCCTATCACCGCAGGAATCTGTGCTGCACTATAACAAAAATACTACTACACATAATTAAAAAAGTAGGAAGGAAAAAGTGAAACAGTTCAACCTTAAAAATCAAAGCAATACTATTAAAAATAAACAAAAAAACTCCCAAAACCCAAACAATGAAGAAAACAAAACAACACAAAACCCCCAAACACATATTCTCATGTACCTTTACATATTAAATTTGGCCAAAATATGTCGGGGAACCAAAAACACAAACCCAAAACCACAAACCCAAAAACACACAAACAAAAAAAAAATATCCATTCCCTGAACTACAGGGATCCACACTGTCAACTATTAATATTAGCTGTTTTTCAGAAGAATCACTTGCACACTAGAAAAGGCAACTTCTGTTCATCTGAATTAAATACTTAGATGTAGTCATCATGACGTAACACAACAAAATAGCTCACATGGTCCCTCATTTTCAAAACTTCTTTATCTTGGGAGCACTAAACATGGTGTGTTTCACATGTAGAGGCCACATGGAAGCTTAACCAGCACTGGAAATTGCTTGCTTCTGCAAACCTATGTTCTGATAGTTTTTCATGTTATCAAACCATCAAAACAAAACACACTTAAGGAAGTGGAGAATCATCAATCCTTTAGAAACATTTATATTTTTAATTTTAATGTTATGTATGCCATTGGTCTGCCAACCAGAACCAGTGCATTCAAAAAAACCCCAAACAAACCAACCAAAAAATTTTTGGTCTCCCAAACTTGAGGATTTTAATGAAAAATAAGCATTCTTTGATTCATTCCATTTAGTTCAAACAAGAGCTTTAGCTTCTCCTATTCCTAGTGACCACCTTGTAGCAGATTTTAATGACAAGTTAAACATTTGGAATGAAATTCTTGTGTTCTAAAACTCAGGAAAACTATTTTTTGTTTATGATGGATTATTACTAAAATAGCAATAACACTTTCTCACCTGTCCATGGAATATACTCAGGTTCTCTTTCTGGAAGCTCTCCTGTTTTATACAAAGAGGCTTTAGACTGACGATACTGACAAGCAGACTGTAGCATGTCCTATTTAAAGGCAAGGACATAAGTACTTTAAAGTGAAAGTTTACACAAACCATACACAGACCATGAAAGCAGTTGTCTTTCATAATTCCGGAATCCACTTTTAACGTCCCCCTTTTTGCTAAAACTTTCTCAACTGTACAGAATAGCTCATACTGACTGAGCAAGAAACCTCAGTGCTCGAAAGCACAAACTGTCCATTTTTGGTAGGTACTCCTGATGCCACAACTTATAACAATGCTGCAACTTCTCAAATTCTCTTATAGCAGTGACACAGGAGAAACAGGAATGGCCCCAATTCTGCACAAGACCATCTTTCCTACTTAATACATTTGGACACAAGAAAAAGCACACTCACTTCTGTTCTCATGTCAGTAATTGAGATGCTCCACTCAACTTCAGTGTTCTTTGATATTTACCTTTCCCTCACACAAATATTTTAGTTAATGCAGTTCTATACCTTCATGATACTGTTCACATTGACAACTATCTGGGCCCACTGAATTGATTCAATAGGTGTATCTTTCAGGATTTGTTCTTCCTCTTCTAGTAAGCATTCAAAGATGGAATCTATCCGGGACACCTTAAAGATAGAAAGAAAAATTGCACTGATCACAAACCATTGCCCATCACCAGCCGATACCTGAAAGCCAAATCACAAGGATTGTACAGAAAAATAACCAAATATTAGCAGAAACCACAATGACAGCCAGAAGAGGTATTGGCTACTCAAATAGATAATGAAATCATCAGCTTTTATTTCATACAATACTTAGAATACAAGAATTGCCTTCTTCTGGAGGAAGAAAAGAAAAAAAAAAAAAAAAATCAATCACCCTCATTTTTGCAGGCAATTCCATAAACTTTCCATAGAGTGTATTCCTCCATCATATTCTCAAACATTTGGCAATACCATCTTTGTTAGATGAAGTATTCGAGAGAACACATCTGCTTTAAAACAGCAGACTATTATTTCCATTTTCTCTTATATTAGCATTAGCAACTACTGTCCTTTACAGGAAAAAAAACTGCCTAAGAAAATAACTTTTTCTGTATAGTTATTCTCAAGTAGCAAGAAAGAAATAAAGACTGGGCACTTGACTGGAATGTGGCACAAACTGAGAGCTAACTCAGATTTCATTAATGTTAGAGAGGACAAAAAATTGAGAGACTGAATTGATACAATTCCATTCAGGATAGCTCATCAAAGCAGATATCTGACAAACTAGTGGGAAACCAGAACAACTTTACTTCTGTGTGAAATTTGTCAAAATTCATGATTCAGTTGCAAACAAAAAAGAAGTATGTACACTAAAGTGAGGTAGACACTAATGCCATCTATTTAAATGGAAATTATGTAAATTTTAATTGATTTTTTTAAGATAATAGTTTCACTGTATACATCAGAGCATTTCAACCTCTACCACATGTGATATGCTACAATGATTAAAAAAATAACAGGTTCCTTACCTCCCGAAAAAAGACATCTGCAGGGGTAAGACTCGGTGGAATGTCACACTCCCTTTTGTTTAATGCAATCAGTATAGCAGCATTCACTAGATCAGGCAGCTTGGAGTGGTGATTCTTGAGAACAACAGCTGCTGCTAGTTTCTCTGCATGCTCACAGAGCAACAATCGAGTTGCCATTGTCGTCCCTCGTACTGGAAAACTGCCCAGACGTTCAAATACCCCAACCTGTTATTGAGAAAAAATAAAACACCACATGTACTTTAAACAGTGTTCTAGAAGAAATACTATAACACAAAATAATACTTTGTGTCTGTTGATACCAAAAAAGCAGTAGGATTTCACCTGATGAAGAAACTCAATGAAGAAGGTATGTGCTTTTGTCTTATCCTCTAGCTGATGAAGAAGAATGAGAGATGTGTTGCTGAAACCAGCTGCTTCTAAAAAGAGAAAAATATTAGGTCAGAGCACTTGATATCTTAATTTCTTTGATAACTACTTTTTTTGCCTCTGAAGTAAACACAATTCTATAAATTTCTATAAATAGTGTTACTGTATTAGTACTTTTTAAAAATATGCACACCCATTTATATATTGCTTACTATGCTATTTTTTATGTGCTTTTAAAACTATCACAGCTGAAGTAAAGCCTTTAGAAAAACTCAAGTACCTTTAGATCAGATTCAACTATTCTGAAGGACTCAGTATATTACCTGCTAAAATAACAGCTCACCAGCTTATTTGGGTTTTAGTAACGTTCAGATTCAAATTTCTATCTTCATTATGGACTAGATATTGCTGAACTTACTATGCCCTAGACCACAGATACTGCAAGATAAAGTGTTAACAGGCATTGAAACCTAACTCATGCTGTGCTGCCTGCACAATGCCACTGCACAACATAAGCACAGTGCCCAGCACTGTTCTACTTCTCTTCCTCAAATGAGCTCACACCTGGAAAGCCAGCTAGCATTTCCATCTGGATGATGAGGTTCTTAAAGGAGTCAGTAAGGATGATGGAAGCTTCTTCATGAGTATCCTCACAAGTAACTCACCTCAGCAAACTTTTCTAGAGCCAGTTATTTTCCAATTTCAAAATGTCTGTATATTCTAAGTATGCTTCAAACCAAAAGACTACCATGATACAAAAATTCAGGAGAACTATTACTATGAGCAAAATTAGCAAGACTAATTCGAAGAAGCTATCAATTTTCACTTCTTGCTTTAGCAACAAATAAATGCAGATAAGATGCCAAACTAAAAAAAAATTAAGTCAGTTCAGAAAGTACTAAGCATCTAGAATGACAATTTTTAACTGGATGCCACCCAGAAATAACAGCAGGAAGGATCATCCCCATCTGTAACTACTACATGAACTTTGAAACTAAGTCTCTGCTCAGTAACTGCAAATGCTGTCCAGAGGTCCCAGGGACAGTTTCAAATTAATCCTGTTTTTAAGGATGAGGCAGGGAAGCTTGAACGAAGAACGTTCTTGATGAAAACATATCTGCTTTAATCCATTACCTACAATAAATACCCGAAAATGAATTTCTCAAGTCCTCTTTTAGGCAGACATAAATACTAATGTCCTAGAGGGTTAAGAGGTCACTTTACGCAGGACCCAAGCCTACCAGAAACTGTGCAGCCATGCTGACAAAGAACTAAGCATGAGCAAATAAGCTCTTTTGCTCAGCATATCTGCTTGTGGAAAGTAATTTAGATTTGTTCAAGGAATCATGGAAACACTAAAAAGTGACACCACCTGTTCCTTGCTTAAAGTGACCTTTTCAGAAGTGGTTTCTCTGCTGTTTGAGTTTACTATATAAAGTCAAGAATTAAACCACAGTAGACTGCAAATTCATCTAGCAGTCTGAAAGGATGCATTTTTCTGGAAACACATTTAATGGTGGAAGAAAGGTCAAGGGACACATATGCCTTTTCCACAAAGTTTAATTTTATCTAGAGCAGGAAATTATTCACCAAAAAAACCCCAAGCGACCATCTCCAAAAAAAACCTCAGCACCATTATGTTTACCTTCAGGTACAGATTCAGCCCATCTTGGATCAGAGGCAGGGTAATCATCCAGTAAGTCCACACTGATCTGAGTCACTGCCCTATCTAGTTCAGCATCAGAATCCAGATCTGCATTACTTTGAAAGAGCTCAAGTACCATGCTTTGTGCATTGACTGTATCTTTCCTGAAACAAAGAAATAGGAAAGTATGTGAAATAAAAACGATAGTTTTGTAGGTACAAGAATCACGTAGCTGTGATTTTCTCATATGCTTTTTGTTAAGTGCTATAGAGTATAAACATCAAGCATTATTTGGGCTATCTTTAAATTAATTATGGATAAGAGATACTCGGATCGTACATATAAAGGCATATCATGTGACCAAGATATCTTGAAATAAAACCCAGCAGTGTATCCAAAAATTACAAAAGGTTTAATACAATAAACTATACTTCAAAAAACTGGAATACAGGAATATACTGAATTTTCTAGTAAACAACCTTCCGTTATTTGCTCTGCATCAACTGCTTGGCCATCTGGACAAGTCATTGCTACATCTGTTCTGTGGAAGAGTTCTCCATTCATTCTATGATACTATTCTTCTGGAAACAATCTGAATCAATACTACACATGTCAAATTATTAGTTTATTCTAGTTTCATGGATATAAACCCACATTTTAATCAAAACAACATTCAACTTTCATACTGTTTCACACTGTTTTCCTTACTACCTTATACTTTCTCCTGATGGTTTTCAACCCCCTTGTTCACATCTGCACTGATAGCAACTTTCATATTTGGTACCTGTGGCTTCAGACCTTAGCTACTTCCATCTGCAGCAGTTCTGTCCACTTGTGAATACATACAGATGTCTAAATTCTACGCATGTTTACAGATCTTGTCTTGATATCCTTTATTACACGTGCCTAACCCCCTTCACAATCTTCTACCGCACATGCAGCTCTCTGTCAAAAGCACTCCTGCTTCCTGTTACCTTCAGTCTGTTCTGTCCAAGTTTTAAGACTCTCTAAGATTAGTCCTAAGAGGGTTTGTGGTTGCTGTTTGTTTGATTGGGGTTTTTGGTTTGTTTGTTGCTTGGGTTTTTTACGCTGTTGGGTTTTTTTGGTGGGTTTTGGTTGTTATTTTTAATAGATTTATATTGAAAATCATCTCCTCTAAATATAATTAACCTAAGTCTACAGCTCTATTTCTCCTCTCCCTCCTTTGTTTGTATTACTCATCATCAAAACTTTCAGTTAGGTTGCTTTAATCAGAATTATCTGAGGAATACTTTATTTCCTTTCACTCCCCCATCTCAGTCAATCTAAAAAAAAGATAGAACTTACCAGGCAGAATCTGCCATGCTAATTATTTTCCTGCCACACAGACAGTAATTAAACATATTGAAAAGCATTATTTGAAACAGCTATACAAAGAAATACAAGGAAGAAAAGTAAAGAGTGTTTTTTAACAACAAAACACCACTTAATATAAGAATAAAGAAGGCAAAACCCAAGTTTAAAGTTGTTTCACTGGCAGCAATGTAACATCATGATTTATGCAGAGTAAGCAAGAAGTCATTGAGACTACAGAAGACTGCTTCTTTCTAGCAGGTATCATCATCTTTTCACTAGCTCCAGATGTATCTAACACTTTCCTAATAAAGATGTGTGTGTCATTAAAATAGCTTTAAATGAAACAGCATAGGTATATCTTTACCAAGACTACCCCTCACTCAGAGTACCTTCAAGAATAGCAAACAAAGCCTCAAAGATCAAGTCCAATTTCTACCTGCAGTAATGCAGAAAAGCAGATTTCAGTAATTTAGTCTTATCCTCTTGAGCTGCAATTTCCAGTCTATTGGTTGTGTCAAACACAGGACTCTGAAAATAGAAAGTAAAAACTTCATCTGAAAGACAAATATAAATCTTCATTATGAAATTAAAACAGTTTTTCTAAGTAGCAACAACTAATTTAAAATAAAAATGCCACCTAGAAACTGTTGTGTTTACTAAGCCAAACAATTAGATAAATTACAATAAAAGTCATACAGTGGTTTGTCCTCAATTTTAATAAAATTGACATAAACTGCAAAGAAATTTATACCAATTTATTTCACCAGTCAAATTTTTTATGGTAATTCAAAATATTTTAACTTTCAAAAATGATGTTTTTGACAGAACTTACAAGGGTATTCATAAGTACTATCATCCGCAAAAACAAGGTAAGCAGAAACAAATCTAACTAGATAGTAGTTCAGTAAGAAAAATACAGCTCCCTCTGAGCAATCACCATAACTGATTTAAAAGGTGATTGAATTAAAAGAAGGATTGAAATTCACTATTACCACATAGAAATACTCTCTAATTTATATTGTAGCAACTGTTCTTTTCATCTATCCCCAATCTAGGGCACATATGTTTTAACTAAAATGCATCTAATATGAACAAGAGCTTAACGCACATTGCACAAAATTAAAATATTTTTAATTTATTTGTATAAGACTATATAAAAATATACACACACATATATATAAACAACAGAGTTGAAACTGTATACAGCAATTACATAGCCCTTCTCAGCTTAGCCTCCAAGCTTTTCACAGCATAGTAAGAAAAAGCATCTCTTATATGCATAAGGGACTAGACTCAAAAGAAACCATTCTGATCAAAAAGTGAGAAGGCAGTCTGAGTCTCTGCAGTACTGTTAAATCAGGCCTAGTGACATATACTAATATATCTACATGAAAAAAGCAATAAAGTTTCATAGAGATTTCATCCTCAAAACAAAGGAAAACAAAAAGTTATCCCAAACTGCCAGATGCTGCAAAATTTGGTTTTGAAAATTGCCCTCATTAAATATGTTTGAATCCCTATTTAACAAAAAAAAAAAAAAAACAAAAACAAAAAAACAACCCCAAACAAACAAAACTTTAAAAGTCAAACAAGCCAGGATTTCCACAGTGAAAATTCAGAATTGCCAGAAAAGCATTTTATTTCCACCCTCGCTTTTTAACTAGTCAGCCAAACAACCATTACCTCACTTCTTGGTCCAGCAACAGAAGAGCACAGAGAATCTTCAAGGTCTTCAGGGAGCACAGAAATGTTTTCCCTAGACAAGATTGTGATAAGCCCACTTTTTTTGGCAAAGAAGATGGGAAGGCTGGTACAGGATCCTGCCCCTAAAATGCTGTCTCCTAAGATGAGAAGAGAGAGAAAGAAAGAAAAGGAAGAAAAAAAAAAAAAAAGGCAAGCATGAATTTTAGTCTGAGGAAAAAAAAAGAACAACAAACCACCAACAAGAAAAACCCTGAGTGAATGTTGGGGGGGGAAAAAAAAACCACCCAAACCAAACACAAACAACCAAAACACCAAACCAACAAATATGTTGCTCTCCAACAAATATAAACATTGTAAAAATATTCATTTAGAAAGTATCAATGAAAAATGACAATTAATTTTCTCCCGCCTGTTACCTTGGATGCCAAATACTATTTTCTCTTGTGGTAAAGAAATTCTTCCAGTTCCAGAGGAACAAGCAAACACTTCATCTTCTTTATAGAGATAAGCAGCATGGCTAAAGTAATCTGGGACTATCAGACAGCACAGCACTTCCTCTTCTGACTGAAAGTGTTACACATGAACAATATCAGATATATAATCAAAATGTTAAACAAACATACAATATTTTAAAGCCTAATTTGAGTTGCCTAAATTTCTTTTAATTTTCAAACAAGAAGCTATATATATAAAAACTTTAAACGTCTCTCTCTGTATAGATATAATTTTAAACCTAAAAACCAAAAGAAAACCTCTTTTAATTTGCCATGAACTTATGAATATTATATCCTTCCACATGTATTACATTCTTGCTAATTTCATATGGAAACATAAGCAAACACGTCAATTATTCTACATATTTTTCGCTCTCCTTCTGCCTTAAGATTCAATTTTAAGATGTCATTACAGAGGAAGAAAGGAAGGCGTTGAAGAAATCTACCAAAGGAAGTTAATGCCTAATTTTATGCTTCCAGAAGAGATCACACAAAGGAGGTAAACTAAGGACAATCAACGTGTCCTCTCCCAGCAAGCCAGCTGGCTAGCAAAGACCAAAACACAAGTCTCTTAATTCCTTGTCCTGCTACAACGATCTCAGAGTCTGAAATCTGTTCTAAATGGATTGTGTAAGTATACTAGAAAATTAGTCTGTAGAAATTTTCAAACAGTACAAAAATTAAAACAAATCAATAATAATCAGGTCTTCCGACTTCTATTCTTGAGGCTTTTTCATTTTATACTTTAATATGTTAAGCATAAACCTTGTATACAGTTACTAATAAACACTAACAGATACTAGCACACATTTTTCTCAAAATACTATGAATACATACTTCCAGAACAACCTTAAGATAGAGAATCAGATTTCCCTTTAGACAAAAAACTTTTATCACCTATGTACATCGTCTTGTATGCATCTATGCACAGGAATATTCTGAAATACTGTGCTTCCTTAATTCAGTTTTAGAGCTTTCATTTGTGTACCTGAAAAGATGGATTATACTGTGTGACCTCCACAACAACATCATCAGACATCTGGTAGCCTTTATCTTCTACTGTTATCAGACTGTAGTAGACAAGACATGGACAATCTCCAGGGTGCCACGCTGCAGCAAGTATCACCAGTCCATCACTATTCAACAACAGATATCACACTGTTAAAGAGTGTTAAAGATTATTACATATTTTACTTGTTTAAACTCTAACTCTCACAAAACCCAGATATTTAAGTACAATCACAAATATGTATTTTCCAATTTTGGGTTTTGGAGTGTTTTTTGGAAAGAGACTACAGTATTTGTTCTTTCAGGATGTTTTATTAACAGTGTTCACACTGCAGCACAAAACTGAACCAAGGCATTTGTGATTTTATGCAATTAAATACAAGAGATACTGAAAACTCTGTATTTGCTGGAACAAGTTACGATTGCTTACTTGCTATCTTTGTAATATCAAGACAAAAATATTCAAATCTGTTAAGAATAATTTCTTTCACTTTCAAAAATGTAATTTTAGGTAGAGAATTTGTAATCCTATCAAGATGGATAACTAGATACTTAATGCTAATATGACATGGTTGTATTATCAACAGTATCAACAGTAGCACTCAAGTAAAAAAATTGCAACAGTTATCTCATTAATGTAAATCTTACCAGACACAAGTGCACTTCCTTACCAATTCTGTTGCAAATCCATGTACTGTATATTTACTCCTCCTTTAATATCTTCATAGTTACTTTCAGAACCCTAAAAACAATGCATCTGATTTGTAACTATACATAAGCAGACTACTAAACAAACAAACCAATCCTTTTCAGGTGAGCTGACTCTTACCCAAATTGCATCTGTAATATGTTCTTTCAGGACCCTATTGATATCCCAGCTGAGAATATAACGTTCTGATGCATCATCAATCTCCCATTTGCTTAGATTTGAATTTGTTAGCATATAAAAGCTTGATCTCTCGCCATCCCAAAGAACACTAGAAATCTGCATTTAAACCAGAAGAGGTTTAAAGGGTTAAAGAACAGCCTTAATATTTGTATTACAGTCTGTATCACTCTCAATCTACCAAAAAAAACCCAAAACCCCAAACAAAAAAAACCCCACAAACAAACAAACAAAAACACCTCTTTGGGCGAACTACACAAATTACACTGAAAGATACCTTCTAAGAAAATTCTTATTTTATAGATACAAAAACATCTATAACAAGTATGTTTTTCACTCTGTCTTCTAACTTCTGCAAAGTTCACTAACAAAGCTCAACACAGTCCCCAACCCTTGGTGACCCTAAATCAGAAAAGTTATCAGGAAGGACTTTGAATCATTGCATATCCCCCAGGCAGTATTTCTATTTTAAAGTCTCCTTTCATTCAAATCTAAAGAGCAAGTCAGCATTCATCTTAACAAAGCATAAACATTTACTCAGGTTTTGTTGTTCTCTCAAATTTCAAAGTAACATAATAGGTTGAAACTTGTTTCTTTTTTTGGTCATCACACATCCTTACACAGTCTTTTATCTTTCCTTTCTTAAATACTGAGACTAGAAATTACAGAGAAACATTAAAGCAGTTTTTCAAGCTCACCATAGCACCATTTCCAGGAGACAATATACCCAGAAGAGAAGAAACTTTTCTACCAATTCCAGAAAACATGCCCTGACCCTGTGGCAGAGCATGCTGATGAATCTTGCCAGAACTATCTGGTATCAATCGAACAAGCTGGCCTCTGGAAGATGATAAAATAAAGCTTCCTCCCTAACAAAAAGAAAAAGCAACTACATTAGAAAACAAGAATCACATTCCTGAGCCAATTCTATTGTCAGATAAAATTATGTCAACTCATAAACACTGAACAAGATTCAAGAAATCCACGGCACTTGAGAGGTAACAACAAATTTTTTTTGAAAAGCATTTATCACATAGAAAGACTGTTTACATGAGTTTTCCACATTATTCTCATTTTGAATTCTACACTCTCTTTTTGAATTTCCACATTATTCTCTGAATCAGTGAAGCACAGAACTCACAGTACACTTTTTTATTTTTAAATGGTATCTTTAATCACTCTCTACAGGTAATACTACATCTAACATTTATATGATGAATTAAAAAGTAATGACTTTAAAATTCCATGAGTGCATTTAAAACTTGTGTTTTTAAGCACACTAACTTCTTTGTTGGTAGTTGGTTTTTTGGTGGGTTTTTTTTGCCTTTTTTGTTTGTTTTTTTTTTTTTTAAATAATACCCTATCTTACAGGATGCTAATTTAAATGAATCATAGAATCAACGAGGTTGGAAGAGACCTCCAAGATCATCCAGTCCAACCTATCACCCAGCCCCATCCAATCAACTAGACCATGGCACTAAGTGCCTCATCCAGTCTCCTCTTGAACATCTCCAGCAATGGTGACTCCACCACCTCCCTGGGCAGCCCATTCCAATGGGCAATCATCCTCTCTGTGAAGAACTTCCTCCTAATATTCAGCCTATACCTCCCCTGGTATCATGTAACAAATCTTCCGTCTAGTTATGCCAAAAACTCAAACACCTGACCTGTACTTAGCACTTGCAGAGACTCATTTTCTTAGCATTGCACAACATTTTTATCCATGAAACTCCACTTCAGTTTAAGAACAGAACTAAAATCTTACATAATCCTTGGAATCTAATGATGAAAAGTGTTACCTTTTCATTAAGAAATTGTGAATAGTCTTGCAAATTGTGAATAGCCTCATGCAAAATAAGTACTAATAAAAGGATTCTGCTCAAAAAAAGTTTGCTGATATTCTAGAATAATATTTATAATACACAAAATGAACAGTGGATGGTGAAGAGGTCACGAGACATAATGTAACTTCAACTGACAATTAGTTTTGAAGATATAAAAAAAAAAAATCAACATATATTCCAATATGTGTTATGTTGAATTTTGAGCTTTCCCCATTTAGGCACACCAACAGCAGAAACCAGAATTTCTAAGAAGAGTTTATAACGTATTTGTTAATTACTCTCATTCGGAAATCTCTCCAATTCAGTCACTACTGGGCTACAACACAAGACACTGAGTGTGTGACCTGCAGATACAGATCAATTAGTTATCTCTTTTTCTGATAACAGGATTTCTACCTCTGGAATCAATCACAGTAGTAATACTGACACCCCTCATAAACTTAGGTAGCAAATCAGTCCTGTTAACTTCATGGCTGAATTGTGCATGCTTCCCCAACTTCAACATTATCGTGACTACCTGTCACCTCTGCTATGGAAGATCATCACATTCATCAGTGACCTCCGAAATAACTCATCAGAACGTTTGATAGTGTGTGGTGCAGCATTTACTGGAGATTCAGGACCGATAATGTGGAATACGCTTTTTAATTTTTAAATTAGGAACTAAACTAGTATTTTAATATAAATCATACAGCACTGTACCTTTACTGCTGTTAGAAAACTGCACAGAGAGCCTCCAAAGTCTGTAAAAGTCTCTGTATAGGAACCTTCATGTGCAAGGTTGGGCCAGTAGCGCACAGAGCCTTCGCTGGTAGCAACCATTATTGCCAGAGACTTGAAGTAAGAAAACAATTTACAGAAAACACAAGATAATCATAAGGACTGCAGCTCTAGATAAAATATTATTTTACATATCAAGATTGTGGACAAAAGTGACACAAAAAGGTAGTAAAACATACGGATGCACACTGAATAGCAAAATTATTCCCTAGCATAATTTAATATGGGCACAGAATGTTCTACTCTCTAACTGTGCTAACAATATTTTCTACTGGTTCTTGATCCTGATAATTCAGGGTCTACTACTGAAATGCAAGCAGAACTTAGTTGCAAGACAGAAAAGAGCCTCTGGAGAATTCCAGATGCCAAGAATTATAACCTATACTATGTAAAACTTAAAATGCATACTATAATTTAAACACAGAAACTGCTCTAGTGTCATTAAGAAAAATATCAAATCACAGAGCAGCTGTTCTCTTCATAAAGACACAAGGCCAGAGTGTGCCTACATTAGAGCTTCTGACTCATGAAATACAGTAGACCAGCCAAGGGAGGGTGCTAGTGTTTGTTTCTCATCCACATGAGTTCAGTCACCACTGAAAAACTTTTTCAGCCACTGTTCATTTAAATTGTACTAGCTTAGACCAAATGTTTGAATGTCTTGGTGTTAACAGAATGCCTCTCAGTTTACCGTATTTATGTTTGTTACAAAAGTACATAAAGTAATCCTTAGGAAAACTACTACTTAACCTGATCCTGCAATCTATAAATAGTGTAATTGAAAAAGACTACCAGAATTTTGTGTATTTCAAACATATTTATTATTATTGTAAACTATAAATCCTGATCTTTAATAGGTAGTACACCACCAAACGCTGTTTTCAGTTAAGTCTTTGGCAAAACAGGGTATGTTCAAAATACTTTTAAACACTAAAATTTAAAAGTTGATCACCTGCAGAGAAAGCGCTTCACTGGAGGAACTGAGACAAGTTATAGCTGCTAAACTAGAACTCCACTGGAAGTCACTGGGTGGCAGCTGCAGTTCCTTGCACTGAGATAACTGTACAAGAGAAAGAGGTCATAATAAATATCAGCCTGGCCGAACCTATCCTCTGCCATAAAGTCTCTAGACTTTTTTGATTCTACTTAAAATTATTTTTTAACTAGCCCAGACACTGCATAAGGAAACCAAAAGAATCTCACAAGACATTTTCAGGATCATTGTCACGAGCAGCAAGCAGCAAGAGAACACCTATTTGCACGTTTTCCAGTGTTATTGTTTTTATTTAGTTCTGAGTGACCCTTGCAACACTACGGTATTTCCTTCAGAGGTGAAATTATTTGATCACTCCTTAATACAATATGCCTGAAAAGGTGGCAAAATAAAATTGATGTGTAAAAGCTTGAGAAAGCACAGTAGGTACCACCAGAGTGGAGAGGGGAAATGCTCCTCTCTTCTCTTCCCCTCCAAGGTTAAACAATCAGAAAAGTTTTAATTACTTGAAATTCTCTGCAAGTGTGAGAATGCACACACCTGACACTCCACTGTAAGCGCAGAATCTGTACAATTAACATATGCTGCACTAACTGAAAGACACTGATTTTGTAACTACAGGTTTTCCTCTTACCATACTTGCTATTCACTGAAATGATGCTGAAAGAAACAGCCCAAAAGGGGAAAATCTCTCAAAATTTTTTTGACATATCTAAAATGAAGCATATGTTCAACACAGCTGAAACAAATGTTTTTTACCTCGACATGTTGAAAATCAGTCCTAGAATAATCTAAATCAATCTGTAATATATCAACTGTCTAACACGAGAAACACCTGTTAAAATGTGAAGGATCAACCTTAGTATTAAGGTCACAATTAATACAAAAATACAAAGTTCCCTCAAACCCTTGAGGTTCAGGTATTGTTGTTAGTATGACTTCATACAACCTCTACTACTTTTGGGGGAAACCAGAAAAACTCTAATTTATCAAGAAACTCTTTCTCTAAAAGCCCCATAACTTGTTGAACTATAATAAAATACAGAATTTTTTCCATCTTGATCTTTCAGTTACCTTAGCTACTGGAGACTGACCAATCTTCCAAATAATCAGCTTCTCTTTATGGACTAGCCAGGCCCATCCACTGTCATCCACTTGAACACTCAGCTGGTCATTAGCTACATAAAAAGTAATTTTTTAAAAGCATTTACATTTTTAAACCACTCCAGATTACCTTAAAAACCCACAAACTTTCATTGTCACATTAAAATATTTATTTTCTATTAAATTAAGTTCCATGTCGGAATTTCCATGTATTTAAGATACCAAATTACTACATATAGTTTAAAAATCCATTTAACAAATTCAGCTTTGAGAAGGATAAGCCAGACAATCCTAGAAACCATTTCCGTCAATTTACAGCAGATTATAATAGCTTTGTAAATTGCTCAGCAATTTTTGAGGTTCTTTTTAAGATACACATTTTTGGTTCCCACAGGGAAAAACTGCATAGGAGATAAATTTCTGGAACTTAGGTAAAGGTTTCTATCACTGAGGCTTTTAGAAGTGACAACAGAGGTGGCTTAAAAATAAATTTTAAAAAACAGAGCATCCTCTCTAGGACACAACAAAATCACTGGCTTTCTTTAGAACCTTGGATTTTAGGATATACTGGTTAAGACAGCGCCTGAAGGATGTTTACATGCATGCATAGTCACATGGGTGTTATGACAATTATAGTTACATAGTTAACCAAGTGAGATTCAAACCAAGGCACAAACATTTCAGTTTACACTGCAAAGCCAGCATTTAAATGGCATCAACATGTTAACACTTCTCTTATGGAAATTGACAGGTGAGAACAGTAACAGGTAAGATCAGTTCATACCATCAGCCTTCTTCAGGGCTTCCATAACCTTAACGGGCAGAGAGGATCCAAAAGCTTTAACATCATAGTTAATAGTCTCACTTGCTGAGGGATGCTGGATAACTCTGGTAGGAGTTGCTCTTAAAGAAATAAAAAAGCTACAGTTGGTCTCTTATTGTTTCTTCATCAGGTTAATCAGACATTTACTTCATTAGTATCTGTTCATAAATAGATATATGAAATGGGTTATGTAAAACAGATGTTATCCCCCTGGGAGCACCAGCTGAAGCAGCAATTTGGTGCCCTCCTCACTAGTAGTTAGCTGTCATAAAATTCCTTTATTTTTTCAAGAACTGAAATATTTGAATATTTATTCCTCTGCCAGCAGCAAAATCACTGTTCAACTTCTCTACATTCTGACTATCTATAAAATAAAGCTATCCACAATGCCAGGAGAAGCTCAACAGAAGCTCTTCCCTGACTGCAGGGCCTATTTCCATCCCCAGTTCTGACACTGCTGAACAGTACACACCATGCAATACCTTGAACCCCTGTGGCAACTTTTATCAGCTAGCACTTCTGCTGTCCTTGTTTTACTGTGGAGAAGACCGTTCTTACCTGTTTCAGCCATTATCTGTTTTGTAATAGAATTTACAAAAGCTGCTTTGCTTCTTCACCCATCTTTTCTTTCTGAAACAGCATAGGTCTGTCTTGTCTTTTGAACATGACTAAGTGGGTAAATTTCTCTGCTTTTAGAAGATACTGGTCTCTCTCTCCTCACAAGTAAAATGGTATCACAGAACTCACCAATATGAAAAGCCAAAAGATGATACCATACAGCTAGAAAACAACCCTAACATCAAGGCTGGAAAAACACCGTATTAAACAGATCTGCAGTAAAAGTTCCCCAAACCTGAAAATTAGCAGTTTTGTTTATTTCAACAACAAATAGCTGCTCCTGAAAAAGGAGATTAAGAATCTCTGAAATTGATCTGGGGCTCATGTTAAATCTCAGTTTTCATCCATACAGAAGGCAGAAAAGGGTAAACTGGGGTGGGAAACGCCTAAACTTTGACTATTTTATCTTCTTTTTAAATAGAGAGATTCTTATTATTTTTTATGTTTCTTCTATACCACGGATACATTTGAGGAATTCAAATGCTAAGAAGATATAACACTGAACATGCGGTATTATATATATTAACAGTTTTAATGTACAGTACCACTTCTAAAGAACCTTCAAACCATTAAACCATAAAAAGCTTCAGTCAGACTTTGGTACTATGAAAACAGAGTGTATCAAATATCCTACAAGGAATCAGAGAGCATCTGAGAAATCCCAAACTAATAAAGTCTTATTACTCCTGTAGGAAAGTAATGAGCAAAATGAGCAAACAGATTGGTAATTCACATTATTTTTTTTCTCCTTCAATACAAAGTCATGCCTAGGAGTTGTCAGAATTTTCTGGAAAAAAGTCTATGAATACAATCCAGACAATAGTAAGTAATTTCCCCAAATATTTTTCAAAGATCCCTTATCAGAGATTCCTGAAGAAATCAAGCTGGGAGTATGAGGAAGAGTTCTACTGTCAGACAGGCTTTGTATAAAAGAAAACAATGATCAAAAACAATACAGAGGAAAGACTGATTTATACACTGCAGCAATGTTTTTATTCTATAAATCTGTACTGGTCTGTAAAATCTTCTGCACAGCCATAAAAAACAAACAAACAAAAAACCCCAACAAACTACCAGAGGCACAAGTGCCTTGATAGTACAATCTCAGCCTGGAGAAGACTCAGGGGAGGTCTTATAGCAGCCTTCCAGTACCTGAAGGGGGTACTGGGAGTACCTGAAGGGGGAACTACAAGAAGACTGGGGAGGGCCTTTTTACAAGGGCTTCTTGTGATAGGGTGAGAGAGAACAGATTCAAGCTTGAGAAGGGTAGATTCAGACTGAACATCAGAAAGAAGTTCTTTACAGTAAGAGTGGTGGGACACTAGAACAGGTTGTCCAGGGACGCAGCAGAAGTCCCCTCCCTGGAAATATTCAAGGCCAGGTTGGAGCAACCTGGTCCAGTGGAAGGTGTCCATGCATATGGCAGGGGGGTTGGAACTAGATGATCTTTAAGGTCCCTTCCAACACAAACCATGCTACGATTCTGTGACATTACTTAAGACAGACAAACAGCAAACAACACCAAAACCCACTGAACACTAAAGAAGAGGCAAAACAGAAGACATGATGACAGTGAAATACCCAGGCTTCGTTCCAGAAAGCGGTGAGAGTGGAAACTCTCAGGGGCCAAGCGGCTCGGCTCGGCTCGACACGGGCGGGAGCGCCGGCCGCACCCGGGAGACAACGGCCGACCGGGGAAAAGCAACTGTCGCTCCTACTGAAAGCACGACCGGGCGGAGAGAGTGGGACTCACCGGGCCGAGAGGGAGCCGCTCCTCCGCGCCACCGGGGAGAACAGCACTGGGGAGCTGGCAGCCGCCACGCCGGACAGGTTCTTCCTGCCGCCCGGACGGGAGAGAGGGCTGGGAGCGGCGCTGCCGATGTTCCTGCGGGTCGACCCGCTGGGGGTGCGCGGAGAGGCAGGAGCCGAAGAGAACATGGCCAGGCAATGGGCAGCGGCGCAGGCCGTGGGTTCCCGCCGGGCGCCGGCTGGTACGTCACTTCCAGTGGGGCGTGCTCAGAGCGGCGCAGCTCTTGCTGGTGAGCGGAGGAAGCACTGCAGGAAGTGCCTGTGGAAGTGCGACCCACGCTCCCGCGCACCCTGCTGGCCGCCTTCCCGGCTTACCTTCATGCAACCCTGCGGCGGGAAATGCCCCGCATAAATATCTCCTATTTGTTACAGAGTCTAGCGTTAAGGCAGAACCACCCCATTTCTACCATGGCTGCACCAGTACTAAGCAAGCACGCACCTCAGAAAAGAGATTTTTCTTCTCCAGGGAAGGAAAGCAAAAAGAAGACTGCCTCAGGCCCGATGGCACATCTTGTGGTGACTGTTTTGCCGTGTACCCTTTTTCAGCACAGGAGCCTGAGTGGTCCCATTCTGCTTAGAAGCTTGGCAGCCAGTTGTTTTGGGTGGCCTCACAGAAAGAGAGGTCTCCTTGCTCAGATCTTCATGGACACGGGCTGTTGCACTCGGTCCTTCAGGATGCTCCCAGTGGCATTCACTGGGATGGATTGAGAACCATATTTTACTGACTTCTGCAGTTCCAGCCCTAAAACAGCTTGAGGTGAGTAGGGCACCTGCATAAGCACAACCAACTGCCACTGAAAGACCACTGCAAAATGATGTTTGACACTTTAGAAAGGACTTGTATTCCACTTACAGAGCTGCCTAATCTTTAAAATAGCCAGTGCAGTAACCTGTGCTTGTCCTCAAATTTCTAATAACAACAAACAAAACCAGAACCAACAAAACCCAAACCAGAACAAGCCACACTGCATGCAAATCTTGTGTCTCAGATCTGTGGGCAAATAAAAATCATGCACTACAATTGTTTGATGATAGAGAATTAGATTTCAAAAGGGGAGCTGAATTTTCTCATTGAAAGAAAATACTCAACAGCATTGGTTTGTATGAAATCAAGTTTCCAGTATGTACCATGTATTCTGGGAAGAAGTTGAGGTCTATGTATATTATCAATTAAGCTAATTGCTTAAAATAGAACAATTGCTTAAAATAGAACAATTCAGAAACTGACATTTTTCAAGACCATGTTCCTTCATTGAAAGTGTTATGGCAGTTTTGCTTTCTATGTGGACTGTTGTCTGACAGGCCTGAACCTCCAATACAGAGGTAATAAACTTGAGATACTTCATCCGATAGTACTGAATTAAAAGGCACCTGTTTGAATGTTTCAATGCTTTGCCATTTAACTTCACTCTCTATCCTTTTGCTTTAATTTTATGGGAAAGGCAAAATACGAACACTCAGTGAACGTCACTGTACTGTTAATGTACTATCCTTCTGTTGTAGCCTTCTCTTTTTTATTCCATGCAGCCATGCTAAATTACTGTTACATTTGTTTCAAGAAAAACCAAACTTAACCAGAAAATGAACACAAATGCAAGCAAAGGGGGACAAACAGTAGAATTCAAGCTGTTGTTCACATTTCTCAAATCCATGAATGGTGACAAATTAGTTTAAAAACTGAAAGCTTCTCTTCACATCTTGTTTCCAAAATATTTAAGATGATGGAATGTGAGCAGTAGGTTGTTGCTGAGTCCAAGAAACATTTTGCAACACTTCCTGCGTGGATTGCTCAGCTTATTTTTGCTGTACCTGCCATCTAGTTAAAGAGTTCCATCATCAGCATACAGCTCAACTTTGCATGTCATTTTGACAGAGAAAGCTAGCTTATGCTAACTCTACAAGTTAGAGACTTAACCAGTTCTTGAACTGGCACTTGTGTTGTATTTTTTACATGAAAGGTGAATGTCCAGCATGCAGTTTTGTCAATACTGACTTGGTGGCAACTTAAACTAAGAGAATGGAGATGGTGGACTTACATTGAAGCCACAACTTCAAAATATATGGGATTGATAATTTTTTTATAGTTCTGGTTTTAACCGATCAATGGACTGAAAAACAGTGTAGAATATATTACTTGGGTAGACTTGCCACAAATAGCTGCACACTTGTTTAGAAAGAAAATTAGTTTGAAAGGATAGCAGCAACCAAATCCCATCATTTGTGTTCAAGGTCAGGCTGGATGAGGCATTGAGCAACCTGATCTTGTGGAAGGTGTCCCTGCCCATGGCAGGAGGCGTTGGAATTTGCTATGTTTAATGTCCCTTCCAACCCAAACCGCTCTATGATCTGCAGAACAAAACAAAATTGCCACAAATTAGTTAACTGATTATGCCTTATTGGGATGTTTAAACAAAGATGTGTATAAAACATGAGTAACATTACATATCTTATCAGAATAGAGCATTCCCCAATAGGTCTGAGCATTAATCTGCTGGATCATTGCATCGTGAATGTCAGACCTCTAAAGCATATTCAATACAACTGAAAATGTTAAACAGTGGAAGCATAGAGACAGAATTGGCAAGACCACAAAGGCAGGATACTCTCTTTTACTCCTCTAATTAGAATCCACTCGCTGAAATCCACAAATCTGAAGCTGTCCAGAAAAGCTTTCTACTTGCAGGTTACTAAGAAACTTTTGTCTTCTCACCTTGTTGAGCACTGCAGTTTGTTCCAAGGAGTGTTTTGAGTGGTTCTAACCTGAATAAAGTCTGTTATCTGATGTACTTGTTACGACAGACATTCTTTCCTGTATAATTCTTTTCTGTATCTTTTCACACTTTTCTGTAGATTGCAATACCTGCCAGAACAACTAATAAACTCATGATTCCATTTGGCTGCACTAATTCCTGAAACCTGCGTAAAGGTTTCAGGGGCTCATTGCATCTCACGTAAAGAGATCGTACAAGAGTAAGGATTAAAGTTCAAGCCCCTCTAAATGCATTACAAAATAGAATAAATGGTAGTCAACACTGAAATGAAACATCAGATCAGTGGTATTTCTGGCATATCTTTAGTACAATATCTGCTTCTAGTAAAACTGTATCAGAAGATAAAATTACATCTGTATGTAATTTTATTTGCATTCCCTAGCAGAGATCGCTTCAGTGCTTTCACTATGTTCCACAAAGTGCCTTTAATGATGGCATATTAGATAAACATTTTAAGCTTCCCCAGCACTACACGTCTCACCTATTGCAAATAAAGTTTTCTAGCAACAAGTTTTCCTAGCATATGTGAGTTTTAACGTAACCTGGACAGTTTCTAACTTGTTTTAATGCAGTTTTGCATCTTCAGAAGTTCTAAAGAGATTCCACTGGAAGAGAGATTCTTAGAGTCATGAAGCCTGCTCTTTACTGCAGTATATACTCTTCTGCAGTTATTCAGATTAATGTAATGCTTTTATTTTACTAGTTGGCCTTGAGAAGGTAGTTTACCAGTTCTCCCTAATAATGTAGTTAGGCAAAACGTGGGACTTCTATCAAGGAAATTTTAAAGAACAAAAAAACCTTACATACACCTTAAAATAATGACAACAACTTACACATGCAAGATTGTGTTCTTGTGGCTGTCTTTTGAGAAAGGAAGTGAAACTAAAGAACTGTGAAAATTTGTAAGGGAACAAAATGCATGCAAAGTTTAGATTTTCCGATGCTGACTTAACATACTAATATACTTCCTTTGTCTTTATGTAAGTCAGTCACATTTTTATTTGATTTTTGTTGTTTTTGTTTGCTTGGTTTTTTTTAAGAACTTTCCTTCAACTCATGCTTCCACATTCTCTAGTGTTCTCATATGTAATTCTCTACAGAAACTGTAGAGGGTGATCATACTCAGCTTTCACATTTCAGAACAATGGTAACCCAAAGGATGGTGCAGTGGAAGTCAGAACCTTTGGGGGACGTTAGTGTCACACATTTGTAAAATTCCAGCATTTTAAGACTGCTGACAAACACTGAAAGCAGAAATTCCTTAAAAAGAGACAATGATAAGAGAATTATAAGCTTTGTCATTTAATTACCCTTAAAATACTGAATTTACTTGAGAGTGCAGCACACCATCATACAGTACATGACAGCAAACAAGATTCTAAATGGTCTCCATTATCAGAACACAAAGCAGAAAAATCTATGCACTGAAATTATGTCAGTGTGATAGACATTTTAAAAAGTTGCAATAATTATTAAAAAGCTTTCAGTAAAAAGTTTAAATACATTTAGGTTTCAAAAGAGTATTTTGTACATTCTGGAAAAATATAACATTTACTTTACATAACTGAAACATAAGTTATATTCTTTGTAGTTTGTAAGCTTCCATTATTCATATATACTCTCATACATTTTCTTTTAATACCTCTTTTTCTCTGGATTGTAAATCTAATGTGAAATTATCACTATTCTGAAGGAAAGCTTGTTTCTGCATTAGTTTCCTGAAAAGTCCATTTGGATTGGCAAGCAGTTCCTCATGTTTTCCACATTCAAGAATTTTACCCTGGCCAAGGACTGCAACAAAATCAGCATTCTGAATAGTAGAGAGACGATGAGCAATGATTAGGACTGTCCTCCCTTCCATCAGTCGGTCCAGAGCTTCTTGCACTAGATACTCATTTTCAGCATCCAAAGCACTAGTCAGAAATGGGAAGCAGAGAAGGGAGAGGAAAATAATTTTTATTTTAAGACAGGTTAGTTTTGCATGCTTTAGGCTTATTTTGCTAAAACTGCAGATCCTTGCCATCATTGCTAAAGATGAACCAATAGAACTGCAGGGAAGTTCCATGAATATGCTTTGTACACATATAAAACTTACAGGCATTACATAGTCTCACAAGCAAAACACATGCATGGAGAAATAACACTAAATTAAGTGGAAAAATGAAATTATACACAAATTAAGTTATACACAAAGGCCTTAATTTAAAATAAAGATTAAAAAATCCCCTAAAAGTAGTATTTTGAGCAGATGTTTTAAAGTTAAGTTACAGATTACAAATTTAACTCCAGAAAAGTGTACCAGCCAGCTTTTCCACTTTTCATAAACTGTTCATCACAGGTCTCCTAGCCAATTCACACATTCTAGAAAGCACATTTATATTTCGGTGGAGAAAAAAAAAAGCTAGATAATTTGTGCAAGGGCATGCAGAGAAAGAAAGAACGCATCCCAGATCTGAGTTTTACATAGAGATAATTTCTAAGTTTCTATTTATTTTTTTTCTTACCTTGTTGCTTCATCTAGCAGAAGAATTTTTGGATTCTGAAAAAGAAAATAAAGTTGATTGTAATGCTGATTATTTTTATCAGTAGAGAACAGGATTCATACATCTTAAAATACCAAGTAAGTCTACTTCATCAAAAAAACCTGAGCATCATTCAAAGCATTACTTTTAAGAAGTCCAAATGCTAAGACAACAAAACATAAACAGCACTCTTCCATATTCAAATTTTCCGAACTAAAGTGGCAGAACACTATGTGCTGGGTTACATCCCTCCTGGATGGGGCTGAAAGAACCCAGCCTCCAGGTGGACAAAAGAAACTTAACCCAGATGGAACTTGGTTCCTTCCCTGCCGAGAGAAGGCGTCTTCTGACTCAAAGGTGGTCTATTCCACTCCCCCTTCCTGTCTAGCATCTTATAAAAAAGGGAGGACCTCTCACTGCTTGCTCTCTTTCCTGCCTCGTGTGCTCGAAAGAACATCGCTGCTGCCGCTGCCTCCTGCACTGACCACGTGGCTGGGGCCCACTTCTTCCAACTGAATCCACTCACATCCAGGGGAATACAAGGACATCCAGGCTTGGGTTTGTATATTTTCCCATTTACCCTCATCCCTTTCCTTTGTGAACCCTCCCTGTTACTGCTATTTTTTTTTTTTTGGGGGGTAGGGGGGTAAAAAAAAAATTCACCTCCTTTACTTCCAAACTGATGCCAGACTATTTTTTTCATGAATTTACTTCTCCTCTCCCCTAATTTTTTTTTTCCTTCCTCCTTGTCCACCTTGCCGGGAGAAAGGGAGGTGGGGAGGAATCTCAAATCTGTTATCATTTGAGATCCTATACTCCAGTCAGAGCTCAAACCACCACACACTATTATCTGATAACTATTTGATAGATACAAACTGAAGTTGGGAGGTAATTTATTTATGCATACAGTTGCAACACTGTAGTCTAAAGTTCAATTTCCTTTTTACTGTTCTCAGTGGATCTTTCACAGAGGCTCAGCTACCCCCTGCTTGCAGTCAGTCTGCCATATGTAACTTTGTCTAGTAACATGAATAACACCTACCAACAAGTATTTCACCCACACATGAAATACATAGTACTGAAGAACTAGCATTTAAGAACTCTTCACAATAATAAAAAACAAAAAGAAAAAAAAATCACCAGCACTGAAATTACTGTGAAGTCTATTCTGATTTATAGTACATAACACAAATTTGATTAAATAGACAGCAAATCCTTTAGACTATCTGGAAACGAAGGGACTCTGCTGCACCCCCAAACACATGTATATCAACTACTCATTCATTTTTTTACAACTTCTGCCCCCAAATAAAGTCTCTGTGCTTTACATCAAATATAACAAGGTTTTCTGTATTTTGGTATTTTAGTATTCATGGTAAAATAGAACTGGTATAATGAAAATTTCCCCATAATCTAGCAGAATTGGACCTGCTAGGATGCTACAGAGATGTCTGCGGCTTAGAGTGAACATAAGCTGGGTTCAGCAAGGCTCAAAACTTCCAGATGAGCATCAGCACCAAACTGCCTTGCTGCAAAGTCTCTATCCAGAAGATCTGTAGAAGCCTCCTTGAATTTGTGCAGCACAGAGCCTGCTCTAAAGTTAGACCCATGCTAATCCTTAAGTAAAAAAATGACACAGTATTGTGCCTGAATGTATCCTGTCCCATACCCAGAACAAAGCCAGGACAGGGCATCTATAGTCCTAGTAAGCTGCAATCCAGAAAAATCAACCCGTGAATGACAGATCTGATGAGTTTACTAGCAGCGCAATCTTAAAGTCTTCCTTCATCTTTGACCTGGTTTTATCAAAGTGAGCCATTATACAATGATTTACCATTAATCTTGGCAAGAACTACTGAAAAATGTTACTGAAAGATAGGAAGAAGCACTTAATGTAAGTAAATTTGCTTTAAACTATTCAGCCCTTTCAAACTTCCTCATTAACATAGAAAATATATTTTTCTTTTTAAAAATGTTTTTCCACCTCTCCCAATTAAAGACCTCCTCCTTTCAACCCTTCCTGCCTCCCTACAAAGTAGTTATACAGCTGCTTGGTTGCTGGCATACCTTGAGCAGAGCTCGAGCAATTGCAATTCGCTGCTTCTGTCCACCTGGGGAAGAAAAGCTCAGTAAATTGAAACAGGAAAACAGATGTGAAGTAATTTTAATTGAATGCCTGTGCTGAAAAGAATTAGGCACATGTACTTCAGTGGGGGGAAAGGGGAAATAAATGGAGATGGAGGTTTTTTAATACTTGGAGAAAAAAAAAAAAAGGTAACAAAAAGTAGAATTTTTATTTCACTATCATCAAGGTTTTTAAAATAAGCAATGTAAAGATGTACCTGAAAGCAAAATGCCTTTTTCTCCAACTACAGTGTCAAATCCTTTTGGAAAATCTCTGATGAAACTAGCAGCATTAGCTATTTCAGCAACTTTCTCAATCTCCTCTGCAGTCACAGTAGAAGGATCCTCTGCACCATAGGCAATATTTTCAGCAATAGAACAGGAGAACAGAATTGGTTCCTGATAAAATTCAAAAACATTACTAATATGGTAGACCTGTAGTTACATGCATATATTGTCTGTATCTCAAATACCATAAATCCCACTAACAAAACCCAGCATCAATTTCTGTTATATGCATACAAATGAATATGTAAAGTTAACTGAATTAAAAACAAACAAATAAAACCACCTTCCCCTAACACCAAAATGGGCAGCGAAAACAAATTAAAAAATAACTTGCTTTTTTACCTGATATAACATAATATAATCCTCAATTCCTAACATTTGAGGAAGAGTTCAGAAAGAACCATTCATCCAAACATCAAAAACCCTCCATTTGCACCTACCTGCATATCATCATTTGCAACAACTGTAATTCTTCTCTAGTACCTACACAGATTTCATGGTGCTTTATGCATTTAATTTAAAGCTTGAAACAGAGGACTGTCAGATAGGGCAGGTGATGTAAAATGGGAAAATGTCTGAAACAAGGTAACTCTGCTCTTTTTAAAATAGAGACATGCTGTGGTATGAACAGTAGAAATCTCCTACTGACAACTCAAGTGGAATACCTATGTTTAAAAAGAAAAATGCTGATATACCCACAGGGAAATAATTTTTGCACCAAAACTTTTGGTGGCATTATTACATAAAGTAGATGTTTTGACATGCAACATATACTAAGTTATCTTTACGCTTTTAACCAGAACATCAACCTAACAATTAAGGTAATATGAAGCATCAGGGGAGATGAGGGAAGATGCACACATATTTTACACGTCAAATAGTTTATTTTTAAGAGACCACTATGTATTTCTAGAGTTTGGGTGTTAGGGAGAGGGCAAGTACAAGACTAAGTGCTGTATTTTCATGCTTTCCTAACTTCCATTAATACAAAATGTGATTAAATCTTAAGCTTTGTGTTACTTTCTGCAATGAATCATAGCTAACATCAAGATGGCCTTAACCTGTACAGTTAGCAACAATGTAATTTCCAGTCTCCAGATACATGACTCTATGATTATGTAATAACAGACTACACAGTAATGGGACTAGCTCCAAATACTTGGTTTTGGAACAAACAGCACAACAGCATAACTTCACAACAGCAGTTATGTTGATAGAATGATTTCACTGAGAAGCAAGATTATATAGCTTTTAAAGGAAGAAAAATGAAGCACAGCTAGCTGATCACACAAAATTATTTCCTTCACTTAGAATTTTTTTTTCTTCCTTACCTGACTCACTGTTCCAATCTTTGTCCTGAACCACAGTGGATTTAACTGACGAATGTCAAAGCCATCAACAGTGATAGTACCTTAAAGTAAGAAACAGTAAAGCCAAGTGTTTCACAAGTACTGAGAAGGAGGAGCAAGAACAGTTGAGCACAATGGCCCCTGGGTAATCACATTACTGGTGGATCAGAAATGCAAAGCTATGCAGGCACCTGACAAGGTAACGGATACATCATTGTTCTATCTAGGGCGTATCCAAGATGCAAAGCATCAACTGTTGTGAATGAAAACAAAACAAAACATACCTGAGATAGGATCATACAGCCTCAGCAGAAGGGATACAATAGTGGATTTCCCTGTACCACTTGGGCCAACCAGAGCCATAACAGAGCCAGCTGGAATGGAAAGGCTAAAATCTTTGAAAATGGATGCTTCTGGACGTGTTGGATATGCAAACTCAATGTCCCTGAATTCCAAAGCACCTCTGAATGTGTCTTTGCCCAATGTGATTCCCTCTGCATGACAAAGAATAAAATACAGAATAAAACCAAGAATCAGATCAGCCTTCCTAGAACTTGCTTTACAGACACCCAATAGAAATATCTATCTCCATGTTAAATCTAGGGATAGCTACAAGCCATAATTCAGGATCGCAGGGGTTATATTTCAGCCATGACTGAATCAGTGTGGCACACCACTTGTTCCTGGATGTAATTTCAGGTTGCTGACCAACAGTGAACCTGTAGGCTACGTAGAGCAAGAGGGAGAATTGCATCTTGCTAGTATCTAGAAATTAGCAATACTTACTTCTAACAAAATTATCTGAATTTTAAAACATATTGTAAACAATTTATTGCCAGTTTTGTCAATTAGGAGCAATTAAATAAACAGCATTATTGAAGGCCAAAGTCCTGTTGACAGAGAACACATGCAGAACGATAAACGTTGTAAATTGCTTATTGCACTTTCATCGGGCCACAAAACACACCTGAAACACCCTCCTCTGAACAAGAGCAGTTCTTTCTCCACTATGTGTTAACTGAGTAGCTTTTAATCAGAGGCTGTCACTGGAATAAAGTTGCTGCTGGGTTTGTTGCATTAATGGACATTTTTTAGTGGGTTTTGGTTGTGTTTGGGGTTTGTTTGTTTGTTTGAAGAGGAAAGTATACTTAAATTCAGGACAACAGCATATTCAAAGACCAATCAGAGACATAACTCTTAGGCAATAGTTCACTGAAAATGAAATTTTGGTTTGTGAAATACTGTATCAAACCATCATGAATGAACAACTGCCAAAGCTAAATACAATCAGCTTCTTTCTGGAACACAGCATTTCATCTAAACCATTATCTTAAAAGAGTATCAGTACCATAAAAAGTTTATAAATAGGTAAGACAAAGAAACACAATTTCTTTAAGCAATGTTAAATCCCAGCAACACAATCCATATAAAACAAACTAATTGGACAGTGGTGCTGCATTCGTGAAGGACAGAGCCTCACTAATGAAGTTTCTAGCGGTTTTGTGAAAACTGGCAATACCAGAGCAACACCTGAGTAGTGTCTGTTCATGCTAAAGACATGCAGCTCAAATCCCTTAATTCTTTTCAGAGGTAGCACACAAGTAATCCCCAACTTGCCATAGCACACATCAATGTTTGGTTAAATGGTAACTGTAGATAGAAAACACAAGACACCTATCAGCAGCATTTCACTAGTCCTGCTGTTCCAAGAGAAAGTAATTTATTTAGCCTTTCCTTTTTCTTAGATTCCCTCCTCTTTTCCAGGCTTTCCATTTAATGGTAATAGCATAGAAAAGACAAAGGCAAGAGCATACAATTTTACTTCATCCTTGACTTTCATCCATGGACATACACATCAGAACTTGTTTGTTAGGTAAAATCACAACGGTCTGTAATCTTCTCTTTAGGAAAAGAAATGCACTTGCTTAATCCTGTGCTAGCAGCATAATCCTTACTATTACCAAAGTAACAAGTAATAGTTTACTGGTATTCTCAGTTACAGTTATTGTACAGTCTATTCCATGGCTTGCAACACTGAAATCTACTGCAATACAGGAAGGACTGTTACCACAAGTCCTTCCTCGATCTATTACTGTAAAAGTATTTAAAAGCTATATGTGATTATGCTGTTCTTGTTTAGATTCTACATGCAGGGGAAAAAAGACATTATCATTTATTCCCAAGATATTTGCTGTTACCAACAGAAGCTGGAGTTAGGTGAAAAATGAAACCTAAAGCAGCTAAGAGAACAGATGTTTCAGTTTGGACAGTAGAGAAATAATCCCTTGTCTTTATTGCCTGATAAGACAGAAATCAGCTATAACTGGGGTTTAAGACCGAGGTTTATATCCTTTCCTATGTATTTAGTTTATACTGAAAGGAAACTTTAAAGAAGTTTTCTGCAAACCCATGCTACATGGACAAAGTCTGAAACTTTGTCCGATTTAGATTCTGTTTATAAAAAATGTTTTCTAGATGTCAGTATTGGTGTGATTATGTCATTCAATACCTGCAGTGGGAAAGTCAGCTCTGCTCCAGTACTACTGCTTACTCTCCACTGGTACCACTGTGCTATATTCCATTTCTTAACAACATACAGAGCTGGTAAACACTCATGTACAATTTTTACTTAGTGGAATGCTAATTAAATAAAAGAGCAATTCACTTATAAAGTACCTTCTACAAGCAGCTCACTGAACTACTTCAATGGATACTGGCAAATGCTGTTTATAGAAAATATACTCAGTACTGGAAGGCATTGTCTAGCTTCCAAACAATAAAGCTGTAAATAAGGTGTTGCTGGCAATATGTTTTTATTTCCTATAGTTAAATATTGTTAAATATGGTAACATATTTAATTACACTATTAAAATAAATACGCTTTTCAAACTTATTAATATTTAATTTTATATTTCTTTAAATGGTACTATTTTAAAATAAATATTTAAAAGGCAGATTTATAGATGAAGTTTGTATATCTTCTTTTGGGGATCTGACTCCAACATCAGCAACCTTCCATAAAAGCAAACCCATAAAAACCTAACACTTCTCAAAGACCAGCACATTATCTAAACATACTGATAAAAACAGATTTGATTTCAGACTCACAAAACTACCTTTAGGCTTAAAGCAGCCCATGAAAAGAATTCTGATATGAATTACTGATCTGACACAAAAATTGCTTGTTTCTCCATGCACTTCCAACAATGTCAAACTTGATCAATAAAGGACATTACTTCCCCTTCAAAACTTTGTTGTTTGTGGTTTTAGAACATTGCAGCTATATGAAAATTATGTCCATGTTACCAGGTCCAACACTACACACATCAAACTAGGAGAGACAGCCTAGCATGGCAGGCTGCTCATGAAGCAAAACACCTGTAGCTCCCTTACTCATAAGTGAATTAGGTAAGCCATGTGATAGCCATGTGCCTTTCTTTAAAAGGGAGAAATGTAATGTGTGCAAATCATTCAAAAAGCTGTACTTGCACATCCACGCTTTCTCAAGAAGCAGGGCTCCCCACCTTAGCTAGATCCTTCCTTCCTTTAATTCCCCAGTCATGCCTTAATCCCCCACTTCTATGGCAGAAGAACTCAAAAAATTCAGCTTGGCATGTGCTGCTGAAAGGCCTCAAACTGTCTGTGCTTGCAAGTAAGATTTGAAATCAATATGCCTTGCTCAGGAATGGTTTTCACTGGATCACTATGAATCATTTAAATGTGAGATACTCTCAATGAAATGAAAACACATGGCTTTGAAAGCTTCTCCTTCAGATAGATAATTTCTTAGCCATTAGAGATAAGCATAGTAAACAGTTTTTGGGAAATATGAGATCCAGCCACTTCAGAGCTCCTCCCTCCCCTGCTTTTGCCTCCTTCCATTCTAAACCTGATCCAAGAGAAAGTGGTGATGACATCAAAGAAATATTCCAGGAAGCTAGAAATGAGCATGTCCTCAGCCTTGTACCTTTGAAAGTAATACACTGTTTGATTAAAGAACAAAGAAATAAGAAACACCAAATTTTCAGCTTCTGTTAAAGGAAATTTTTATCATCTGTCTCATAGTTAGGAAAAGTCAGAAGAATTACCACTGTATCTAGTTTCTTTAAAAAGAATGCAAATCAGTACTACCTTTAAGTATTACACACATTCTTCTGATGTACCTGTGAACAGTAAGAGAAAAATCAGCCTGAAAATACTGACAAACCAAGGACCCACCATTAAATGGAAGTTGGGGCTTCCTTTCAATAAGTTCCCATAGACGTCCACCAGCACCGAGTCCTTTCATTAGCTCAGAATAAAAGGAACTCAGACCTAAACAAAAAGCAGAACAGTATTATGCATCCATACAGAATGAAAGACATAGGAGACATAAAACTTGCATTATGATGGCATCCAAGTCATCCGAGTGCCAGGTATTGCACTTTGCCTACAACAACCCCAAGCAGCACTACAGGCTGGGGTCAGAGTGGCTGGAGAGCAGCCAGGCAGAAAGGGACCTGGGGGTGCTGGTTGATAGTAGGCTGAACATGAGCCAGCAGTGTGCCCAGGTGGCCAAGAAGGCCAATGGCATCCTGGTCTGCATCAAGAAAGAGTGTGACCAGCAGGAACAGGGAAGTCATTGTGCCCCTGCACTCAGCACTGGTTACGCTGCACCTCGAGTACTGTGCCAGTTCTGGGCTCCTCAATTTAAGAAGGACATTGAGACTCTTGAATGTGTCCAGAGAAGGGCAACGAGGCTGGGGAGAGGCCTCCAACTCAAGCCCTACAAGGAGAGGCTGAAGGAGCTGGGGTTGTTTAGCCTGGAGGAGAGGAGGCTCAGGGGTGACCTCATTGCTGTCTACAACTACCTGAAGGGAGGTTGTAGCCAGGAGGGGGTTGGTCTCTTCTCCCAGGCAACCAGCACCAGTACAAGAGGACACAGTCTCAAGTTGTGCCAGGGGAGGTTTAGGCTGGAGGTGAGGAGAAAGTTCTTCATGGAGAGAGTTGTTAGCTGTTGGAATGTGCCCAGGGAGGTGGTGGAGTCACCATCCCTGGAGGTGTTCAAGAGGGGATTGGACATGGCACTTGGTGCCATGGTTTAGTAGTCATGAGGTCTTGGGTGACAGGTTGGACTTGATGATCCTTGAGGTCTTTTCTAACCTATTGATTCTGTGATTCTGTGCATGTACACATACACACATTTACTTGGTTTATGCATGAACCTCTATGCCAAGTTACCATCATCACAGAGAAAAAATCCACTCTGAACTTTTCATCACTAGCATTGAAACATCAGATATGCAGGGTATCTTTTACTCCACTGCACTATCAAACATATTAATTTGAATCCTAGCTAGTCTCATTTGAGAGGTACCAGTAAGCCTCAGTCACCATTCTTATTTCTATCTGTAAAACAAATAATTCCAAACAAAAAACAGAAGAAAACTTTGAACGTTAGGTTTGTTTATACTTAAAAGCATAGCAGCTCCTTTTTCATTCATCTGTCAGGAAGAACAGCATCCAGCTCTAGAGAAATAGCCTTGCATATGACCAACTATTTTTTTTAAATTGTTCAGTAGAGCAGAGCACTTTGAATGCCCTTCTTTGTCAGACAGGGTTATTCTATTAAAGGGGAGCCTGGCTGAGTCTGCCACAGCAGAGAGAGGGCACAAAACCAAAGGCTGAGCTGAAGCTTGTGAAGCTGTGTAGGGAATGGGCAATGTAAAGAAATGTCTTCCACTCAGCACGATTTTCAAACATTACTGGAGAGAAAGCAAAAGCTAAGGACAAGGCCTGCATATACTACTGGGTTGTAGCTCTTAGCAGCTGTGTGAATCAGTTTGGAGATGGATTGACTGAAAGGCTTTGCAGATGAAACAAACACAGAAACCTACCTAAAACAAAAAATGGAGTAAAGCATGCATATAAAATGTTTTATTCCTTCATTTTTTCTATGTTTTTCAAAACAGAGTAACCCATTCCAAAGTCTCTGAATTCCAACAGAATAAACCACTTCTACCTTAAAACATGTATAGTGTTGAGTGATTTTAGGAGGGCCTAAACCCAAAGATATATTGAAATAGATTTACTAGTTTATTCTTGCAGAGTAACAAATTGAGCACAAGATGATGAATCTGTAAGTGTAGACAGGGCATTTCATCATGCTGCTGCTAAGGACTATCTGAAAGCTTCCACCACAAGGTCCTAGCCATGGTAAGAAACAATCTGCTTGGAAAAAAGAGCCAAATCACCTACATTCTAGAGCAGGGCACAGGGCATGGGGCACACAGAGTGCCTTGAAACTGAGACACTTAAGGCTACAAATTCACAACCGATCACAAAAAAAGCATTCCCTAATATGGACAGCAAATACTAATCAGAAATTTTCTTTTACATTTTTGTAATCTGTGTTCAGTGTTTGGTAGAAAACGCAAGCAAACTGTTACAACAAAAAGAGGCAAAGTCCCAAATTATACAGTGAACTTCAGAGTTCATTACATGAACTCCTGTATGTATTGATGACATATACCAAGCAGACTTGACACTTCAAAGATTTATATGCCTTGTAGGTATCAAGGAAGGCAAGCCTTTTGTGGCAAGACACCTTTACTTCAGAGCATTCATGAGAATGAGCACTGTGCAGAACTATATTCTTAAATAATCTTAAGTAGAATTAAAAAAGATGTTTTTATATAGAATAAAATTTAATTCAATGAATTTTATCAGTACTTCTAACTTTTTCATTTATTTAATTTTCCCATGTTACAACATGGGAACATGTCCCAACAGAGAGGTACCTCTCTGTTGACCAAACTTGGATGATTTAAGCAGAGAAGGAAGGGGTTTGGTGGAATGAGTGCCACTGGAATTTTAATATTCAGGGAAGGTGGTTTTGTGAATTTTGCCCTCAGGCACATCCTTGAGCTTCCCACGGTATCAGGCTTAGTCTTAGAAGAGTACAGACAAGCCACATTGCCCTACCCATCTATCAGAAGCAACAGACATGTTTTAAAGAGGAACCCTTCCAATCAATTGTGAAACTTCAAAGTACCTTATCTTCATTTCTGCCTGCATGCAGTAGCAAAGACTGCTCTGTCAAAAAGACAAACTGTTCCTGGGACAGTAGATTACAGAGTCTGAACTTCAAGGAGGAATCAGTCAGTAAGGAAAAACAAAAGGTTAGCACCAGAGTGTAGTGTTCTGCTGTCACTATGTTCACTCTTCCAGCTCATGATACTCTATACTGAATTACTTCTAAATTCTACATGACTTTCTAAAAAGAGTTGTTTAACAGACCTGCAAATTTTGTGAAAAACGTAGTAGCAGTATGATCTCTTCACACAATTTGCTGAGTATCTTCATTTAGATCCAAAGATTAAAGTAATATGTATCTGTCACACACACAGAAAAAAAAAAACCTTCTATATTCCTTTGGGAAAATGGAAGGCTTATATTAAGTTCTGTGTTGTTATTTTCAGTAACTCTTCAGAAAAGAAAAAAAAGAGTATGTCTTAGGCAGATCACTTGGAAGAAACTTTAAGAAAGCCAGATCTTTTAAGAGATTCTTCCCTCCCACTTCCATACTGACTGTAATGCTTTGAAGTGAAGAAAATCTCATTTTTTATTCCATACCTCCAATGCTTATTCCAACCCAGAAAGCATACATTAGGAAAGATGAGAGTTCTCCAACTGTCATGTAGGCACTGCCCATGAGTAATCCTCCTTTGTATAAGACTGAAAGGACAATTAAGTTTCCAGACAGACCAGTCTAAGGAAAAAGAGGAAAAGGCAGATTTTGTCAGATACATCTTAAATTTCATACTCTACAAAGCTGTTTCAGCATTTTTCTTCTAATAAACAAATTTCCATATGAGTACCTAGAGTTTTGGAGAACTAACTAAAATTTACATAAATCCAATTTGAAAACAAACAAAGCCAATAGCTACAGATATCCAGTGGCACTACACAGCACTATCCAACAAGCGTTCAAAAAGCAAGAATTTTTTTTTTTTCACCCAAGATGGGAAGGAACACCAAACATTATTCTCAACTGTCATTAAAGGAGGAGAGTTGTCAGTCTGCAGTTATCTTGTAGTTTTAGAAAACTATTAAGCAAACTCACTGCAAGCTGTTATGGAAAAATGCTATCCCACCCTCCCACCCCTACCTGCACACTCCCCAGCTTCCTTGGCATTGATACACTTTTTATCAGGAAGCCAAATCTGTAAAATGCTAAGGGTGAGGGATGGTTTCCACTGTTTTAGTTCCCTGAATAGGAGGTATAGGCTCAAATAAACAGTACCTAGTTATGGAGTGTGGGGCAGAAATAGAGGCTTAAACTGGCTATCTTAAGGTGCAGTTTCACAGCAATTTAGACTGACTTAAGTCCAGTCTTCCTGCAGTTTTATGTAGGTTCAACTTACATTCAATTAATTGATTTGTAGATTTTTAAGAACCCTCATGAATTTTAAAATTACATTTGGCATAACATGGTTGGTTTACACTTACGGCTCCGAAGAAGCCTGCTCGAGCTAGTGCCTCTTTTTTAGCCAGCTGTAGCACATCATCAACTTTATTTGTATACTTTGCCATTTCAGCAACTTCTTGCCCAAAAGCTCGAACTGTTCTTATGTTTCCAATACGTTCTTCAGCTAACTACATTGAAGCAAAGAACAAAACAAATACACACAGACACACAATTGGGAATGTTCAAATTATAGAACATTTGCAATTTAAACCACTGGGAAATTTCTCATGCGGTCCTTTCCCCAGGCTTATACTAGAATTAGACAAAGTTAGAAACAGACACTGTGAAGGTCTTACAAAAAAAAAAAAATCGAAAGTCCCCTTCGTGAATAAAAGTATGATATAAAAAAAAAATATTATTTTCCTTCTACGCCCCATTCAACCTGAAAATCTGAATGAAACACTAGAATTGCTTGTTCATGTGAATACAGGCACGAGCTTCCCCTCCGTACAGGATGAGGCAGAGAAACAAAAGGCTGATCTTTCTACACAGCCAATTTACAGGAGTCCTACAAAGGACATCAAGTTTAAAACAGCCAGCAATTGAGGCTTTTTTCACTAGATCTTTCCTAATTACATTTATGCGCTTTTTAATGATGTCTCTCCACCCCTCAGGTTGCTATCTCTACTATTCTCTAGTAGTGCTTTGCAATATTTCAGTACAGTCAGCAAACACAGTGAAGGCCCCTCTATAACAGCCTCTTTAGAAACAAGTTTATTCTACTTTATTCCCAAGTATCTGGGTATTCCCCCAAAAAGTTTAAGAAATGTCAAGCCTCATAAACTGTGGAGGAGTTTCTTGTGGAGCGAGGACATGGACTAATGTCTGTGAGCAACCCATGCTTTAACAACAAAACAATGCCTTCCTTTGAGGATCTGGAGGAATAGAAGAAGAAAGTAAGAACTGTCTACGTGATAGTGGAAAGATACATTTATGAATCGAGGACAGATGCAAAACTGCAAGATTATCTACAAGGGGAGGTGCTGACATCCAGTAATTGAACCAATCATATTTTATGTGAATTAGACACCCTTATGGAGTATTATAAAAGCTGTATTGTTGTTAAGTAAAATTGGAGAATAATGACCTTAAACCATATTGGTATCGTGTCGTTTCTCCCTGGTGCTCTCTCCGACAATAAACATTAAAGAGCTGACAATAAGGTCAAACATCAAGGATTCATTCCAGAGAAGGCTTTGCTAGCAAAATTTTGTTAAAAGATGGATCCATATAAGAATGCTTCTGACAACCATAAAATTAAAATCACAATTAAAAAAAAAAATCAAACCCAAGTACACATTTACACAGTGCTTCTTAGGTTATTTTTTTTTTTTTATGCTATCACAAAGCTAAAGCCTAACCTCCTTACCCTTTCCTACATTTCCAAATTCTCAAGGCCTGGTACCTCCACATTATATTGTTATGGACAACCAAAGATCCGTGAGTATGTGTAACTGATATTTACCTTTCATACTACTCAGGTGCAAAAATACAGAAGGCTGAGCATGGCTTAGGGCAATGAACAGTACAATTGTCTTCAGAAGATCTGTAACTTCAGAGATATTAACCTAAATGCACTAGAACAAGTTTGAAGTTAACTAGAAAGCCTCTGTTAAAAGATTACCTGTGTTGCTTCTGCAAGAGAATCTTGGGTCATTTTAGTAAGTTTTCGCAAGTATCTTCCATAAACCACAGCCAAGACAGCCAAGGGTGGCACAACACTCAGAACAAATGCAGCAAGGCTGGGAGACACAAAAAACTGGAAGAAAAAGGTATGTGTAAGATATTAATGTTCAGATTAAAAAAAACACAACGGAGTGCTGAAGTGCAACCTCTCTCACTAGAATTTTCTACAACTAGTAGCATTGTAATTTAGTGCTGCCATGCTTTCATTTATGTTTTATTTCTTCCAGGCAAAATGTCTATTCCTCCACAGTATTTGGGATATATCCCATGGTTAGAACAAAGGTTTATAAGCAAAGCAATCTGGATTTCATTTTGAGCTTTCTCACTGGTTTTGTGTGTGGTCTTAGACAAGTATCTTAAGGTACCAGTAAAGAGGCCTACCAGGAAGTCTCTTGTGGATGCTGGAAGACATAAACTGTTACATAGTTTCTAAAGTGCTTCACAAGTTTTAAACAGATGGTGTAATACAGAGAGTTTAAGTAGAGAAACACTGTATGCTACTGGGTAACCAAGGAGCAGTTGGAGATGCCAGTGCTCCGTAGCACCCACAAATGCTCACAGCCTGGAATAAGGGCTTTATTTACTTCTGCAAAACCTTATCACTCTTAACAATCATCATCAAATCTTCTAAATATGTTCTTTTAATAAGATTTATTGAAATTAATGTGCTTTCATTTCATCTTACTTTTTGTATTGAAAACAAACAAACAAAAAATCCAGAAAAATGAAAGACAGTTAACTGACAGGCTTCATAATTATTTCATAATAATCTCTTCTTTCTGGGCAACTTTTTTCTAGTTCACCTTTTAACACTGTACCATGGAAGCATTTTAAAGCACTATACTTTATATAGAGTTATTCCATTTAATCTATGATAAGAGAGGACCTTATTTTCTATTTCCTTAGGTACAGAAAGCCATAATTCTTATCAGTGACAAAGTATTAAAATTTTAAAGCTGCATAGTGGAAACACTTAACAGTTTCAATAACATCAGTATTGGAAACATTTTTATAATAGGACTTTCTGCTATCTGTTTTTAACTTCAGGTAGAAAGCAGAGATTACCACATCTTCATTTAAGATAACTGGCACCAACGTATCTTTTCTCAGATAGGCATAACAAAATGCCACAAAACCCACCCAGGGAAGTCAGATTTTCATGTAAACCAACTGATCACCAGGGAGTATGAACTGATGCACTACACTGAAGCCTTCATTACCACCCTTCCTACCTAAATGTGTTCATTACTGATGGCCACAAGCAGAAAGACTAACATTTGTAAAAATCCTCAGCTGTAATTTGATACTGTGTTGCCTTTGCTCACTAGACTTTAACCAGAATCAACCAACTTCAATGATTCTTACATCAGTCCCTTCACACTCTATTTTAACTACAACCATGGGGATATTATCTCTAATTTTAATTTCTTCAGTAAAAACAAGAGATAAGCCATTTGCTTACTGCACTTTGCTTGATAAATTGAAGCAGCGACACTAGTTCACTGCTAACTTCATTCTCCGTATCGTGGATTGTAAATAAACATCAAGTGGCTGTACGCACATCATCTATCGCAATGCAGTACATCCAAGTTATTGGAAATAATCAGAGAAATACACTTGTATCCAACAACGCACAACAGTTTCTGGACTGAATCACATTCACCAATGCGCTACTGAACAGAACTAAACCAAACTTGAAACTACAAGAAGTGGCAAGTAGGGAAGAGACCACCATACCATCATTCCAACCCCCACAGATGCTTGTGCTCCTGCTCTGAGGCCATCTGAAAGGTTTTCAGTTACTGAACGGCCCAAGAGGGCTGTATCTGACGATAAGCGGTTTATCAGCTCTCCTGTTCTGGTCTTATCAAAGAATGCGGTTTCTTGCTTCAATATAGAGGAGAACATGGTTGTTCTCAAACGTTTCACAATTCTTTGTCCTGTCAGAAACAGAAGTCAGTCAAGCACAGTGCACAAGACTTTATACACTGACAATATAAAAACATCACAGGATTACACAGCAGCAAACAAGTCACGTTTAATATACCAGAAGAGACAGAGCTTTAAAGTGTCGCATAACAGCAAATAAAAATGAACAATTATTCAGCACACTTTGCACTATTAGTTTACCTTTGATCTGGTGGAAAGAAAAAGCTACTGATTCCAAGAGGATCTTTCAGCCAGCACCAAGAATTTATTTCAGATCATTAGATATCCTGACTCTGTGGAAAAAGATGACCTTCAGTCATCTTTTGCTTCTGGTTTTACCTGCAGTCTGCATGAGGTAGACACGTGTAGCATTAGCAGCAGCACCACAGAAAAAGATTCCACTCAGCAAGGCACACAGGCTGGTCAGGCTGTCAGTGAAGTCTTCACTGGGATTTGTATAAATAACATCAATAACTTTCCCCAGAAAAAAAGGGGCCGACATGGTTATGACACTGGAAACTGTCAGAAAGCCAACAGCAGCTGCAAATCAACAAGGAAAAAGGAAAGGGAAATTACTATGAATTTGCAAGATCATTAATAGTACATATCAACTAATTTTCACCTGAAATTCCTATTAAGCTTTTGAGTGCCAGTATTAAGTAATCAGTCATCTTTCAGACCCAGTTCTGAATGGAGTATTTTAGGCCCCTGTATAAATTAACATAAGCAAGACACATTTTTAGATCCTGAAAGCCACTGTACACAATCACAATCCTGAAACTGCTTCCCATCTAACCTTCCACATCACCATCCAAAAGGTTAACTTTTCACAGATTGTCATCCTTAGAGAGCATTAACAGTTAAAATTTTTCTGTATCTCACACACAACCCTTCAACTCTTGGTTTGGCTTTTATTATTGATACTTGTTACTGTATTAAAGCTTCTAATTATCCATTTCTGAGGTAGCAACTGACTGAAGTAAATATCCAATCTGAGATTTGTCTAAAACATGAAATTTTACTAGGGGGAAAAAACCCAACAGAAAAGCATCTGATTTACTCTTGACCTGCAAAATTTATGCACATTTGTTTTCTTTTACTCTTTACTATCATTCATCTAAAAGAAAAGTAGCATGTTTGAATTAGAAATACATTTGCTAATGAGCAAAGCTCTTGAATTCCACTTTTAAGACCACCAGTGGAACAACCTGTATAAATTTGATACTGTATCACAGAGAGCAGGACAACCCCACTGCATCAGGACTTAGCTTTTTCAAGTTTGATCTGCAAAGATACTTCTTTTGTCAAGAACACAGCTTGATTCTAAAAATGCAAGCCAAATTGGAAGGCTTGATAGCTAAAAAAAACCATCTTAATTCAAAATTGACCAAATGATGTGAAAACCAGTGAACCGCATCAATAATGTAATTTGCATAAGACACTGCACAGAAAATTCTGAACTTGCCCAAGTTTTACTTCTATTCTACTGAGCTTCTTGTGCTCCTTCTATGATGAAGACAGCAGAGAGCCTCCCAGCAGCATGCTGCTGTAAACAGTATTTCTAACATCTGCCACAGATGATTTGATGCGAGTTACCACCTTGTCACACACGAAAAACACATACCTGCCACTGACTGAAGCAAACACTTCTCTGCACCTTCACTGCAGTGCCCCAGAGCAGTCCTGAGAGAGCTTCACACACTGGCCAAATAAGCTCTATTCTTGCCATTGCATCCAACCTACAGGCTGCACTTCTTAGCAAGATTTGCCTGTGATCTTTCTGTTGTGTTACACTCAGGCCAGCAAGCATGTGAAAGATAAAGGACTTGGATCTTTAACTTGAAGATACAGAAACTATGAGAAGCCACAGAGGGAAAGGTAAGACTTCCTACTGCAAACTTGTGTGATCCATGCCACAGACGAGTATTATTTGACTATAAAACTTTGTAAAAATGAGTGACCTTGCTAACAGGCTGGCTGCGTTGGTGTATTCAAGATGGTAAGCAGCAGGGAAAATTTCAGCAAAAAACAGGTCATCTCCTGTCAGGAAAAGCTAGCCTATAAAGCAGCTGGAGATAGTCAAAAGCATTGCTTATAAGCACAGTGCTGCATAACAGCTCAGTTACCACTAGGTACAGATAATTTTTCAATTATGGATGGAACTGGACTTATGAACTACATACATAAACATTCACTGAAAGAAGAAGACTGTATAGCTAAAAATCCCATATGCCTCTATCTAGTAGTACATCTCTCCTTGGATTTACCCTCGGGTCTACCTCATTCAAACCAGCATGGGTTTCACTGTAATTACTTCCAATGGTCTTAAGGGAACCAAAACTAAACACTAGGATATAAACTGAAGCCTACCAAATTACTTAAACATTAGATAAAGTGTCAATAATATATCAAAACAATGCAGTCCTGAAGACACATTAACTAGATCATAGAACCACAGAATGGTTTGGGTTGGAAGGGACCTCTGAAGATCATCTAGTCCAATTCCCCCTGCAGTACACAGGGATATCAACTAGATCAGGTGGCCCAGAGCCCTGAGGAGCTTCACCTTGAGCATCTACAGGTATGGGGCCTCACCCACTTCTTTAGGCAACCTGTTCCAGTGCTCCATCACCCTCACGGTAAAGAAATGGTTGCTAATATCCAATCTAAATATACACTTCTGTAGTTTCAAACCATTAAATTGATCACAGAATCACAGAATTAACCAGGTTGGAAAAGACCTTCAAGATCATCACCCAACACCATCTAATCAGCTAAACCATGGCACTAAGTACCTCATCCAGTCTTATTTTAAACACCTCCAGGTGGTGTGACTCCACCACCTCCCTGGACAGCCCATTCCAATGGCAAATCATTCTGTGAAGAATTTCTTCCTAACATCCAGCCTAAACCTCCCCTGGCGCAGAGACTGTGTCCTCTTGTTCTGGTGCTGGTTGCCTGGGAGAAGAGACCAGCCTCCACCTGGCTACAGTCTCCCTTTCAGGCAGTTGTAGATGGTAATAAAGTCTCCCCTGAGCCTCCTCTTCTCCAGGCTAAACAATCCCAGCTCCCTCAGCAGCTCCTTACAGGGTTTGTGTTCCAGACCCCTCACCAGCTTTGTTGCCCTTCTCTGGACACATTCGAGCAACTCAACATCTTTCTTGAACTGAGGGGTCCAGAACTGGACACAATACTCAAAGTGTGGCCTAACCAGTGCTGAGTACAGGGGCAGAAGACTTCCCTGCTCCTGCTGGCCACGCTATTCCTGATACAGGCCAGGATGCCATTGGTCTTCTTGCCCACCTGGGCACACTGCTGGCTCATGTTCAGCCTACTGTCAACCAGTACCCCCAGGTCTCTTTCTGCCTGGATGCTCTCCAGCCACTCTGTGCCCAGCCTGTAGCTGGGGACATGGGGATGTCATTCGTAATTTTACCTGTCTTTATTAATTTAATCAGAAGTCACATACAAAATAACACTCACTTTGATTATACTGGCGGAATGACTAGAATATAACACAGATGCTAAAGCTGTTGCTCTTTTTGTTTATTCTAAACTGCTGACTAATTGAAGAAATAGGAATCAGCAAACATTCGTGCTGTCTCCTCATTTGAAGAGCTGACATTGTGATAAATGGCTAAAGGGAGGAGCACAAGGTGTTCATCAACCAGACACTTCAGTGATGCTGAAAGTTGCTACTAAAAAGGCCAAAGTATACTTTAGAGCATTAGTTCCACGCAGCTTATTCTGTTAGTGATGTTTTGTATAGCTTTAGGTTAGGTATGATGACTGTGTTTTTCTTTCTTCATTGAAGTGAATTCATACATGGTATCTGGACTGCACCAATAAGAGTTTGGAGAAATCAAGTTGCAGAGCATGGCTGTGGGATAGAATTAAACAAGAGAGATAACAATACCTTTAATATGTCAAGACCAAGACCAGTTTCTAGGGTTTGGATGGCACAATGAGACACCAGCACAGAAGCAGTCCCTGAAATGTTAGCTGGTTGGATCTCATGCTCAGAACACTTACACAATGCAACTTGAGGAAGAAGTCTATCACTTTGAAGAAAACCTACACTTTGAGTCATAAGGTGTTCTGGATTGACATGTATCACCCTCAGTAGCTCCTCAGTCAGGCATCTATGATCAGAGGACAGACCTGCGAGGAGTCTTTTGCTATGGAGCAAATGAAATACCAAGAGTCTTTGCAGAGTAGGCTGTAGAGGGTTTGTCAGAAAAGCTTTCAGAAAAGGTATTTAACAACAGAAATGTACTTCCAGGCAGAGCAGAATACAGTGATTTGAGGAAGTCCTAGAAAGGGAGGAGCAAATAAGACCGCCACTTCACACAGGAAAGAATGAAGAGGTAGCAATGCGTACAGCCTCACAGGAGGCTCATGCAGAAACATGTAAAAGACCTGCTTGAAAGCAAAGATGGAAGCTTGTCTCTGTAAGCAAACATCGTCACTTTCTCTTAAGATGGTATCTCTATTTACAAGTTGTTATTATCAATACAATCAGTAACACAAAATAGTCTTTAAGACACTCAAAACCAGGTTGTCATAAACAGGCCTGTTTAAGAATCCATTGACTTTTTTTTTTTTGGAAAACATTTGGAGAACTCATCAACACATAAAATGTAAAAGCAATTAAGAGTTCAGTTGGAGATACTAGAAATTCAGAATTCCTTTCAACAAAGACAAAGTATTTGAAAATTTCTATTGTATTTTCTCATAAGTATTTTTTAAAAAATCGGGTAAGTTTCTAACGACCAGATGTTGCACAATAATAAATTAATCGAAGGCTTTCAGGAGAGAATCAAGCAGGATTTTGTTTTGTTTATTTGGGTTTTTTGTTTTGTTTGTTGTTGTTGTTTTTACCGTGCATTTAAAATTAAAGCATTTAAATTTGTTCGTATTTATCTTGTGTATAAGATGGTCTTTATGTCAGACCAATCTAGCTATGTGAACTTGAGAAGTGAATCCAAACTTTGGACAGAAATTCTCTAGCTACTGGGTGACAGCACAGAAACAGCAGGGTTTACAAGGCTGGAGTTCCACCCAGGTTCCAAAGAGAAGGGTATTCCAGTGCCTGTAAGACCCTCCTCTGCTCCCACTAGTTTCTTTTCCATTATTCACACTACAGAATTTATTTGACTCACTGTCAAGGTTAGAATGGGTATATCAAATCTGATTTTTCAGAGAGATGACATTTATCCAAGTTTAAATTATTTTTTAAATAGAACAGGGAGGGAAAGCATATCCTTAACAGTCTGTGGATTACCTGCTGATGTTCAAACTCATGTTACAAAGTTGGAAGAGCAAAATTTTCAAAATTAAACCATTTAAATGTTACTGCAAACTACATACATACTATCTGCCCCATTTAATTTCCTAAAGTAATGGAAATTTTTAAAGATACTCCTACTCAAGTACTTGTACAAGCTGGCATTTCGGAAGTATAAATTACTATACCCATTACTTTCTAGTGGCAATACTCACAGCTGATGTGTTCTACATATCTATCTGCATCTTGTACAAAAAAATTCAAGTTGCTCACTACCCCAATCAAATGAATTATTAAAATAGTTTCTGAACTACATTACAAAAACTACACCTAAAAATTTAGGTAGTCTTAGGTACACCATTTAAGTTTTTTTTAAATTGCCTTTCTTTAGGAATTGTTTGATAAGCAATTAGAAACTACAAAAGATAAATCTACAGCAATCCCATACTTCTCGTTCAAAGATGACAAAGTACATCACATGGTGTAAATTTAAAGCTTATGAATAACGCAGTGCTCTTCTGATTGCATGGCAAATTTTAACCCATAGGAAAACAGTTATTACAAATTATGTCCAAAATTCTAAAATGAAATTATGAAACATTTCTCTAGAGAAGACGTGTACAAAACAAATCTTACTCAGTGTGCAGGCAATGTTATACAGGGAAAGACCACAATTTGCTACTGGATTAAAAATTTCAGAGTTCTTTGCACTTATTTTACAACTGAATAGAACTATTGTTTCCTTCCAGTGTGGTCTGCACAACATGCAACAGACAGATTCTCACAGGGACACACAAGGAAGCAGGAGGAAATAAAAGGGATCTTTTTGAACAGGCATTTTTGTGGCCTCACACAGAGAGCAGGATTTAATAATTTCAACAATGGTCCTGTCCTCTTCCCTGGGAACTTAATTTAACTGAAGACACAGGTTTACCTGTCCTGACTGCACAGGACCAGCCAAAGAATTCCTAAATCACTTCCCACCTTTGTTAAAACATGGGAGGTATTACAGAATTTGCAAACTCCTAATTTCACTGCACAAAACTGTGGCCACTAACAGTGAATTCCCATCATAGTATTTAGCCATCTTTTTACCACTACGAACAGCATGTTTAACACGCATGTTCTGTTTAAAATGTATATGCAGCTCTACCCAACTCTAGAAGTAATGAGATTAAACATATTTCACTGACTTTTTTGGGGGGCACTAAGTCATTTTCACATTTAACAGACTTTGGAGGTTCAGAACCTTGTTCTACGAGAAGAGTATTTTAAGAGGTGCTGCGAGCACACCACTTATTCCTGAGGCAGCAGATGGTGAAAAGGCCCCGCAAAAAACACAATGCAACCATCTTTTCTGGTGCCAGTCACAACCACAGCAGGTCACCTGCACCTCTCCAGATGACTCCATCTCCCCACCACACCAAGACAGGCGATCTCAGTCTTGCTCAACTTGCTCATAAATCATCCCCTGCTCCCCAGGCCCCTATTGTCATTACTGCAACTACTTCACTTTTTGTGACCGTGAATTTCAATGCACAACTGCAACGAACAGAGTATCAGGACTTGTGCTAAATGGAATCATGAAAAAGGTAGGTATCACTTCACTCCAGAATAATAATGCTATACATCTATGTTACCAACTACTGGTTATATAAAATGCGAAAGATCTGGAAGAGCTCAATTTTCTTGCAGAGCAAAACAGCCTGTAAGCTTCTGAAGGGATCCCACCCTGTTTGTTTACCAGTTATGTGAACCTGAAGAGGAAATTAAATGCTTTACCGTCAGTTCATTGTTTCATACAATGAAATCATTAACCTTCCTCTTTCTTTAAATGCAGTAAAATGTGAGATTCTGAGTCTGTGATTACTACTTTCTCAGTACCAAGTCGCAACGGAACAAAATGCAACATTATTTTAACATATTTCAGATACAACTGGCAGATGTGATTTCCCTACAACCACCTACAAGGCATTTTACCCATATGTGTTATTCCTTCACTCTATAATGACCAAAAATATTTTGTTAGCTTTTCCATCCTCCTACTCAATTACAACTTAGCAACAGAAGTTTTCCTTTAAGTAGGGTGTCAATAAAGAAAAATTTTATATGAATTTGCTCTTCTCCCTGAAGCAAGACTAACAGAACGCTGAAAAGAAATTATTGCACTTGTGTATTTTTTTATCCTCATTATCTGATACCACGTTGTTTTGTTGGTATTTTTTTTTAACTTTAACTGAGGCCATTTTTTTATCTCAAAAGACAAAATTGCTTGTAGCTGATTTTTATTAACTGTGATATTCAAATTATTAAGACCATCATCAAACTGCACAGATTAACAATACTTAGCCCTATTTTAAAACAAACAAATATACTATATTCTGCCCTTGATAAACAAACCAACAGCAAGTTCCCAGTAAAGGGACATAAATTAAGTTCTCTATTATTTAGGAATCTTTGGCTCCTAAAAGGCATTCTTAAAATAACTGATTTGTTTCAATTTCAATGGGAAAAATAAAAACTTGGATGTAAAAGAAAAATAATCCAGAGCAAGACTGAATCCTTACTGTACAAAATACTTCTCAAAGTCAACTCTTTACAGAAGTCCAATTTCCTCACCTCTTTTCTCACAAACATCATTTACCCATTCCATGGGAACCACCCAAGTTTTTACAAAGGCCTACAAACCTTACATTGGCATGACAGCACATGTGCTGTCTTGTAATAAAGGTGCTTTTTTAAAAAAACAAACCACATAATCTGATACAGCTTTTTAAATAACAACTATTATCTTATTATCCCCATGAGAAGCAGTATCAAAAAAAGTTTATTTCTACTCCTTACAGACAACACCACAAGTTATGCACACATTACATCTGACGTCTCCATACAGACACTAAAAATAAATAAATTGCTTACAAAACATCTTACAAAAGTTTTAGGCAAGAAATTCTTAGGAGACAGAACTCCAATTTATTAAAAAAAAAAAATCAGATTCCCATTTTTACTTCATTCCATATAGTGCCAGGCTCAAGATTATTGCAAGCAGCTTGCAAAGACAGCACTGACCATGCACAGAGGCATTAACCTGCACTACCAGCGAAACAGAAGAGTTCTGTAACTTCCAAAACTTTTGCCTTCCTTTCAAAACAACAAATTAAGAAATAGCAAAAGGAGGGAAGATTGCATGTTTTGAGCTTTCCCTTGCTCCAAGACTTCACGTTGTGTTCTGATACCCACAGATTCACCGGTTCGAGGTGAAAAATATACCGTTCTCGTTCACCTTGGCCGTGGGTCGCCATGGGCTGTGCCCCGGGGGCAGCGCCCCCTGCGCCGGTAGCAGGCGGCTGGGCAGGACACCCATTCAAGGTGCGCACACGGACGGCCAGGCACCGTGGCCCTAGGGCACACTCCGGGCTGGGCGAAGGGAGCCGAAGGAGCCTCACTGCCCCCTCCCCGCTCGGACAAAGCCTCAGGACGGCCCCTGGCGCGGCAGCTCCGGGTTGCGGCCGGTACCTGTCAGTCTCCAGCGCTCAGGGTGCGCTAGGGCCAGCAGCCTCCGAGCCTCGAAGCGCGGCGGGGTGCTCGCAGACCCCCGCGGCGGTGCGGGCGGCTCCGCGCCTGTGGCGGCACTCAGGGAGCGCGTGGCGCTGCCCGCCGCTGCGGGCGGGAGGAGAAGGAGGCGGCGGCGACATGACGGTGCGCCCAGCAGTGGCGACAGCAGCAGCGGCGGCACGGGAGATGTCCCGCACCTGCTGGCCAAGTGCGGCGAGGCGCGGAGGCTGGCAGCCCGAGTCCAGGCGGCCAGAGGAGCCGCCTGCTTCAGCAGCGGCAACAGCCAGGGCAGGCGCGGCGCGTAGCCCGCCATGCGGCCGACACGGCGGAGCCGAGGCGGCGATTCTGCTGCAGCCAGACCCCGCCGCGCGGGTCTGCGGCAGGAGGAGGCGCTTCCGAGCTGCCGCCGCCGCCCATGGGCCGGCAGCCGGGGACCCGCGGCGGTCCAGGCCCAGGCCGACCTGCAGCGGGCTGATAAAGCTGTTGCTGTCGGCCTCCTCCCGGTTACAGGGCCGCGCCTCGGCTCCCAGCCAGCGCCCTCTGCCGCCGCCCGGACCAGGGAGAGGATGGGGCCAGGGCCTGCCGAAATGGCGCCCGAGTGAAGGCAGAGCCACACCTGAAGGAGGGCCAGGCCCTGAGGAACCTGATCCCGGAGCGAAGGAAGCAAGAACATCCATCCCATCTTACTGCCAGCCTTGTGTGGATCATGCCAAGGAAGACCGTTGTAGGCTGGCAATCAGGCTTTGTGGTCCTGCATTCACAGTGCACCCTAGCTCTGTCTATGGGTTTGGCCTTCGTCTGGACAAGAGTTCCAGCCAGAGCAAAGCTGCCATTCAGACACCATGCACCTCGCTCCCTGCTCAGGCTAGTGACTTTGGCATCTATATGATGTGCCCATACTTGCACTAGAGCCTACAGTATCTGTATGAACAGCCCTTAATTGTTACTGTTTTCTTCACATTACTGTGTAGGGTACAAGCCACTTACCAAAGAATCAGCTGCCCTTAACCCTGATTTATGAGAAGGAAATTGATTCACCAGCTGATTGATGCAGCTTTCCTCAGGCTGTGCAGTACCAGAGCAAAGAACTACTCCTTGCATACTGTTTTCCTTGATGAGGAGCCTGGGATACCTAAATATTAAGTTTAAAAATTTGAGTCAAGCTTCTTTGAGAATTAACATGAGATTTGTTTTGCAGGAGCACTGTTTGGACAACTACACTTTAAAGTCTGCAAACAAGTAAAATAGTACTAAAAGATCAGGAGAAAACATGATTACAGTCTTGCTGCCACAAGTGGTATTATTTAGGGAAATCGAGGGGTTAGCACACCCACTGTGGGTGCTGAGGGATAGAGTCTCATCCTGGGAAAATCACCACCTTGCCAGAGCTGTTTCCCTTGATATTTGAGTAAATTAGCATCAGCCTTCCTTGCAGCCCTCAGGTGACAAATATTTTGAGACCCATGCTGTGAGGACACAGCAGCCTCACATGAGATGTTTGGTTTTCTGCCTTTCTCATGATCAGCTTCCCTGCCCCATTCTTTGATGCTTTAAGGACGAACTGTATATTTAAGCAAAACCCGATGATCATTTTCCACTGCTTGAGGTGCCTCACAGAACCAAAGCAATCAAAGCCCCTGGACAACAGAGCACCAAGGCCAGCTTTTGGCTGCTGAGGCCGGCACCAAGGTGACACACTGTGACCAGCATTAAGTGCATCCATGGAGCACGTAGGTAGGCCACCGCTGATCCTGCACAGCCTCTAGGAGCAGTGCCGCGTGGGAGCTCCCCCTTGACTGGTCCACAGGCGCCAGGGGAGATGCTTTACTGGCTCCCGGCGAGCAATGCCTCGCTTCCAATTAACGCCTCGCCCAACGTTTCCGTCGCGACGTCCCCTCGGCGCCCCGCGAGGGGGCAGGCGGCCGCCCGCTGCCAGCGCCCGCCGCAGCAGGAGGCGGTTTTTCACGCGCAGAACGCTCGGGCGATGTTTCTGGTGCCTGCGAGATGCCCTCGAAACGGAGGGGTAACCAATCGAGCCCTCGGGCGGGGAACGAGAGAGGCGGGACGGAGCGGAGCTGCTCCGGGCCGCGCAGAGGCCGGGCGAGCCCAGCTGGTCGGTTTCCTCGGCCTCCCCCTGCGCAGAGCCACCCCGCGAGAAAGCAGGGGAGAATCTTGACGTTAACTTCCCGTCCCCACTTTTCAGGGCAGTTTGCAGTGTTGCTGCTTAATTTGCGCCCCGTTTGAAAAGGCAGCACAGAGCGTTGCCACCTCCTGCGGGTGAGGAGAGGTGCCTTGGCCTAACGAAACCCACATTTCCTTAACGAACGAGTTGTTTTTTGAGCAAAACTGTGAGATAGCCTGTAAAAGGGGGGAAAGATCCAATAAAACAAGTAACTTTTTTTCATGGGCAGCATGAGTAGTTTAGTTGTAGCCTGTGAGAAACTGTGCGTGCGCTGTTACAGGTTATGCTGTGGTGCTCCCCAGAGCCAGCACCATTCCTTGTTGCTGTGGAGATACTCTCTATCTCCCACACCAATCCCAGGCTGGCCACCCCACATCTCTAGGGTCTAGCGATTTATTTGGGTCTGGACCACAGTACAGATTGCAAACTTCCTGCCTGGGTGCAACATCGAGAGCCAGGGCTCTTGCCAAACCTGCCGCAGTCTGGTGCCCCTTTCCCTGTGAGGTGCTGGTAGGTACAGCAAATGCAGGGGAGGATACAGGTTAAAGGGAGGCAGGTGCAAGCACCACAAAAAAGGACACACTCAGAAAATTTTAGAGATGTGAGTTTGTCTTTCAGAAAAGTTTCAGGTGCAGCAGGCTGTCCTGCCCAGCCTGTGCTGTCCCCAGGTTATTGGCTGTATAAAAGCTGATGAGGTTATGTGTTGTAAATCAAACTGCAGATGCTAAATTTATATTTAGTTATTGCATGATACTGAAATAGTTTTGTAAACTGTTCTGCAAGGAGAAATGAGTGGACACTGCAGGACAAAAGCCTTTGCAGAGGGGTTGTGGAGTCTCCTTCTCTGGAAACTTTCAAAACCAGCCTGGATGCATTCCTGAGCAGACTACCCTAGGTGATCCTGCACCTAGGGGGGGTTGCACTCTATGATCTCTGGAGGTCTCTTTCAACTTCTAACATTCTGTGGTTCTGATTCTGTGGGTGAAGCAAGCAGTGGAATAGCAACACAGAGCACCAAAACCCCACAATATATGTCTTTTCACAGTGCCATTTGAGGGCAAATTAACCATCTCCATTGTGAAATTAAACCTGATTGAAGCATGCAGTTCCCACTGCTCGGTGCACCTGAGTTGCAGGAGCAGCAAGGCATGCAGGGTGGAGCTCTGGCATCCCTGCACATAGATATCACTGAGATGTGTAAGGTACCTCTCAAAATTTTGCAGGTAAGAAGCACCATGTCCTCATAATAAAGCAATCCATACTGACACAAACACTGCGTCAGGAAGGCAGTTCTCTGCACTTGTGTGTTTTCTACACTGGCTGCAGGATGAAGGCTGTTAAAGAATACAGGATATTTTCTCTTGAGAGACTTTGGAGAAGTAATAAATAATTATGGATAACTAGTTAACAAACAAATAAACACACAAATTTAAAAAGATAAAAGAAAGCCAAGCACCCCCTACCTTTTCCAGGAGAAGGAGATCAGACTGGCAAAGGTGATGGGATGTTTAGATGCAGCAGAGCTTTATGTTCCAGTTTATTTTAGGCTTTGCTTTTGGGTAAAAAAATAGTCTAAAAAACCCACAACCCCCAAACTCACAGATGGTTGTACAGTTATACAGTTATCTCAAGTGGTCATTGAAGATTTGCTCCAGCAGAGTTGCCAGGAGAGAAAAGAACATATTTACCATATGCAGATTGTTATGCTGTTGACTTAAGCAAAAATGGCAAAAGCAACAGCAGTCTAGCACATAAGTCTCCAGCTAAGCTGATCACCAATGCAAAACGAGCACGAGCTGTGCAAACATGCATCATTTCATCTCCAGCAATGGATTGGAAGTTGTAATGTGTTAACCTAGAATACTACAAAGCCACAGGTATGCTCACAACTCCAGACCTCAGGATACCTGAGCTTATGGCTTGGGCTTGGCTGCTTTGTGGCCTTGAACTACATGCTGCTCCAGAAGGATTTGTGCTAGTTCTAAAGGGCATGTTGTCATTACACAAGTTTTACTGTGCTCTTCTGGATACCAGACAAATGGCCACCCTCCAGATGCAGCTGGCACTAGTTTGTTTAGGGTTGTCTTACAACATGACCCCAGTTTATCACTGCAGCAAGCACATGGCAGTTTCTGCCCTCACTTGCACTGTTCTTTTCCTCTCCATGAACTACAAAGCATCATGAACTACTGCAAAGCTAGGCTCACCTAATGCAGATATCAGAGTGGACAGGTACTACCAGTGCTGTCCAGTGGCCAAGAAACTCCTGCTGTGAGGAGTATTTTGTTACCTAGCGGCCTTGATCCCCTTAGTGTCCATCTACCTCTCCTGTCTATCCATTGCTTTTAGGAACTTCCTGAAACTCATGTGCAACCCAGCCTTTGGATGCTCAGCAGGCCACCAAACAGAGCTATGGCCCTAATTGCTGTCTAGGCAGCCTGCTCGTCTAAGCGTAAAAGAGGAGGTAGAGTCTGATCTGGTACCTTCCAAACTGAGGACAAAAGGTTCAGGATATTCCATGAATATCACAAGATGAAAAGCTTCTCACAGATGGAAGCAGGAAGTTCATTATGCTACAGCCTACCTCTGTTATTTCAAGACACGGGAAAAAAACAAAACAAAACAAAGTAAAAATAACACCACAAAACAAAGTTCAGGCTTGCATTAAGGAAATATTTACAGACAATTTATGAGCAAGGCCTTTCTTGATTATTTCAACAAGCTGTCTGACCAACCCTGTTACCCTACCAAAGCTGCTGGAGTTCGTGGTGTTGCATGATGTGTAACAGTATGAACAGAATCACAGAAGTTGGGGGTTGGAAGGGACCTTGAAATGTCATTTAGTCCAACCCACCCCACCAGAGCAGGATCACCTAGAGTAAGTCACACAGGAATGCATCCAGGATGGTTTCTAATGTCTCTGTAGAAGGAGACTCCACAACCTCTCTGGGCAATCAGTTCCAGTGTTCTGTCACCCTCACAGCAAAAAGGTTTTTCCTTATGTTTACGTGGACCCTCCTATGTTCCAGCTTGCCCCTTGTCCTGTCATTGGACATCACTGAGAAGAGCCTGGCTCCATCCTCCTGACACTCACCTTTCACATATTTACAAACATTAATGAAGTCACCCCTCAGTCTTCTCTAAGTTAGAGACACCCAGATCCCTCAGCCTTTCCTCATAAGGGACATGTTCAACTCCCCTAATCATCTTTGTGGCTCTGTGCTGGACTTTTTCAAGCAGTTCCTGTCCTTGAACTGGGAGGCCTAGAACTGGACACAGTATTCCAGATGCAGCTTCACCAGGGCAGAGTAGAGGAGAACCTCTCTTGACCTACTAACCTCACCCCTTCTAACACATCCCGGGATGCCACTGGCCTCAGCCACAAGGGCACATTGCTGGCTCACAGTCTTCATTCTGTCTACCAGGGCCCCCTGGTCCCTTTCCCATACACTGCTCTCCAGTAGGTCAGTCCCCAACCTATACTGGGACATGGGGTTGTTCTTTCCCAGATGCAAGACTCTACACTTGTCCTTGTTGTATTTCATTAAATTTCTCTGTGCCCTACTGTCCAGCCTGTCCAGGTCCCACTGAATGGCAGCAGAGTCTTAGGTATGTCAGCCACTCCTCTAGTTTTGTGTCATCAGCAAGCCTGCTGACAGTGTACTCTGTTCCCTCATCCAGATCATTGATGAATATATTGAATAGCACTGGTCCCAGTACTGACCCCTGAGGGACCCCACTAGATACAGACCTCCAGTTAGACTCTGTCCCATTGATAACAATTGTGTGACTGCTTTCCTTCAACTAGTTCTCAGTCCACCTCACTGCCTGATCATCCAGACCATACTTCCTCAATTAGGTATGAGGATACTGTGGGAGATAGTGTCAAATGCTTTCTTGAGATCAAGATAAACCAGATCCACTGCACTGCTATCATCTATCCACCTGGTTGTCCTCAATAAAAGGCTATCAAGTTAGTTAAAAAAACTTCCCCTTGGTAAAACCATGTTGACTGCTCCCAATAACTTTATTATCCTTGATATGCCTAGGGACAGCACCGAGGATAAGTTGCTCCATCACCTGTCCAGGGATGGAGATGAGGCTGACTGGCCTATAGTTACCTGGGTCCTCCTTTTTTGCCCTTTTTGAAGACTGGAGTGATGTTTGCTTTCCTCCAGTCCCCAGGCATTTCTCCTGTTCCCCATGACTTACAAAGGATGTTAGAGAGTGGCCTAGCAATGATTTCTGCCAGCTCCCTCAGCGTTTGCAGGTGAATCCCATCAGGACCCATGGATTTATGGATGTCCAATCTGCTTAATTGATCCCTAACCCAGTCCTCATCAACAAAGGCAAACTCCTCCTTTATCCTGACTTGCCTGGGGCCTCAGGGGTCTGCGCCTCCTGAGAACAGTCTCCAGCAGTATAGACAAAGAAGGCATTCATTAGCTCTGTCTTCTTTTTATCTCTGTCACCAGGGCACCCACCTCATCCAGCAGTAGGCCTACATTGCCTCTAGTGTTAGGTTTGTCTGCAATGTATTTGAAGAATTCATTTCTGTTGTCCTTGATGTCTCTTGCAAGGTTGAACTCCAAGGAGGCTGTAGCTTTCCTAGTTACTTTCCTACAGCTTTGACAACGGCCTTAGATTCTTCCCAAGTTGCCAGCCCCTCCTTCCATGATCTGTAGACTCTCTTCTTCCACTTGAGTTTGCCCAGCAGTTGCCTGTTTAACCATGTGGCTCTCCTGGCTCCCTTTCTTGATTTCTTACCCATTGGGATGCTCTGATCTTGAGCCTGGAAGAAATGATCCTTGAATGTTAACCAACTACCTTGGGCCCCTTTACCTTCTGGTTCCCTGTTCCATGAGTTCCCTAGCAATTGAAAAGGCCAAGGTTGGCCCTGCTGAAGTCCCAGGTTGCAATCCTGCTTGGTATTCTGTTCCTACCATACAAGATCCTGAACTCCACCATCTCATGGTTGCTGCAGCCAAGGCTGCCCTCAACTTTCACTGCTTCAACCAGACTCTCCTTGTTGGTGAGTACCAGATCCAGCAGCACTCCTCTCCTCGTTGGCTTATCCACCATTTGCATCAAGAAGTTATCATCAATGCACTGGAAGAACCCCTGGACTGTGGCTAGCTGGCTGAGTAAGCCTTCCAACAAATATCTGCGTAGTTAAAGTCCCCCATGAGAGCCAGGGCCTGTGATGGTGAGGCTGCTGTCAGCTGCCTGTAGAAGGCCTCATCAACTTCCTCATCCTGATCAGGTGGCCTGTAATAAACACCCACAACTGTGTTACCCATGCTGGCCTGCCCCTTAATTCACACTCACAAACTCAGCTCATTCCTCATCTGCCCCTGGACAGAACTCAATACATTCTAGTTGCTCTCGCATAAAGAGCAACACCACCGCCCCACTTTGTTGACCTGTCGTTCCTAAAAAGGACATAGCCATCCATGACCACATTCCAGTCATGTGCGCTGTCCCACCATGTCTCTGTAACCGCCACCAGATCATAACCCCTTGGCTGCACAGAGATTTCTAACTCCTGTTCATTCCCAACGCTGCATGCATTGGTGTACAGGCACTTCAGGGAGCAAGCTGAGCATGCTGATTCCACTCTAGTGGGGTGGGAGGCCTTCTGGTCTTCACTAAAACTAGAACACTGCCCCACTGGTGCAAACCCAGCTACAATCCCATCCCCCTTTGAATGTAGTTTAAAGCTCTGTGAATGAGCCCTGCTAATTCTTGTCCTAGGACTCTTTTCCCCCTGCGAGATAAGCTTTTCCCATGTATTACCATCAGGCCTGTCGTCATAAATCCGCTATGATCGGAACCATCACTGCTGGATGGAGGTAAGAAGTGATTACAATGGAACAGAACTGGAAAAGATAAAGTTTTTGTTCTTAGGCACTGTCAGAGGAGCACTGCCCGTGTGCCAATATATTTGTACAGTACTGAACACCATAAAGATCAGTTCTTAGCTAATCCCCTGGCTATATATGGTGAGATATTTTTGTTATCAAGCTTGTCATAACCTCAGGGTGATGACTTCACTGAAGATCACAAACCTATGCAAAGAGAAAACAATTTTATATTAAATGGAACTGCAAAGATCTGGACTGGATAGGAAACCAGGAGTACTGACAAAGAAGTCTTCTGAAAAAGTCATCTTCTCATCTAACCCTCGGCTTAATGCAGCTGATGCCATCTCCTGTTTAAAACAGGATGCATGTTTTAGAGTAAGACCTCTTACAGCTGTTTATAGAAATAGCTTCCAGAGCTGCCTTATTTGAGAATTTCACAGCCCTGAGAATATTTCTGCTGAACGACAGATACAGTGGGTAACACTTTGTCTTAAACTGGGCACTTACTATACCACCTTCTCTATACAACAAAGCTCAGTGCTGCTGTGTAGCAGTGCCCAGTAAACAGCCAGATGTATGTTTAAAATAGTTTAAAATGATCTGGATGAGAGGATTGAGTGGTCCTGCATTAAGTTTGCAGATGACACCAAATCGGGGGGGACTGTTGATCTACTCACAGGTAGCAAGGCCCTGTAGAAAGATCAGGACAGGCTGGATTGATGGACTGAGGTCATTTGTATGAAGTTTTAACAAGGCAAAGTGCTGGGTCCTGCACTTGGATCACAACAATCCCATGCAGTGCTACAGGCTTGGGGCAGGGAGGCTGGAAAGTTGCCCAGCAGAAAAGGACCTGGGGGCATTGGTTGACAGCCAGCTGACCATGAGCCAGCAGTGTGCTCAGGTGGCCAAGGCCAAGAGCATCCTGTCTTGATTCAGAAATAGTGTAACCAGCAGAAATTGGGAATCATGCCAGCAGGATCATGTACTTGGCATTGTAGAGACCGCACCTCAAATACAGTGTTCAGTTTTGGGGCCCTCACTACAAGGACATTGAGGTGTTGGAGTGAGCCCAGAGAAGGACCACAAAGTTGGTGAAGAATCTGGAGAACAAGTCTTATGAGGAACAACTGAAGGAGCTGGGATTTAGTCTGGGAAAGATGAGGCTGAGACAACACCTACTGGTCTCTACAACTACCTGAAAGGAGGTTGTAGTGAGGTGGGAGTTGGTCTCTTCTCCCTAGTAATGAGAGAAAATGGCCTCAAGTCGCACCACAAAAGGTTTAGATTTGATATTAGCAAAAACTTGTTTACTGAAAAGAGTAGTCAGGCGTTGGAATGGTTCACCCAGGGAGGCAATGGAGTCACCATCCCTGGAGGTGTTCAAAAAATATGTAGACATGGCACTTTGGGACATGGTTTAGTGGACATCATGGTGTTAGGTTGACAGTTGGACTTGATGATCCTATGAGCCTTAATGATTCTATGAAAAATATTACCAGTCCAGAGAAATTTTACCAGTGATTGGTACTTGAAATACATTGACCACGGTGAACATTGTTATTTCAGCCAGTCTGGGCTCCTATCCAGTACTTTTAAAAAACCCATAGCTAATGTGCAGCATCATGGGATAGTCTTTGGCAAGGGATATCCAGGCAGTTAATTTAACTGTCACATTGGTGTCTTGTAATGGTACAGTTTTAGAGCCTGGCTCACTGTGAGCCACTTGACACCGCTCAGAAGAAAGGCCATTTCAGGACTTTGTTGAAGAACCACTGAGCCTGGAGAACTAACAAAGTCAACAAGAGTTGAAATAAGGTTAGTAAAATGGCCTGTAGTCCTTATTTTTCTTGGCAAACCCAAACCATTTTTTAATGGAAATGTAATTTCTGTAAAAATATTTTTGGACTTCAGATACTTTTTAGAGACAGCTTTTTTTCCACAAAGGAACCAGAATAGGGAGGAATAAGAGCTTCACTGGGAAATTCAAATGTTGAGACTGAACAGTGTGGCAGCACACTGCTCAGGGGATATCAGTGTTTAAAGTGGGAAGGGCAGCTTTAACATAGACCTGTGAATGGGTGCAGCAGTTGATTGGGGCAAATACCCTTTGCTTTCATCAGTATTCAGTGTCTAAACATGGACTTAGTCTGTATTTACTGTGACCTGGACTACCTGACAGACTTTAAAAGTGTTTTACTGTTCATCACCTTTATCAGTTGAAGAGGTAAGAGAACGGAATGAAATAACATGTAACCCTAATCAGGTAACAGGGGTCTCAAAGCTAAGGAAGTATTTTTCCCCCTCATAAAGTCCAGGTGTTGAACTTCTTGCTGCAGCAAACTGTGTAAGTATAGAGCTGGTAAATAACAGGGATGAGACAAAACTAAGGGAAACTAAATCCCATCAGCAGCTATTACAGAAACACAGCCTGCAGCTGTGAGAAGACAGGAGTGTATACACCATGGAAGGATCAGTTTCTGTGCCCTCACTCTCCAAGCATCTGTTAGCCACTGGCTGATGCCATGCAGTGTCCAGCACACTGCATACCATGCAGTCACTCTTAGGTGACTGAGAACTGCCTTACACATCGACTCACAAGCTGCAACAGTCCCTGCTATGTCGCTGTTAAGAAAGATCCTTCTGGTGAGGAAGAGAAGGTTAGCCTTAAAACTCTGGCAGACCTTTTGAGACCCCACATGGATGATGGAGATGTAGACCCTGCTGAATTAGCAACTGCAGGCAGTGCCTCTGAACTCAAGGAAATTCAACGGAGGATTAAAATAGGATTATGGGGACAGCGACCTCAGGATGATGATGATGATGAGGATGACATACAGTCAGCTAATGCACCCAGACAGGAAATTAGACATGTGAGGAAGGATTACATCAGAGGAGATAATGAGCCAGTCCTGTCTTGGCTAGCCAGGTGTTTTGATATGGGAGCCCCAGCATTGGTGGTAGGTGACAAGTCGGCCTCTCAGTTGGGGATGCTCTCAAAGGATACAGGCATAGACAGGCACCTAGGCAAGTGCATTGGTAAAGCTTCTCTGTGGGCACGCCTCCTACTGGCAGTCTCGCTGAGGTACCCCAGCAGAGATGATTTACCATGGAACCCTAAGCCTTGGACCACAATAGCTGAGGGAATCAAGCGTCTGAGAGAATTTGCTGTGAGAGAAATAATGTATGGAGATCATAAAACTCTGATCCTGATCTTGACTGGAAACACCGAGGTGAGCTGTTCTTAGCTCGGTGGGCCCATGACTCGTCAGGACATCAAGGCAGAGATGCAACCTACCGATGGGCTCGTGACAGATCCATTGACATTTCCATGGATGCTATCACGCAAGTCATCCATGACTGTGACATTTGTGCTGCTATTAAGCAGGCAAAGCGGATCAAGCCCTTGTGGTACGGTGACTGCTTAACTATGTCAATTTCAATGATTTTGTGATTAGTTTTTTCTCTTTTTTTCTTTCCCTTTATGATATATATTTAAAATAAAAAATAGGTCTATGATAATGTAGACTTATTTCTCAGCTACACAGTTAATAGAAATAACGGTCCAAATTTTGCTAGACTTCATGGTATTCCTTCCTGCCACTCACACTTTTGCTCCCAGTTGTGCCTTGCAATTCAGCCTGACAATCCTGGCTTCCTACTTTCAAATGCTCCAGGAGCATCAAAAACTGTCCACATAGAGCACAAAATTTACAGGTTTGAAGCACATCATTAATAATACTGTTTATACAACACATCAGGAATCACTTTTACATCTTTTAGCCTCTGTAAGTAGAATAGGATTTGCTTCCTAAATCTTAGTACTCTTGTCACTTTTGTATGCAAGATACTTCAGAATAACCCAGCTATTAAAAAGTCCAATTCCCGTAGAAATAAGATGTTAAACAGAAACTTTATTCTCCGCCCACTCACCTTCTCTTCCCCCACCCACCCTGGTTTTGCTTGCTGTTTGCTCTGTTTAGGACTGAAAGCCCAGCTGCTCTAAATCTAAGCACTGCACAAGACATATGACAGCAAACGGCAAAATGAGCTCCAGTGAACACTGGTGAGCTACATCCTTCCTAGAGTATTCAGACAGGCACTGAGCCAAGCACTTCCATACTTTGCTACAAAACAAGAGCAGTCATTTCACAATTAAATCTTTGGGCTACAATCCACAAAATTGAGCAAAGATATTCAAAACAAACACAGATATTACTGAAGGTTGATGAATGCAATGCATTCAGTCTGGTGAGCATTATCTGAAGGAGGTCTCTCTAGAGACCTGCATAGTACAAAGCACCAGCAATTCAACTATGTCCCATAACGGGTTTTTTGTTTTGTTTTGGTTCCACCCCCTTCCCCCCCCCAAGTGCCTGGTCTGGGATTGTTGATCTGCTTCACACTTCTGATAGCCAGCCATCAGAAAATTAGCAATGTCCTTCAACTCCAAGCATACAGAGTGATTTCTTTTACTCCCAGAGCAGAACTGCAGCAAATGCTATCACTAATCTCAGAAAGGTCAAACACTTCTCTGGTAAAAGGTTTTGGTCATTTACCAAAGTAGATGACACAAAAAAAAAAAAAAAAAAAAGCAATTGCAAGCTGTCATTTTAACTTGTAGATTGTTTGGATATTCTCAAGAGAATTCTCTCAAGAAAGTCCAGAAGGTGTGAGGGAAGCTGAAGAGAATTGTGTCTTAATACCAACAGCCTGTCTAGAAGACATTAGGATTGTGCCTCTGCTCTGAAGAGGCACTTTAGAACATCAAAGCACAAAGCGAAGGTCATGCAGCACTACAGAATGAGGACTTTTGGTGCACAATGTCAACCTCAGGGAGTATCTAGATCCTCCACATGAACTTCGGCTGATGTACAAAGCTGTGTCAACACCCTGCTCTGTGACCTGCCATGTCAGCTCTGTGGAAAGCAAGTCGAAGAGTTCTGAAATATCATACACCAAGTGAGCAAAACCACCAGATTCAGCCTCCAAGTGCCAAGTGGGCTCTTGCTTGAACACCCCAGAAGCAGCATGCTCCTGCCCTCTTCCTTCCCATGCAAGTCAGAGCAAATTTCCCAGAAAAGGACCAAACGATTGTCATTATTTTTTAAACTAAATGCTTTTAATAGAAAACAAAATACAAAATAACTCTTTCCAGAAAGCAGAAATATTTAATCTCTCCGAATAACAAACTAGAACGTGCTTTTTCTGTAGATCCTTGCTGTAAACGCTGATGATTTATCTCACAAAGTGTTCATGAAACTGATATTGCAACATTTTACAAAAAATCCAACACTGGCAGAGCTGCCTCTGTGTATGCACAATAATTTAGTAATACTACTTTTTCCCATGTCACTTTGCGTGTGCCTCTCTCTCCTCGTCCCCCTCTCCCTAGACTGCCAGCTTCCATTTATGGAAATATTTCTGTGAGGTGCAGTGGACTGATGTGCCTCACTTCCATTAGGAGGCCAAAGTCAGCTGCTTTAGTTCTGTTGTGCCCTCCCTCCAGACAAGGTATTTATTACCCTTAAAGCCACCACTGTTCCCTCCCTGTCCTCCCAAAATTGCAACCAGATTCAGAAAGATTCCTAATTAATAGAACACAAATACAAATATTGCAGCTAGTACCCAGAACCAAACTCAAACGACAACAGAGATGGTCTGCAGAGGTCAGATTTACATCCCCTTACTAAAAGAAAGATGGAAAGATGGAAATTTCTACTAAGCTAGTCCAAAATATTCCAGAAGCACTATAGGGAGCTGCAATATTTAGGACCACTGTCACTGTAGAAAACACAATGTTCTTTTAATAGAACAGTCTTACAATGATGGTCCTATGTGATACCAGTTAAACAAAAATGAAAAACACTGGACCAGTAGTTATCCACACACTTAAGCCTCAGTTAACAGTAGGTAAGATGTGCCCATTAATCAATGCAGGACATTTATGGGCAGGCAGCTTATCTGGTTGGCAGTTTCACTTGTCTGGACCAAGCTTTTGGTTACCCCAAGCTACTGGATTTACTTCCCTTTTCCCCATACCTACAAGTATAAGACTAGAAGATATACACAATTTCATCACTTTTTTCCTTAGTCTGTTCAACAAACTTGGCTCCCTCATAGTTTCTACCACCTTGGAGGGATCAATCTTGGATTCTTGAAGGTGGACAGCAATTTGGAGGGGTCAGTTTTGGCCTCCTGGAGGGTTTTCACCACCTTTTGAGGGGTCAAGCTTGGCTCCTTGATGGTTTCTCCCACCTTGGAGGGGTCAATATTGGCTCCTTTATGGTTTCCAGCACTTTACAAGGGCCAACCTTGGCTCCTGAACCACCTTTAAAAGGGTCAAGCTCAACTTCTTGAAGGTCTCTACCACCTTGAGGCCAACCTTAGCTGTTCTCCTCCGTTTTATGAGGTTTTTCTGGTTATGAAGTTTAATTTTTTTACAAGTAGGGCTGGAAGGATGATTGAGGGAACTACAGGTCTATCAGTCTGATCTGTACCAAGAAAGGTCATGGAGCAGGTCATCCTGGGTGCCATCACATGGCACTTACAAGACAACCAGGTGATCAGGCCCAGTTGGCATGGGTTTATGAAAGGCAGGTCCTGCCTGACTAATTTGGTCTCCTTCTACAATAAGGTGACCTGCCTAGTGACTGAGAGAATTGCTGTGGATATTGTCTACCTGAACTTTTACTAAAGCCTTTGACACTGTCTCCCACAGCATTCTCCTTCAGAAACTCAAGGCACATGGCTTGGATAAGTGCACTCTGCACTGGATAAAAGACTGTCTGGATGGCTGGGCCCAAAGTGTGGTGGTGGAGTTAAGTGTGGCTGGTGCCCAGTTACTAGTGGCATCCCCAGGGTTCAGTAGTGGGGCATGTTCTCTTCAATATCTTTATCCGTGATTTGCACAAGGTGATTGAGTGCACCCTCAGTAAATTTTGCTGAGGACACCAAGCTGGGTGGCTCTGTTGAGGCTTTGCAGCAGGACCTGGACAGGTTAGACTGATGGGCCAAAGCTACTTGTATGAAGTTTAACAAGGCCAAGTGACAGGTCCTCCAACTGGGTCACACCAATCCCCTTGTAAGCTACAAACTTGGGGATGTGTGGTTGGAAAGATGTGACTTGGAAAGGGACCTAGGGGTTCTGGCTGACAGTTGATTAATTACGAGTCATCAATGTGTACAGGTGGCCAAAAAAGCCAGTGGCATCCTGGCTTGTATTAGAAACACTGTGGCCAGCAGGAACAGGGAGGTGATCGGCCCCCTGCACTCAGCACTGGTAAGGCCACACCTCAAGTATCATATGAAGTTCTGGGCCACATGCTACAAGAAGGACGTTGTGGTTCTGGAGCGTGTTCAGAGAAGGGCAACGAGGCTGGTGAAGGGCCTGGAACAGAAGGCCTACAAGGAGTGTCTGAGGGAGCTGGCATTGTTCAGTCTGGAGGAGACTGAGGGGAGACCTCATCACTCTCTACACCTACCTGAAAGGAGGCTGGAGCAAGGAGGGGGCAGCCTCTCCTCCTTGGTGGCAAGCAACAGGACTAGAGGAAATGGTTTCAAGCTGTGCCAGGAGAGGCTCATGCTGGATGCTAGGAAATACTTCTTCAGAGAGAAGATTATCAGACACTGGAATGGTCTGCCCAGGGCAGTGGTGGAGTCACCATCTCTGGAGGCGTTTAAGCAGCCTGTGAAACTGGCGCTTAGGGACATGGTTTAGTGTTGACTTCTGTGCTGGGTTGAAGGTTGGACTGGATGATCTTTGAGGTCTCTTCCAACCTGATGTTTTCTGTGATTCTGATTCTGTGAACAGCAAGGACCTTTTTGTGGGCAAGACATTTTAAAGCATTTGCATCACTGAACAAACATGCTTTTCAAGGGGGCAGAGGAAGAGAAGTGTTTCACAGTCAGTAATCTCAGCTTCCAATGGACTCTAGCATTCAATACACCTACCCATTTCCCTAAGAAAAAAAAAAAAATCAATGTTCCTGATTTTCTTGTGCAATTCCAGTCACTAGAAGAAGATTACAGGCCATAAACTGTACGCTCAGTACATTATTCATTTGTCCAGTATATACACCAACCAGTTCACTGGAAGACCCATCTGCAGGGGCGTTGCAGTAAGTGTTCCGAATGTCCCAGACACGGACTGAATTGTCCATTGAAGCTGAAGCAATTAAACTGCTGTCAGGGCTAAAAGTAAGGCTGGTTATGTTGTCCGTGTGACCCCTCAGTTCTTTGTAAAGCGTTCCTGATGCTAAGTCCCACAGCTTTAGCCGCTGGTCTTCACCTGCTGATGCCAGGTACTTACCATTGGGAGAAAATGCAAGCGCTAACACGGGACCACGGTGCCCGGTGAAAAGCCGTACAGAGTTGCCTTGTTGAGTGCTCCACAAGCGCACAGTTTTGTCCGTGGAGCCTGTCGCTAAGTAGTTGGAATTGGGGTGGAACTTGACACAGTCTACATCTGCCAAATGGCCTGCATATATCCGCAGTGGGTACGTCCGATCGAATGACCAGAGCCTTGCAGTGCGATCATGGGAACCACTGGCAAAGTACAGACTGCAGGGGCTAATGTCCAAATCCCAGACAGGATAGGCATGTCCTTGGTACAACACAGTGTTTGTAAAACTTCCGAGGTCCCAGTATCTGATGGACATGTCCTCAGAACAAGATAAGAGTCCTGAACTGTCTGAAAGGAACCTTGTGCTGTACACAGGTCCACAGTGTCCTCTCAGGATCTTCATTTCTGTGCCTGCACTGTCATCCTCTTCTTCCTGGTTGGGAAGAAGAAACAAGAAAGGAAAGCATATTTATCTGTTCAACAGATACAGGAACCTCCATGAGGAAAACCGGTAGGTGTTAACACAGAAGATATTTTAAACGTGGCACATTTTGTGCAACACTGAATCAGAAGCATTGCTAGAGCATTTTCTGCATCTAAGATAATACTGAAAGAGATGGTGAGTTAAAACCTTTATATAAAAAGTCTTATCTTAATTCTGGGGAGCCTCGTCCTCCAGAAAGCACCTTGACCTTGGACAATATGCAAATAAGGAAAAAGTATTTTATGACATTTTCCTACTTGCTAAAAACATACTTATTCCTTGTTTCACTTTCCACTAAACTTTTGGCTAAGATGTTGAAGCAGATCTTGGCACCTGCTCTTTTGGTGTGATCATTATTGGAAACGAATCTCATAGTAGAGAAAAAGAAACACAGATGTCTTAAAAAAGCAGGAGATGGAAAGACAAACCATATTTGACAAGCTGTCTGATGGACATTCTTTCTTAGCCCCACATATGAACATAAACCCAGTAAGGCCATAATATCTGTTTCTTCATGCAAGCACCATCATAATGCTTTCACACCCTCACCCTTCAAGAACCTTTAAGAACAGCAAATGTATGCAGCGTATTTAGGTCTAAGGTTCTGTTTTGGGGTAGAAGATGAGTAATCACAGAGGATGGCACCAGAAACATTTTTATTCTTCAAATCTTCAAATTAACAACGAGAGTCAATGAGTAAAAGCTTTCACATTTAAAGACTGTTCAGTGAGGTATGCTAAAGGATTCTCCCAATGAAAGGTAAGACTCTGAAAGCATACTCAAATAGCACCACTCAAAGGCTACAGACTGTGAAAGTTTCAACAAATTTCAACTCAAGACAGTGTTCCTGCCTGACAAGTTGGGCTCTCTCTCATGGTCTGCAAGAGAACCATGGCATGGGGTGCACCTGTGTAGTAGCTCAAGGCTACTCTTCCTCAGGACTGTCAGGTAAACACTTTTCCTCAGTACTGAATCAGTTAACGCTCGTCCATGGACAATCTCTGCACATCAAGTTCAACACAACGTCAGCTTGTTTGTAAGCCACCCCTTTAACTTTTATCATTGCAAACTGACCTGCTTCCTGCAGAAAGAGCACTTCCTGCCACAGAAGGAAACCCTGTTCCCTAGGGGTGCCAGACTGCTGATGCCCCAAGCATCATCACCAATGTCTCCCATCCCTCTGACCTCAAGACCCAGTTTTGCTTCAGGCTTAGCAGTAGTTCTGAAAGCTCTTCATCTCTGGTGATTTCAAATCTCACAGCAGAGACAAGCAAATTCTGACTTACCTCACTGCCTTTCGCCATCTCCACTGTGTTTTTAGCACTGGGCAGCAAGCTGTGTTTAGAAATGCCAATTCTCTTGAGAGTAGTCAGTGCCCATGGGAGTTTTATGATGTGGCTGAGCACCAACTTCATCTCTACTAAGGAGCTGAGGCAAAGAGAAACTGCAGGCTCTAGCATGCAAATCCCCATTCTTACTCAAATTGCCTTTTCTACTTCAGATAGCACATTGCTTGCTGGAATCCACAGAATCCCTAGACTATGTTACCACATTGAAGGAGAGATGCTGATACCTGCAGCATTTTCTACTATTTAATTATGACCATAAGTTTCCTGACAAATTACCAGTGGAAGCCCATTCAAGTTACCCATAGTTTCTGTAAATTCTGCACGTCCAGGTACTTCATTTTATGCTTTCAGATTCATCTGGGGCTATTTGGACTGTGTGCAAGCACAGACTCTTTCTTTCACAAGCACCTAACTCTTCTTTTCTCGTATTACAGTAGCAGCTTATTTGAAAATGCCTTCTGCAGCACCCAAAATCACACTCCTATATGGTCACAGGCAGCAAATCCTACCTTTGACTTCTGTTTGATACCCACTTAGCGTAACAATTGCACCCTGCTGTTACAGTCCACCAAAAATGGCATACCTATAATGTTTCTGAGTCTCTAAGTTTTTCCATTTCCTCTCCATCGCGTCAGTCTGCTGACCAGATTAACAAAGCAGCTAGTAGTGCAGCCACTACATTACTGCCTTACAAAACCAAGATTAATCTCTTGGTCAGATCAAACATACTCTTCCATGCATCCCACAGCTACTACCATGTAGGTGAGCATTAGCAGCAGCTATAGAAAGGTTGCAACCTGTGTTATAAATCAGCAGGGAGGCAGGAAAACCCTCTTTGTAGTATTTTTTCAGGATTCAAATTTCATACACTGTATATGTTGAGAACTAGGCCAGATATCCATTAGATCCTTCCGAAGTGGAAGTGTTTTTGTGTTGAGGACTTAGTGGGCAAAACATCCTTTTTCTGTGTTTTTCTTCTCACTAAAAATACCTAATGGCAGGGTTTTGTTTATTTTGGAAGAGTGCAGACAGCTTTCTGAATGCAGAGATCTTTGGTTAGGAATTGCTTTGTTAGCTTGAGAACTAGAGGCAGGCATCCAGGTGAGACAGCACAGCAGGCAAAGGCACTGCTTCCCAGGTTAACCCTTTTGGCAGAGTGAGCAGGTGAGTGAGTCAAACTAGGTCAAGATGGAGCTATGAACTTGTTTTCATTATAAGCTGCTGGAGTTCATAGGATGTTTATCTGTGTATTGTCTGACATGGAAAACAAATGCAAATAACCTGCAACACAGGAGAATTTCTCTAGTAAATCAGCAAGTCAACTCCTTTGGCTCTAGACTATAGAAAGGTATTACCAGCTTATCAGCAGTGTTGTATTAGCTTTTTCTGGCACATAGGCCACATACTTGCATATTGTATGTATATTACAAAAACAGCCATGGAAGCTTGAGTACAAATGGCACTTGTTGGCTATTTGGTATTTTGTGTATCCTGCAGTGTTTGTGCACAGGTCTATAACAAAAAACTGGTCAAACGCCAGCACAGATCAAAGTCATCATTGCCCTGAATAACTTCCACCACTGATAAAACAAGTAGTGACCTGATCAGGAGTTCGAAGTTAAGGGAGAATATCAGCCTGAACACACTGCTGGTTACATGTCTCAAGTGCAAATGAAAGCCTGCTATGACTACAAAGGAAAAAAATTCCAGTATCTGGAAGCAAACCTTAAGTGAAAATACACAGGGGGTGCATGTGTGTATGTGTGTATATATATATATATATATATGAGGTTGAGACATGGCACTAAGCTCTAAACCATCTCCTAGGTGCAGTTTTAGTGAATTTTGCTCAGTGTGATGCTCTGGTGCACTTCATTAGTGCTGTCTTGCTTCTTGGCAATAGGAGAGGCTTACTATTGTATTTTCTTTTATAGTAGCATCTCACAAATGCCACTTTCTAGTCTCTCTTACTTAAGGTCCAGTGTAAAAATGCAGCTTTGCAAATCGATGTATTTATCTCTTTGCAATTTTGGCTTGTCCATCACTGGCACTACATAAACAAACAGTAGAAACCAATACTCACTGTTCCAAGCCACAAGAGTGGCAGCCTTTCAATTCAGTGATAAATAAGAGTTGACCACAGTCAGCTCTGCTCCTAAGACTCTGCTTTTAAGTGGTAGTAGTCCATCAAGTGGTAATGAGCAGGGATGATGCTGACATCTTGGTGGATGATAGATGGGAGGGAGCAATAGGAAATGCCCTGCAAAGAGCCATGGAATCTGCTCCCTCCCCTTTCTCTGCTAGGAGATCACTTCTGTAGGCAGGCAAGAGATCTTCCCTTTTGACATTTCAAGACCACTACAGGACATGAAAGATGACAACGCCTAGGAACACCTGTTACTAATTAAAAAAAAATAAAAACAAACCCAAACAGACAAAGGATGGGTATGTGTGTGAGATATCTTTTTTTTTTTTTCAGGTTATCATTGTTGCTTTTTGAGGCTTACTTATTCCCTTGAAGCTTATGCTGGGTAGGAGATCAAGATAGTTTTTGTGAGCTAGGTAATTGCTGCTTACAAGGTTAAATGAATCAGCAGTAAATTTTTTGGGGTTCAGATGGCTGCATGCAAAAATCCATTACTAATTTAAGTAATAGTTGAGAGGTTGGGCAGTCTGTTCATAGAGATATCACTTGGAAGGTGTCCTGTGTAACACTTTTAGCGTGTGTTTGTATGTAGGTTATTGATTAAAATAGGCTTATATAACTGAATTCCTTGTTGGAGAAAATGCATACAGCAAGCTCTCTGCACTCTTCCAAAATAAACAAAACCCTGCCACTAGGTATTTTTAGTGAGAAAAAAAACACAGAAAAAAGGGGGTTTTGCCTGCTAAGCAGTCAATACAAAAACAAATGAGGCACTATTTTTTTTCTCTCCCCCTTCAGGAGAAGCGTGATTAAACAAAGAGTCATTACAAATTTTGAAGATATAAGATGCTACATGGGCAGCTGTGGCAGAAGGCAGGAAAAATGTGACTAGAAGGCAAAAAAGCCCAGAAAGTAAACTAGAAGATGCTATCTAGCCTAGCATGTGAAGGCACACACATCTTGTCTCCAGTGCTCCAGAATGGGAAGCCTCTGAACTTTCTACACTGCATTACTTAACAGAGACATTTTGCATAATTTTTCCATGCTAACTCTTTACCTTTGGTTGGTCCTGAAATACAGTTTTGCACTTAGGCATCCCTCCTCCTTCCTGAGGCCTCAGACCAGCCTCTTTTGGTTCTTTCCTTTGTCTCTAGTCACCTGTTCTTACTGGGCTGCCCGTGTACTGTCATCTGTTCAAGGGCAGTTGGAAGAGGCAACTCAGCACCTAGGACTAACAAACTATGTCCCATGCACAAACTCATTGCACCTTAGTGCAGCACTTACACACTGCATGAAAGAACAAGGACGAGAGTATGGTATAAAATTTGTACATCAAAGCAGACAAGTTGTGGAACAGCCTGTCTCCTAAGACACTACTAGATACTCCACAATGCATGCCTAAAATAGGTCAGCAGAAAGGGTAGGAGCGAGGGGAAAAAGGGGTATCCAGACCTCCTCATCCAGGATGTCACAAGCCAAACGGATGCGGGACACATCAACAAGGTGGGGCTCAGATTTCAACTTCCTGGAACGCAGGCTCCACAGCTTCACACACGAATTATCAAACCCAGCAGCAAGCAGCTTGCTATTTGGTGAAATCTCTGCAGTGTTCAGCAATTGCTCCGTGTTATAGAAGGCATAGAAACAGATGGTTGTTAAGGAAGGGGGCCCATCCTTGACACGTTTAACGCTGTCCTGCAGTAAATCCAGTGCCGCCTCATTCTGCAGAATGGAAGCTGGCACATCACTGGGTTCCAGGCCATTGCTCTCATTGCGTGAGGAGCTCCCACCAGCATAGAGCTGGTAGTCAGTCCTCTTCGCAGGCTGCACATCCAGGTGAATGTGCAAGGTCAAAACTTTGCACAGGGCATTGTTGTTGTCACTTTGGAGGTAGCGAAGAAGGTAGTTGTAGCTGTCCTCTTGAAGGCGGATGACATACTTGTTGTCCAGAAAAGCCCGAAGCTTCAAGTTGGACAGGATATCTTGAATAGTCATGGTAGTCTGCAACTGCTCAATGATATCCTTCTGGCTGGCATTCTGCAAGAACATGCCATGGAAGCGGCTGTAAAAACTGTCCACTGTGCTTTTTAGGCCATTCTGGACCATGTTCAGATGGAGGTAGACGAAGAGGGGATACAGAAGAGGCATCACTTCATGGCTGTGCTGAGAATCTGAATCTATATAAAAAACAGCAACAAACTTTGAATGAGTTCTCAATTCAATTTCTACTGAGAATAAAGCAGATCAAGGAAAGTTACTGCAAAAAGTCTTGACAGTGGCATCAGAGACCATGCAAGAGGAGACTTCTGTTCGCACATCTAAGTGAACCTCTTCTGTCACCTAGAGGGTATACACAAGGGTATACCTATTACAGATATCAATAGAGATTTAAGTCAGTGAGGTACCTTGCCAGAACAAAATCCAGGGATTTCAAAATCCTTTTTAGGTGTAGGCCAGCAATTAAAATATTGCCTCATAAAACATGATGGTGGAATTTTCCCCACTTACTTAAGAAGAAAATCTGTGCTTTTTTTTTTTTTTTTTAAGAAATGGCCTTTAAAATTTACTCAATACATTTAAAATGTGTAAGTCAAAATGATGTACCTAGCTTGTGTTTGCCTAAGGTTTGGTGGCTTTTTTTTTCCCCTCTCAGCTTCAAAATAACTTGCTTGGGATGGAACTCATTTGTCTCCAGGGGAAAGGAAGCTAGTTTCCAAAACCTCCTGCAATATGCAGTGCTCTTGTTTTATTTCTGTGCCTGCTCATGTGGCCTTTTACTCTCCTCTCTCTTGCTCTCTCTGCCAAAGCAAATCCCATCTGTAATTCCTAGTACACAGTGTAACAAACTCCTGATTAGGCTGTGCTGTACCTTGCTGACTGATCTATGCCACAGCTCCACCCTCCACCAGGTTCTCAGGACTGTTTCCCTCCTACATTCAGCTGCTGTAAGGAGCTTGAAGTAGCGGAGCCCTGCTATAGAACACCATGGCAACACACAAGGCCACAATGATGAGTTATCAGAGAACCAAACGGTCCAAATTACTGGAACAAAACAGGCACTGCTGATCCTCTAACAGCATTGCTTTTCTTTTCAACTTATTCCTCCTTCTCCCATTTCTGTATGAAAAACTACAGAGCGTGTGTGCAGTGTATACACACATTTGCCTACTTAGGCATCACTCTCCCACTGAAACTGGGCCAAAGCCAGTGAAAATAGGGGTCTGTATACAGTAAAAGCTCGAAGCAGCCAGCAGGTGCTCTAGTCCAGAAATGCAACAAGGGGAAGGACCTAACTCTGCAGTGGAGAGAAAAAGGGAAGAGGTGGGAAGTCGACAGAAGCAGGAAAAACAAAATGCTCCCTAGGAACCCATGAAAAGAGGTTATGGGAGACAAGTCTGCCTAGCCTGGAGAAGACTAAGCAGGTATCCAGCTGCTGCCTTCAGTGCCCAGTGGGACATTATCGAGGAAAAGGAGCCAGTCTCTTCTCAGAGGTGTTCAGTGAAAGGACAGGACACAAGCTGCTTAAGGGACATGCTCACTGAACTGTTCAGCCCTACAGCTGGGGCCCAGAGGTACAGAGCAGTGTCCACACTTTGATTTTCAAAACCTGGCTGGATGAGGCCTGGAGCAACCTGATCATACTCTGATCTTGCCCTGCTTTGAGCAGCTGGTTGAGCTCGAGACTTCTAGAGTAATTCCTTAAGTATTCAGTGGTCCTAGGCCCCTGCCTACTTCTCAGTCCCTCTGACGGCAGGCATCACAGAAATGAGAAATGTCCTCCTGTGCTTTGTGGCTGGCTGGCAAGTTATCCCCTTGCAAAACCATCAACTTTTATGTGTAAGAAATCAAAACTGTGCAAGAGGGACAGTTTTTCTTCTGTGCAAGAAAAAGATGAAAACAGTCAATCTGAAGAACAAAACCAAGCTCATCATTTCCCCAAGCAATATTTAAGGCACTGAACAGAGCAATCATACTTCTCAAGAATCTATCAAAGCATAAGGATTTACCTCCAATAAAAAGTGCTGAACTACTGTAGATGGTAAGGCTAAGACTTTACTGTTTTCTGCCTTTGCCTGCCTCCTTCCCTTTCCTGTCAACAGCTACAAGGAATATTAGTGTTATGCATACTGGGATCAAATCCCTTCACTGGGCAAATGTAGATGTGCCCAAAGCGGGAAGGAGTGGCAATCTCACTTTCCTTGGTACCGTTCTCTAAAAATCCTACTGGCTTCTTTCTTCCCACATTTGGGGCTCATACGAAATAAGGACATTACCAGGAATACCTTTTAAAAAATATTTTAAAATTATGACAAAAAGGACACCCTAATTGTCTTCTGTATCACACTACAAAATGAGAATTTTTAAACTTTGTCACATACCTTCAGTCTTGAAGCTAGTACAGATAAATTTAAGGTAGCAAATTCTCCCTTAAAGACAAACCAACCATGAATAAAACAAAAAAAAAAAATAGACCAGGAGACAGCAGAGAACTACATTCATTTCAGCTACTTTCCTCTTCCTTCCTTGCTGTCTGGTATTTACCTGTGAGAAAATTGCGTAATCGTCCAAATTGTACTTCATATTGCTGTGGCTCTGCCAGGCAGGGAGCTGCAGACACAACGTTGGCACAACCAGATTCAGATTGGACTGTGAAATTAAGTAAGCAAAAATTAAACAGGAATTTGAGAAGTTTGTATATATGTTTGGAAACAAAGTTTCTTGTAAAACCTAAGGTAATGTAGCCACCAAAATGACCTGTCTTTCAAACTGTCCAGGAATGACAGTCTGAAGCATCTAAACGTGACATTAACAACCCAGAACGATCATGAATGAGTAAATATACTAAACGCTTAAAAAAGAATAAACCTTAAAATATCAGCAACCTGCTGTTCCCCAGAATACATTTTTAAGTTTTCATATACAAACTTAAACTCTGAAGAAATTCAGAGCAACATCATACATCCCTTATCAGTTTCACAAGATACTCAATGGTTTTACTACTTTTCACTATGAAAACATGAGGAAAGCAATCTACAACTTTGTCTAAAACAAAGCTTTTTTTCAGTGGGACCTACCAAACACGGACAGAAGGCCTGTAGGGACACTACCTCTGAGTTTCAAATTCCCTGTCCCAGTCATTATAATTTACAACAAGCAAACAATAATCATTGTAATTTACCAGTCTCCTGGATGTGATGGTGAAAACACATTGAACCTGTAAGCAAACACTTAGTAGTTCTTAAATGTGTCCTCCTCTCTAAGTATTTTAGGTTAAAGGGCAGATGCTATCTGACCACAAACCCAGTTGCTATGGTCTCCCAAGATGGTGTTAAACTGATTTTCAGAACACATATCAACTCTGGTGAAGTGGTTCTGAACTGTTTAGAAAGGATTCTCTTCTGGCACCAAACCTTTGCTCTTCTAACCGCTCAGAATCCAAGAGAAGACTTTGCACAAGTTTACAGGCACCCACCAACACACCCTAAGCATATACAAATACTGGTGATTAGAAACAGAAATTATGAAATTGTAAGTCACATGTTTATTCATCTACTCTGCTAAGAAAAGCAAAGAAGGGCAAGCAGTTTCACTGTTTTCCTTTACTTTTTTCAATTCATAACTATATTCCCCTCCACAAAAATTATTATTATTACTTTCACTTTCAACTACTAACTTCTTTCCGACTTCCCTGCTCCCCTTGCTTTTCATCCTTTCTCTTCACCTTTCCACTACTGATTGATTTATTTTTGGCTCACACACAGAGGCACAACTGACAGCTTCGGAAATCTATAAACATCACCAAATGTTCACATGCTAAAAAGATAGGCCGGCCTCCAGCTCATCTCAAGGCGTCTAATTAGGAACAGATCAGCACACGGTATACTGGTAGCCTGTTGCTATTTTGCCCTTTCAAGACACAGCCTATTTTCCAGGAGCTCATGGAGATATAGGAGGTATGTTTAGCAACTCTCCAGGGCAAGCAGGACTCAGCATTGGAAACAAAGCAGAGCTATGCTCATCATCTCTTCACAGGAAAAAAAAAAAAAACTAAAACAGTTTCTAGAGCAAATACCCTATCTCTTTCCCCATCTCTCTCAAATCAGTTTAGAAATAAACAAATATAACTTGCTGAAAGATTACAGTTGAAAGACACACTGCACTTTCTACAGCTTGGCTGCTTCAGAAACTCAAAGCTGGTAAGAACTCCAGGCTCACTTACTGATATTGCTTACAGCTTCAGCAAAAAACCTCTGCTATTCAGACTCAAGATTTATTATAACCAATATTCAGCATGAGAAACTAAACTGCATACATTCACATGCAGTAACTAAAAAATGCTTAGAGACAGTTTTCAACGCCATCCATGCTAATTATTGTAAAAGCAAAGAGAAACAGCAATATCAGGGCCTGTCTTTTATACTGTATCACAGGGTTACAGACAAGGGTCAACTCTTCACAGCATTCTGGTGGCCTCACTTCAGCAGGAATGAGAACAATTTGTTACCTTGCTCATACCGTGCAAGCTCAACCTACCATCTTTGGCTTTTAAGGTGCCTCCTCCATGCCACCTATTCAACTTTCTCCACATAAGCAACTTAACTCCAAAAAGAGGAACATCATCTTTGGAAGCAATGTCTGACTGGACAATCATTATGCCCTACTGTTTCAGTAATGATGCTAGGGCTTGTTCCCATCAAGAAAACAATAAATGAACCCTACATACCAGACAGTTATAACAAGTTGTCTCAGTCCAAAAGTTAGGAAGCAGACATGGTTCTTCTTGAACATTCCCATGGGTGAAACTGAGACACAAATGAGTTCAAATTCTAATTCTTTTCCTTCCAAGACTTTGTATCAACCAGAACTACAAAAAGGATCAAGAGCTCAATTGATTCCAAAATAAGAGTAAATTTTCAGACCTATTTTTCTCGTGATAGAAATAAACCACTGGCTCAATCCTTCTAACATATCAATAAATCTACTATAGGCTCTGAAAATCTGTTGGAAACATCCGCTGGAAACGCCTGCTCCTTGACTTCCAGTAATTGCAGCCAGCTATGCAACTTGATATTAAAATCAAAGGAACTCGCTCCTAACTTGGGGATATGGACAGTACCCTCCTGGTCTTGCATGCTGGCTATGAGCAGCATTACTTACAGCTAACTGTAAACAGTGTTTAACAGCTGCCGATTCCTCTTACATAAATGTGATGACATAGTTTTATATTCTTTCAGATAGTCCGTGTCAATAGCACTATGGGCAATATTAGAGGTACCTGTTCTTTAGTCACTCATTCTGTCATTATTCTTCTAGTTTTCTACACAAATATAGGATAGTCTTGAGGAAGATTTGTGCTGCATTTTACTGCAGATGTGATTGGATGCGGTGCTAGATTGTCTCATCTGGGCTCCCTTTCCCATGGAAGGCTGGACCAGTGATCTTTTGAGGTCCCTTCCGACCTTGGCTGCTCTGTGATTCTGTGAAAACAGCTGTACAGATATGGCAAGTCTATGAAGCAATGGAAAAGGGCTGAATTGAAGAGACTCTGAAAGAAGATTAAAAGAAATGCTGAGGTAAAACTGAGAAACAAAACTATTTAAAACCAAAAGCAGAGGACACTTTTCACTGTAGAAGAAGAAATCATAGAATTGAAGACAGAAGTAAGCAACTCTCCCACTTATACAGGCTAGCTAACTTTGAAATCAAATGAAAGAGCTGAACAGACAAAGAATGGTGAGTTTTACTAAGTAACAAGTGAAAACATCTTCAGGGAAAAAAATATCTGATCACCTTCCCCAAAATAAAGCAACACAGGCTTTAGAATAGGGTCAGTTATAATTCAGTTGGCAAAACTAAGATGACTGCTGCAGCACTTTCAACCTCTCATCAGAACAAGTACAAGTCAGGGTTTTCTTTTCCAACATTCATTCATGGAACTGCAGCATACTCACTGACAACTTACTATGAGCATGTTTGACAAGAAATAGTAAGCAGCTGAATACTTGAGAGTAGACCATTTTCAGTTCTAATGAAAACTGATGACTAAGTTCTGAATCACCAGCCACAAAGTCCTTGCACTGACAAAAGGATACAGACGCATAAGAAGAAATTTAGCTACAATATTTGGTGAAAGATTAGTGAAAAGACAAAACTCAATCACACACTCATTCATGCTGTTTACTGAAACTTTTTTTTTCTGCATAACGCCATATGAGAATGAAAGGTTTTGTAACCCAATTAATTTCTCCTAGTTCAGATGCTCATGTCTTCCTGGTATGGTTGGTCCCAAGTTCTGATCTCATTTCAGTACTGACTTTTCTAACCACCTCTCACATAAAAATCAAGAACAGTTCAGCATATTATTTTGGTTTCATTCTGAAAGCTCTTCTGAAAACAGCAAGGAAACAAAAAGTACTAAGAAGATGTAAGTAACTTCTAATAACAAAAGTATTACCCAAATGCCTTCAGGTCCCTGAAAGAGTCAGCCTGGATATTTAACCACAAGTCACTCATCTTTGCATTTTAACTACGACAAAATAATCTAGAAGTGGAAAGAGCTACCTGGGCATCCAATCTTATCTGGCTACAAGCACAGAGCTACACAACTACAAATGTTTTGTCAAATCAAGTTGTATCACAAGTAACCAACGTGTTCAGCAGTCTTACTCTGAGATACTGTCACAATATAAGCAGCTTTCTTAACAGAAAATATTTTCTCCTTGCACTTTCAGCCCAGTATTTTCTCTTACTTTTACAAGTAAATTTAGTCTTTATAACCTCCATATGGTTTGCATCCTTTCAATATCCATATGCACTCAAGCAATAACATAGTTTGTTACAACAAAGGTAATAATTACAATGAAGACTGTCACAGACCCAGTTTCCTCTCTCAAGTGACAGAGTAGATCTTTCAGAACTAGAGAGCTGACTAGGCCAGAGCAAGGAACAGCCTGTATCACCCCCATTTCACATGCTATAGCTCTCCTAGAGTAGAAAGGAACCATAGATTTTCCTGTTTCTCACCTCTGTCCCAAAGCATCATAGTCAACAGACTATGTCTTTGAAATACAGCATATGCATTTTCCACTACCCTGACCTTGTATTTCAGCCTGTTTCACTGTGAATCTCACCTCATTGCACATTCATCACCATTTCTATTCTTCACAAGTTCTTAAGTCATGCCAACTTCACACTGGAAAATTGCTTTATTTCAGAAGAAGAGCTGTCCATATGTGGCTGACAAATTCAAGTAGTTACCAATATATATACATTTGTCACAACTCTGCCAAGAAATATGCAAGGAAAATACAGTAGGGATACCTGTGAGATTAGCTGCCATCTCTTCAGCAGTCTGACACAGCCTCAGCCCTTGTTTTAGGGGACCTTCCGAGTCCACATACTGACGGCGCTTGAGGTAGCAGGACACTGCCATCTGAATCTGTTCTGTGCGTACACGTTTCATGACCTCAAAAAAAAAAAAAAAAAACAACACCAAAAAAAGGATGATGAAGCTCTTGCTGTGTAGGTGTTCCTTGAGATCAACATACAACATAGCTATATTAAAACTGATAGAAAACAAAGGGCTCAGTATTGTCACTGCTGATGTCAAACAACTTTGTTACTTGAATTACAAAACAAAATCTTTACACATTTGCCTCTTAGTATTCCAGACACTTTGAATCAGACCCATGAAGATATTTAGATATTTTTCTGCCTAATTCTACTTATTTCAGCAAGAAATCAAAAATACTTTCGAAAATTCTGGATTAAATCTACAGTGATGAAGTGAAGGAATTGTTTTTCTTAAAAGTAACTGTCAAAAAGGGAATATTTATCCACCTTACTTTTTTGCAGTAGTAGTTTGGGAATTTGGTCATTTTCTGACTCCACTGCTTGATAAACCAACGAAATAATTCCAGAATAGTCAAGAGCATGAGAAATAAAGTACACAAAGATGGAAATTTCATAATAATAATGACTTAATCTTCACACCTATTTGGTGAACTCAAGAAACAAGAGTTATATCCAGACTTCTGGCACTTCAGTCAGGTAAGTCCCCAGAAAAAAAACAAAAACCAACCAAACAAAAAACTTAAAACCCAAACAAACAAACAAACCCCCCCAAAAAAAACCCCACACAAAACAAAGAAAATTTCAAGCTTCCTTTTTATAAATTTTGAAAGCCATCTTCACTAACGCCACTTAGTAGTATTCAAAAATCAAAGGGAGTACAATAATAGCTTTTAGCTTCTGGCTTGTAATCAAAGAACCTTGGTTAGATGAATGCAGGAATAGTCCCTGATTGCCACCAATCCTGTGTAAAATCAATGGCTATTGCAAAGAAGTTCAGATAACCTAAAAGATTTTAAATAAAGCAGAACTAAGTAATAATTTTATTCTACCAGGATAGGTAGAGCCTACCTCAAGATAGCCCTACACCTTACAGCCCACCACCAGTTCCCTGCATGCATTTTACAAGTGCATGTGGTTTCTGCTTTGAGCAGCTAAATATGATTAAACAACTTCACAGAGAGACAAAGATGCCCTCCTCCTCAAAAGACCCGTATTTCTCACAAAACAACTACTTTAAAAATATGATTATAAATGAGCCTTTTCTAATAGCCACGCACACTTCAGTGCTTATCCCTGTTGTTAGAACAATAAGCCCTCTATGAAGTTCCAAGTGGAGCAGGATGCAAGGCTTCAGCAAGCTACTTTAACAGATATGTGGAATTGCGCTTGTGCTTTGGCAAAACTCTTACAAGTATTTCCTTTTCTTCTCACAGATGAAATAACTGTTGAGGGTGGAGAAGAAGCATAACAGGTGTGGAGTTTTCAAAGCATTTCCAGATAGACCCATTAAAATCATGAGTTTCAACCACAACTTTTCCACTCCAAAAGCAAACTTCCTTTTCATCTTCTGCTGTGCAAAACCAGGAAAGACAGAATTATAATGAAGACCATGATGAAAGGTGGACACAGGGATAGACCAACATCTTAACATCCTCTTAAAAACATTCTTAAGTAAGCTTCACAATATATTTTGCTACCCTTCTGTACTTCAGCCAGCAGCATGGACTCACATACAGGCAACTTACACAGGCCCACACTAACATCTCTGCACAAAGTCTGCCATACAATTTAGGTTATGGTAGCAACTTAATTATATTTGAGATGCTCTCACTGATGCTTATTTTGGGTCTAGAAACTCTCGGAGAGTTTGCATCTAGATTGTTAGATTTGTCTTATAATCCAAAAGAACCTTGTTCCTAAAATGGCATGGAACAGATGTTTTTGAAGTAGTTTAGCCAGTCACATCTGTGCAAACCAGCCTCAGGTCTGTGGCTCAATCACAAAGAGCGAGCATCTAGAAATATTTTCACCCATACTATTCTGCTTCACTTACAGGATCAGTTTGTGCTAGATTAGATTTGGTGAGAAAACCCTTACTCATTATGGCACAATTTACATGTACAGATAATTCCTCATAAACTCATATTGGATCAGAGAAACCAAAAACTGGTGTGCAAAAGATGCACAACTTCAGAGACCCTTTGAAATGTCAAACAAGAGGAGCACTGAGTTCAGTCTTCTCAATCTGCTGAACAAACAGGTGAATGCAGAGAAAACAGTCAGTTTGAAATAACAGGCAAAAAAAAGCAGTAGGCTACTCAGTAGTCTCAAATTCTGACATCAGGATTGGACATTTCAGCAGCAAGAGAGAAAGGCTTGGGAAAAAAGCCGATGATTCAAGCCCAAGTTTTTTAAGAGCTTTGGGGATAACTGGGAAGTCCCAGTGTCTTTGGTCATGGCTAGCAAAGTGGTGTTTGCAGCTGCTTTATGCACCCTGTAGTTTCTTGCTCCCATCATATGCCTTGTATACTTCTTCCGGCAGTCACTGTAGTAGGTGTTACAAGCGGTATCTCAAGGAGATCTTTCGCTACTCCCAACAGGAAATAACTTAGAAGAAATGCATCCACCAAGAAACACCTGTTGTCATCAAACACATTGTCATCCCTGCTTTCATTTCAGGTATTTGTTTCTTCATTCACTTTGCCTTTATGCTTGACTCCCAGCATTAGATAAAGCAATGCCACAGGAGCAGGGAAAGCATTCATAAACAATGCAGGAAGAGCAAACCCAGCACATCTACCAATTCTATTTATCAAGCCTTCAGAATTACAGTATATCATAAAATAAACATATGGATGGCCTGTCAAAATGCCTTTAGCTGGGTTCAAGCTGAGTCAGTTCACAACAGGTCAAGGATGCACAATTTAAAGGCAAAAAAGGACAAGCCTGCCATTCTAACCTCTGATCAGTTTTAGGACTCCAGCTCCCACCACTGAAGATAACCTCCAAAATACTAAACAAACTGAAAGCATATAGACATCCTTATCCATGCCTGCGAAACGCTGGAAACAATTGTTCACAAGTCTCATCTGCCTCATTCCTCTCAGATGGAGAGGACAATAAATACTAATGCCACAAACTACTTTTACTGGTAAATAAAATACATAAAGAGAGAAGAAAAATCATCAGAAATCTGCACAGCTACGATGCAGCGTCAAAAGGTAGAGCATTAAAAAGAAAGTATTAAGTTCATGTTTTGAGGAACCAGAAACACTGAAGTTCCTCTTTCCTAGAAAAGCTGGAAATAAGCTGTTTACTAAGCATTTGGCCAAGGAAAATAATTTCCTGCCTGTTCTACATCTTGAGTACAGGTTTAGGCAGAATCCATAGTCTTGAAATATTCCTGATACAGACATACAAAAAAAGAGCTTGAAAACCAACATCAGAAATGTTGCTCTTAAAGACTCTGCATTCCTGGTTCTGATGGCAGGAACAGCAGTCTCTTCCTTTCAGTAGGCTGAGGAAAGACCTGTGAGCATCAAAGAAGAGGGCATGCAATCTCAAAAATAACCAAAAAAACCCAACCAATAAAACAACCAATAAAAGCACATTTTGAATATTCTCCAGTGAGAACTGTCTCAGGCCTCAGTGCTGGACAGAGGAGTATAATTTTTTCTCTTATCACTACAGGTGAAATTTAGAGTCTACTAACAACACTAAATCACTTAAATTTTAATTTTGTGTCATTAATTTGAGATTTACAGAATTTCAGAATAAGCACAGATAAATTTATACAAAGATAACTGTGAAGCTAGAGGTGTTCACACATGCAGTGCTTGCAATTCACAAAAACAGGCAAGTAAACATGACAAGTTGACATGGAGATGTGGCACGGTGGTGGTGCAGAACTGGAAAAGGGCTACAGATAGCAGGAACTACAGAGATTAATTTTGCCTCCGCAGTGACATTCACTCCAAGAGGCTGAGAGGACAAAGCCGTGATTTTAGAAGAGGCTGTGTGCACTTTCATCGGACCTAGATTTTGTTTGCTGTCCACGGAATAAGCATTGCCAATTCTACAATGTTGTTGTTTTTTTTTTTCCTCACTCGTGAACACAGAGCCAAACAGTATGCTTCACCCATTTCATCTCCACTGTGCTACTTGGGCAGGACCCCTGCCCACCACACACCACCTCACGCCTCAGTCTCCATCACCTAACCCTCCTCAGAGCGGATCGCGCTGCCGGACCAAGCGCCGCTCACCGGTAGGCCCTGTGAACAGAAACCCCACGAGGACCCACGCCGAGAGCCCTGCGGCGCCCCCGGCCCGTTCCAAAGGCGTCCCGGGCCGCTGCCGTCCGGCCAGTGCTGGAGAGTGGGACGCTGAAAGGAAGCGAAAGCGCAAATCCTCCTCTATAAGAGTAAAAAAAAAATAAAGGAAAAAGGCAAAGGAAAGAGAAGCAGTACGATAAGAAGCACCTAGTTAAACCCACGCACTTTTTCAAGGAAAAAAGAAAATAATGAGATAAGCCCACCCTACTACCTCTGAGCGCTGCGAAGGAACCTGGCCCTATCCTCACCCGGGGCTGCCCCAAAGGCCGCGTCTGTGCCCGAGGCCCTTCCCCCGGGGCTCGCCAGCCTCCCGGGAACCTCTGGCCGGGCCGGGCCTGGCCTGCGGGCCTCCGCCACGAGGCGGCTCGGCGGGACGCCCGCGGCTCGCTCCCGCTGTCGGTCGGCCGGCCGGCGCCGTTCCTCCCGCTGCGCTGCGCTACCCTACCACAGCCCCGTGCGCACTCGCTCGCGCCGGTCCCCGCTCCCCGCTACTCACTGAGCATCGCAGGCGGCGGCGGCGGCGGGAGGCGGGGGCCGGCGGGGCCGCGGGGGGGCGCTGTCACTACGCACAGGGGCGCGAGGCGCTGCCAGCGGGCGCGCCGCTACTGCCGCCTCCTCTGAGTGCCCGCGGTGGTAGCACTTGTACGGCCGGTGCTGCCCAGGAGCCGGTGGCAGCTGCCGGCAGCCGCTCCATGTCTGACTGACACAGGCCGCGGCGACCGGGAGCGCGGGGGAGGGTGAACTGGGCTGGGGCCACCCCGTGCGCAGGCGCCCTCCGGCCGCCAATGGGTTCGAGCTCCACCCCAGGCCACCTCCCCGCTCGGCACTCGGCTGGCGCTGCCTGGCGGGGACAGAGGTCAACGGCGAGGGCGTGCGGACAGTGCGGCTTGCGGGCCTGGCGGGAACTTGAAGGCTGGGCTGGGCCGGGCCGGGCCGGGCTGGGCTGGGCTAGGTGGGGTAGGAGGGAGCGAGAGAGAGATAGAGATAGAGATAGAGATAGAGAGAGAGAGAGAGAGAGAGAGAATTCCTGGTGGGGGAGAGGTGAGTATTGTGGAGGACTGGGGAGCGAGGGTGTATGGGGCCTAGTGTACTCTGCTGGGTGGGGGTGGCGGTGCGGGAGGCAAGCAGGTAGGCGCGTAGGTGCTTAGGCCCTCAGCTGTGGGTACCTTAACTTCGGCGTTTCTTTCAGTCATTTCCTTTGAAGGCCCATGTGCTCTCCTCATGGCGGCGATCTACTCTGGGATTTACGTGAAGCTGAAAAGCAAAAACACGTCTTGGGAAGACAAACTCAAACTAGCCCATTTTGCGTGGGTATCTCACCAGTGCGTTCTTCCTAATAAGGAGCAAGTAAGTTTTGGGTTTTTTTTTGTTTTTTTTTTTTTTTTTTTTTTTTTTGGTGTTTGTTTTTTTTTTTTTTGTGGTCAACAGCGAAAAAAAAGGGTGTTGGCTAATTGCCACTGAGAATTAATTGATTCATAAAATCCAGATCTAGTTGCTTAAGCTTTTGACCCTAAGTAGTAGTGCAAATACAGTTTTGATGGTGAAGTGTGGGTTGTTCTTGATATCTGTGTGTTTGTATGAAATAGTTTCATAACGTTTTTGAAGTAGGTTCAGAAAAAAAATCTGCATTAGGGTGGGAAGAATGAGCTCTACAGAGAGGGTAGTTTGTGTGTTCTGCCTCCCAGATACATGAGAAACAATTGTCTTCAGAGCTGTCATTAGTATTGTTTATTATATCCTATACAGGATACTCTGAAGTCTGATGCTTATGGTCGTGGTTAAGAAGAAGAATTGCAGGGTGGGAGAATTGACTGTAGCTACACTTGGTTTCCAAGTACTTTAAATTTGTACACATGGAAGGAGTTCCCTCTGGATTCATGGGCAACTCCTTGGAAGATGCTTGGAACCCATGCTCTTCTCTCAAAGTCTTTTGATTCTGTTCCCTGAAGGTCTCTTCAGTGTTCACCCTTTTCAGTGTTTCCCTCAGTGAGGAGTGTCTTATGCTGCTTCTCCAGCATAGTGGGTTTGTGGGCTCTAGGATTTGGACCATCTGAGATCCATGCTTTGAGTTGTGGTTTTACTTAGAATATGAAACCTGACTGTACACCATTATTTATCTTTTAAATCATTAGTTGAAATGACTAGGTTTCAACCTTTTCTAGCTTGTACACATCTAAATTCCTAGGCCTGAATTTCTAGGTAGTAGATTTAAATTTAAATGTACAAGGAGAAGGATGCAAGTGGAATGCCAATTGGCAGAAAGTGAAAAGTGTCTGCTTCTTTAAGTTTTGATTTAAAAGACTACATTTGCTAATCAGCATTGGCTGTCAGAATTATGTCCTTATGAAGAGGCCTATGTTGACTCCTGAGAGCTGTTTTGAGGTGGTACAGCGAAGCACAGGGACAACACTGGATTTAGAATGAAAGCTTTTAGGAATTGAAACTTAGAAGGACGGACTTCTTTGCTCTTTCAGAGCCTTTTCTGCTTGGATGCAGAGCAGTTCTCGAGGCACAAGGCGTGGAAGAGATGCTACTTTTGTCTTGGTTTTGCATGGGGTTTTTTAAAGATTACTTCTTCTCCCTTTTTCTAACAGGTGTTACTTGATTGGGTAAGCCGTGCATTGGTTTCATACTACAATAATTTTGAACTGGAGGATGAAGTTGTTGAGAAACTCTGGGCATATCTAGACAATGTTATTCACAGTAAAAGACTACAGAACCTCTTAAAGAGTGGGAAGACAATCGGTCTCAGTTTTTCAATTGCACAGGTAATGAAAACTGTGGCTATTTTATAACATGCTGGACAGCAGTGCCTATCTTCTACAGTACATGACTCTTCACTGTGTAGGGTGTTAACGCAATATATAACAATTAGTCTGGTCTGATGGCTTTTAGGACATCTACTAAACTATTCTGTTTCTGTTCTGTCATATGGTTTGTATTTGTGCAGCAGTAAGGTTGAAAGGCAGAGCATCCTAATAATAAACTTTCTTTCTGTCTTTACCTTCATCAAACTATCATAGTGAGTTGGCTTAACAGATAAATAAAAGCTCAGTTCCCTATGTTGGTCTTCTATTGTATTTACTGCTTATATTGCCATTTTGCCTGGGAGTCTTAGGGAGAGAGATTCTCCCTCACTGTGAGGTTCATCATTGTATTTGGCTTGAGTACATGTGCACTGTGATACGCTGTTCAGCAGATGCTGCAGTTTCTTATGATGACTGAAGGGTGGTGGCACTGAACTGTTACTGATCTTAATCATATCATTTATTATATCACTATTATTTAGCCTCATCTGAAAGGAAATAGGGGAGACTTTAAGTTATGGTTTAGAATTAAACCAGAAAGTCTAACTTACTCAGCTTCCTGGTTATAGAAATAACAGAATTAGTGGATGGCTGCAAAAGCAGTCATTACGACTGGGGAAGTTACCCACTTAGTTGTGATCTAGTTAGAAGGAAGCAGGAGAAGATTGACTTTACCTACAGAAATTGGGTCATGAAGTACAGAGAATTGGTTGAATGAAATCTCTGCTTCAGAGATGCTGCATGGAAAATATGCCAAATGTAAAAGTCATCTGGGTGTGAAAATCTGTCTGGTTTAAGATTAGGTGAGAGGTGAAGGCCAGAGTACCCTAAAGACCAAGAACAAAAGTAGTAGAAGTTCCAACAGAAATGATTTAAGGATCTGTTTTAGTCCACTGGGGCCTGAGCTGAGAAGATGAACTGTCCACTACAAGATGTATGTAGACAGCTGAGATTTTTAATTCTGAAGTAGAGGCAGATTTGTAAATTGCTGCTGCATTCATGGTGCAGACAAATGCAGGAACACAGTTCTGGTCAGAGGAGCTTCTAGTTTGAGAACTACAATGTGAAAAGCCCAGCAGTATCTGTTGGCAGATCCCCGTTGCTTCCTTCTTGCAGCTAGAGCTCACAAACAGTGTTGTGGGCTTATAATGATGAGTTTTACCTTGGCAAAACTGACTGGTTATTTTTGATTTTTTTTTTTTCCAATCTTCAGGTCATAAATGAAAGGTTATCAGAGGCCTGTTCTCAAAAAACACAGCAGAACATTGGCACAGTGCTGAGTTGCTCCAGAGGCATTCTTTCTACTCCTACACTCTCCATCATTTACACAGCAAAGTGTGAGCTCTTGGTTGATCTCCTCAGCACACTGTCCAAACTGGCATGTCAGCAGCTGGCTTCTGATGACGCTGTGGGCTCCCAGTTGTTCAGTGTCCTTCAGCTGACCTTTGCTCAGTACCTCCTGATTCAGAGGCAGCAAACCAACCCAAATCGTGTGTTTGGTCAAGTGGCAAGTCACTTGCTCCAGCCATGTCTGCTACTGAAGCACTTGCTGACTGTGAGGGGCTGGACACAAGCGGATGACAACCGTGTGCGTCAGCACCTGAGCAGAGAAATCCGAAACCAAGTAGAAACTTTGCTGCAGGCTGGGTTATTCCAACCTGAGCTTTTCTCATCATACAGAGAGGAGCTGCTGCCAGAACAGCAACTCCAAGAGAAGAAGAAAGGAGTTTTGAAAAGTAGTTTGCTACCAGTCAACACAGTGCAGATCAAGCTGGGCAGTGGCTTTTGTGAACCTGCCCTTCATGGAGCTGTTGTGGCTGGTTCCGTGTCCCTGCTATACAAGCTCTTTCTGAACTCATACTGTAAGGCAGAAAACCACCTTGTGTGTTTCCATATGCTCAGCAGGCTTTTTGTCTGTCTCAGGCTCTCTGGCCTACAGCAGGGCTTGGAGGAGAACGCACTCTCCCCTGCAGACTGGAGTACAGAGCTGCTTGCTTTGGAACAGCTTCTGAACTTGGTTTTTAGCAGTGATATCTATAATGTTGCCAGTGATCGTATCCGGCACAAGGAGGTACAGTTCAGGTTTTACCGCAAGCTAGCACAGACGTTGATGAAGCACTCCCAAGCTTCCATCCCAGCTTGGTTCCGGTGTCTCAAACTCTTGATGTCATTAAACCACACTATAGTGGAGCCAGACCTGGATGACTTAATGGCTTCAGCTTGGATTGACGCCCAGATCTCTGATCAGCGTACAAAGAAGGCCCAGGAGGCTCTTATCAATACTGTGTTTCAGACTTACTCCAAGCTGCGACAGTTTCCTCGGCTCTTTGAGGTGGTGCTGACAGTCATTTGCCAACCAGCTGCTGATGATCTGAGAGTGCCTCTCTTCTCTGCTGGCTTAACAGTAAAACTTCATGAGTGCCTCCTTGAACTGCCACCCAACCAGATTCTAGACGTTTTGTTTCTCTTTGTGGAGAAATGCCAGACCTTTATCATTCCTGCTGTTGAAGGATCATCTGACATGGCCTTGAAGCTGTTGTCAGTGAGCTCAGTGCTACATGCCTTTCTGCTCAACATGAGGAGTCTAGATGATGTCACTCCTCTTCCTGTGATTATTCGCGCTCAGAGTGTGCTGGCAAAGATGCAGGAGGGAGTAATTCAGCCACTGATGGAGCTGCTGCAGGCTCCTCGAAGAGAAGAAATAAAATCAGGTCTTTGGCTAAGAAAGGCCAGTGACTCTCTTCTCCTCCTTGTTTACACTTGGGTTGAGGTAAACACTTTGTTTGGTTTTAGCTGCAGTAAATATGCGTCTCCAATAGCTGAAATTGCTTGTGCTGTTACCGGACCTGCTGCAAGGCACTGGGGCATTTCATCTTTCCTTCCTGGTGTGAAGGAGCAGTGTTGGCAAAGGGTCATGGAACTTGCAAATAGTTTTGCCTCCACTAGTAAATATTGCTTAGAACTGCTTGCGCTTCAAAAAATGAAGATGATGTTAATACAGACCAAAACTGATCTGCAGGCCTTGCGGCATTCTGCAGCTTTCATCCTGGAGTCTGGGAGATCCAGCATGAACAGGGGAGAATCAGGACCATGGGATGGAAATATCACTGTTATAAGCGATCTTACTTACCCTACAGCACACTGGCACCTTGTTGTTTCCAACCTGACTATCCTGTTGCCATATATTTCCCTGCAGGATGTAGAGTACATTGCTCATGTGCTTGTAAAGACATTAGTATTGGCCAAATCTCAGGAAGCTGACACAGATCAGGAGTCCTCCATCAGCACTGGAAAGATATCTCTTGGTTTGGTGCATAGCTCCTTTCTCCCAGAACTGAAGGTCCTGCATTGTGCGTTTCTGACCAGTCTTATTCATCAGTTTGCTACACTGTTGCCCACTGCTGCCAAGGATTCAGTAGATTGGCCACTTCAGCAGCTATCTGCAGGTAATATCCCTTGGCATGAAGAAATCCTGGCTCCTTGCAAACCAGCTCACCCTTTGGAAACACCATCAGAAAGCAAACTGCTGAAGTACGAGCTCAGCTTGTCTTGGAAAACACTGGAGAAAGTTGCTCAATGTATACTGTTGTTAGCAAAAAACGGATACCCTGTCATCTTGAAAGAAAATCAGCTGGAAAGCTGCCTGAGTTTGCTAGAAATTGCTTCTCTCCTGAAATTAGACAGTCTTCTTCCCTGTGACTGTACTCGCTGTTTTCTGGTGCTGCTGTCCCTGCTAGCTAATGCCAGGGCTAGTGTCTCTTGCAGCAAACTGTTGTTCCTGAAGTTTTTAAGTACTTGCTTTCACCTTCTGAGGTGCCTGCAAGCTGGCAGGAATGTCAACTCTATTTTTAAGGTGTTTCATGCCAGTGATATTCTTGAGGCTGTCATGACCTCCCAGCTTACAGCTAGCAAATTCATCACTGATCTCCTAACTACTCCTGTTTGGGCACAGTACCTCCAGGAATTCCAGGCATTTTTGGAAAACTTTCTTCAGATGATTATTGAAAGAAGACAAAGTGTGAGGCTCAATTTGGAAAAGTTCATGTCTTTCTTGGTGAGCTGCAAGCCAGATACTGGTGCATCCAAAAGCAAAGGTTGGAAAAACTGGAATCCCGTGGCTGAACAGTTACTGCTCATGGCATTCACCACACTGTGTCATGTTGTCACACTCTACCTTCAGCAGCTGCCAGAAAAGAGGTTGCAGTCTGCAGAGGTACTGTCTGCTCTGTCAGAGTCAGTGGTTCTGCATATGGTTAGAATTGTTGAACATGGCCTTCAGAATTGCACTCAAAACCAGCCCTTGCCTGTAACATTCATACCACCTATCACAACTCTTCTCAAGGCAGATCTGCAGAAGGGCTGGCAGAAGGAGCCTAGTGGGCTTTTGGAGCAACCTCGTGTTAAACTGTACCAAAAGTTTTACTCTCAGATACTGAGAGAGCTGCACTGTGCAGGAGGTAATCTGCAGTTCCTTCAGTCTGCGTTGCAATTCCTAACAGTCTTCTGCTCAGTGCCAGAGCTGTATCCTGGGAAAGAAACTGCGGTCACGGTTGTTTTTGCCATAAAAAGGCTTCTCACTGGTATGAAAACTCTCTTTCTACACTCCTTTGCTGATTTTGCAGCTCGTTGGCGAGTTAAAAGTAATTTACCAAGACATAATAGTTTTTTGAAAAGTCTGTATCTACTCGTGTTAAAGTAGTATTTATAAATGCGTAAAGGAGCCAATAGTGTGGTACCTGGATCACAGCCCACTATCTAATTTGGTATTGATCTTGTCTTACATTAAGATCTTATTGTACAAGATCTTAATGAGGTGAGATCCTGAGGTGCTTATCTCTAGAGTATTTTCATAAAAGAATGGTTTGGGTTGGAAGAGGCCTGTGAGGTCGTTTAGTCCAACCTTCCTGTGGTGAGCAGGGACATCTTTAACTAGATGAGGTTACTCAGGTCCAACCTGACCTTGAATGTTTCCAGGGAATGGGGCTTATACCACCTCTCTGGGCAGCCTGTGACAGTAACTGAAATGCAGTAATATTTCTGGATGTAGTGCAGTGTCCTACTTAGGTAGTTGGTCTTCTAGGCAATGCTGAAACAGCTGAAACAGTGCCATATCACTCTGGGTTGGTCTTTCCTGAGAATCTCAGAAGACCTTACATTAAAATACTCATCTATTTTTCTCTCTGATAGGCAAGGTTATAGAACAATGGAAGAGACCTTTTAGGGATGCAGAACACGTGTAATTCTGATGAATTCTGTGGGATATTGCCAGATGAGTCCTTTAATCTCCAAGAAATAAAAGCCAGAGCTAGAAATGATATGAGAAACCTCTCTTACCAGCTGTGCGACCTAATGGCTTCTTTACATTGTCTTATTCAGAAAGAGATTAACTAAACACAGTGCAGGTGACTTCTTCAGACAGGTTGAATTTATTGAACTTACTATTAACATGCTCTAGTGCAGTGGTCTCCAAACATTTTTGATTATGCGCACCTGTCAGTAAAAAAAAAGTAAACTGAGCATGCAGCCTTAATATGTGTCTATATATAAATTAGATGCATGTTGCACTCTACTGGTATACCATGTACATTACAAAACATACCCAAAAATGTTTAAAAACATGAGATAAAGGTGAAATAAACACTGTTTTTACATGCTTTTAAAAAAATATTAAAATATGTTTGATTTATAATTTCCCACCCTAGTGGATTGTCTTGTGCACACCCCAGGGTGTACCCACCCCACTTTTGTGGCTACTGCTCAAGTGATCTGCAATCATGATCTCAATGGTTACACTGGCATTAGGTAGTTAAGAACAGAGCACAGCTCTCCATGGAAAATCTGATTGTGAATTTGCACAGCTGAGTTTGGGCTAGAGCTTACACGTAGATGCAGGCTTAGTCTGTCTCCTCACTGGTCTTCCTTTTCATCCTTCGGCATTGTGGGGTTCAGTAAGGGCACTGAGAAGGGAGCTCACATTGAAATTAGAGACCATGAGACATGTCAGTTGCCAAACTTCTCTGCTGGCTTTCCTCTCTTCTCCTGTGCCTCAGTTTACAAGGGTAAGATGAGTAAAGTGCTTTAGCCTGGAGACATAATTAATCACTGTACAAAGCTGTAAGGATTTTAGATTAATAAGTAATTCAGTAAGATGAAATATGGATTCCTGTTGAAGAAGACTTTACTAATTGCCACAGATCCTGTGAATACTTGGAAGTATTGAAAAAAAAAGCCTTCAGAATCAATTAAGATATATGCTAGTCTAAGACTGTCAGCACAGTAATAATTGAGCAAGAAGTGGGGAGTGTGGCTTATGATCAGCAGAGACCTGAACTTTGTCAGCTTAATGCATCTGTGTCTTACTACAACTGTGTCCAGCAGTTGTAGTAAAGCCCTGTGGTTTGTTTAGCCTGCTCCCCTGGCTTGTGCACATGTTTTATTGTAGTATTTCCATACTACTGAAGGCTTTTTATTGATAGGATGACTGCTCTATGAACTCTAGGGTAGGAAATACTTGGTAACAGCAATTAATTGCACTAGTAGGGAGGGATGTAAAGGGAAAATGTGGGGCCTTATATGCGTTTGAGTGTTATAAAGGTACCCACAGAGCTGGTTTAGTTTCAGTTTTCCCTGTTCTTACATGTAGAAGTCCTTGCCTAGGGAATTGATTTGGACATGCTTATGTCTCTTGAATATGCAGGTCCTGCAATCACAACCCAGGTGATCAAAAATATGGAGATGGAGCTGACAGAGGTGCTTGTCCAGCTGCTGGGTACCTGCTCTGCTGAGGAGTTCTATACCATAAGAAGTCTGGTGCTGCAAGGACTTGAAATAAGGAATGTTTGGCAACAGAAGGCTAAAGTAAGGCATTATCTTAGTTTATTGTCAACTCCTTTCTTCAGTTTTCTGTACGTTGAAAAAGTTTTCTTGGTTGAATGACATCTGAGTAATATTTTTGCCTCTTCTGCTTTATAGTCTGTGGTCATGTCAGATTAATTTACACATTTAAGGTCTTGGTCACTGTGCTGATATATGTCCTGGAAAAAATTGAGAGAGGTAAAGAAGTCATAGAAACCAACTGGAGAAAGTTTCTATCCAGTTTAAGGACTCAGCAGTCTTAATTCTGTATCTTGCCAACAGCAATCACACAGCTCTGATATTACAGGCCATGCTGAGATTTTTTTTTTCCTCTACTTGTTGATCAGAGCTCTTGCACAACAGATACCAGCAGTCAGTGAGTTTAACCACTGTTTGTCTGTGGCTCTTTTTAACAGTGCTAAAGGCACTTTTAGAAATGCTGGCACTTTAAAATAAAACTGAAACAGTACCTATACTTTTGGTGTTTGTCTCTCTATAGACTTTTGTTCTGTAATAACCAGATACCACTCAGCAGCTTTTTAAATAGTGTGCCTTTCTCCAGAGCAGCTGAGGTAGCACTGGTGACCTATGAAATCCAGAGCAGCTGAGGTAGCACTGGTGACCTATGAAATGCTTTTGACTAAAAAGCCATCTGTACCCTTTGTAGCAAACTCAGTGACTTGAGAATGAAACTTGGATTAAACTTAGGGGTTTGTCTGGCTCTGTCTTATTTTTCAGGAGTAGACATGGATATGTTGCATGAATTCTTGATAGTTTTTTTTTTGAGAGTGTATGTGGAATTCCTGTACTGTGCACATAATTTCTGAGTATAGCTTGTAATATTCTTTTATCAGTCTGTCGTAACAGCCAGCAAGTAAAAAACATCCTGCTGCCAAATGTGACATTCATAGTGTATTGGTGTGCTTGTATTACCCATACTTCCCTCTGTTATCTAATGGTAGCTGAAGGAGAAGGCTTTCCTTTCTTAAAAGTCACATAAGCCTTTTTGTATACTGAGCTGATTCTAAACTAAATGTAGTATGCAGTACATTTGGGCCAGTGCTACACAGCTTATTTAATTTTCTTGAGCTGCTGCTTACTTGAAAATTTCCAAAGGGATGTGTTAGTGGGAGGACTTTTATGTGTGAAGGCTCTGGTGATGCTCAAAACTGCCAGTACTCTTGAATGACCTTTTCTGTACTTGAAGCCCATTGCATCTTGTACCTGTGCCTGATCATCAATCTTCTTTCTGCAGGAAGTATTGTCAGCTGTTACACTAACCAAATTCCTGCTCACCTGCCCATTAAGTGAAGACAAAGAGAAAGCTTTCTGGATTGCCAGTCCACAGATACTCACAGCTTTAGCTGTAAGTATCCCTTCATTGTAACTTCATTGTCTATGCCTTTTATTTGCTAGAGCCTGTAGCAGTTACATCGAACATGCACAGAAACATACAGGAGCAAAAAAATTGTTGATGCCAAACAGATCCAGATCAGGCTCATCTGCCTAGTCCCTTTCTCTCCTCCTTTTCTGCCTAGTCCCTTTCTCGTCCCCTTCCTCAAGTAAATTTATTCCTGTGAGTGCAGTGTGTAGGTCATCCATTTCTTAGCATGAGTAATTTTCTGGGACTGCAGCATGCAATCTGGAACTTGGGAGAAACTTTTTAGGCTGCAGAGAAGAGAGTCTGAGTCTCCTGTCCTTAATTCTGTCCAAAGGAGAAGGGGACTGTCACCCATGTGTCGCCACAGAAGCCAATAGCAGCAAAACACAAAGAAAAGAGTGCTCATATTAAACTACATAAAATTAAACCCCCCACATTGTTATAAATGAAAAATTCAACTGAAGTAACCAAACACAGTTTTTCTGTCCTTCATTTCTACAGCACACAAACCTATCGATGCAGGTTTTTTTCTTTTCTCATGGTGATGGTGTCTCTAGACTAGAATTTGTGAGTGTCTGGCTGGCTCTTCAGTGCCTGCAAATCACAAGTATGTAATTTTTGCGCTTTTTTGGATGCAAAAGTCTGCATTCTTGTAAAGGAGAGAACTGCATCCTTGCGTTTATGTGAGGAGGTGCAAAGAGGTGCTGGTTGTCACAGGACTGAGGAGTAGTTAAAACTCCACACAGAGCAGTTTTTTTTCTTGAAATGCATCATATACATCCTTGCCCAGGGTGCAGTTGTACAGAATTGGCTAATGTGCAGTCTGCGTGCCAGTCCAGCTTGCACCAGTCTAGTTCCACCTACTTGGGTCAGAGCATTATGGCGCTCTCATGTATGAATGATGGCTGATGCACTCCTCCTTATCTGTTTCCTGTCTTCTTGTAGATGCAAACCAAAGAGGCCTGTCAAGACCACTCACAGATTTCTACCATAGTTGTACCTATTCTAGACACTGTAGCAGCTCTGCTGCGGCAAGGAGAGGGGTTTCTCTTGAATCCACACCATGTGGCATTGGCATTCAGCATTCTCCTAACAGTCCCTCTGGATCATCTGAAGACAGAAGATTATCATGGTGTCTTTCTGGGAGTCCATGAAGTGCTGTTCTCTATTGTGCAGTGTCATCCAAAGGTATATCTCTGAAGGGAAAAGGGTAGAAAGAAGCAACACAGAGACCAACGATTAGAAAGTTTTTTTTTAGTGATATCGGAATAAATAATCCTAATGTTTGAAAGTGCTTTGACTACTTGTCATTTTCAAGTCAGGAATCTCAAAGTCACTTAATTTCAGTTGCCCTCTTGCTTTGCTTATCAATATCTGATGCCAGGTTACAATGAAACTTTCCTTTTATTTATGAGTGATTTCTAGAAGCACAAGTGACTCAGGCTATAGGACCTGAGTTTCCAGTCACTCTCGCTGGAGATCAAGATTCCACAGTCCTTTGAAAACAGGGCTTAGACATTTTAGAGGTTGATGACTTTCAAACATTGTACCATCCTGGTGTTCTTGTCAGCCTTCTGGCATGGGAAGGTGAAGATATGCCAGGACTTGCGTGGAGTTGGAGATACTTGTGCATGGAATACTAGGCAGAGGTGGAAGAAGGAAAGAATGCATTTCCTGTGCATTTGTATTAGGAGTGAGAGCAAAGAAAGTTAAAAAAAATGGTGAGTTTAAAACCACCCACCTGGCAACAAAGCACCGTGCAGCTGCTCACTCACTTCTACCCCTCTTCTGGTGGTATGGAGAGGAGAAAATACAACAACACGTTTAAGTAAAAGGTCAAGGAGAGCTCACTTTTGGCCAGACACTGGTTCAACTTGGAGCCAGGGGAACTTCTTGAAGCTTCTTGCAGGAGTCATGCCAGTAGCCCCCTCCCTGGCTACCCTGTCAGACACAAACCCAGCACAGATGGGGAAACTGGCAAACTCTAAAAGCAAGGCAGTATACAGTGTTAAAAGGCTCTTACAGAAAGCTTCTGGTAGAAGTTGCCTTTGCAGGATATTTTTACAGAGTGATCTGTAGCGTTACTGGACCCTGTGTTCTGTAAGTCTGTATGGCTACACAGGTTCTCTACCGGCAGCAACAAATTCCTTAAACATTAGGGTACTAAATCAAATGCTACTTTAGAGATATGAATTACCTCTAATACAGTGCTTACTTGTTAGATATATTTGAATGTGGCCAGGACTGCAGTCCTATTCCAGGATTCTCGTATACTAGATATTGTATGGATACAGAATTAAAAAATAGCCTCTGCTCTTGACAGCCCTGTAAGCTACTATAGTTCCCTTCATAGGAATTTATTTCCCTCAGACTTTGGGGTGGTATACCTCAACCCTCTCCTCTCCCTTTGCTACATATTCTGAGATAATTGTGTTTTATGTCTTCCCAGGTGCTGTTGAAAGCAGTACCATCTTTTCTGAACAGTTTCCATCGTCTGGTTGTTTCTGTCATGCATGAAGGGCGTCAGAAAGGAGACAGAGGTATTGTATCTCTTCCACTTTTGCATTATATGTACACACTGTAATTCTGTATATACGAGAAGAGGAGATGCAGAGCAGGGCAGTCTGACACACCGGAAGCAAAGTCACCAAAACCTAGCTGTGGCATTGCCCTACCATTAGCCCTATCTGTCCTTTATGTAAAATGAAGATGAGCTTTCAAGTACTGTGGGCTTAGGAAGGCAAGTGGGGCTTCTGTGAAGCTGCATGCAGACAGCACTGCTGTAGGCAAAGAGGATATTCTTCACTGACTGGTTGGCAAATAGACAGGAATTGTTAAAGTTTGCTGTACCACATTTCTGCTCTTCCTGTTGATCCCCATGCCTGAAAGCATGATGGCTGTAAACTGGTGATACATGCTAACACACCTGAGTTATGGTGCCAATTTGATCCTACTAAATGGAGCTTCTTGAGACTGGAACTATTGCACATACCTGAAGCATCAGGTAGGATTAGATGACATATCTGTATGGTCAAGGATTTGGAATTAGCATAGTTAAGTATCTCAAAAGGAACAAAGGAAAAACAAAAAAAGACTTATTACTAGAAGTTACTGACGAATTTGCATTGTCAAAGTAGCCACGTCAAAGGTGTTCACAGTGATTAAGGTAACCATCCTGTACTTTATGCTGGTCAGGACACAAATACTGCATTAATAATTGTGACTTTTGGAGACAAGTTGACTTTAAGGCCTGCAACTGGTTGTATCCTAACTTTCCACTGATATCCTACAGCTTCCTCTATGTTCAGATTTATCTCAGCTGATATGTTACCCACAACTGCAGGCAAATCTTAGTGTGTGTATGGAGAAATATACTAACAAAGGCTCAGTGATAAAGGAAAGGATATGTTAAACTGTTGCCATACATTGAGAATTTGCTTGCTTCTGCACTTTGCTTACATAAGTCAAGGGTCACAAGAAACTTATGGGTATGTGGCATCCTCAAGTTGAAAAATATCCTGTTTATCTTTGCAGGATTGTTCTGTATTATTAACAGATAACACAAAAGAAATTTCTAGATTTCCCTTCTCCATTTTTTGTTAGTTCTCTTCATTAACTGCCTACTGAGTAAATTCTCAGGTGATTTCCCCAGTCTCACTTTAAATATCTCCAGTGATGTGGTTTCCACTGCTGTATTCCACATAATAGATTTCATGAGAAAGCTTTCTTACTATGCTGTCTCTAAGACATGTCTTCTGATTTTTCTGAAGGTAGAGAATACAATTTTCCTGTCTCCCTGTTCTCTCTTCCACAGTGCTACTTGGGAATGAATTATGGAAGGAACCAACCACAGCTGCTGCTTTTAGCACTTCAGCATCTATAACAAATATTTTTGCCTTGCAGTGCACATGGAGTTGGAATAAATGTGTGTTGTTGAGGTGTGTGGGGGGCCTCTCTGCTGTGGCTTGATAAGAAAAGATAAAATGGGAAAGCTAGCACTGGCTTCATGTAGTTCAAGAATCATGGAAGACTCTGTGATATTTTTTTTTTTCCCCCCAGTGTTTTTAAGCCTCTAATACAAGGTTGCAACTCTCTTTCTATTTTAGTCACCACAGATGAGTTTGAAGTTATACTGAAGTGTGCACACTTGGTGGAACGGATGTATACTCGTATTGCTGCAAAAATGGAGGACTTGACTGTGTTTTCTGCTTTCATTGTGGCTCGGTATGTGACTGAATTGCAGAAGGTAAGATGTTCTCATCCATCTTGAAAAATTTTCTCTGAAATTATAGAAGTTGCTGCACTTTGTGTATGCAGGCTGTTATTTGATCCAGGCTATTATTTTGAGTAAGAGTTCCTGAGAATGTTTCTTACTCAGCTCCTGGAAACTTTCTAAAGGTGTGGGCTGTGTTTTTTGTAAGGCAAACAATGCAATGCCTGTTTGCAGAACTGCTTTGCTTTTCTGTCATATTGAGTGTTGTTTTTTCCTTATGTGGTAGTTAGATTCTTCTCCTAGCTAGTCTGAGTTGTCCAGGACTGATAGCAGTTATGGCCCCATCTGGCAAAGTAAAGAAGAAGGATTCTTCTGGAAAATATCTTCTGTATCTGCTGTAACTGTGTTAGCAAATGGAAAAAATGTTACCAAGCCAAAGAATTGTTAGCTTTTCAGTAGTTTCCTTCTGTACCAAAGATATCCCTCCAATACTTACTGAAAACAACTATTTTGCATGCTAAAGACAGGTCAGTAGCTTCTCACATCCAGACCTAAGTTGAAATGATCCTTCTATTCAGCCTAATGGATATAGGTTTCACCAAGGTTTAAATGCTGCATGTGTTGCAAATTGATATTTGTGGCTCTGGCCTGGACATGCTCTGAAATACAGAAAGGAATTTTAGTGTTTGTTTTAAAGCTCTCTTACAACAGGAATATCCTATCTGATAGTGTGTTTCTGAAGGATTATGGTGTAACCAGTGTAACTAACCATGAAGGTTGTTATGAAGCTTAAACTCAGCTGCCTTCTCTATTGTCCAGGTTTTTCCCAAGGTTTGGGAGCAGAACAGTGGGATATGTCAACTTTTATCCATGTTATTTAGTGTTCCCTGGACGTTGGTTATTGGTTACGTAGTAAGTATAGTAGTTCAGCAGCTAGGGAAAAATTACTGTTAAGACCACTTGTGGACACTTACCTCAGTATTAGCAGGAGTTCAGTGTCTCAAGAGTCCTCTGGGAAAGTTTTGTGCAATACTTTCACTGGGAAATGAAAAATAATGTGTGATAGCTGAAACCACAAATCAGTAATGGAACCTTTGGGCGTGGAACAGGGAATTGGTGTAGAGAACCACCAGATGCTGTGACAAAGGGGTGTTTTCTGTCTGACAGAACAGATTGCTGATTTATTTGCTCATTAGACTGGTGAGAATTGATAGCTATTGAAGGAAGGGGAGGCCTCAGTATGCCTGTCTTAAAGGGGACATGTACACATCTTTCACACTGCTCTGTGGAGGGAGAGAAAAACTCCTTTAACCATTAATGTCCTCTGAGCTCAGATCAGTGGCTTTCAGCCTGTGATCTGAAGACCTGGGGATCCATCAAAGGTAAGTGGTAGATTTAAATCTTTGTATGGGCATCTGCATGCTTACTGGAACCCTTTTAAAGATGAAAGCTACTGGCCTCAACAGTCAGTCCTAAAGTAGTTGTGTAACAGTTCCCTCAGTGCTCCCTTTTCATGCCAGGAATCCTTGTGAATTATTTTATGTTGATCTAGTAAGCTTCTGTGTTGGAGTGGGTGGCATCTCTAGCCTCGTTCAAACTGTTGACAATACTTTTCCCTTGTTGTCTATGAGCTGTTGCTTAATTCAGCAGTAGTGAAATACCTCTTCACACATTTAATGTCTCACATCAAGAGCTCTGTAATGCTTGACAAATTGGTTGTGCTAACTATATAGACCATAAAACACAAGCATAATTAACTGCCAGCCAGCGGTGGCAGCTGTTTAAATCCTTAGTTCTGCTTCTCTTAGTGTTATTGGAGGGTATTTATAGGAGACTGCACTGCAAAGCAGGAATGGCCCAAATAAGACATTGGGTCCAGATTAATTTGTGATGTGAGAGATGCAATTCCATTAACTGCAGCTCTGAGGTATCTGCCTGTCCCAAGTGGGACATCTGGTCCATCTTGTTAATAAGCTGTGGGTTTTCCTGTCCTCATTTTCTGCAGTCACTTCTCTGCTCTAGGAAGGGATTGCCCAGCTCAGTGCATTCACTGGGAGTTGGGATGCTCAACAACTCTTACTGTAGTGCAAGGTGACCTATTATAAATCAGGTCAGCTGATACAGAGGGGAAAAAATGTCATCCTTTTGGACAAGCTCTTCAGGGTCACAGATCCAAAGAAGGGCTTGTGTACCTTAATGCCTACTGTATATTTTTCCCAGTTATGTTAGCAGGTCTAATAAAATATATTAGCCATTTTACATTTAGGGTAGAAAGAGAGTGAGAGCTTGTCACATTGATTATGACTACACTTCATTAGAGGAAAGTTTATTAGTTTGCTCAAGAAGAAGTCTGAATTTTAATGACAGCGTTATATGTAATTTTCATTAGGCCTGGAGTGCAGAGGCTTAGGTCTGGAGGCATAAAGCTAATTTGGGGATTCAGCAAAGATAAGACTTGGTTCTGCAGCAAAAATAATGTGATTATGCCGGAGGCCAGCACTGCTTCAGGCAGTGAGCTATTTAGCAAGTGATTTGTGAGCACAGGACAAATGTCAGTTAGCCTGGGGCACCAGAGAACTCCAAAGTCATCACTGATGTTCCTGGTTGTAGTGATAGTGCTGCTGGTTGTGGGCTTGAGCAGGAGTAATGGCAGGAGCAGGGCATGGAATCGTGAATAATGTATTGTATTCCTTCAGCTTTCTGCGTGATGTCAGGCAAGGTACCCGATTCCTCATACTAAAACATGTCAAGGAAGTGCTCATCTCCTGAGCTTCTTGAAGGCTTCTTTTGTGAAGGTTTATATGTTGAAGTCCCCAGATAGAAATTGTTAGATAAATACGAAATAAAGTGATAAATTAAAATTGATTGCCTACCCAGTGTAAATTGTAGAGTAGCCTAAAGTAAGTGTTCAATTGAAACTGATGCTTAGTAGAATACAGCTAATATGAGACATGCAGAATCTACTGAAATATGTAATCCAGGTTGGGATTTTTTACTTACCATTTTACTGCTGTGGAGTTTTCATGTGATTCCAAGTTGATCCGTGTCTTTGCCTCTGCAGCAATGTTTATAGTGGCACTCTTGTGGATTTTATTGCAAAAGGCATGCTTCTTCTGCAAAGTGTATTTGCAAAAATCAGGAAAATATTGCACAAGTCAAAATCTTGGGTTTTATCTAATGGGCTGTTCCAGATGATCTGATGTGCTGGATAATGTGTGGTTGGCATTTAATGTATACTGGCTGTGGAAAAAGTGTTTTCCTGCCTTTTTGTCTCTAAATTTTAATGCACTTTTGTTCTCCTTATAGGTGACTTTGCACCCTGCTGTAAAGAAGCATCTCACAGAAGGGATATATCACATCCTTGACCTTTGCATTGAGCGGGACATCAAGTTCTTAAATGCATCACTACCAGCAGGTGTGAGGGAGGTCTTTAAGGATCTGTATAGTGATTACAACCACTACCACAAAGCAAAAAAACACGGGGAGGAAAAGTATACTGCATGATGAACACTGCTTGGTGTTATGAATTGATCTTGCAAAGCTCAGAAAATTCTCAGTTGCTGTTTGGTTTGGGATGATTAATAAGATCAAATCCAAGAGGGTCTCCTAAACACAGATTGTGTTCGTCTGTACACAGCCAGCCTTTATAATGGGGAAGAGGGGAACAGGGAAGGAGGGTGTGCTGTTAGGTCTGGTCCTGCTGTATGCCACAAATGGCAGAACCACTGCACCTGAGCTGGTGCTGAGGTGCGACCTCACAGGGAACTCCTCAGAGTTCACTGCACTCTGGCAGCAGATGCCAGGCTTCAGGCTTTGGCACATCACAGTGCTTTTCTGTGAAAGCAGTAGTGTGGTGTAGAAACCAGCAGGAGTTATAACTCCTCAGCTCTTGCTTATATGGAAAGCAGAATTAAAGCAGTTAAGTGTGTTTATTTTTGTACTCTATCAGTCTACATTTTGCATTATGAATGTTACATAAATGCACTGTGTTTACTATGCAAAATTGTGGAAATACAGTAAAAAAATTGGAAGTTTTTATCTCTTTTCTTGATTGCTTGATTGGTTTTGCTCTGGAGTCCAGCCCTGGGTAACCCATTCTGACATATTGAATTTCTTTCCCAACCATATTATGCTATGATCTCCATATAATCAGAAAGATTGACTACTTAGAGTTCTGGTCAATTTACTGTTATTGAACAATTAGACTTAGTCATCTGAGCTGTGGTTGCTCTCAATGGACATTTTTAGGTTGTGACAAATGCTAAGCACTAAGACCTTTCTGAGACCTTTTTGGTCTAAGCTAAGCTTCATTGCTTTGCATTAACTCTAGGTTAAGAGGAAGCCTTGGACTTAAAGCGGCTCAGCTGAGAGTAGTTTAACAGGCTATGGTAAATTAATCACTTCTAAGTCTGTAAGAAGCTTTATCAAATAGCTCCATTTCATTAGTTAAACTACAGAAGTTTGTTTTCTTGAATATACAGACTAAAGATGTAAACTTTGATGTAAGTGGTAAAACAATTTTCACGCATGCATGTGGTTAGTAGTAAGAACTCAATACTCTCAGGGGAGGTGGGGGGAGGACTGCAATGTGGCTTATCACTTCTAGTGAGTCCATCTGCTTTCTAGCAAGGTCAGAGATTCATAGAGTGGTAGGGGTTGGAAGGGACTTTCTGAAGATCTTTTTGGGTGGGATCACCTAGGGCAGGTCCCAGTTACACATCCACATGGGTCTTGAAAATCTCTAGAGAAGGAGGCTCCAAAACCTTTCTGGGCAGCCTGTTCAGTGCTCTGTTGCCCCTACTGTAAAGAAGTTTCTCATCATGTTGAGGTGAAACTTCCTGTGTTCTTGTTTGTATCTATTGTCCCTTGTCCTATCACAGGACACCATTGAACAGAGACTAAGGTCCGAAGGATGAAGTTTGTCTGGGGCAGAACACTCCATTTCACATGTCACAGACAAGGAAGTTGAGCAGGGCTTTTGAGGGGAGCTGAGGAAGATGGAGCTGGACCTCAGGAGCATGACAGGGCATGACAGCTGCTGTATGATATAAAGCCCTTCATATGATTCCTCCTGCACTCTCCTGCTGGCTGTGGTTCTGGCAGGTCACTTTTGGCATGTCATAGACCTCCACTGGGACCTTGACTAGGCTGTGGCATCAGGTCCCTGGCAGGTGTGCCTATAGGCAGCTCCTGGGCAGTGTCTGGCCCTGGGGCAGCTGCATCTGCAACGCACACTGCTGCCTGCTCACCCCTTCCATCTTTGCCATGTGGAACATCCAGCACTGGCTAAACTTCAGCGATTGGACTGGAGTTGATCCTCCTCATGTCCTGAACAAGAACCTTAGAGAGAAAGTGCTGGTACTGTGCAAGTGCTGTTCAGAAGTAGCTGCAATAGTGGTGTTACCCATGCTGTTCTAGCCACAAAAGCAACGCACAGCACCATATGGGCTGATACAAAACAAGTTTGACTCCATCCAAGATGGATTCTGTACTGTTCTGGTTTTGGATTTTATTTCAAGCTGTAAAGCTACTGTGAGTCAGTATTGGGAAGGGCAATTAATTACTGCTGCCCCACCAGGCAGTGGGACAGGGAAGTAGGTCCCAGAAGGGAAACGTTTCTGAGCCGGTGCAGCCAAATGGACACCAAATGGAGGAGGTCTCCAGTGTGAAGATAGTTAATATGTTAGTAAATGAATGATGGTTATGAGTATGGGGAGAGATCTGGAAAGAACAGAAAAAAGGAGAGCTAAATTTGGAGTGGTGGAGGAAGGAAGTGAGGTAGCATCTTTGGCATGTTAGTGTTAAAGCTCCCCTGATGTAGCCATATGGTTGTAAGTGCAAGCCACACACATAGCTCAAAAGGCTCTGTGTGCAGACCACAGAGTAAATAACATCTTACTCATTGCTTTCAAGGAGATGAAGCAACTTTTGTTGCTTCTGATTTCATTCTGTTAACACTCAAAAAACATCAGCAGTTTTAACTTGGTGGCTTGGTAATGAAAACATGAGTTGTGTGGACAGGGGTGCTGCAAATAACAAACTCCCACTATAAAAAAGACACAGTGCTTGAATGAATGAAAACTTGAAACCCTGCTACAATTAAACCTCTATTTCAAATACACCGTGTAACTGCCCTCCTCCTCCAGGCCAAGCAGTGGAGGTCAGGAATACAAAGCAGCATTTCTGTGTAGAAGTTAGGAAAGGGTTAAAAAGAGGTCTGTATTTTACTTGCTAACCCTAGTTCTTTGTTCAAGAACTGCTCTGTTTTGTTTTTTTTTTTTAGCTAGAATAAATTAAGTCACTGGCAGAGGACCACCTGCTGAGAAAGCAGGCTTTGTTGTACTGGGTCCAGTCCCGTGTGGGTGCAGTGTTCCTCTGTCGTCACACGATGGAGCCAGCCTGCAAGGGTACGGAAGCACCCTCTGAAATCACAAATGTGGAGTCCTTTCTCCTCGGGTGGGTTCGTTTACGAGCTCTGAGCACCAGGCAGGTGGTTGGAAGAAGCACTAGCTCAGGGCTAAAGGACAGGACTGTTACTTTTGTTTCACCTGAGCGTGGGGATTGTGCAAGTGCACCTAAAAGCAGTCTTTACAGGATTCTGCAGCAGTTTTTCTTGGCCAGATTTCCAACTGTTGATGTGACTTAGCTTGTCTCACTACTGCTTCACTAACAGAGATACCTCCCGCAGAGAGAGCTTGTAGTCTGAGCATCAGGATGCTCCTGGCTGTGCCATGGGCTCACCCTATGGCTCAGTGTAGTGTTTGTTATTCATGCCTTGGCAATGCCCAAGTCTGCTGTCCCAAAACTAGCTCAAATAGAAAGAGAGCCAATGCGCAAGAAGAACAGTCGTGACCAGCAAAGATCACACTGGTTTTATTTATCCTTTGTGTGTGTGTGTAGCTGCTGTGAAAATCAGCTGATTTTTCTACTTACCTGGGGTTGGAGCTTGGTGCTTGACTTATCTTGCAACTGTGGATAGAAATGCCAAAAAAAGATGATAGTGTAACTTGGTAGAAATTATTCTACCATAAGATGGTAACATTTTTTTCCCTGTTCTTACCTGCTGAGAGGAGACAATGTGGAGAGTATTTTCACTTGAGTTTGAAATGGATCAGAATGTTGCTGCTTATTTAGTTTTTGATGTGAGTTTGTGGCTGTTGAGCAACGGAAGTCTCCTTCCAAAACTTCCTTTGTGGGTTAAAACATAATAGCATGAACAAAGGAATACTTTGAGAGGTTCCCATATCATTATATTACTGAGTCTTTAGATGTCTGCAGTGATAACAGTGGTACTGGGATTCTGTAATCTTTGTGTTTTTTTAGACTTGTAAGGACATTTGCCTTGAGGTGAAAAATTGATTTTCTGCTTGAAGCATATTCTAGCCATTCAGGTGGAGAACTGCATTTGGGTCCTAAACAGTATTTACAAGCTTTGGAGAAGGTTGTTGTTTTGGGTTTTTTTGTTTTTTTGTTTTTTTTTTTCCTGGCAAAATGATGGCTTGGTGTTTTTTTCAATAATAAATACAAAAGTGACATTCATAGAATCACAGAATCAACCAGGTTGGAAGAGACCTCCAAGATCATCCAGTCCAACCTACCACCTAGCCCTATCCAATCAACTAGACCATGGCACTAAGTGCCTCATCCAGTCTTTTCTTGAACATTTCCAGGGATGGAGACTCCATGTTGTATCATTGTTGGCAGTGCTGACATTTGGCTGCTGTATCATCAGTGAAGTATTCTGCAAATGGTTAAAGTTTCCAAAAAAAGAGAAGATGCTCCTGTTACTATATCTGTACCATAAGATTTATGCTGCAGGCAAGTGGGAGTGAAACCTGACTTGCCAGGGAATAGTACTGATTTGTATTCATGTACCACTTTTTTAAAGTATGAAAAATTTGGGGGTTATAGGTATTTTCAGGGTTGTTTTTGTGACTTTAAAGCTTGGAAACTTTGTGAAAGAAAGTGAATCTTTGTGACTTTCTCAGAGTTTCTAATCTAGGAGAGCCCTCTAGCAAACCCCTTCACAGCTCTTCAAGAGAATTTGGGAAGAATAAAGGCACTCCACTCCCTTTCCTCCTAAAAAAGGACACTGATGTTTTTGTACCTATTTCTAAAGATGGTAACGGAACAAAAATGGCAAACCCCCTTTTGTCTTTTTTTAGACATCTTTTAATGTGAGCATAGAGTGGCAAAAAGTGCAGGCCTGCAACAACTTTCCAGCAGTGGCTGCTCAGGCCTTTCTAGCTATAGAGTTTTTGTGCCAGAAGAGCCTTATTCTGACATATAGTTCTAAGGCTTCTCATTTTAGATTGGTGGAGACCAGCTTCTGCCTCAAAGCAACTGCCATTCGCTTGATTACTTTTTGTAGAAGATGGATTCAGAATTACTTCTTGAAGGGAGAAGCTTCACAGATCATCTACTCCGAACTACTCATCTTCTCATGGAAGCTGCTGCAGAGACTGGGCACTCTTTTTTCCATCAGAGAGGTCACTGTAATGCTTTTCAGCTTTTCCCCACAACCAGAGGACAGGGGTCTTTCTGCTGATAGCTGGTAGATAGCTGGTTGGGAAAGCAAGCAAATAATAGAAGGAGAGGGAAACTGGGGACATGTGCCCTGTTTATTTGTTCAGCAGTTGAGTTTTCTGTTAGGTTCAAGCACCCCTGCTTTTATTTCTGCAGCCTCCACTTGAGGAATTGGTTCTGCAGGCTTTCACAGAGCAGTGCTGTGGTTTCTCGGGAATATGCACAAAGTTGTCCTAAGAATCAGGACTCTGGGCTGCTTCCTCTGTAGGAAAGTAGGAGAACAGGAGATCTGGGGTGACTGTTACCAAGGTTCTTTGGTGATAATGTTCTGATTTTGGGTAGGAATCAACAGCTTACATGAAGAAGAAAAGCTCCTGGTAGCTGAAAGCAGAGCAGCTTTGAAAACTAGGCTGTTCCTGGTTTTTGTTGCATCTTAAACGTCCACTGCTTTGTTTGGTGTACTGCAAGCACCTAGAAACCTCTTTCAGTGGTGGGCTTCCATGTGTGCAGCAGTGTGAACTGTGAGCAGGCACTTGCCATCCTAGCACAATGCCAGGTGTGAGAGACTGGGTGGGAGAAGAAACAGCACCGCAGGGAGAAGGGATTGATCTGTGCTGGTTTTAGAGCGGCATATGAGAATTCTCTTCAGTAACCTCAGGGAGTAGTATTTTTGGGTTTGGATTTTGTTAATAGCCCAGGAAAATAATGGAAGACTAAATGATCATGTTACAAAAAAACCCCATTTTCTTCATGGAGCACAAACAATCCATGAAAGACAATTTGATCAAGTACTGCCATCAGTAAATTGGATGGCCAAACAAAACCTTAGCTTTATCAGACAGTGATCAACTTGGGGAGGGAAGGCTGATTTATTACTCTTCATCCAGTTAGTAATTGTCAATCCATAATCCCCTTGAAGGGAAAGTAGCCATCCATGCTTATCACTCGAGGAGAGACACTAGAACAAACAGGTGCTGATTTTAGCCTGGCAAAACACATTGCCACTTGAGTACATCTGGGCTGTCTGAATGTAAGTGGCTGCTGCTTTTTCATGTTCACAAGGCTCAGGGGTGCAGCTGACTGAGCGCCCATGGCTGGGAATAAAGCTTGAGCTTTGGTGTGGCTTTGTTCTTTTCTCTGCTGCAGGTCACCTGTGTGCTTTGTTTACCAAGACTTTACCTTCTTTGGCCTTTGACACAGACATCAGTCTTCTCCACAGGGGATTTGTGAGGTTTGCAGAATATTTAACGCTCAGCTGGTACCTAGGTGAATTGAGATTTTTTCCTAAAAATCTTACACATGTGAATGAAGCATCATTATTTGGTTTATTCACAATATCCCAAGTGATAACCAGAAAACATGTAGACTGACAGCATAATTTCTGACCTTCACCCTCCCACCAGATGTATGTTGGACTCGCTATTGTTTTAGTGTACATTTTATTTTCCAAGATTGAGACTGCTTTGTGTTTTCAGGAGACAGCTATGCAGATGTGAGCTGCTAGCATCTGATTTTTTTCAGACTGACATTTTAAGCTATGTTCACTTCAATGTTAGCTCATAATAATGAGAGCCCAGTGTATGTGCCTCCTGGTACCACATGCAAAGGAAATGAATGTCTAAGAAACCTGCTGTTAGCAGCTTGTATTTTGTTTGTGCAGTGACATCTAAGAGACTTTCTAAGCAACTTATTTTTCCTTGCTGTAAAGGCAGATTTCTTACTGCAGCAAAAGGCAAATCTGTTCTTCAGATCTCAGCTTGTGCTATATTGTCTGGATGAGGACAAACTTGGGGAGGATAAATACTTTTGTTCCCAAGCCATGAAAACTTCAGCTAAAATCTCCATTTACACATATGTCCTTTCCTTGCAATAGAATCAAGAATCAAGAAGGTTGGAAGAGACCTCAAAGATCATCGAGTCCAACCTGTCACCCTAAACCTCATGACTATCTAAACCATGGCACCAAGTGCCACGTCCAATCCCCCCTTGAACACCTCCAGGGATGGTGACTCCACCACCTCCCTGGGCAGCCCATTCCAATGGCCAACCACTCTCTCTGTGAAGAACTTTCTCCTCACCTCCAGCCTAAACCTCCCCTGGCACAGCTTGAGACTGCTATGGATTATCATCTGTTACAATGCTTCTGCCTGCACTTCTGCCCTATGATGCCATTTCTGTAAAGCATCACCAGACCTGTTGCATCATCTGTTAGGAATGGGACTGTCCCAGCAGCTCTTGTTTGAGGAGACACTTCTAGCATATTGAGGATTTGGAAAACCCATTAGTGCGAGTGTTAAGAAATGGTAGTTTTTAACTTCCAAGGTCTGAAGTTTCATAGAATCATGGAACAATACAGTGGTTTGGGCTGGAAGGGACCTCTTCAAAACTCATCTGGTCCCACCCCCTGCAGTGAGTATGGACATGTTCAACTAGATCAGGTTGCTCAGAGTCCCATTAACCTGACTTTGCATATTTCCAGGAATGGGACATCTACCATCTCTCTGGGCAACCTGTGCCAGTGTTTCACCCTCTTTAAAACCGTTATGCCTTGTCCTGTCACAACAGGACCTGAAAAAAAGTTTGTCCCCATCTTTCTTAAGAGGCCCTCCCTTTAAGTATTGAAAGACAAAAAAAGGTCTCCTTGGAGACCTTCAAGGCTGAGCAATCCCAACTCTCTCAGCTTTTCTTCACAGGAGAGGTGTTCCAGACCTCTGGTCATTTTTGTGGCCCTCCTCTGGACCCACTCCCAACAGATCCAGATCTTTTCTTGTCCTGACTCCAGAGCTGGACACAGTACTCCAGGTAGAGTCTTAATGTGTTATTTCTAGGTGAGCATAATGGCGTCATAGCTAGACTGTAGATACACAGAGCATGGATAAACTTCATTAAATCATTCCTCCTTACATTTCCATTTGTGTTTTTGGAGGAGAACGTGTAGCTGTGTTGTCTTAACACAGGCAGTATATAGAAGATGGGTTAACCTCTGCATGCAGATCCAGAGTGTTGAGTAGTTGTGTTATGTGGAGCTTTTCCCCTGGCACATTGTAGTACTGGTGGTGTTTAGAATTAGCTTCTGCACATGATTCCTAGGGACTTCAGAGGACAGAAATGTGCCCTCAACACTCACAGCACTTTTCATCTTCAAAGTGCATTGTAATCATTAATACATTAATTAAGCATTCTCCCCTTCCTTCCTGCTAACAAGGTTTATTAAGTTGTATGTATTTATCTTTGGGCACCTTCTACAAGCAATTGAATGAATAATTTTCCTAACAACTTTAATGGTGAAGACATGAAGGGGAAGGGTGGTGATGAGAAGAACAAGAGACTGAGGTAGACAAAGCTGCACTATGAAACCAGAGGAACAATTCCATTCTAGGTGTAACTCCACCTGCCCCTGCAACTCCCAGCTGGCAGCTGTGCAGCCTTTGTTGCTGCTGTCTCCCCTAACCTATATGTAATTGTGCATCCATGCAATGTTTATGCTAGTGCACACAAGTGCAAAGAAAATGAGGTCATGGATGACTGGGACCTGCAGAAAAGGAGAACATGAAAATAGCTTGCAATTGCAAGGTCAAGAAAGCCTACATGAAAGTTTGACTTGTACATATGCTTACAACATCTTAAGGTGTTTTTATGACAACCAGTATAACTTAGCAGAGTATTTCACAGTGGGTAAGTTGCAGGGCCTGGGAGGTAGAGGAAGATTATGAAAGACTGTCAGGAGGTTTAAGGCATTTAAAACTGTAATCTAAAGTAAATGAAATCTTGCTTTCCTTCTCCATCTTTATTCCTCAGACACTGTCTGCCGTGCCCTCAAAGCACACACATACATGGTGTGTGATGTTAACCTGTGCATGCTCTTTTGAACCTACTGTCACAGTAAATGTTGGTGGAAGGACATAAAGTGTTTTCTCTGAATAAGGACATGCCCCCAAAAAACCTCTGAGACTCTGTGACTTAGTGTCTGGGATGCTGCACTTTGAATTTAGTGATTTGCATCTTAGGCAGTGCTCTGTCATTTGCTAAGTGATTTCACTTCTGTCTTCTTTCTATCTTGTTTATTTAATTCACAAGCTTAAGACCAGCAGGGACTACAAGTTCATCTGGCCAGACTCTTGCATATCACATCACAGTCCACTGAGCTTGATGTAGTTACTGCTATGAACCCAGTAACCTGTGGGTAGTCGCAACATGCATCTTCCACAAAGCCAAGTTTTTGATATTAAGCTTTTCTCAGGGCAGGAGGTCAGTTCTAGCCATACTTTACAGAGCTACTAGAAATGTTATTAAACCAACATCAACACCAAGAAAAACAACAGCAATTTTAATACCAGGAATGTTAATTTTAATAAAATTATATTAACATTTGATTGGTTAAGCTTGCAAAGATTTTTTTTTTAAGAAAAGCTGTGAAGCTAGCTGGTATCTATGAACTGTAGCCCTCAGAAAGAAGATTCAGAGATGGCTATTCAGTTCTGGCATGCAAATACTTCTGCAGGGCAAGAGACCAGGTACTGTGAGGGCTATTTAATGCAGTGGGGGAGGTTGTAACAAAAAAACCCCAACACAGCTAGGAGTTGTTCTCCAGCGAGGCAGATTTGCACTGAGAAGCAAATATTATTGAATAATATGTTAATTATAATAATAATATGTTATTATATAAATATTATATAATAATATGTTAATATGAATAAATGTTATTGAGCTCCATACAGCATTAAGGGAGGAAAACTTTAGCGCTGATGGCATACGGGATAAATACTATGAATCTGAAATGTAGATTTTATTAAACATGGAGGATCAGACCTGTTCCTATAGCACTTAATTTCTTGTTAAAAATCCATGTAGTCTGCCTGTGTCACTTTGATGGAAAGTGGCTTGCCAAATGGAGCAACATTTTTTTTTTTAAATAAGCATTCTTTCAGCTAATATGGATTTGACTCTCCCACAGCTTTGCTCAAATGCTTGTCAGTCCAGGAAGATGTTTGTCAGCATCCTCTTCTACTGAAAAAGCTAACCTAATCTGAAATCCTGAAGGAGGAAAAACTTTACATAAAATGGAAGTGTTTGTGACAGGGCAAGGTCATAGGAATAGAAGGTTCCTACCTCACCACCTGCCTGGTTGTTAGGGTAGCTCATCTCTTCCCCTTGGCACCTTTGTCTGTGTAAAGTTTGCCATGAACTGCCTGCAGGCAGCGAGGGAAGTGGAGGAGGTGAACACTGTGCACTGTGAAGTGACTGAGTTTATTTGCTGTGATAGGAGCAACACCCACCACCCCCCTGCTTCAACCCCCACTTCTCAATCTTACTGCACCCTGTCAGAGGTTATTTTCCCCACAGAAGCATCAGTGGAGCAGAGCTGTGGTCTTGTGGTTCTGAGCCTGAACCACAGGGAAGGGTGGTTTAAAATAAAATACCTAGTTGCAGAGAAACTAACACACTTCTGCCCTTTCTGGCCTCTGCTGTGAGGCAGTGGTCTTTGACACACAGGCAGGACAAATATGTCTGGTAAAATTCAAAGTAGTACCTGAAATGGATGCAGCTAAGGCTGATAGAGTTGCCCCTGAAGTCCCAGAGCACTGCTGGTCCTGAACACTCGAAGTGAAGCTTGGTTCTGAACCTCCCACTCTGCCCACAGGTGTGGCTGTACTGCAGATGGAGGCACTCAGCACCAGCAGGCAAACTAGTTCTCAGCTGGTTTCCCACAAGTGCCAGAGCTCAAAACTCAGGCTTTGGTTCTGGCTACTAATTGCCTAGGATGGGGGTGATGTTCTCCCTTTAGCCCTTGTTACCCTGCTACCACAGGTGCTGCTATAACAACTACTTTGATTAAAGCTGGCCAAAGCTTACCCAGAAGCATTGCAGTCATACCTCTGATGGTAAAGCAGATATATCTTGGCTTTAAAGCCTTGCCTGGGGCTTCAGCACAAGAATGGATTCTATTTCTTATGACAGTCTGGGAGTTGTTCAGACTGCATGTTGCAGGGCTTGTGATGCAGTTTTGTCTGCAGACAGAACTTTGAACCTGATAGAGTGATTGAGAGGAGCTACTAAGGCTTCATTACTTTAAGGGGTAGCAATGACACCCTACTGTATTGGGAACCAAACAGCTTGAGAGTCCATCCAGCTTGGGATAATCTTAAAAAAGGCTTTGAAATTTATTACAGATTCAGGTGCAAATCTATTGCTGTTTCTCAGCTAGTAGAAAATGTTCAAGTGGAAAGCATGTAGGAAGACAGCAAAGTAGAAAACCTCAGTGCAACTTAGTTCAAGCAAGCTCTGCCTTGTTGTTTTTATTTATAGTACTTTGAAATGTGTCTATTTTGTTATTACAAGAAACAGCTGGGGTGGGATTTGCACTGTGGAATGAGATAGGTTAAGACCAAAAGGCATTGCCATGGTAGCCCCTTTTTTTGGATCCAATGTAGACTGCAAGTGAGGAATGCCGCAGTGAAACTAATTTCTTGGAGCTGACAGATGTTAACTGGAGTGATGGATTCCCAGAGCTTTGAAAAGCAGGTCTAGAAGGCTGTTTCAGAGAATCACAGAATACCAGCGATTGGAAGGGACCCGAGAAGATCATCTAGTCCAGCCCCCCTGCCAGAGCAGGGTCACCTACACCAAATCACACAGGAATGCATCCAGGCAGGTTTTGAATATCTCCAGAGAGAGAGACTCCACAACCCCCCTGTCTCTCCTGTTCTAGTGTTCTGTCACCCTCACAGGTGAAAAAAATTTTCCTCATGTTTCCATGGAACTTCCTCTACCTCAGCTTCCACCCATTGACCCTTGTCCTGTCACTGGGCATCACCCAGCAGAACCTGGCTCCATCCTCTTGGCACTCACCCTTTACACATTTATAAACATGAATGAGGTCGCCCCTAAGTCTCCTCCAAGCTAAAGAGACCCAGCTCGCTCAGTCTCTCCTCATAATTAAGATGTTCTACTGACTTTGGCATGTGTTGCAGTGTGAGTGGTTCTATTCTTCTTGCATTGGATTCCTACAGGATGTGCTGCTCCTCCCTGGTCAAGGTATTCAGCACTGGACATGAACTCTGCCCAACTGTGGCCCATTATCAATGGCAGCGTAAGCTGGGATGCAATGTGAGCTTCTTGTGTCCTGGCCTTTACATAAGGTAGTGTCTTCCACTGTTTCACTGATCAAAGGTTGAGGTGGCTTCATGCTCAGCTTTTGTGAGTACCTTTTTTGAGCCTTCATCTTGCTCAAGTTCTAATCTTCAGTGCTGCTCAGGTTTGTCTCTGTCAGGATGCTTGTCCTCCTTGCTATGTGCTGTATCCCAGCTTTGCAGTATTTTACCCCTTCGTGCACTTCCTTTGTGTAGCAATTGCTATTATTGGGATTGTTAAAGAGAAGCAAAGCCACATTTCAGTACCAAGTGTGAAATATTTCTCCAGTCGGATGTGGTAACTATGTTCATAACTCTCAGGATACTGAGACACTAGACTGGTTTGAGAAATCAATATAGTGTGTAAGACCCCTTGAGGGGGAGCCAGCCTCCATTGCTGACCCCTGAGCAGCTTGACCTGCTCAAAATATGTCAAATTTTTTTCAGCTCTCATTTTCAATATGTATTTTCTGAAATGCCTTCTATTTCTCTGATTCTGCTGACGTTTCCAGGGGTCTTCTTGCAACAGCATGGAAATCATAAGCCCTGCCACTTGTCAATTTGATGACAGCTTTTCTTTTTCTGCTCTCTGCATGAAGTCACGATACCCTGTTGATCCTTTTGCTCCTCCTATCTTGAATATTTCCACAGCTAAGAATTAATTGTATGGGCTAATCTGCATTTTGTGGACCAAGGAAAGATCCTCAGTATCTGTGAGAACCCTGCCCTGCCCTTACAGGGAGGGAGTAGAACCCCAGGGTTTTGTTGCCACATGGCTTTTGTTGATCTGTGGCTTTAATAATTTTCACTTGGCAGAGGACTATCCAGTTCTCTGTACTCTACCAGGACCTGACTCATGAAAATGGAGTTTTCCCTCAGTGTGTTGGGAGAGTGAATATCTGTGTGTGTTAAAGGAAGCCAGTGAGCTAATGTGCAGACGATGGAGATTTCTGAATGGGGGGGAGGGGGGGAATTCATATTTGGCTATTTTAAATGAAGCTTCTCATCTTAAGCATCAGACAATTGGAGGTTCTTTCAGAGATTTGTCTGCCTCATTGCTTACAAATAGCAAAACCTGAATGTTGTTGCTTTACAGAAGTTAGTGATGGCTGGTAGTGGATAGAGTTAATCAGATACCATGGTGATCCAATATAAAATGCAAACCTTACTCTTGCTGTCAGCTCTGTGCAGATCTCGTGTCCTGTGTTAATGTGACATAATGGCCACAGGAAGTGTCATCATCTAGGCTTGAACCCAGAATTTATGGATCTGAAAGCACAGCCTCCTGTGAGCTGGAGGTTCAGGCAGGAAAGTGCACTGTGACCAAATGTGATATAAAGCATATTTGCATAATCCACAATGAAAAAGATTGAAGCAAATACGTTTTTATCTCACTTTTGTGATAGGCTACGTGTGTATGGCAGTCTGCAAGTGCAACTCGGCTGATAAGCAGTGTTTTCTTGAGCTGTAGCAACTAATCAACTATCTGAACTGTGAGCTAAGGAGTCCATCTTTGTTATCATGAGACTGGACTGTCTCAGCAGTATTTGTGATCCAGCCACAAGAAGGAGACAGCTGCAGTAGACAGGAGTTTAGACTGTGCTTGCAGGAAATCCAGCTGACCATAGTGCAGCTCTAGGGAGGTCCAGGAATTTGTGCATTCAGAGGCCTCACAGGATGGGTGCCTCAGATATGTTAAAAGTGCCTTGACAATCCAAAGTCAGTAAATTATATGGTGTGTCACCTGGATTGTCAAAAAGTTGGATTTTTTCATGCTGTTTGTTTTCTTCTGTCATAGAATTAAGCACTCCAAACAATGGTGCTTTCTCAGTATCCTCAGGAAGTTATTTCTTACCTTTAAAGACAAATGTTGTGGAAATTTTTCTTTGATCTCAAGCCTGACTTGCATTGCCTCAGTTTTATCCCCTTATTCCTGGATACAAGGGACAATGGCAGGAGAAGCAGGATTTCTTGCGTTAATGTTTGGATGCAGGGTATTACTGTTGCCCCAGATGAGGTGAAGTGATGGATGGCTAGGCTTCAAATTAGTGATACATTTCCCTTCTGAGCAGGAAGTCTGCTGTGTTTTAGCTGGGCTGTCTGCTGACCCACCGACTGATCCTGAATGTTTTTATTTTGAAATGTATCCTATCTGCCTGTACAAGATACAAACATGGCTACAGCCCTAGAAGATTATCTGTGTGCTATTGCACACAGCAGGCTGTGCCCAAGGCTAAGTTCTGCAGCCTAGCTGGGTATTAGCTGACAAGCAGGTGATATGCACAAAATAAATGGTGAGCACAGGCTGTGTTTGTTAGGCTCCTGAGGCTGATGAAATGGGGTCTGTGCTTGGGAACAAAGACAGTTTGCATTCAATTTCTCTGGGCTGCAGCGCTGACAACAATGGTAGATGTTCATCTGTAGCATTAAACCACTGTGTGGTCTGGGCTGAATGGTTGTCTTTGTTCAGGACTGGAGCAGAAGGAGCACTGCAAGTCGGGACTGAAGCACTGCGTTGTACAGTGCGGCTACAAGTGTGACAAGTGGGTAAAGAGAAACTGAATGCTGGGAAAGCCTACCCCGTGTCTGCCCCAGGGAAAGTGTTCAGTGATCCTGGGAAGCCCTAAAGGGAAAATAGTGCCATCCTCAAGTGGCTCTCCTGTGGGATTAAGTTCAGTGTTTGTCCATGCTGGCGTTCACCTCTGCTCTGCACTGAGAAGGGAAGGAGGGTTTGCCTGCTGCTCTTCCCAGAGGACTGTTGCAGAGGGTCAGGCAGGAGCAAGCCAGGCTGTGCACAAAGTGCACCATGCTCCTGCAGCTGGGTGGGTTTCCATGCAAAAGATTGAACAGTTCTAAATCTTACCTGGCTAGGGCAGAGTCTCCTCCTTGGATGAGGCCTTCACGTGGTGGTGAGGAGGGGAGGTGTGAAATGTGGTGCAGAGCCCCATTTCCCTAGGAGACATTTGAGTTCAGCCAGGCATTACATAGTGGCTGGGATTTCCCCTCCTGACTTTATTGGGATAGGTTTAGTGCTGAACCTGTCTGTCATTCAGCTTAACAGCCTTTGCAGAATCCAGAGGCTTGGAAAGCCCCTCCCCAGGGCACTCGTGGTACTCACTAGGCTGTGAAAATATCCCCTCAGACTGTCAGCTAGCAACCACAGAACACATTGCTGTGGCTGCCAGCAGCATTATCTTCTCCACAGTCCCTGAATTCCTTGCTCATTACGATAGTTATACTTCTGGTAAAGTACCAAAACAGTGGAAATTCAGCTGAAATCTCCACCAGGCAGCAGGTTACTGGTGGGGTCTTCTACTGATCTCTTACCAGGAGTGATTTGCAATCTGCTGTTAACTGCAACAGCTGGGAAGAAAACGTGGGACGTAGGATCCTATTGTCTATAACTACAGAGAAACGGTGTTCAGTTCTTGGATTAACTGTGCCAAACATTGTCACAGAAACCTGAGCTTCTCCTGCCTCACCTGCCCCATTACGCAGTGCTTGCCATGCCAGCTAAATGAGTAGTGTTAATTGCACTGTATGCTTCTAAGCTTCTTTCTGTGGCTTTCTGGAGGCTGATTAGAAGAGAGAAAGTAAAGTGGGGATTATTGGGCTCCTGGTGAAGGCTAGGGGAAAGGAAAAAAAAAAAAAAGGAAATTCCTTGGAGTGGAAAAGAGAGGGATTTGAACAGCTGACAGCAAGCCTCTGCAAACAAACCGAGAGAGTTAGGCAGCAGATGGACTAACACTCCCTGGGCTTGTGCCAATGCATCAGATTGATTTTAAAGATGAAGCACCCACTGCCTGGGAAAGCAAGCCAGTAGCCCTGTGAGTAGGAGCACTTCCTGGCAGCTGTTCAAACACTAGCTGTTTCCCAGTTAGCTTTCAGTGCACCAGGAGTCAGCAAGAAGCAATGGGGATTTGGGATATGAAATATGACCAGTGAGGACTGTGGACCAATAAAGGGATTATTTTTGTAGGGAGGTTTGCATGGAAAGTAATGTCTGTTTGCTCAAAACCTCACAATGTGCAGTTTAAGGACCAGAAGAGATCAAAGGGCCGTCAAGTCAAACTCTCTGTCTCCCATCATGGTGAGTGCTCAATCTTTCATACAACGGTGCACGCTTCTCTAGAGTTCAATTCCAGAGGGGATTTTTTTTTTTTTTGGCTGGGCCTCAGCTATGCACCTTGCTGTAAATGAGCTTGTATCCTGAAGTATGACTGCTGTCCTAAATGGTGTTTGCTGTGTTATGGACATCTGCCATAATGTGTTTGAACCGAACTCGTGAGATACCTCTGTGACGAGTTTGGTTACATACACGGACAACTATCTCCTTCTACCTCACCATCACTTTCTTTCTACAGAAATGACATGAGCTGGAGTGGTTTATTTTTCAATCCTGTGCTTTTCTCAAAATGAAATGTAAAATCCTCTGTTGATGAAATTAAACTCTGGAATAATAAAACATGCAAAGACTCTTCAATAAAATCAGCATTCTCACAGTAGTTCATTCCATTGGATTATATATACATATGTATATGTAGTACAGCCTGATGGTCCTCCTAATTTATGAAGGCTGTTCCATGGTTCTTCCTCTTAATTTCCCATTATATATAATTTGTTTCTCTTCTAATTATGCTGGATGCTGTTTTTATTGTAAGCATGGCAAAGAGACAGACTTGGACCCTGAGGTGATGCCAGCTCCCACATCCTGAATTGCTCCTTGAACATAAGCTTATGTACGAGTTAATCAGTTTTTAGGCTGATCGTACAATGTGTGCAGTTGTGATTAGAGTCTAAATTTAAGATTTGGCTGCCAAAAAGATTTCAGCAATGACAGGCTTACAAGTATTTCAGCAAAAGGCTGACACAAATGTGGGGCGGGCTGGGAGTGTCACACAATTTACACTCTGCCCTGAGGAAATGCCACCCCCCACCCTGGCATGGCACCTTCCTTTGCCTCTGTTGGCATTACAGCAAAGGGTGCTCGTGTTTGTCATCCTACTTCCTCCTCCGTCCCAGGGTTTCTGATGCAAGAGGACCAGAGTGAGAAAACAAGTATGATGCAGCAGGCCTGGCAAAACGTGGCAAATGGGAAAAGCACTGGGAGTCTGACAGCAATAGAAGGAGATCTGATACTGGGGGTGTAAAGGGCAGGGATGTGGAAAGGTGAAAGAGCAGCGTCAGCTGCTAGTTCACACTGATGAAGAGCTCCTGTTTCCCCTTGCTGTGCTGTTGGTTGTCTGCAGCCAGAGTAGTTTAGAGAAAACCAATATCCAGCTGTCACTCAGAGCTCAGGTTGTGTCTTGATATTTGCAATAGCGTATCTTGGCTTTTGAGTAGCTGAGGTCTTGTTGAAGCCAGAGAATCTGACTGGAGAGGATTTTCATCTTTAAGTTAAAACAGACCCTTCCTGTTTAGCTCGTAACCAGAGGTTTAGGGGCTGATGACTCGGCCTTTCACTGCTGAGGCTTTTGTTCAGATGTTCTCCACATGAATACTGTGACAAGCTCTACAAGCTGCTTGGCCATTTACAACCTTGTTAGTTGTAGTGGTCCCTAGAAAAGCAGCAGGAATTCAGCACAAGGACCACTAGGCTCAGACAAATATCACTTAAGTATTAGACAAATGGATGTATATCCAGATTTATCCAGTTCAATGAGAGCTCCTTCTCAAAAATAGCATCCCACCAGATGAAGATCTCTCTTGCTCTGCTTTACTACAAGACTCTCGTTAAAATTAAAACAAAATTTACTTCCCCCCTGTTACAGTCTCCCTTGTTGAATCCCACCAGCTTTATACCACTGCCTGCAGTAGAACAGTGCTGGTGTGGAGCTGAGACAGCCTGCTGTGGTGAGTCTGGTCCTGTATTTGCTTTATCAAACTCATTTAATGGATTTCTAGAAGCAGAAATGGCATGTTAACTGATGGGAAGTGCATCAGGTAAGAAATGATAGGTTCCTGACTGATAGCCAGGCATATTAAAGATATGGGTGTTTACTAGCAGGGAGAGATACTGGAACAAATAATTTTATGATTCGTGGAAAATAAATGTAAACACAGAATTATTTTGGTTTACTTTCTTCTGTCCAGGTCACTGGGAACACCTGATTTAAAATGTTACCTACCTGCTTAGAAAACAGAAGTGCATTCAATACAGATTTGGAGGCTGGTAACACCAAAGTCAACACAAAGTCATACCCTAGCATAGTCAGTGGAGTTCCTCTGCATTTACACCAACATTGGAGATGAGGTTCTGGCTCATGAGATTAGTCAAAATAAACCTACGTGGCTAGAATTTGAAATTTCAAAAGCTTCTGCTGAATGGTTTGTGAGCAATCTATAGGCTGGGAGTTATTATTTGCAGAAAGTATCCAGCAGTTAATTTCAAATCTTATATACATTTGAGATGTTTGTAAGCTACTTGCAGAAAATTTGCAAATAGAAAAAGAGGATAAAATTCATCAAAATAAATTATCTGCCATGAATTATTCATTTGACTCCCATCAATCATGCCAAATGTCTCCCCTGATGTTAGTCTCTTGCGAAGAGATCAGGGATTGAATTTAGCTTAGAGTCAGAAGTATGCCTTCACCCCTAGAGGTGCTTCTTCAAAGCAGACTAGCAGCATGTAGGTGATGAGAATAAGAAAGCTTCATTGGCACAAGCCGTTCCTGCTCTGTGGATAAACAGCAGATCTTAGCCAGCAGGGCTGTCAGGCAGGCTGCTTCCACAAGCACCATTTTTGCAAAAATCCTCCCCACCGCAGAAACAAACCCTGATCTTGGAAGGGAGAGGAAAAGAAAGAATTTGGAGTGTTTGTTGTAAACAGGAAAGGTGTCTTTCAGCCCATCCTGGCAGCAGGCTGAGGGTAGCTTTGCCTTTTAAAGGCGGGAGGAAAGAGTACAGGTGAAGTCTGTATCACCAAGAAATAAAAATAAGTGTCACAATCTGAGAGTGTTTCAGGCACCAGCAGTGGTGCCTTCTTTGCATACATAATTAATGTCTGGTCATGGGCATGCTTGCGTAACTAGCAGAAAGGGGACAGCCAAAATAAAACAACTAAGCTATGTCCATGCAACATCGGGGGGAGAAGGGCTGCAGTGGGAATGCCCTGTTGTTAATATAGTGGAAGCCATATCCAGATACAGATTTTGGGGGAAGAAAGGTGGCTAGTTAAAGGGTAAAGGCCTCATGCACTACTGTTTTGCTCAGGTTGGCAGCAGAGAAATGCAGCTGACACCAATTGTGTTTTAATAAATGTCAGTGGCATAGTGCAAACGAGAACACTACGAGTAAATAAGCCGGTTTATGTTGAACTTATGGAGTTCTCAGCCCTAAGGGATAGGTGCCAGACAAGGAGCATATAGTCAGGACCCTGAATTTTAGGAAAGTAAACTTCCAGCTCTTCAGGAGTTATTCAATCGGCCCCCCTGGGCAACTGTCCTCAGTGACAAAGGAGCAGAACAGAGCCAGCAGACCTTTAGGGACACTTTCCTTAGAGTGCGAGACGTCTCGAAAACCAAGTGTTAGTAATCAGGCAAGGAGGGGAAAAGACCAGCATGGCTGACTTAGGACAGACTGGTCAAACTGAAAGGCAAGAAGGAACTGCACAGCAGTTCAAGCAGGAACAAGTATCTTGGAAAGAGTATAGGTATGCTACCTGGTTGTGTAGGTATGCTGCCTGGTTGTGTAGGGATGAGATCAGGAACGTCAGGGTATGGCAAGATCCGAACTTAGAAAGGGATGAGAAGAATAACAAGAAGGTCTTCTACAGGTATGTCAGCCGGGAAACTAAAGTTAAAGAACACATACCCCACCTTAATGAGCAAGAATGATGAGCTAGTAACAACACACAAGGAGAAGGCTGAAGTTCTCAACTACTTTTGCCTTGGTCTTCATTGTCGACCTCTCTCATGACACCTCCTAATTTGAAGGACCAAAAGATGGGGACCAGGGAGACAAAGTCCCTCCCACTGTAAGTGAAGACAAGGTTTGTGACCACCTGAAGAACCTGAACATGGGCAAGTCTGTGGGACCTGATATGTTGCATCCCAGAGTCGTGAGGGAACTGGCTCATGTAGTTGCCAAGCCACTCTCCATGATATTTGTAAAGTTATGGCAGTCAGGTGAAGTCCCTGGTGACTGGAAGAAGGGAAACATTGCACCCAGGAGAGAGCAGCCAGGGCCTCTGAGAGAGGTCATTTGGAGGAAAACCTGATTTATTTTTAAAATAATCTCCCCTTCTTTGATGCAGATCAGAAACAGCCTCATCGGCCAAGTAGCAGCATTTGAGTACACTTCCTCTCTATTTTAAGCTCTTATTTCAGTCTATTTGACCTAAAAACTAATTTCAATTTGCCATATACAAAGTAACATACCTTATTTCACAGTATATTGTGCACACAGCTTCAAAGTCTTAACAAGTTCTTCTCACTGATCTAAAATAAGCTAAGGGAAGGTCCCAGTAGGGCACTGGTGAGCTGATGATGTCAGTGCCATAACAGAGGAGGCAGCTTGTGTCTGTAATGGGGCTAGCTTGAGTGCCTGTTCTTGTGTGCTCTGTCATGCCATGCCACCCCATTCCAGAAATGCTCCCTGGCCCTGAGGTGAGGTACGGGCAGCAGTCTGGCTGAGGCAGGAACTAGCAGTAGAAATGGAAGAGCAAATGCCCTTACAGCTCATCCAGGGCATTACTGTGTGTACAACATTCTCAGTTTTCAAGACTGCCAAAAATTGCAGGAAGGGAGCACTTAAAGCAGTGTGGCTGGATCAAGCCATACATCTAGTTGCATCTGAGGAATGGATGTTTCCTGTGCCTGGGCATGCTATGCCTTGACTGGTGCTGCAGTGAAGACTTCAACAAGAGTTAGTTGCATGACAATGCAAAGGATCTGCTGTAAACCAAGCCCAAACTTTGATCTTGTGTATTTCTACAGCCACCTTAGAGCCTCATCTACCTGAGAAAACTCATCACAAGCATCACTGCTTTCCCAAGATGTTCCCATGTTCCCAAGATGTGCCTGCTGAGAGAGGCAGGCAAACTCTGTCCTGTTCTGTCCCCCGCCCCGTCTTATGGTCTCTGCTTCAGAAGGCTTCTGAAAGAGGATATGGCAGCTCTTTTCCTCTCCTCAGCCTAGCTGGCACCTTTCCAGGTCTCCTCCCCAGATTCACACCTTTCTGCCAAATATCTGTCATGGGCTGGAAGGCCAAAAGAGAGGAGACCAAATTTCACCCAGAGGCAGGTCCAGTCCATATGGTGGATGAAACTAATGAGGAGGGATGGCACACAGGTCTGGATGAAACTTCCAGCACCTCCACATGGCTGGGGGCTGTGGGGACCTCCATGTCAGTGTTGGGGTCAAGCAGGAGCAGAGCACAGTGGCTTTTCCAAGCAAGTGTCAATTTGCTGTGTTCCCTGGGGCACTGGATGGCTGTGTCCCAGTGGGAGGGAGCAGCACTGTGGCCTGAGTGGTGGTCCCTGACCACTGATGGGTTCACTGCCCCCAACAGAGAGTCCCTGACGCTGAAATCTGGGGAAGTGCTTTCATGTTGCAACTGGTGATGAAGGGGTGGGGGATGCTGGAGGCTCAAACAGCTCAGTTGCTTTGTGATCAGTGACACAGGCTGGTACCTTAGTTACCTTAGTTTCATTCTAAATACATTTGCTTGCAGACAACAGTTTTGTGGTCTTACTTACATTGCCATAGAAACTATCTTTCACATTCCTCTATTTGTTGTACCTTTTTGTTCAAGGCTCTTTCTTCTTTACTGATCCACTTCACCTTTTCATTTGCTGCCACTCTCTTCATTATGTCCACCCAATTCCCTCACCACTCTACAGCTAAATATTTCTCTGGGTAAAGATACTGAGCTCACAGCCTCTACCTGTGTAGCTGTCAAAATCAGCCAGTGATATGCCACAGAAAAAAGGAAGTTTGTTTAAGTGTGTGGGCACACACATGCCTATGCCCACAAGGGCTGGAGAGGAGAAGGTGGGAAAGGTGTGCTAAACTGGTATCATTCCAGTTGCCCTTGATAGTAATGAAACCAATTTTAGCTTCCACTTTGTGACTAGGGAATGAGGCTGTCCATCAGATACGGGCCTGTGTGACTCCAAGGGATTTCTTGCCTGGTTCATTTACACTGCAAAGGAGCACTGCTTAAAACTTCTGTGCTCCACATAATTATGGGAAGACAAAAATCTTTTGGGGCATACTGACTAAAGAGATTTTACGATGAATTGCTCTCCCCAGTGAATTGTATTTGATTGCGTACTGTAGAAGAGCAAAGAAAGGAAAAGGAAGATATTTAGGGGGTTTCTGATTGCAAAGGGTGACTTCTGTTAACACCCAGATTATATCTTCTGTCCCTTCTCCTCTATTCTTCTTGGTAGGAATTGCCCAAGAAGAAACAAAGAGGCAAACATATTCAGTGACTGACTTCACAGTCTCACAGTATATCAGAGGTTGGAAGGGACCTCCAGAGATTATCAGGTCCAACCCCCCTGCCAGAGCAGGATCACTTAGGGCAGTCCACACAGGAATGCATCCAGGTGGGTTTTGAAAGTCTGCAGAGAAGGAGACTCCACAACACCCCTGGAGAGCCTGTTCCAGTGCTCCATCACCCTCACTGTAAAGAAGTTTCTCCTCACGTTGAGGTGAAATCTTCTATGTTCAAGTTTGAACCTATTGTTCCTTGTCTTATTACTGTGAACCACCGAAAAGAGCCCCTCTCAGTCTTCTCAAGACTAAACAGCCCCAGGGCTCTCAGTCTCTCTTCATCACCTCTCTCTTCATCTCCCCTAATCACCCTCGTGGCTCTCCGTCGGATTCTCTTCAGCAGGTCTCTGTCTCTCTTGAACTGGGGAGCTCAAAACTGGATGCAGTATTCCCAGTGTGGTCTCAGCAGTGCAGAGTAGAGAGGAGGTAGAAGAACTTCCCTGACCTGCTGGACACACCTTTCTTGATACATCCCAGGATCCCATTGGCTCTCTTGGCCACAAGAGCACATTTTTGTTCCATGGAGAACTTGCTGTCCACCAGCACTCCATGATCTGACTCCCACATGACTTTTTTTTCTCCCCTTCTACTAGAGAAGATCATAGTGCTTGTTTCAGCATCCTGAATCCATAAAACTCTTCAGAACCTTAGCTGCAGCCACAGATACTTTTAGTTTCCTAAGTTATTTTTCTCTCTTGAGACTTGACTTAAGTATGCAAGAAGCAGCTATATGAAGGATCAATAACTGACTCAAAGCAAGTGATGCTTCCATGTGGCAGCACAGTGGCTATCAGTGCTTTCTAACACTCAGATCATTAGGGGAGCATCCTGAACAACTCTGACTTCCATTTCCATTTGCAGAGGACTCCTCTAGAGAACATCCTGGCTTGTCAACAGGTTTATCAATATGGCAAACTACAACCACAAAGCAGAACCTTCATGCATCCTTCCCTACAATGAGAGCAGTCATGCCTGTTAAGATGACCAGTGTTGCTGTAGGACAGACTTTTTTCTGCTATCACATCCACCTCCAAAAGTGCAAAAAACCTGTACTAAACAGGTTTGTCTGGACAGAGGAGAGCAGAATAAATCCCCTTGATGAGTCCCTGAGTGGCGGGCGACAGATTGTAGTTCAAGTCTCATGCTACAATTTTTTTTTTGGCACACCACTTTGGCCACATTAGGGCAATCACAGGGAGATGTTGCTCCTTCAGAGGTAAACAACATTTTGGTTGCAGAGTAAATGGCTAGCCCTTTCACACCTCCCTTCTGGAGAAGTGGCTCTGCTGGAGACAGGAGAGATTACCTCGATTTTTAGCTGAACATTTGTGTTTTCTTAGTAAAAGAGGTTCCATTGCTCAAGCCAAAGATGCTGCATGACACACAGCAGTGATGTCTTCACTGACATAGACACTACTGCTCTTGAAGGACCCAGCCCTGTAACTTGAGATTTAATTTGTCTGTCATGGACCTCCTGGAAACAGTGACTGCAGTCTGAGTTTGTAAGTGGGTAATAACACAGAGAAGATTGTGCGTGCTGTTAAGTACTGTGATGTGTAGAAAGAGATGCTAAGCTTGATCTCTTATACTTACAATCTTCTCCTCTAACTAAGCAATAAGCTGTGGTAAATCACCCTTTTATACCCTGATGCTTCAGTTAAGATGTTTCATTAAACAGCTCGAATTGAATGTCTGGAAAAGTTTACACCTCCCACAAACTCTCCTCTGCTAATGGAAAAGTCATGTAAACAAGCATCACTTTATTATATCCATTGTTCCAATAATGTGCCTTCCAAATGGGAAAGACTTGAATCAGAACAATTTAGTCCTTGCCTCAGTGTAGTTTCTCTTCTGGACAGTTTTATTGGGGGAAATATAAAAGGCACCCTGAAAGTACATTTGTGTGAAAAATGGTTGCAGTTTACATGCTGCAGGGTCTCAGAAAGCCTTTTGAATGGCATCTTTAAAAACCAGTTACAGAGCACACATCACCTCCCAGGGCTGGCACAGCCACTGAACTTTCTGTCTCAGTACCTGTTGTGCCAGACTGTGGTCAGCGTGCTGGCAGCCCAGGAGTCAATCAACACCCCAACATGATGCAATACAACTAGAGTCAGAATTGTGGCCTCTAGCAGGATTGTTGCCAGTTTGCCCTAACTTTTAAGATGTTCCCGGCCTGTAGTTTGGGTCCATGTACTCAGCGGCATCCAAAATTAACCCCGTAAGGTAAAAAATAATGGGGTTTATCCTTGAATAAAAGCTTATACAGAAAGAGACTTACAATCACAAAAAATTGCATCCCCATTGTATTCCTTTTTTCTCACAATTTGTGGTGGATTTGTTCAGTGGCTCTTCTCTGCTTCTATCTAGTGGGCAAGGCTGGGTGGATCTTCCCGGGACTGGAGACACAACAGTGCATTGCAGTTCACTGCAGTTGCTTATAGGGATTTTGATCATACAGAGCTCACATCTTCTCTGATGACTAGCCTGGGCTTTTTGCAGCAGAACTCTCAGGTCCCAGGCAAAGAAAGTCCTCCATCCCAAATGGGGTTGTTTCTCTGACACTTTTAGTCCAGGGTAGACCTTACACTAAATTGCACCTCCAGTGAGGGATGCTTCAGCACATCTCTTTTGAAGTTACACCAAGATAGTAGGGTCTCTGCCTGAAAAAAAGACATGGGTCCTTCATTGCATGTCAAGGGAGGGCAAAAAGGCTTCACCAGGAATCACTCTCCCTTCAGTCATCTGAGCTATAAAAACTTGCAGGCAATTTTCTGATGAGGCCTTGCACTCAGACTTTTAAAACTCCATCCTCAGCTCCTCTGTTTATTTTTTTATAACCGTGTATGAATCACTTGGCTACCTGGGTCCTCAAGTGACCTTACTGTAAGAGCAGCAACAATCCAACCCTGCAAAGATGGTGCCCTGGTTACCTCAGCTGGGAGCCTCTGGGGTGCCCTATCCTATACAAGTGCCCTGTTTTCAGTGGATCACTAAGTAAAACTCTTTCAAAAGACAGCATGAACACCCCTTTCTCTGTCTTTGATCACTGACTCACATCTGACACAGTAAAGAGAATGAGGTGCTGTATTACATAGGATATTTTGAATTCCCTCGTTTGTTTTAGGGAGGGAAGGAAGAAAATGAGATCAAGGCAGTTGCTGAAGGCAAGCCAGGCTCAGATGGTAACTGTGCTATGTTTAAAATATTTAATTCCACAGTATGAGTCACTACAAATGGGCTGCTGTTGACCTGGGTAACCTGAGCAAATATTGCATAAACGGCCCTCTCATTTTGCCACTATAAATAAAATCTGTGATTATTCATAGTGAATGCTGAATTTCTATTACCATAAACAGCCTTACAAAAGTGTTGCATTCCAAGATGGGGCTGTATTTGTAGAGCTTGGGGGTCGTCTGGAGCTGCCTTCATGGGTGACTGGCTTGAAAGGGGTAGTGCTTCTGCCTTTGAGCATTTCTGTCCCTGCCTGGCAGAAGAAGAGCCCTGCACTCATCAACAACTGGAAACACTGAAAATATTTGACTGTGAAAAAATTGTGCAATGATTGAAAAAACCCAACAAAATAAGCTGAGAGAGAGGAAGTGAAAGGAGCTAAATATAAAGGAAAAAAAATAAAAGGAAGAGTTAAGGTCTGTTTCTGCCCCCAAGGCTAATTTTCATTATTGGTTTCTGTTTTTATGACACTGTCCTCTTCTGCTCCATATGTTGTAATTGGGCTGGCACATGCTGTACACATCCTAAAGTGAGATGGTAATTATTTGCTGGATTACCAGAAAGTCTGTATGGGGATCTGTGTTTGTGACGAGTCCTGCAGTGCCATCTGGCCATGCCTGTGACCGGTCCCATGCCAAACCTACCTGTGATTCTGGACCATCCTGCATGCCTCCTTCCTTCTATGAAGAATATATAAATGCCCAGCAAATGGCACTGGGTGCCTCTGCAGGGGCATGAGTTACCTGAGCTGTGCTCATTGTGTAAGCCTAGCAACAATCTCAGCTGTCACCTGCTCAGGTGTTTGTGTGGACCAGGCTTAAGAGCAGTTCTAGGTAGTGGAGGATGAAGATGTGTAAGGTTCTGTGCCCTAAAAGAGAGGGTGGCACCTTGAACAAGGAGAGGGAAGAGTAAAGGGACTGGTGTATTGACCAAACACTGGAGCAGAGAGATATTTGAATATGCCAAAACTGCTCTTTCTAATGTTTTATTCCTGTGTTCACTGATGATTAATGACCATGGAAGAAAAAGACAATCAGATACTTAGAATGAATTGTGACCTCTTGAATTTTGCCTGAGTTGTGGCACTGAAAGTCAGCTCTTATTTGGTTCTGTGATTATCATGGAGCAGCACAAGTCTGCTCCCTGCCCTTATCCTGGGAGACACAGGAGAGGGGCATCCCTGTCCTGCAAGAGGCATCGGCTGAGAGCAGCTGTGGGTAGAGAGATGCTTAGTAATTCAGTTATGATGCCTGTGTTGCAGCTTGACCAGGGAGTCTGAGATGGAGACATTTTTCATGTCTCTCTAAGCTTTAATAATGTTGAGATAGGAGAGTGACTTGTCCTTTAACATAACCTTCTGGTCTGCTTCCCTGCCACTTGCCCTGCTCTGCTTCAAGCCTTCTCCTAAACCCTGGTGCTGGTGCTTCAGAGAGGGGCTGTTCCCACCACAGCATCCCATCCACCTCAGCCTTTTGTCCTACATAGCACAGCAGATGTCCCATTGACCCACCGTGCCTTTCAATAGCAGCCTTATGCCTGTGATTGACTTTTAGCTGTCTGTATAGATCAGTCTATTAGTTACCTCAGCTGCTCGACTTGATCTTCACACTATGTCCTCACACAGATGGTGAACCCTGTGGCAGACAGAAAGGTCTTCCTCATTAATTGCTTCAGTCTTCAGTCCTTTACTGCAGATATTTCTATCCACAAACCATGTAAGTGGGTACTGTTGGCTCTTGTTATGGCTGGGAAAATTAAGTCCGTGAGATGATCAGCGGGATTTAAATAGAAAGAGACAGATGTTAAATGACTTTCCAAGAATATTAAGGTGTTCACTGTCCCCAGAGTCCTTGGCTTGGATTCACTAGCAGAGAACATTATTGTAATAAAGTGATGGTGGGTTTCTTGTAAAAGATTTTCGAGTTTGAATTGAAAGGCCCACCATACAGAAAGGGCCTGGATCTACATCTGTCATGACAAATACAAGCACCCAGGTAACAAAGCATCACCTCACTGAGTTGGAAAATGCTTGTTATTGCTATTTACCAGTGGTTCTGTGACTAGGACTAAAATACAGGCTATATCACTTGCAATCCTTTTCCTCATCTATGCAAGTTTTACTGTACATGTTAATTGTCACCCACCAAGGCAACTCTTTTCCAGGAAATCTGGAAATAATGTTACATTTTGAGATATGAGTAGCCAATGTAAAATTTAAAGGGCAATACCATACCACTAAGTAGATAATCTTGCTTGGAGCTCAGATATAGAAAGAATCATAGAATGTTTTGGGTTGGAAGGGACCTTTAAAGGTCATCTAGTCCAGCCCCCTACCATGAACAGGGACATCTTTAACTAGAATTGCTCTCTGCTGCTTGGACAATCCCACCTAAGCTCTGTTGAATTAGCCTCTTCCCTTGGATGATATATTTATGAATCAGCTTTGAACTAAAATATTTTTACACCAAATACTCCACTGTACTCTGCAAGCACTTATGTAGTGCTCACACGATGAATACTCTACTGTACACAGAAACACCTAGGGGGACATGTCTTCAGAGAGTGTATGTTGATGGAAGCAGTGCCATAAAATCAGGAGCAATTTCAGGCATGAGGCAGCCAGCAAGCTCATAGAAGTACTTAAACTGAAAGGATTTGGGAGAGCAGGTTGCTGACCCAAACACCAATGGGGTCTGAGAGGTTTTGCCAAGACAGGTCCTTCTGCAGTGTGTCCTTCCCCTGGCTTGTAAAACAGTGCTATCACCTAGCATCTGACTTGCTGTTCTAGGGTGTTGTGAGGTCTTTCTCAAGAAGCTACAATGGCTGCACCTAGAAATGCTTGTGTAAAATACTGCATACCTCAATTGAAAACCCTCCAGTAGCCCATGTTGGTTATAATTTTTTTCAGAGAACTGTAGGAGATTTTGCACTCTTTGCCATGCTCTGAATCAACAGTCCCTGATGCCCATTCACATACACATTTCTTGAAATGATGCTGGCATTTGTGATAGGTAAGATATAACTAAAATTTTCTTTTTCCCCTTTCCTGGAAAATTTTGTAGCAAAGTTCTGTGAATTAGCAGAAGATTTTTTTTTCCTTTTTTTTTTTTTGTTTCTAATGGTTATTTTAGAAGTATTCAGTCTTCATAAGGATACAAAAAGCAGACTCTAGCTGAGTAGACATAAATTCATATTCGTGTGTATGTGCATGCATATAACACATAAAAAACCCAAACACATGGCATTGCTTGGAGTTATATAGACAGTTCTAGCTGCTGATTTAATTTATTGTACTTCTATTTTGAGAAGAAAATTAGATTTTGGGCCTCTGAGATTGCATTATTTGACTTCTAATCTGCATCAGTCTGTAGAAAAGCACATCCCATATCACAGCTTCTGTTACTTCTGATACAAATTCTGTATTTAAAGAATATTTATGCATGCAGGATAATTTACTATGGTGCTGCAAACTGCATTTTTTCTTCTGAAGGTTATTACTAATTGAATTGTCTGTTCACATAAATACAGTCTATAGAATAAGTGAGCATACATCTGGGCTGGTGAATACTGAATGTCCCTAGTAAACAAAGGGTTAACTTTGCATCCCATTTCCTTTTCTGGGGTGAAGGCTGCCAGGGATGGAGAGAAGAAATGGAGGCTCCCTCTTGTCATGGTTTGAGACTGGGTACCTTTAAAAAGTTACAGACCTCCAGAGACTAGATAGGTCCAAGAGGTGGAGCGAAAAGGGTAATTTTTGTTATTTCATTCCCAGAATGCCTGCATCTAGCCTTTATAAGGGGACAGCACAAGCTGCCTCTTCCCCTTTCCCTCCTTCTCTCTCCTTCCCAATGCTGCTCCTTTATCTTTGTGATTTTGGGGGAGTGAGGCCTAGAGCAGCCTTGGCAGGGTCCTGGAGCAGGCAAGTTGAATTTAGCTGTCACACAGGTTTAGTAATGGGGGGATGCAGAGAGGCGTAGTAATGGGGGAGCTGGCTGGAGTTTTGGCCTAATTGGGGGAGGTTTTTGAAAAGCCTTTTGGCTTAAAGAGGTTGTTGTAAGCCCAGGTCGAAGGACTGGGCTGAAGCTGGATGTGAATTTGGGTATTTTGTAATTTCTGTATATAGTTGTGAACAGCACTTCCATTTTACTTCTAACTCTTTCCAACCCTGTGTAAGAGCATCTTTAGTTTACTTCCTTCGGGGGGTAAAGTGTATTTTCTACCTGCTCTTAAAACTAAGACCCCTCTCCGATTTTTAAGGAAGGGACAAGACCCAGCAGAGAGAGGATCCCCAGCGGTTTCTTTACTGCAGTCGTGGTGGCTCCTGTGGATTTGCCCTGGGTTACAAAACAGGAGTTGCTCCTGACAGACCTGCTAGTAACTGCTACAACTGAATTGGGAGGAAGGACAACAAACTCTGTTTGTGTAAGTTATTATGTCTCTATTTACATGCGTTGGACCAGTCAAATTTCAACAGGGACATATCTAAAACTTCTCTATTCAACTGCGGTTGCTGTACCTAATTTTTCCATTTGCCTTGTTTCTGTAAGCCCAGGTCCTGCAAATATGTAGGCCCATGCTAGACGTAAAAAAGAGAAGCAAGAGTACTGAGCTCTGTCACATTCCCTTGCTGTTTTCTTCCCTTGTGCCCTAGACAGTCCTGTCAGCTGCTGTGCTCCCATGACAAGGTGGCTGCATTTCACAGCGAATGAGCTGTGTTCTTAGTGCTGCGTTCTTCGTGCAGGGTTGTAAAATACTTTGAAATCACAGTGGATGAATAATGTTGTACCATAAATATAAAATGAATATTGTTTTATGGTTCCTGAAATATTAATTTGTGCATGGAGCTACTGTTGGAATATTTTTTTTTTTTACTAAATGTAAAGATCCTTTTGAGTCCTGGATGTCCTTGCTTTGGTTTTTATTATTAATATTCCCTCCAGGAGACATTGACTTTCCCTTTCCCTAGACATGCTGACTCCTGCCTGCCAGAGTGATTCAGCAGCTTGCCACTCACATTTTTTTTTTCTCCTGGCATCTTCCACCAACCTGGTTTGACCATGGCTGCAACTGAGGGCCACACCAAGTTGCTGTCAAGCAGCTAGGCAGCTCTGAGCTCTCTGTCTGGTGGCTCAGTCCTTTATGTGAGGAAGGATATCCTTGCGGAGAGCATCAAGGCTCTCTGCTTCATAGCCTTACTCTTACCAGGCAGGGTCACATTAAGTAACCAAAAGTTACTTGTAATTGAGGCTGGCTGCTGACTATCTGTCACAATCATCCAGATCTACAGAGGAAAGTCGATAGAAAAATTATGCTCATTTGTTTAACTGCAACAAATGCCCATAAAACCTGAAAGGGATAGAGAGTGATTAACGCTTCCTTTTCTCTCTTTTCCCATGTGAAAAATGAAAGCAAGCTGTTATTTTTAATTGAAGCTGAGGAGAGGAGACTCATCATGCTATGTTATTTAACTACGTTTTGGTTTTCCTAATAAAGTGTTAAATAGCTGTCAGAACCTAACATAAACCAAGCCAGAGACGTAGATGTATATACCTGCGTGCAAACCAGCTGACTGGTATGTCTTGCTTTATTAAAGTGTGGTATATGAAGCTAAATCATGTGGGGTTTATGGATCCCTAAATTACATGTTTTTATTGATCCCTTGTTACTCTTAAAATTATATTGCGAAAGAAAAGAATGCAGTCTTTGATACTGAAAAAGAAACTCAACTGCAACATATAAAAGATCTGGGGGCTGACATAAATGTAAAACACTGAATCATAACTAAAAATTTAAAAACTTCCCAGCCAGGTGCCTTTAGGACCAGAGCAGGAACCAGTGCCATAGTCATTCATGGGACAGTGCTCCTGGTCATCTCGAGATAAACATTTTGAAGTAGATGCCTTTGTACAAAACTTTCCTATCTCCCAAACCACTCAGTGAGTATCTCTGCTTCCCCTAGACTTGGAAAACATGTAGGGTTTGAAAAGCAGGTTTCCACAGCAGCATCATATCTGGAAACCTGGCCTCTGTCCTAACCAGGGTCCCAGCCTGAAGGGATAAGAGTGCATGAGCCACCAGCTCTGCATGTGGCCTGCCATGCTTGGACACCAAACAATTTGGAAAGTGGTGACCCACACCAGAGCTGTGGGAAGAGCTCGTGCATGAGGGGTGGAGACCTGGCTTGTCCCCTTGAAGCACCCAGCATCAAAGTGGGATTAAACCTCATGAGCATTCATGGCATGTGGTGAAGCACTGCCAGTCTTATCTTGTGGGGAGGAGTTGGGATAGAGAAGGGTGGGTTTTGGCTACTCCTCCACACTAGGCGTGGGTGATTTGGCTGATGGCTGTGGCACGTCAGTTCTCTGTCACAGCTCGTTGCCTGGGTCAAGGCACTGAGTGATTCAGAGCAGTCATTTTAATATCTTTTCAGAAATGAATCTGTTTCTCTCATGGTCTCTTGTCACTGCTGGAATTCAGCTGCTTGCGCCCAAATGGGCTTCTCCTTTGATACTGTTTGGTCCTGTAACAAGAAGCAAACCAGGGGTTCATATCTGGTAGACCTGAACATAACCTCGATGCCATCTTTTCTTACAATACAGAAATTCCATTATTTAGCTTGTCTCTGAACCTGGATTTTTGTGCTCAAAAAAGATATATATGAAATATGTACTCATATTGTAGGACTTTCTTCTGGTACTCACCTATTAAAAATTCAGCCATGTTCTTCATAAGCTGTTATTAATGTTTGAAGTTGCTTTTCTACCTTATCTGCAAGGAGCACCTGCACTGATGTATTTACTAAGAGCAAGAGCATTTCTTTTGTTTCTGCAGAGGCATTTAAAAGAAGGAACATGGCCAGTTCATACGCTAATGGAGGTACCAGCAGAATGTTAATGGCTGAGATAATAATAAAAGGAATAATAAAAGTACTTTTATGGGTAGTTTTAAGACTGAGGGCAGGGTTTCTGGATTTGAAAGTATTTTCACATCAGCCTGCCTGACAACTGGATTTTCATTCTAATATTTTCGGTGGAGGAAAGGTGTGAGTTTGTCTTGAGCAGTAAGTCTGCTTTGAAAGGCCATTGAAATTCAAAGATCCTATTTTCCAACAGCTTTCTCCTGGCACTTTAGAATTCATGCCTCTAAATAGGATTGTATGCAAGAAATGGAACTGTGAAAGCATAACATGTGAAGACTTCAGAAATGTTGCGAGTGTTTTGTGGGGGTCTTGCTAGCAGTTTGACCCTGCTAGCAAGACCTCCATGAAACACTTGCAACATTTTTGAAGTCTGTGAGGACAATGTCTGCAAGACATCTGGTTCCCTCCTCCATGTTCCACCATAGTCCTCTCCAAGAAGGCTCCAACTGAATTTACACTTTGACATCCACTTAATTTCTCCTCTGTGCTTTGGCCTGCAGAATATGGTGGTCCACCTCAAGGGCACTTGAGATACCTGCAGTGAGGCCAGGGACCTCCTAGAAAGAAGCAAGGCAACTGTCTGAGTGCAAAACCCACTGTGTCCCACTTTGAACTCACCAAGTTATTTGTTCCCTAAGAGAGGAAGTGGTGTTGCATACCGAGGGTTGTTTGTGAACCTGGGAATGTTCTGTGCTAACTAGAGCCTGGGCTGTGGCTGGCTGACAGGGTGGAAACATGCCTGCAAAGGGCCTGATGACTCATACTGGTTGCGGGTGATGTGGAACCAGGTAGGATATTGCTGGCACAGCCTGGTGGGAGGATGCTTCCGAGGATGGATAGTTCCTTCCTTCCACTGAAGCCAAAGGAGAAAAGAGGCTTTGGTCTGGGGTACAGCATACTACCTCCATGTTGTTCTGCACAGAGGCTGTTGGTTTATTCTCCAAGGAGAGTGAGAAAATTTCTGCATTTGCAAAGTTCAGTGCATTACAGCCCATGACAACAATCAACCTGTCAGCCTCACCTCTGTGCCTGGGGAGATCATGGTATAGGTACTCCTAGAAGATCTGATAAAGAACATGGAGAACAGGGAGATGATTCAACACAGCCAACATGGCTTTAGTAAGGGCAAGTCCTGCCTGACCAATGTAATGGCTTTCTACAATGGAATGACTACATCAGTAGACAAGGGTAGACTGTTCTGTGGATAATGAATTGGCTGGATGGTTACATCCAGAAGGTAGTTGTCAATGTCCAGATGGAGAAAGGTGACAAGTGGTGTCCCTCAAGGATCCATATGGGGACCAGTGTTGTTTAATATTTAAAGAGAAGACTGAAGGGGGATCTCATAATTGCTTGCAAAGACTTACAGGGCAGGTGTCAACAGGATGGGACCAGTCTTTTTTCAATGGTGTCCAGTGACAGGACAAGAGATAACAGGCACAAACTTGAACATAAAAAGTTCCATCTAAGCATGAGGTGGAACTTTTTTTAATTTAAGAGTGACAGGGCACTGGAGCAGCCTGCCCAAAGAGGTGCTGGAATCTCCATCTATAGAAACATTCAACACCTGGATGTGTTTCTGTGTGGTCTTCTCCAGGTCAATATGCCTTGGCAGGTGGGATGGACTCAATGATCTCCACAGGACTCTTCCAATCCTTATCATTCTGTGATTCTGTGTGATTCTGTCATATCTTTGTCAATGATCTAGACAGTGGGGTCGAGTGCACCCTCAGCAAGTTTGCAGATGACACCGAGCTAAGTGGCACACTTGATATGCCAGAAGGACTGGACATGAAGAATGTCATCCAGAGGGACCTGGACAAGTTGGAGAAGTGGGCCCAGGTCAACCTAGTGAGGTTCAACGAGGCCAGGTGCAAGGTCCTGGACCTGGGTCAGGACAATCCCCATTATCAATACAGACTGGGGGAGGATGTGATAGAGAAAAGCCCTGGAGAAAAGAACTTAGAGGTACTGGTGAGTGAGAAACTGGACATGAGCCAACAACGCACACTTGCATCCCAGAAGCCCAATTTTATCCTGGTTTGCCTCAAAAGATGCATTGCCAGCAGATGGGGAGAGGTGATTCTGCCACTCTACTCTGCTCTGGGGAGACCTCAGCTGGAGTACTGTGTCCAGCTCTGGGGCCCTCAATATGGGAAGGATGTGGAGCTGCTGGAGGGGGTCCAGAGGAGGGCCACAAAAATGATCAAGAGTGCTGGAGCACCTCTCCTACAAATACTATGAGAGAGAGTTGGGGTCGTTCAGCCTGGAGAAGAGAAGGCTCTGGGGAGATCTTATAGCAGCTTTCCAGAACCTGAAAGAGGCCTACAGGAAAGCTGGGGAGGGACTATTTACAAAGGCCTGTAGCACTAGGACAAGGGGCAATGGTTTTAAACTAGAGTATTGTAGATTTCAATTAAACATTAGGAAGAAGTTCTTTACTGTGAGGGTGATGGAACACTGGAAGAGGTTGTCCAGGGAGGCGGTGGAGTCCCCATCGCTAGAGACATTCAAGGTCAGGCTTGACGGAGCTCTCAGCCCCCTGATCTAGTTGGGAATGTCCCTGCTTACTGCAGTGGGGTTGGACTAGATAACCTCGAGAGGTCTCCTCCAACCCCGCACAGATTTTATGGTTCTGTGATGCTATGTGTGTCCAGGTTACCACTGTGCAGTTACAATAGGGCTGTAAATGAGACTCTGAGGCATTAATTCAACATATGTAGTATTTCACATTTTTATTCTGGCATAGGTAGTGCACAATGTTTCTTCTAAGAGCTTTATGGAGAGGGTAAGGCCTCTTCATAGTCAAGGAGATTAAATAAATGGTCATTCATTGCCCCAAAATGAGGTCCCTGAGCTTTGTCTCATTGCTCATGCCAGGAGTAATATCAGCTTCAGATAACAAGCACCACCAAATTTTGTTCTCTTTTCACTCCCTCAGCAGCAATGGAGAGGGTTTTTCTACCTCCCTCCTTTGGCCAATGGCTCTTCAGAGACTGAAATGCTGCATCACTTGCCCACTGTGGGAACTGGCACCTCCACCACACCCCCTGCCATAGTAGTGCATGCCAGGAGAATGGCTTCCAGCTCGGGGGAAAGACTGGCTGATACTAACAGACCTGAATCTTGTGTAGGTGCAGGAGGGCTGCATTAAAATGTCTGTCTGTCCTGGCTTCCCCTTCATTCTCGAGGCAGAAGGTGTAGAATGGCATCACAGGCCTATGGTGTGGGACAAGATCATGAGTTCAAGTTCCAAACAAACAATGGCTAGAAACAGGATTCTGCCATGCACCTCTCTCAATCTTCAGATCACTGCAGATATTTAGCAGCAATCTTCCTGGGGCAAAGCCAGGGTGTCTGTGAGCCATCCCACTTCACAGATGCACTAGAAATGGAGGCAATGTCTTCTGCAGCAACAGCCACAGAGGTCCTGCGGGATGTGATGCTATCTGATGGTCTCAGGAGCAGATGCTGAGCCTGAGTCCCACTTCCCAGAGACAGAATTTCATCTGCAGCCCATTGCCAGGGGTAGTGTTCACAGTATGTTCAGGCAGATGTTTCACTGGGGCTGACCCTGTCTCGACATGGCAATCTAAAACACTTGTTCTTCTGAACATAAGGCTGGCTGGGAAAAGTGCTTGTGTTTTTCTGATATCTGCTGGGTGACAGGAGGGTCAGGAGAGTGGTGCAGCTGGGGTAAAAAGGATATTGAAGGGAAGGTGAAGAAGCAGGGAGCATTGAAGCAGCACTGCTCAAACCATACACATCCTTTTAGGAATACTCTACATCATTGTTATTGTAAACTCCATAGACTGAAAACAGCTACAAGCAAATGCTCTTCATGATGTTACATTAGAATCTGGCATCAGTATGACTCTGCAGGGGACATTAAAATTAAAATGGAGTTGTATTTATATTCTGGGCATGAACTAAGCTTATACCACCGGAGATAACATACACCCTCCCCACCATCTACTCTCAGGGAGTTTAAGCCTCCCTCCATCAGTCTGACTCCCACTTGGGCAGTGGTTACTTACAATGCCACAGCATGAGCTGTAAGTTCCTCCTGAAATACAGCCCTTCCTAATCAAAGGCCTTTGGAGCAGGGCACCCTCTCTTTATTCTAGAATTATGGCATTTATATTATCAAGGCTACTAAGGAATTCATATTCAGAAAATATGAAGAAATGTTTCATGGAAATTAGATTTCAAGAGGTTAAAAATAGCACAGCACTCTGAGGCCGCAGAATTCAGAGATCCTTTTCTTCCCCTATTTCCCCAGTAATTAATTTCTCCTCTGGCATAGTTTGATGAAAATACTTTCTTTCATTAATGCACTATCCACCTGTTAATGAACATTCTTTCAATGTTTTTTTTTTTTTAATATGCACAACTTTAATCTAGTGCTCATCACAGATCTGACAGAACAATTTAATGCTACTGAGTGTTTTCTTTGTAGGACACTCATCAATGTTTTGTTCATTTAGTTGAATCCAAGTCTGGGATAAGTAGGTCTAATCTCAGTGAAGGCACTGGAATTGCATCCACTTGTACAAAAGCTCTACTTGACCATTTGTTTGCACGATGGAAGTGATAGTGACTCATAAATTGTATATGACTAAACAATAATGTCTGTGGAAACACAATTCAATGTGTCCTAGTCCCGGTTACAGTAATTTTCTTAGTAGACTTACCTCAGAGGCTAGTGAGACTCTGCTGATTTAGGATGTGTTTCTCCCAACCTTTTGCCTCTAGAAAACTGCAAAGAAAGAAATTCACCTTTTATCTGACTTGTTCAGTTAGTTCCTACGTGTCAAAATCAACTGAAGCCTTATCTGGACGCAGCATACATAGTCAGACATGCATGGTCAGGCTCAGAAGAGCAGAACTGGGAAGAGTCCATAGCCCATGATACGCAGCAGATTCACCTAGGAGTTGATGGAAAACTCTTCTTCCTTTCCATAAGTAAACCTATGTAGGGCATCCTTTTGGCTCAGATCAAAGTTATCCACTGTTTGAGGTCCAGATCCATCAAGAACAACATTGTATCTGTATCTTTCTATTCATAACTCCTTTCTATTCCTGGGGAAACCTATTGCCACAGAGTCTTTTCCAAAGAGATGGTTACTTATGCAAGTGCCCTTACTGTTAAACATTGGTGCAGGGGCTCTTGGGCCCTTCTCTTCCTCAGCTTGAAGTAATAATAGGTGAGTTAAGACAGATGGCTCACTTCAACTAGAGGTTTATATGATGAATCCACACTCATACACATCCCACAAGTTTGTCTTGACCTAAAATGGCAGGTATTGCTTTGAGGGTTTTGAGGGAAATCCTGTTTTCCCTGTTTGTAGGTTGATTTTGTTTTTAAAACTCAGCAATTACGTGTTTCTCGGACAACTCCAACTTCTGTTGCATCCTCCACATTGTCCAGTGCGTGGGGCATTGAGCCAACAACTTCCAGAAGTGCTATTCAGAGTGTTTTCTCACCACAGCACATCATTTGGAGCCACAGTCTTCCTTTAGCTGGCATTTCTAGGCTCAAAGACCCAGAAGGAATCACAGTTGCGGAGAAAACTCTAGTCAGGAGCTAGGCTGAGTCTTCTCCATGAATGGAAAGGAAGCAGACAGTCAAATGTATTCTTGTATTCTTTGGACATCTACAGGTTTTGTGGGGGTGACTTTTTTTTTTCCCCTTTTCCCCTCCTTAATTTGAAAAAATAAATGAAACCAGTTGAGTCCAAATGGTCCATATGAGTCATGGAGGTGTGTTGTTCCTCCCCCTGTGACAATTATTTACCCTTTCACTACCAAAAGCAGAAGTAGGATTGTTCTGACTGCATGGGAGGCATTTAGGAAAGTTCCTGATGACCTGTGTAGAATCTTCATAGCATGCTCCTATTTGGAGTATAAGAATCCTGTCCAAGTTCTGCTTTGTCATTGACTGTTGCTTTGAAGAAAGTATTTAACACCTGTGCCTTGGTTTCCCAACTATGAAATGGGAACTGCAAGGGGAACCCACAGCTGTCCCTGCACCACTGCGTTGTTCTACATCTGAAATTGTCAGTGCTTGGAAATACTGACAGGCTGTAAAGTGCCATCTTTTTAATAGTAAAGTTGCCCTTTCCCCCAGGAGTACTATTCAGAACTTCTCAACCTTGACAATAAATTGAAATGGAAATCTTTTGAGCACTCTAATGAATACATTATCTTAATTCGAGAGAACTTTTTGAAGGGGTATGATTTTGTGCAGAAGGTGATTTTGAATATTTAGCAACATAAACTGAGCTAAAGCCTTTTGCTTCTATAATTGTTAGTTTTTTCAACACAATTCTCTTAGTATTTTAGATTCAAAATGAGGAAATATCCTTTGGCTCAAGACCAAAGTTTCATTTGTCTTTGATATTATTTCAAAAGATAAGGTTCTTATTCTCCCTTCCCTGGTTCATGTTATGGTCCTTTACACATGTAAAATGCTATTACTCTTTCTTGGAAATGTATACCAAAAAGGAAATTACTCTACAAGATGAGCAAGCATCAAACCCAAGGACCCAGAGGTTAAGAGCAGATGAGCATCCTACCATGAACAAGCTGGAGAGTCAAACTTAAAGCCGGACAACCACTTTGTGTTTATAATCCACATTCATGCCCTTACTCTGTGGTGATAGGAGAGTGAGGAAAATACCTTATGCTCACCACATCCTGAAACACTCATGTGGCTGTAACTTCACTTCTGATCTTAGTGATTGCCATCTTCTCTGAGGGTCTGTGCCCTCAAAACTAAACCACTGCTAACGTTGCTTGAATATATTGTTCGCTATTGTTATATGTTGTTCAACATTATTCAGACAATTGAATAGTATTATCTGAATGCTCATGGTGTGCACTTAGGTTGGATGTGGCCTTGTCTGTATTATAAATCAAATTGTGGCTGAGCATGGCTGGCAACCAGTTTAGCAGGACTGGTGACCAAGCGTGTTCCAGCTGCAAGCAAAGCCAAAGGCACATTCAAACCAGCCCCGAGCAGCACATCCTCTGTCTACTTGCATGCTCTCTCTGGGCAGGCTTGAGGAGCTGGGCTGAAGGAATGGCTTGCTGCTGCATAACCACAGCTAAACAAAGGGTTTGGCAGCGGCCTAAGCTTTTGCAGCTCCTTCCCTCCAGCATTGCTTTGGTTAATCATTTAAGGCAAGCAGCAGGTTGCTGCCAGGTCTAGTTCTGCTTTACCCCATCCTTTGGGCAGGGAGCCTCTTGAGGCAGAGCTTTTGGTTGAAAGGCAGCTTTTTTGGGCTTTATTTTCCTTAGAAGGCAGTCAATAAGGCCCCACCCCTATGCTGTGTATGACTGTCAGAAAATACCAAGCTGGCAGTCTCTGCCACTTATTCCTCTTTTAGTCTGGAGAAGAGTATGGACCTGAAGAAGCAATTTGCCATGAAAATGAGAAACCCGCCAAGCCTCTTGCAAACTTGGCCTCTGAAAAAGAGATAGGGAGAGAGAACAGAAAAGCAATTACTTCAGAAAGACAGGATACTCCTTTCTCCAAATTAGTACAGCTGCTTGGACAAACCCTAACAAACCTTTTTGTAGCTCAGCTGATAGGTTTGCTAAAGGTGCTCTGTCACCACTGAAGCAGCAATTTCAAAATCTGGAGGAGTCCACATTTCCACTTACTGAATTCCTGCCTGAAATGGAATGACTCTTATTGGATCAGATGTTTGAGACCCTCATCTGAACAAAGGTTGATGCTAGAGATATGGAGAAAGAGGTCTGGGTTTATAAAGTTATACCGGTGTTTAAGCAGCTGTCAAAATTACCATAACATAGTTATAGTAGCATAGTTAAATCACTGACCATCTGTATTTCTTCCTGAAGTTTGCAGAAGTTTTTGGTAGGCACTTAACAGCTTTCAGGGCCACACTTGTGATCCTCACTTGAGCAGTGGCTGTGGTATGCAGGAAGAATTAATATGTGCATTATACATGCACTTGATCTCTTCTTGATGTATGTGCAAAGAACTATTTTTGTGATGTGGCTCATTGCCAGTGTTCCTGAGAAAGCCACATATGTAATTTTTCCTCTATAAGTTGATAAAATACTGTAATTAGTTTTTGAAATATTTCTAAACCTCTTTTTTGGAGTGTTTAACCCTTATTTGTAAAGAAAGAAAAAAGCCAATATTTCTCTTATTCACCCGAGGCCCCAAACAAAGAGCTTCTCTCACTGTCACAATGACAGAGATATGTTATCAGGCACCAAAATATATATGCCTTTTGCTCTCAAGGCCATCATATGAAGAGACAGCTGAAGGAACTTTGCCACTGAATTTCCTGACTTGCTTTACAGCTTTCATTCCTGATTTTAGTGCTATGTTAGAGTAAATGTTTCTCATTTAATGTTAAAGTCTCTGGATGATTGCTGATCTCACTAGATTAATTCCAATTTCCCATCCCTTGATAGCTGGTTTGGATGCCCTGTCTATTCTGCCAGCTGCCTGGGTTAACTGGTAATCCTAAATTGCTGTCAGTCTTGTCCATCTCGCAAAGAACAAATTAAAACATAATTCTCTCATACACCAATTAAGGCCTTGTATCTTTCTGCTCCCACCTCACCCCCCACCTTGATTGATAGGATTTTTCCCCCCTTCTTTGTTGTGCTCACAAAGGCCACTAGATTTATAACTGTTGAAGTCAAAGCCCTTTACCTACACATTAAGCACTGCAAAGAGAGCAGCAGTTTTCAGATTATCCTGCTCATCTGTCTCTGTCCTGGAGGTGGCCAATTTATGAAGAGTGAATTTGACATTCTCTGCATCTATTTCATCTGCTGAAACTGGAGACAGGAAATAAACCACTGGCTATTTCAGAATCTAAGGGTGCCAGAATGAAAGCTTGAACTAAAAAAAAAAAGCAGGTTTCAGCAAATTCAGGGAACAGTTAGGCAGAGGCTCTTGGGAAGAAATTCTAAGTGAAGAAGGGCAGAGAGCTGGTGGCTGTATTACAAGCAAATCAGCAGCTTGTCTCAGTGCAGACAAGCAATAGAGTTTGCAGTAAACCCTATATTGCTGCATCAGGGGCACTTCATTACTTGAAATAAAAATAAAGCAATAAATGAACAATAATAAAAAAGGAGTCTTGCAAAGAGTAAAAGCAAGGCAACGAGGCAACACAAACAGTTCTGGATGCATAAGGAGCAGGAGTAAAGCAAAGGGAGTTGTAACTTCACTACTTAATGGTCACAGAGAATAAAGAAAGCGTGATGAAGAGGTATTCAGTATTCAATACTTCTTTTGGTCAGAATCTTCATTAGAAAAGAAATCACCAAGAAGCTGTGTTGAAGTGGTTAAAAAAATGTACAGGCTGTTTTGCAATGGTCTCTTGTCAAAATGAGAAGGCATTTCAAGATAGAATCTACAGGGGAATTTTTTTCCTTGGGACTATTTCTGTTCACTCTCTTCATTACCACAGTGGATGATAGAAAAGACTTCTTGTGCAGCAGATATCCATCTGGGAAGGAGCTATAATGAGCTTGGAGGACATAATCAGAAAAAGAATCATCTTTGTGAGCTGGAGAAGTGATCTGGACCAGTGAGATGGAATTATTTTGAGACAAATTAGAAGTATTACATATAGGAATCAAATGCATAAAACCAGATTGCTCAATAAGTGCTGAGGCAGCAGTACTGAAGAGCAAGAGCTGGAGTTTTGGATACTGCAAACTGAGCAAGCCAATAACCTGTCGGTGTTTTGAAAAAGGTGAATCTTTGGGTAGGAGGTGTTAGCAGACAGACAGTATGAGAGCTACTTATACCACTCCACCCAGTGCTGCTGAGATCCCACCTGGCACAGTGTGTCCAGATTTGGATATCATGTCAGAGACAATCTGGTCAAAGCAGCAAAAATAGGAGAAGTTTCAGGAAGCATGGGATAAGTGGGACTTTGATTTTGTCTAGAAAGCAGATGACTGAGGGGAATCACAAACTCTTCAATACACAGAGAACTATTTTTACTTTCTTCTTTGTCTCCTACAGGTAGGATGAGAAATAATTGGCTTAATATATAGGAACATGGGCATAACAAAAGCCTGTAGGAGAGCTCTAAGCCCTAGGCATGGTAAGAGGAAGGATGTTGCAGAAGTGCCTTCACTGAAAGAACAGGTGAGAGGATGTAGAGGTTGGAATCAAACCCCTTGCAAGACCCTTCTGATCTCCTCCTCAAGACAGTCTAAAGGACTGAGAAGAGATTTTGGGAGACTACATAGTCCATTCCTCCTCTCCAAAACACAGTTAACTATAAAGCATTAAGGTGCTTCAGCAAACAAGATAACAGTTCTTAAAACAGCTCCACAAAATAGAAAGACTTTTGATTTCTGCCGTACCACAGCAGAGTTCCAAGCTCTGTCCCTGACAAGTGGCAGCAGTGGCAGCCCCATGCTGTGAAGGGATCTGCCCCGAAGTCTGGATGTGGGTGTTGCAGTGTTGCATGCAATATATTTTACAACCAGGTTATGTGCAATATGTTTTGCAACCATCAGATGCTATGTAGTTCAATTTTTGTTCACATTAACATGTCCATGAGGAGCTGCATCCTAAAAGCTGGTGGAGGAGGAATCATGCTGGGATGAAGCTGTATCAAAGGTGAAGCTGTTTACAGGGACAAAGTGGTAGCTTCCCTGGCTTCCCAGCCTCCCTTCCCACAAAGCTGGACACTTCAGCTCTGAGACTGGAAGAAAAAACTGGTCTGGAAAAGAAGAGGGCACAACTGACTTCATTGCCATTGGAGACAATCCCCCTGTCCAGCTGTAGCACCAGGGATGGTGTTTTACACAGGGAGAGCCCAGGTGGATTTTTTCAGGATAGGGAATGCAGAGGGCCAGTGTTTGTTGACTGTGAGATGTAAACCATCAACTCTTGAGGCTGGGGAGTGTTGTTCAGTCCCTACAAACCTGGGTGCAAACAGACCTCTGATCTTAGGTGAAAGTTGCTGCATTGGAGCATCTGTTGCATGGGCACAGGGAGGCTCGTTGGGAAGGTGTGAACTCCTTTCCCCATGCAGAGAATGGGAAGCTGGTCCCAGCCCTATGTCTCATTTGCATCTTCTTCTCATCGTCTGTGTTTAAAAGAAAAATAGGCTTTGTCTATCCTAAGGTAGTGGGACAGTAGTATGTCACATAGGACTGGATGTTACATAGGACTGGAGCTACAGAGCTGCTCTCAGTGTTTTTTGTTTGTTTGTTTGTTTTGGGTGGTGTTTGTTTGGGTTTTGGGTTGTTATTTTTTTTTGAGCTCTGGAGGAGGAAGGAGTCCCCAGAAAACCTGAGCATGAGTTTTAGGCTTGAAAAAATTAGTTTCAGACTTGAAAAAATGAGTTTCTCAAATCGCTCCTCACCTTGCTGGATTTGTTGTCATAAAATAATAATCACATTTGAAGGCAGTCCTACTTTTCTCCCATGCTTGAAAAGCTGCTCTCCTCATCTCTCTGTACAGGCACCAACTGGCTCTTCTCCAGGAAATACTCAGTGAAGAAATGCCTGACTGTGTACCTGCTGCAAACTATTTACATTTCACTCTCTGTCAATAAATAAGATCCACAGAGGAGGTCTGAGCAACAGTTGTTCTGAGCAGGGAGGGAGTCTGAGTTCTGTGACAGCATTTAAACAGCCAGTCCTTATCATCATAAATACAAGAGAGCAGGCAGCTTGTTGATGCAGACTAGCATCAAGTGAACTGTGGTTGCCAGCAGAGCAGCTTCCCCTGTGAAGACTCTGATTCCCTTCTTGACGAGGCCATGGCAAAGCCAAGTCAAGAACAGAAAACCAGCTGTTAATGGAATAAGTAATTCTGCAGATCTGTCTTTCACATCTCACTCACTTTATATGCAGTCTAATTAATTCTATCTGGGAAAATAATTGGCTCAGATCAGGTCAACCTGACTGAAGTTCTAAATATCTTTGGTTGAGTGACGTTTTTATTTTAACAACTTCTTGGCTGAAGCACTCACATGTGCAGAATACTAAGCCTGTGCTATCTTGGCACAAGCTTAAAGCCTGTGGTTCATTAAGTGACATTAAGTCCTACCTATAAGAAGCCATACAGCTGCCTCTGAAATGCGGCTGTTTCAGGGGAGGGTTAGGGGAGCACTTCATCCTGTATTAGTGGTGGGCAGCATGGACACATGACCTGTTGACAGGAGGGTGGAATGAAGTGCTTCTCAACAGAGAAGGAGTAATAAGAATGACCCTGTGGTAACACAGCAGGACACAGGAGCTGGTGAGGAAAGATTTCAAGGATGCATCCCTGTTGGGAGGGTGCAGAGGCAAAAAGCAGTCAGTAGTGGGGAGGGGCAAAGATTTCAGACAGGCTTGGAAGATACGGTATAGGGGTGGAGACAGGGACAGAGCAGAACAGGGCATAAGAAACAAACAAAAGGTTGATGTAGCTGTAAGCTGTGACTGTCCTTACCCGAGAGACAGACCAGGTCGGAGCTGATGGTCTTAAGTGCTGTCAGGGACGTATTCTGGCAGCTGGACTGCCATGATCAGTAAGTGAATGCCATCCTTTCACTGTAATGTGGGGTTGGGGTGTTCCTGTCTGTGTGTTTTTTAAAGCACGACATCTTGACTTGCGAAACACACAGATGGAAGGCAGGTGCTACTGTGCGGAAGGTCAGAACTACACTAAAAGTACGCTTAGTTTTCTTCATCCTACGGTTTCTCTGTGAACATTTGGGTCAGTGTTTCTCTCCCCCTCCACCCAGCAAATTTTAGATTTACAGCCAGATCTTCACTCTCCAACTCAGCCTTCATCTCCACTTGCAACAGCATCAGCCCACTCTCTTGGATCCTAGAAAAGGAAATTCATCTTTCCATCTGGTTCTCTTCATCTCCTTGTTGAATAGGTAACATTTGCCTGAGATAACTCACCCCGTGCTGAAGAACAACATGTTTCATGCTACACTGAATGCCACAAAAGGCCTTCTTTCTGTAAGCAAATTGTGTAAACTGGCTCTCCTACTGCAAACCTTCTCTACTAACCTGTGCTGGCTGCTGGTCTCTCTGGAGGAAGCCTGGGTAAATGAACAAGTGTGAAGAACAGTGTCACAGCCTTCTGTACTTCCTTTCTTCCCAATGCTAAAAATAACATCTCATTTGTAAATAAATTATCTCCTAGTCTATTTTATAGTGCTTTTGAGACATCCTAGACTAACAAGTTCACATCCTGACTTCCTCTTCAACAACAGCTCATGTCCAGCCTGTGCAGTAGCTGTGTTTGCTGTGTCAAATCACAGCATGCCATTAGTGTATTTCCATCCTGCTCCAGAGGATGCACCCTTGCAGAGAAGAGCAGTTTTCATTCCTGCTGAGTTTTTGATTTCTCTCTCAGGATTCCCAGCATGACATGCACAAGGGCAGTGTCTGATCATTGTAATGAGGGCACCAGTCTGCAAGAGCTACTACCTCGTTTGCAGGTAGTAACTAAAATGTGCAGAACACTCAAGCAAGTGTCACTGTCACACTCACTTCTCTGCTCTGTTCAGGGCCAAAAACTGCCTGCTGACTGACAAGGTTTGCCAACACTGTCATGATACTCACTATCACTTAAGAATCTTGTCTGCTTTCCCAGCCCTGCAAAGGAGCACAGCACCATGAATGTTTCTTTCAATCAGCTCTCATGTTGGCTCTGCAGTTAAATCCCCTCAGGAGTCAATAGCCCTGAAACGATTTGGCAAACAAAATGCAGGAGTGTAGGGAGCCTATAAACTACAAACTGGGCTGACATTTCCCATCTCTCCTTAACATACCTGAATGAAGTCAAGCTGTGAGACAGCATGCAGAAAGGCTACTCAGAGCAGATTCTTCTCATTGCCAACCTAAAGGGGAAAAAGGAATCATTGCAAATCTGCTCAAGCTACTCAACTGTGATTGCAGCTATCACAGGTAGGGTGGAGCTAGTCTTATTACAGCCCAGTTGTACACCACTAGCAATAAAATCATGGCAGCTCAGAGCCCAGCATGTCATGTGAAAATGTGCCTTGAATCATAGTACTTATTGTAGCCTGGACCACCACTGTTTCATCCTTATCTGTACCTGAGCCAACTTTGTCGAAGCTATCCTGAATGCACGTAATGACACTTGTACCTAGCCTGTCCTTGTCTGGGATGGACTTCCATCTCTGAAAAAACACCAAGAGATTGTATTTCAGCACCTATCGGGTTTTTTCCAGCAGAGTGCTGAAGTCAGCAGGTACTCTGAGTCTTCCGTCAGCCCCCAGAGTCTCCAAACCCAAAAAGGATCCTGCTAAATTTACTGCTGAGGAGCACATCAAGGAAGAAATATCTGGTGGTGACAAAGGATGGATCCAAGCTGATAGGATGGCTTAGGAATCCTGCTGCCTGTTGTAGTATCCTTCCTATTCCATCATTCTGGACTCCTGGAGGAAAGCTTACCTGTGATCAGCCCACCATTCTCAGGTATGGTCTTAGAGCAGGATCAGCTGGATGTAATTCTAGACTTGTGTTATGAATGAAATGAGGCACTTTCTGCCTTTAAATCTGTGAGTCCTAGAAAGTAACCCCACATTAAATAATACTCTGCCTGAGGAAATTTCTGTGTGAGTGTTACATATTTCTCACTTTACCTTGAAGTATTTTCCCACATCCTTCCCTGCCCCCACTTAAAGATTTATTTGGTTTCCCCTCTCTCCAGGCTCAATCCAATTAAACAAAAAAAATTGTTTTATTCATGTGAGTGTTCTGTGAACTTTACTAAGGAAAAGTGCTGAATATACCAAAAGTAAAGAACAGTTTTTATGTGACTAGTTTTTTTTTTCTGATATTTTTTAATTCTTTCTTGCTCAGCAAAACTCTTTTTCTCTTAAGTAAAGAAATGTCCGAAACCCCACACTTCAATAAAATGCTATTTTGTTGGTGACTGAATTAATTTTCCACATTTGGAGCACTTCCATACACGTGATTAACAAAATAAGGTCTTGATCCTCTGAATGTAAGAGGATTTTAAAATGGCAAAATTGAGCTCTTGGAATATAAGAATGGTTAGACTTAGGATTGTCTGGGCAATATTCATTTGATTCACATTTCCACATGTATTATGAGACCGTCTTTCATCTTGTACCTACATACTTGCATACTAATCTTTCCCTAAGAACCTCTCCTACATTCACCGTCCAAAATAAATGGTGATTTCTTGATCAGCTATTTAATATTTTTCATCATTTCTCTTCATTATTCAGAATGCATTTCAAGCCTTATTTGCAATCTGTGATTCGAACTGCTGTGGAGGAAATGGACGGCAATTTCCTGATTAACTTTCCTGCCCAACCTCCTGTAGTAGCATCCACGTGCTTCCCAAGTTTTCATGAATTCATCTAGACAGCTCCTCTGTGAGGTCTACAGGGCTGCTGGAGGCAAGGATGTCAGAAAAAAGACCTGGGAAACAGGAATGGTAAGAAGAAGCATTTGCAAGGCGGTGTGATAAAGAAGAGGAAATGAAACACAGATTAGTCATGGTGCTGTGAACAGAAGGACAAGTAGGAGATGGAGGGAGGGCAAAAGTGTTTGCAGGTAAGGAGGGACACAAGGTGTGGATGTCCTACAAGGCGGCTTCACTGGCCATGCCAGCAGCTTCACTGCACAGAGACACTGAGCACTCTGCAGGGCAGGAAGAGTGCCCAACCACACGGACACCCTTGGCCCCACACTGCCTCTGCCAGCCTATCAACGTAGTCATGCATCACAGAAGCTCTGGGTTTCCCACCTTTCCCTCTTCCTATCTTTTCTATTCTGCTGATGGGATGAGGAAGATAATATTGCTAGTGAGTGTTCTTCCTTCAGTTGTCATTGGCGTTCAGACTGCTGCTAGGACCCACAGAGCCATCTGATGGAGTGGGTGTGCTGAAAGCCCCACAGGAGGTTTCAGCTAACACAGAGGTGAAAACAACTACAGCAAGATTGCAATGAGACTTTGCATCAAATTCACCCCTTATCCATCACAATCCATCTCACCAGCAGTTGCAGCCTTGTCCAGGAGGCAAAGGCAAAGTCCACAGTCCAACAGAAAAAAACTCTTCTCAGGCACTGGATCACCAGAATGAGGGACTAATCACTGAAGTAAGTATAAAGAGCAGGACTCACTCACTGTTAATTTCCAACATGCCATTGAAAACAACGAGGGGGAACTGTGCCCTTGCTGGAGAGCAAGCCCCTGGCCCTGTGCACAGGCAGCCTTTCAGCTCTCCTGAAATGTCCATTCCTTTCCTCTCCTAACCTATAGATTTTCTGATGTATTCCTAGTTGTCCTGCTGAATGATGTTTCAGCTGAGAGGTGTGAATGTGGGTATGCCACTGTGCTCAAAAAAGCTAGGATTAGCAGGAAGGTTTCTCAGCATTTACACTGCTCATACCTCTGGTGATTCTATTGCATGCTTTGAAATCTCCAGGGGATACAACTCTGAGTTTGCCATTCCCCAGCGAGCTGGTTTCTCAATTAAAAAGCAACCACATCTTTTTAAGAGGAAAGAAGAATGGCTTTAAGAACTAATATAATCAGAGCCACACAGGTGGATTGCAGATATAAATTGAATGTAATTGAATGTCCTGTATGGGAAGAAACTTTGGTGTGAATTTATGAATTAGGTGATTTCACTTGTGAGCTGGGCAGAGGAGGTATATCTATAGATCTATACATCTATACATCTATATATCTATATATCTATATATCTATAAATCTATATATCTATATATCTATATATCTATATCTATATATATCTGTGTTTTAGGTGTGGTGCAGGTAGTTAACTCTTTAACTGATATCAGAATAGGATCCTTCTGACTTTCTGATTTTCTGGCCTTATTACTCTACTTTTATTCTGGACTTGGAGCCTATAAAATACTTTAAAGATTGAATCTTAACCAGTAAGCTGTCAAACAACTGTATTTCAGCAAAACTTAGTGCTGGGGTTGGATGACTGTGTCCCAAAGCTAAGCTCCATGCCATTGAAATAGTGTAGCAGATAAAAAGCATATTGAACCATGCAAAGGTATAGATCAGTGAAGTCATTAACAAAGTGACCTTATGGATAGAGGAGACAATGTGCAGGCTCTGTGCTATGAAGCCCAAGAATCTTCTTTAGAAGCAGGCTGTACAGCCATGACAGGTAATGTGAAGAGTAGCAACATAATGAAGAGGCCCTTTAAGGGCACACCCCTTACATAATTGAATTTCTAGGACTGAAAGAACTTTTCTAGGACTGAAAGACCTTTTTCTCTTTCTCTCTCATGCCAAGGTGGTTTTGATCTTACACATTGGCAATGTCAGAAAGCTGATTCAGGGAAGATAACCCTATTGCTGTCACCATCAGTGTTGGTCCCTTTTCACCTCTCACTTCAGGCATGGCTGCTCCCTGCCCTTGCATCCCACCAGGCTTGGAGAAGATGCAGGGTGAGCTGTCCCTGGAGGACAAGCAGAGAAAGTCAGTCAAACTGTAAGTTTCCAGAAAGGACCTGGCACTAGGAAGCTGTAAAGTGAGGCTTAATTGTCAAGATGTAATCTGCACCCCCAGACATTGCTTGGCTGGTTAATATCACACATAATAAACTGAATGAGCACACAAAGATTTACCAACTTGAGCATTTCTGTCCCTGTTACAAGTTCACTAAGTAGAGTGAGACAGAAGTCAAGTCTCCATGAAGCAATGTAAATAAAATCAGATTGAAATCTATTTTTTGCAAGAATCCTACAGGGCTTTGGGAGGACAAGAGGGTGCTTTTTTTTTTTTCTTATGGCTCTCCAATCATACTTTTATTGCTTCATATTACCTGCACATACATTGTGCCTGTTTATTTCTTCCCCATTCTATAAAAAAGGGACAGTAAATTAGGAGTCCGATTATTGAAACTTAATTAAAACTATTTAAAAATTACTTAAGTAATTATCTAACAAGTGATCTTTTTTGATAACAGCAATACACAGGCAATTTATTAGTTAGCAAAGCCAACCCTGTTTTTCAATATAAACAGACTAATTAATCAGTGGTTAACTCTTGTAATGACCAGCTCTGGCATTTAATCATTGCTGCTGTCATGAAGCATAATAGCTTATTTCTCAAGGTTATTATGCAAATTGCCAGCAATGACTCCTCTGTTTGAAGTTTAAAGCACTTTCCATGATTATCTCTCGTTTCCACATTCTTGTGACTTTTTGGAGCATATGCTTTTGCTGCATGTGGCTTTTCAGTTCAATAGCTGAGAAAGCTAGAGCAAAACATCCCAGCTCTTATAGGTTTTGGTTGTTAGAGGGGAAAGGAGGAAGAAAAAATGCTTATTTCCCACATTAGAAAACCACTTTCTGCACACATTTTTTGTGGGAAGAAAGGACCAAGATCTGCAACAAGACAGATTCTGGAGATGATTATTTAAGTATTTGACTCAGTTCGGTGGTGAGATCCCATGCATCCAGTGAGGCACTCGCTGAAGAGTAAAGCTGAGAGCCCTCCACAGCTCAGCAGAAGACAGAAGTCTAAATGCAGGCAGATAAGGAAAAAAGCCCCATGTGAGACTAACCTTCTGGAGTCCACAGAATTCACCTACCGCAGATTAAGGGCTACTTGTGGCTGGAAGAAAGAGGTAAGAAAAAAAACACAGAGATGACCGTCTTCATCTTAACCTTGGCCTTTCAAAGGCTTTGAGACAAGGGCTAAGGTCATGTGCACTAAGACATAAACAACTGTGAAGTGAGCATGCATATCTGGAGCATGAATCTGTGGACATGGCAAGTACACATGGTCAGGTAGGTGGAGGCATGCGTGTGTGTACAGCTAACCCTTTAATTGCCTCCCTGCCCCTCCTCCTGCTCATCCCCCAGGAACTGCCCCCCCAGTACTGAGTACCAACTCAGGGTAATCCATGTGTACCCAGGGAGCCTGGGGCTGTCCCTTCTCCTTCCCTGCCAATACCCAGCCCTGCTGGGTATTTTTTAACTGACTTAATAAACCCAAAATGCCCAGCAACAGATGCCAAATTTGATTGTCTTGCTGGAGCTGGCAATAAAGAGGTTCACATAAAAGCAGTGGGAAGGAAAGCAGGGAGAGCAGAGGAGCTGTTAGAGAAGAGGCTAGCATGAAGCAATTGCAAGCAGAGGTTAGTAGGGCAGTAAAAGCTAATGAAACTTCGATGTACAAACCACACTAATCAAAGAACAGGTCTTGCACTCATATCATCCATCTCCTTGTTCTCCACACAGCAGCTGTTGGGAACAGCCTGAATGATTTTGTAGACAAATGGATCCCAAGTAAGCTGTACCTGAGCATCTCTGTGAGCCCACTGAAGTGCATCAAGCCTTCAAAATCCCTAAAATGAAGCCATGAACAAGTTTTCAAACCACCAGCTCTACCCAGCCTTGTGGTAAGGGCTCATGGCTGTCTTTGAGTCAGCACTGGTGGAACTGAAGGAGGGAAGGAGAGGTCAGCTTTTTTTCCAGATCTGATTTCTGGCCTGTTAGAAAAACTGTCTTAACCTCATGAGTACAAAGGGAGAAGAGGTAGGAGTTGCTGTAATGGACCTAGACTTTCTGCTTGCCATAACCACCCCTGACCATTTCTCAGTATAAATGCATCCAGCTCTCTCTGTTCATCACACAAATCCCCCCCACCACTAGGGACAGACATGCCAGGAGACCTGCATGGATGAGCAAGGAGCTTCCAAAGGAAATCTCATGGAAGAAAAATGCTTACAGTTCATGGAAGAAGGGACTTGTCACTTGGGAGAACTATAGAGTAGTTGCCAGGACATGTAGGAAAGCAACAAGGAAGGCCAAAGCCCTCTTGGAACTAAAACTGGCACAGGAAGTCAAACAGAACAAGAAGGGCTTCTTCAAATATATCAGTAGGAAAAGGAAGAACAGGGAAGGTGTTGGCCCACTGCTGAATGAGGAGGCAGCCCTGAAAACTGAGGATGCAGAGAAGGCAGAGTTGCTGAATGCCTTCTTTGCTTCAGTCTTTACTCCTAAGACTGAACTCCCCTATGAAATCCAGACCCTGGATGAAGAAGACGACTGGAGGAGGGAAGGCTCTCCACTAGTCAATGAATACTGGGTTAAGGATCAGTTACATAAACCAAATATTCACAAGTCCATGGAGCCTGATGAGATGCACCTAAGAGTGTTGAGAGAGATACCTGATGTTGTTGCTCTACCATTCTCCATCATTTTTGCAAAATCCTGGCAGACAGGAGAGGTGCCTGAGGATTGGAGGAAAGCCAGTGTTACTCCAGTCTTCAAAAAGGGCAAGAAAGAGGTTCCAGGGAACTACCGACCAGTGAGCCTCACCTCTAGCCCTGGAAAAATGGTGGAGCAGCTCCTTCTGGAGGGCATCTCTAGGCACTTGGATGAGAAGAAGATGATCAGGAGCAGTCAGCATGGATTTGCCAAGGGGAAATCATGCTTGACTAATCTGATAGCATTCTATGATGTTGTAACAGAATGGGTAGATGCAGGGGGATCAGTGGATGTAGTCTACCTTGACCTTAGTAAGGTGTTTGACAGTGTTCCACAACATCCTTGTGAGTAAGCTCAGGAAGTGTGGAACAGAAGAACAGACAGTGAGATGGACCAGGAACTGATTACAAAACTGAGTCCAAAGAGTGGTGATCAGTAGTGCAAAGTCAAGCTGGAGAGCTGTAACTAGTGGAGTGCCCCAGGGATCAGTACTGGGTCTGGTCCCATTCAACACCTTCCTCAATGACAGACAGACAGACAGAGTGCTCAGCAAGTTTGCTGATGACTCCAAACTGGGAGGCTTGGCTGATACATCTGAAGGCTGTGCAGCCATTCAGTGAGACCTGGGCAGACTGACAGCTGGGCACAGAGGAACCTAATGAGGCTCAACAAGGATAAGTGCAGAGTCTTGCATCTGGCAAGGAAGAATAAGCTGCATCAGTACAGGTTAGGAGGTGATATGCTAGAGAACAGCCCCTTGGAGAAGGACCTGGGAGTCCTGGTGGATGACAGCAATGTGCCCTTGTGGCCAAGAAGACCAAAGGTATCCTGGGGTGCATTAAGAGGAATGTGCCCAGCAAATTGAGGGAGGTTCTACTCTGCTCTGGTGAGACCTCACCTGGAATATTGTATCCATTTTTGGGCTCCCCAGTTCAAGAGGCACAGTGAGAGAGAGTCCAACAGAGGGATACGAGGATGATTAAGGGACTGGAGCATGTGCCCTGTGAGGAGAGCTGAGAGCCCTGGGGCTTTTTAGTTTGGAGAAGAGAAGGCTGAGAGGGGATTTAATAAATGTTTATAAATATCTGAGGGCTAGGTGCCGAGAGGGAGGGGACAGGCTCTGCTCAGTTGCACCCTGCAATAGGACAAGGGGCAATGGATATAAACTACAGCACAGGAGGTTCCACCTCAACATGAGGAGGAACTTCTTCACTGTGAGGGTCACAGAGCACTGGAACAGGCTGCCCAGAGAGGTTGTGGAGTCTCCCTGTCTGGAGCCTTTGCAGCCCTGTCTGGATGTATTCCTGTGTGACCTGAGCTGGATTCTATGGTTCTGCTCTGGCAGGGGGGTTGAACTCAATGATCTCTGGGGGTCCCTTCCAACCCTCAACATCCAGGGATTCTGTGAACTGCCACCCTCTGCCACATCTGGGAAAAGGCAAGACTGTTTTCCTAGGGGCTTCATTTACTCAGGTTATCCATTTTGAGAAATCTAGCACTGTTCCACTCCACCAAAGGCAGAACAGGTGGTTTTGGAGTGCTTTAAACTCTGACCATTTTCCTTGGCAATGAAACAGTTTTTTAGTGGCTCAGCATCCAGAGCTGAGGTTAACCCAGTTTCCCCTTAATTCAAACACCAAACCCAGAAGGAAACATGAAAGCAGCTTTGCTGGCTGGAAATGCACTGTGGACACAGTTGTTTTTATCCTGGCTGCTCAGACCACAATAAAGCAACGCATGGCCTGACAGCATGGGCATTTTACTAGCAAGGGCTGCAAGCATTCTTGGGCTGTAAAGGGCTGTAAAGAGACTGCACATACAACAGTAAGTGCTCTCCTTGCTTGGGAAGAATTGAAGGCCAGATCTTTCACTGGAGTCCGTGTCTGCCTTCATGCTGTCACTGGAGACAACAAGAGGGACTTTGTAAAAGCAGCCTCTGTCTTCATGGGCAGAAATAAGCTCCCACAGGGATGGGTCAGACACCCGAACATTGCACCTCCTGAACACCAGGAAGCAGCTGAGAAGCGTGGCCTGTGTACCACTGTCCCTGGGGAATAGAGAAAGCAGCCTGCCTGCCTGTGTGCCAGGACAAGAGTAGGTATGCTCAGCAGACTGATCTGGGCACTGTCTTCCACATGCATTTCTCAGTTATCTCAGATGTTTGATGACTCAGAAATTTGTTTTCCTGGGTGGGGAAAAGGGAAATGATTGCATTATTTATTGTTTGCATACCACAGCGTGTCTGCAGCAGCACAGATGTTCTTACAGCTCTCAATGCTGATTGAGTAGATTAATCTGGTCCAAAGCATCATGTTTTTACTGAGCATTGGGGGTACCACTTCCCGCAGCTGCTGGCATTGCCAAGCTGTTTTGTAAGTGATGTTCACATCTCCCACCAGAAAGTGCATGAAAAGTAGGGCAGCCATGTATCTCCTCCAATATGGCATTGAACTGGAGGCACGGAACAGCAGGCATTCAACTCCTATGCAGCTTATGTCCATGCTGCAGCTGGAATACAACATTGAAGAACACGTTGCAATACCCAGACTGCTTGTAATCCATGGTAGGCTGCAAAATCTGGTGCTGCAGAAGCACAGGCTTCACTGTAGGCTGTAAAAGCTTGCTGGCAGTTTGGGTACCTCTCTGCGCTTTCACCACTGAGCAAAACCATCTTGGTTGTGTCTGTGTGCATCTGAGTCACAGCTCCTGGCAGTGGGGTGGATGTGCCTGAAGCACTTGGAGGGGACCACCTTTTTGATTCACAGTGATAGTCCAGGTTGCTAGCAGGCCCCTTGGATTTTTGTCTAGGAGGGAGTACACCCACCTCTAACATGGCCTGGCCCCACCACCTGGGAGCTGATGTGGTGGCTCCTGGCTGCAGGATAAGCCCTGAAAAAGAAGGTGTGGGCAGGTGCACATGCTGTATAGGGAGGCAGATGGGCAACAAGCACAGAGAGCCAAAGCTTGGTAGTAAAAGCTTTGTTCAGTAAGTGCATTGTGTGTTACATGTTTCCAAAGAACAACTGCTTGCTTACTTCTGCCGTGCCTTCCTTTTGCAGTCATGCAAGTCACAGACACGACTTTCTAGCTCTGTGCTCCTGAAGGACTCCTCTTCTTTCTACATTGGACCACTCTCATCACCACTAGGGAAGTCTTTCCACAGTCCTAAAATCATTTAAATTGTTTTCATTAGCAAAGGAAGATCTGCTTTGAAAGAGATTTTTTTCTTTAACAGATGTTACTCTTTGTGGTTATCTTAATATTCCAGCCTTGATTTGTGTCATATTTAACTGCAAGCAAAGTGAGTTGCCCCTACTCTTGTTTTATCTCCCAGTATGCCATGGATCCTCCCATGGATATGGACCTGCATTAAGTGAAAGCAGGCTTTTTTTTTTTTTAATACCCAGTGTGTCAAGTATTTGCTGTTTCAATTACACCAGCCCTTAGAAAGACCTCATTGTACTACCTCCTATATGGCTTGGGAATTTACTACTTTTCGAATTAAAATACATCCTTAGACTGAGACTTGTGGAACAAAATAATGTTAGGACTATGGCTTGATTAGACCTTAGTATTTAAAATAATCTGCTTTAGTGACACATAGTTTTCTGCCTACTCCTCCAGAGCCATGACATGGTGGAACTTGATTAAAGGAACATGGATTTCAAAATCATGTTCCTACACATGTTCACTCAAACTGAATTTGAAATGTTTAAATATGGCTGTCTGCTTTGGCTTCATGCTAATCAGTCACAGAGGTGAACCGGCACATTACCCTTTAGCTAGCTAATTAGGCAGCACAGCTCACAAATTCGAAGTAAAATATTGGACAAGATAACTGTCCATCACATTTGAAAAATAGATCTGAGGAGTTAGGAGTCTGTTCCCAGATATGTTTTGAGGAAAAAAAATGGCCTACATGTATAGAATCAATTATTTTTTGTGCACAGTTCTCCCAATTTTTCTCATTCAAATTACCTGACAGTTAAGCATTTACTGTTTTCCCCACTCTTCTAGATCCATGGATCTTAAGGCCAAGGGGGTAATTAAGATCATCTAAGTTGACCTCTAGCTTAACACAGGCTGAAAACCCTCTTCTGATTATTTCTGCATGGAGATCATAATTTCTGCTTGACCAGAAAAGACAGGTAATTACAAATTTGAAAATATTATATGTTACAGAATCTGATATATCCCTTTAAAGTTTCTGGACGATTATCTTTGTTGCTAGCATTTGTTCTTGTTTCTAGTCTGAATTTCTCCTGCTTCAGCTTCCAGCCATGGAATCTTATTGTGCCTTTACACCACCAGCTTACAGATCTACCTGCTATCAGAAATACCTTTTATAATGTTTTGTAAATCAGGATTAAGTAATATCTTCTCTTCTCTTGAATAAGATAGAAATATTAAGCTTTGTTAGTCTTTTACTGTACAGCGAATTTGTTCCATCTCATATTATTTTTGCAGCTTCCAGCTGAACCTTTTCTGGTTTTTGCTTTTAAGAGGAAGTCAGAATATTTCTTTAGAATTGCCAAAACCCATATCTAGCAATTCCCTGCCTGGGGACAGCATCCAGCCTCACGTGGCTCCGAATTAAGCATTAACTTGGCAGGAAGGTTACATTGGGCACAGAGCTGAAACTTGCTGCTTGCTGAAGTGCAGTAATGGTGACTGGAGTGTCTCTATTATATTCAAAGAAGTTAAAGTGCAAGTCAGTAACACAGGCAAACTTTGTCATTTAAAGACCCAGTGTCATGAGGTTGAAAACTTCTAAAAGCCAAATCATCTTGGAGAAAGAATTTAAAATACAAGGCATTACATAATACACACAGTTTTGTTTTCCTGTGTCTCACAAAGGATAAAAAGGAGAAGTAGAAAGGTTCAGAACAGGATAGAAAGAATGATCACAGATAGGGTGAAAATAATTTCATTCAGAGAGCGATTAAATAGACTAGTATTTGTCATCATGGAAAGGAGGTGATTGGGAAGGGAAAGCAACAGAATACAACTGAAAATGATGCAGAAAAGGCGAATGGCAGTGACTGAGTGCGTTGATGAGGAGACATCAAATTAAAAGACAGAGAGAACAAAATGAGATTATTCTTTATCCATCCTCTAATCAAACTTGAATGTTTCCTGTCATGTGGGTTTCTAAAAGTCTATACAAATTCCAAAAGCGACTGGACAAAGGAAAGGAAGAAAGATCCAGCAAGCCCTGTGGGATGCAAAGGCCTCTGCCACCAACTCAGACCATTCTGGGAGACACACTGGGATGGATGGGATAGGATGGGATGGGATGGGATGGGAGGTACAGAGAGGAGCTGGGTGTGTTTGTACCGCTCTGTTGTTTGTACTCCAGACAAGCTGGCTCCTACTTGAGGACAACCGGGTGGGCCTTTGATCTCACCATGTCCAGCTGTTCTCATGGTCTTAAAATGGGAAGTGTAATTGGGAATTTTATACAATTTCTTATTTCATGCCCCAAAGCCACACAGCTGCCCAAGTAAGAGAAAAAATGTTGCTCGGGTAAAAAGAACCAGACTGGCTTGAAATAGGCAAATGGCAGCTGAATACAAATGCACACACAGAGAGAGGAAAAAGAGATAGTAATGAATATAAATTAGATGAGGGGAAAACCAGAAAATGTCTTAGTGAAGTGCCAGGACACAAGGGAAAAAATTAAGGCAAGAGACTCAATGGCAGTAAACCAAAGTTTTTAGTATATCTCCTAATATAAAAAGTCCTAACAATGATACTAGTCTGTAAAAGCTGTTTTAAATGAAACATGCTGTAAAATGTTTTTAAATGAAGAAATGGCAAATCGTTTCAATCTATTTGGTTGTTCCAAGCATATTTTTTTAGGCTGCATGAAGAATTCACCAAGGGCGAAGATGAAATCTGTTCCCTTTCAACAGCGACTTGGCAATATGCAAAGCAAGAGCTAATAAGCTGGCTGTTTTAACCAAGGGGTCTGGCTGCACTGAGAGCTTTAAAGAGCTGGATGAGGAGATGTGTGGGCTATTTAAAATGGTAAATCATGGGAACACTCAAAAGACTTGTTTGCCTGGAGGAACAGAAGATACAGATACTGGTAATTATAGACATGTCAGCCTGACATAGACAGTAAGCCTGTGTAAAATAATATTAATTCATTAACAACAAGGCAAAAGAAGAATTACATTTTAAAGTAATCAGTTTAGGCTTAAGGGAACAAATTGTTCAACAGCAATGTGCTATCACATGCATTTGGTGGCAGAGGTGTTGGGGGTGATGAAGTCATATTTCTCTAAGGTATTTGTTATAGTAATGAAATTTTAAAAAAATATTAATTATTGAAACTAACATGTCATATTAAAAGAAGACTGAGACCAAAACTTGCTGTTAAATGTTGGACCATCTTCATTAGGAAATTGCTGGATTTCTTTACCTGTCCTGTTTAACCCTTGGCTGTACGAATGACATAAAAGCAAATTGACAAAAATATTGCCAGAGCCTGGGGAGTGAAGATAACAAAGAAGAAATGGCACTAAACTGAATTACTTCTTAAAATGGGAACCTGCAAATACTGGGTGCTTTACTGCAGCCAAAAGTGAAGTGATGGTTTCAGGGAGAAGATGAGTAGGCTGCACTTACAGAAAGGAGGATGCTGCCTTGGGTATCATCAACCACAGGAAGGACTTGACTAAAACTATATAGCTACATCAAGAGCATAAATCTGATTCTAGAGGGCTCCTCACCCTGCAGGCTTAGCAAGATCCAGCATTTTGGAGCTGAAGCTACAAAGCTCCATTCTGAGATAAGAATAACTATTTTAAACACTGGGAGATCCTTGCCATCTTACTGCCTCCCAAGGTTTCTAGCAGACTCTTTGTCACCACAAAGCTTTTGTTCAGGAGAGCATATAAAGGTGTTTTATACAGGAAGTCAAACAAGAACAGCAATTTTCACCTTAAGTAAATGGAGTTCTAAAAATTTCCATATGCTTACTGCTCTTTTTGTGCATTTTTACAGACCTTCTAAAAATAGCCCATGGACACTGTAGGAGAACAAACTGGCCCAGTGGTCCCTTCTACATACCTGATCAACACATTCGCAAGGAAGTTTCTGAAATGAGCACTGTATTTACTGTGATACTTTCCCTGGCTTTATACAAACTTCCTTGACATTTCTTCATGTCCCCCATATAACTGTACTACTGCATGGGATGTTTGGCTGCATGTCCAGGCTGATCACCTCCCTCCTTTTCAGTATCCTGTGGTCTATCTTTTAATGGTCACCATGTTCTTTGTTTCTATGGACATGATCTGGCTCCTACAATATGAAGTGCCCAGACTCATGTAAAAATGAGTTATCTCCCTTGCTACTTCTTACTCCCTTATTTTTAGGCTCAGATAAAAGCATTGTAATTGATTATATTTATAATTTATTTCAGATAAATGTATTAAATGCAACTAGATTGCAGACTGATAGTAAGCAGCAATCTTTATCGACCAGCCTAACTCCTCACCATCTAGGAAGCCTCTTTGACTTCAATAGGAACTGGATTAAGATTTGACCAAGCAAACCATGTTAGAATTAGGATTACAGTCTTGTAATTAGTTTGTTTTTCCTGCTTGGATGACTGCTTGACACTTCTGTCTCAGATATTTCTATAATAGCAACAAGGGACAATGCCAGGATTCAATTAAGTCAAAGAATGAAAGGCAGAAGAAATGCTCCTCAGTGGTGCAGGATTCTTTCTCTCTGCAGAAGCACACAAAGTGCCTGTTTGTTGCGTGTGCATTTGCCAAGATGAGAAGTTATAGACTATATTAATTTGCTCTTCCAACTCTTTGGAAGCAGGCACTGGGTGGAGGCCAAGTAGGCAGAAGTCTAAATGCAAAGTCTGTCAGCCTCAATAGGCCATTCTTTGAGTGAGGGGCCCTTTCTTTTCAGTGTTTGCACCTGTGTGTGTTGTGTGCGTGCACGTACAGAGCTAACAGGAGGCAGCATTGTCACAAGACTGCAGAAGGGAAGCTAAGCAAAAGATGCTCCATCCTAGACCATGGTTTCAAGCTCTCTTGCTGGAGTGGCAGACAATCTATGTGAATTCTTCCTTTGCTTAAATGTAAGCACTGTGAAATGGGGATAACCTGACACATGACATGCTGAAGGTGGTTGAATGGCTCTAGGTGAAAGATGAAAAGTAAACAAGAATGAAGTTTCACTATGAAAGTTCGTGAATCCTTTTCCTGAATTTTGATGGATATTAGCTTTTCATATAATTTCCTGGCTCTGTAAACCGGGAACTGAGACCATCTTCAGCCATGAGATAACTTAATCCAGACTTATTTGATTTTTATTTTTTCACGTAAGACCTACAAGATTCCCCAACAATTGCTTGGTGGCGGTTTCACACAGGAAAGAAGAAATACAGCTTTGACAGTTCTTCTGGGCAGAGTACTTGGACAAGGTGTAGAAGGTGAAGCCTCCATAATTACAGAGTCTTCTGTCATTGCAAATGTTTCTGACATGTTTTCTTCATGCTGGGGGGGGGACACTTTGATGTCAAATCTATCATTTCTCTGTGACAAAACCAGTTGGAAAATGTGAATTTGAATTTTCTTTTCATCTTTTATAAACAATAGGATTTATAGAATAACATTCACAAAGCTTATGACTCTCTCTGGTTTTTATGGCCTCTAAATGTGGAAAATGTGTGCCAAAAGCACTCCCAAAAATCATTGTAATACAAATGGCCCTGCACAGCCAGCCTGCAAGAAAAATGGTGATGGCTGACAAATTCTTTGCTCCCTGCAGTACTTTGGGTTCTTGGCTAACCTCAATCATGCATCAGTTAAAGCTCCACACAGACAGCAGGATTTTGCTCACATTGGCATTGTCTGACCTTTCCATTTCTGCTGAATATCCATGTCACCTCCTGATTGCTCTCTGTAAAATAATCCTCCTTAAATTATTTAGATACATATTGCGCCTTCCCCTCAGCTGGTGTTCTAATTCTGGTGACTGGCATGACCTCAATTAGAAATTCTTGCTTAAACATACAACATCACTGAGAGGGTTGCAGTTTGTCTTGTCCCTTCTTGTTTTTCTTCTTTGTATGTTTTCACTTGTCTGCAACTCATTATCCGCTGTCATTACCTTCCTTTGAAACAAAACTTACTAGAAGATAATTATTCAGTTTGCAAAAAGGAATTTAAAAATGCCATAATTAATATTACTGTTTTAATTTTGGTATGGTTGTGGGGATACTATGTTCTCTAATTACATCATCACACAAACCCACGCTCCACATACACCTATGTGCATGTTTTATATCAACATTTTTTTTTTTGGTCTCATTAGAAATATTTCCAATTTATGGCAGCCAAAGTAAGATCAGTATTATGGCTACTCATTTGTAACTCATAGCCTTTTATTGTTGCTCAGATTATATACTAATGAAGATGTACAGCATTGCATGTCTGTTGTAGTATAATTTCCAAATACATTTTGCACTCTATTCTTATGTCTTGTAATGAGTAATAATGTAGCTCAAAAAGTAGTTGGCTTATGACAGAGTGAGGACTTCAATTTTATCTGCTATTGCAATGAAAATTGAATTTCACCCCAACATCCACTTACATACAATTTTATTTTTGTTTCTTAGAAATGATATGGCACTTACTATGAAATAGAATTATCTGGCCCAAAAAATTTTATCATGCTTTTATTTGTTAATTAATCCATAATAATATTCTGGTGATTCTTCATTTATTTGGTATTATCCCTGAAAAAGTCAGGACTGATAGTACTGAACTCTGACCCTCATGTGAGCCAAAGCTCTCTGAGCCAGGACAGGCTTCTCAAGGTCACTCATGGCTGTCACATCCATGTGATTTGAAGTTTACTGAAAATCTAGTTCAGTTTTCCCCTGATCTTTCAGAAAGCAAGTTATTTTGTGGAGAAAACACACATCTGTCTGGCATGATTTGCTTTTCAAAAAATTCTCCTGACTAATAAATAATTCTCTCAGAATGTACAGTTTATGGTCCAAGTGTTTGATCCCTAATCTCCGATATTAACTGTGGATTAACTCATATTTGCCTGGCATTTTGTATCTATATCCTACACAAGAGGCTCTTCTGCATCCTTTCATTAATCTCAGTAATCTCTGGTTTGCACTCATTAGTACCCACAAATGTCCTCTGCAGGTTTATTGTTAATGTATTTTCTTAACTAATTCAGAGGTAAGGAAAATATTTAGTTCCTTTGTCACTTTTTCCCCCAAGAGCTCTATTTGTTGACCCATTATTTTTCAGTCGTTTTCATTCATCTGCTATAATGGTGACAGTTCCTTTCTTCAAATATTTATGTACTTCTCGGTTGTTTTTTCCCCCTTTTTCTCTTCATGTCCTAATGTTGTGTTTCTTCCCATAGACCCCAAAGCTTGCCCAATTGCTTTGCTTGTTTTATCCATACCTGCAGTTCAACTATTGTTGCTTTACATGCATGCTGTACATATGGCCAAATTCCACCCTGGTAGTATTTGTTGGATTTGGCAGATGAAAACCAAACAAGCCACATCCGGCATTGGTTTCATATGTGGATAGGTTGCAAAATTAATCTTATATTTACTTCAAATATTTACTGAACTCAAAGGACACCCTTCTTCTTCCTCCTCCTCCCTTTCTCCCCTGCTTTCCCCCATACATTTTCTCTATCATACATCACTGCATGCTGTGCCTCAGCCACTGTCACAGGGCAGTGTCACTGACATCTGTTTCCATCTTCTTCCTCACACCAGATATACCTCTGTCACTCATGTTTGAGATTGCTGGATGAGCATGGAGAGCTGATGCCTTCTCTCAAGCCACTGGACAGGAGAAGGAAAAAGAAAGAGGTCTGGGCACTGAGCTGTTTGGCTCTACAAAAGGCAAGCAACGGATCTTTTGCTTCTGGAAGATTTTTATGCTACAGGGTTTTTTCCTGCATCATCTGGCATTTCAATGAAAATTTTGCAAATGTGTTAATCTAATGGGAAGATGGAGCTGGTTAAGAAAAGTGGTTGTGGTAAAATCCAATAAAATAGAAATAAGTATTTGAGGAAAAAGGATAAGAACTCCATTTCAAACTCAGTCAAAAGAACATAACTTTGCTCTATTTTGTAAAACAATGTCTCTGTTTTCCCATCATTTCAAGTAGGAAGAGTGCTGACAGAAGATTTATCATGGAAAAGTATACTCTATGGCCAAAGTAAGGGTAGGCTTTCTCATTGACAACAACCTTAGAAAGACATTGGAGAGGATATAAACCCAGTTACCTGCAGCCTGTTGAGTATAGGAAAGGTACCTGATGTTTTTTTTTAATCTGTGTAAATGTATTATGCAGGTGAGTGTAGAGATACTAGACCTGACAGCTAGGTACTCGAGTATCCAGTACCTTACTGCCCCCATTGCTGGTTACTATTGCTTGTAAGTCCGAAATCTCCTCACTTGCAATAGCACTGTCAGTCAGTTTTTGACCACCTGTGTGAGAGCTAGAGAGACAGACTAGGTCAAGCTAGTTACACCTACTGCCAGTTTTGGTGTATTTATCACTTTATCACTTTGATTAGCAACAGTGTTTTGAGACTCTCACTGCAGACTGGAGCCCCACTGTGCTATGTGCTGTGCAAGGACAAAATGAAAAGATAGTCCTTGCCCTGAATACTTTATTTTTTTCAGGATAAAAACCCCATCCAGGGAGCAGAATGAGATAAAGGAACAATAGTTGTCAAAGCAATAGTGAAGCCTCAGGGTTACTGGCTGGGGATGTGAGTCTCTGCAGCAGTAGCTGCAGAAGGCATGATTGGGGTGAAGGCAAGATTGCTTTAGTCAGGTCAATGCCAGAGAAATGAATGTTGCACTAACAGAGATGTGAGATGAAAAGAAACAAAGTAGGATACTTTTGCTGTGTGATTGCATCATATTCTGTAAAATAAATGATGCAGAAAGAGAAGAGAGTGGAATCGTGGGCAGAGCCCTGAAGCCCTAAAGGCTGAAGGAAGGGTATAGAAGTTGAAGGAATGGGAAAGAAACATGCAGGGGAGATAAAGAGAGTGTGGTTGCCTGGATTAAAAATGCTGGACAGGCCAAGATAAAGGAGGGTGGAGTCCTCCAATCTGATTTAGAACAGATCATTAAGGACTTGCCTGTAAATTCCTTTTGACTCCTGCCTCCAGTGATATTCAAACACTGCAAATATATAATTTCTATGTCCTTAGTTCCCATATATGAAGCAGAAAAGTCTGCTTACAGCTAGGTGGAATAAGAAGACATCTGTGGGGAAAGCAACATCCCTGACTGGGAGTTGTGACTGTGCAGTAAAGAGGAAAACAAGAGATGAGAAGCAAGTTATTCCCAGCTGCTTAGTACAGGAAGGAGGGAGCCATAGGGAGCTCTCTCAGAAGCCAAGGGCAGCTGCAGTAATTGAAAGAGGAAGTGGTGGAACTCCAGGCTGTGCTCACCAAGAGCATGTGGAAGAAGAAACATGACAAACACAATTGAGATATCAATAATATAACTGGCAAGGGAGCTGCTGAAATCCCCAAGAGATTAAGGACACCAGGACAAGGAGGGAGAGTAAATGGCAAAACAAATGATGAAAAGCAGGATCATGATGACACATCCCTGGATGTGTTTGGACAGCAGTCCCTGGCTCCTGTGCTGTGTCCAGCAATATTTTTTCACTGTCTTCTCCAAGGAGGCTGAGCAGAGGAGATCTTGGACAAAGATATTGGCTGGGGCCAGAAGCCACAGCACAGGTGTCTAGCCAAAGACTTAGTTCTGTGATCTTTTCTGCTAACCACCACCTTCTGCCCTAAAGCACACACCTGAAACAGGCCATTTTGTAGTCATTGAGCTTTTTGAACCTCATTCTACGTTTTCCACTAATGGCTGGGTAACATTTATATCCAGTTTTGGTTTTGTTTGTTTGTTTGGTTGGTTGGTTGATTGATTGGGTGTTTGGTTGGTTGGTTGGGTTGGGTTGGGTTGGTTTGGTTCCACACCCCCTCCTCACCCCTTTCTTCAGATTTGTACTTATGTCGCTGCTTTGTGGTGTGTGAGATAGGGAGAGGCTTTACATAATATATGGCAGTCTACATTTATTAAAAAAAAGAGGGAGAAAAGGGAGAAGTAAATGATTTGGTGCAGAAACTCAGCAAGCCAAAATATATTTCACAAAAAAAACCCCAGCATTGGCAGTCGTGTAGTATAATATCACACACTGAGCATAAGTTAGTACAGTACCTTGACAGATAAAAAGATAAATGAAAGTCTTCCCTCTGCTCGCAGAAAAAAAAAACGTTTTTCACAGACGCCCTTAAATCTCTTGTCATTGCCAAACTCCCGTTTTCCTTCTCCCTGAACTCAAAAGCTGGGGATGAAAAGGCATAGAGAACTTTTGCCAACTTCCAGCTTCATCTTTTCTGGCATCAACATTTAATTATCTCTGCAGGCATGTGGCAGGCAAGTCTACTGCCGTACATTTTTTATACACAGAAGATGAAATTTTTTGTGGTGATTAGAAGATGGGAGGAAGGGATTTGCTGGCTTTTAAAATGATTGTCTATGTATCAGCAAAAATGTGTAGGGCACTTAACAGATGAAATAAAAAAATTAGCTTGCAGTGGGCTCTAAATATCTGAAGCCCTAGCTCTGCCTAGATTTACACAGGCACTCAACCTGCCTGTGCTGCTGGAGGGGACTGGGAAACTACTAGTCTTGCTGAAATAAGTTGGATGTGGGTGTTTAAAACCAATTGGGATGTCCTTGGGTAAGATGCTGGGGCTGCAGCTGGTGGCCTGGAGGGGCCCATGGACCCCCAGGTACTGATCCACCTGCCTGCATCTTGCTCCTGTCTTGGGAACTGGAGGGCACCTTGGGCAGCAGCAGAAAGGACTGGGTCCCTGGGTGCTTTTTGGAGTTTTGCTGGATGGCATTGAGCTGCTGGTGAGGTCAGAGGTTTTAGATGTCCATGCGTATTTGAGATGCCTGGGCCAGGCAAAGGCTGGGGCAGCCAACAGAAGACTGACTTGGCCAAAAGGGTCAGGTTTTCATCTGGCACTGCTTTCCCTTCCAGGCCACTTCGTTAACACAGGGAACAATGATAGAGAGGTCTGAAAATTGAGCTTGACACCCATTGCTTTCCCTCAGACAGGACTCAGCTGCAGCCTGAACAGCTGTTTTGTTTGCATTCTTCCTGGTTATATTTTCCTAAGCTGCTCATTATTTTCAGTCCTCTGAGTTGTTTGAACCCTGTCCTCCTTCACTGCTGCCCTTTTAGCAGCTCTTTGGATTGACAATTGGTTTTCCTTTACTTTTTTCCCCTATGGAAGAATATTTACAAGACATACGTGCTGGCAGAAGAGGCAGCTATGCATCTTATACAGTCTTGAGCAGTTTCTCCCCCTCTTCCCAAGCTCAGCACATGGTATCAAAAGGGATATTTGGGCATTACTTTTAATTATTTTAAAATGTATTTTTAAACTTATTTTTAGTTTATTTAAGTGGCTTGGATGGGTGGACACTTCACTGGGTAAAAAACTGGCTGGGCCCAAAGAGTGGTGGTGAGTGGAGTTAAGTCCAGTTAGTGACTGGTTACAAAGTGTTCTCCAGAACTCAGTACTGGGTCCAGTTCTCTTTAATATCTTCATTGATGGTCTGGACAAGAGGATTGAGTGCACTCTCAGTAAGTTTGCAGATGACAGCAAGCTGGGAGTGAGTGTTGTTCTGCTCCATGACAGGAAGGCTCTACAGAGGGACCGGACAGACCAGATTGACGAGCCCAACCTAATTGTATGAGATTCAACAAGGCTATGTGCCAGGTCCTGCACTTGGGTCACAACAACCACATGCAACACTAAAGGCTTGGCAAAGAGCAGCTGGAGAGCTGCTTGGCAGAGAAGAACATGGGGATGTTTATTGACATCTGTCTCAACAACAACCAGCAGAGTGTGTTCAGGTGGCCAAGAAGGCCATCAGCATCCTGGCCTGCGTGAGGAATAGTGTGGCCAGCAGACCCAAGGAAGTGATTGATTCCCTGTGCTCAGCAGTGGCGATGCCACACCTTGAATACTGTGTTCAGTTTTGGGGCCCTTGCTACAAGAAAGACATTGAGGTGCTGCAGTGGGTCCAGAGAAGGGCAACAAAGCTGGTGAAGGGTCTGGAGAATAGGTCTTATGAGGAGCAGTCAAGTGAAATGGAATGGTTTGATCTGGAGAAGAGGAGGCTGAGGGGAGACCTTACTGCTCTCCTCCTGAAAGGAGGTTGTAGCAAGGTGGGTGGGGGGGTTTTCTCCAAAGCAACAAGTGAAAGGAGGGGAGGAAATGGCCTCAAGCTGCACTAGGGGAGGTTTTGATTGGATATTAGAAGAAAGATCTTCACTGAAATGGGTCTCAAACTCCCCAGATAAGTGGTTGAATTGGCTCCCTAGGGAAGTGATTGAACTGCCATCCCTTGAGGCATTTCAAAGCTGCAAAGATGTGGTACTGAGGGACATAGTTTAGCACCAGACTTGGTAGAGTTAGATAACGGTTGGACTTGATGATCTTAAAGGTCTTTTCACACTTAAACAATTCTGTGATTCAAAAAAAAAAAATCTGCTTTATTCGAATGGCCTTCCCCTTTGAAGGAAAAAAAAAAAGTGTGAAAGAATAGATGCAAAAATGTAAAATGGTGTAGTTTTTCCTCATGGAACAATCCGGAGCTGAACATTTTTAACCAATTCCCCTAACTCACATGGCTCTTCACAATAAGCAAACAGTGTAAAAGTACTTAACAGGCTCTTGCTTAAACAAATACAAAGAAGTGAGTCCAAGCTTTCCAGGCGGGTGGGTCCTGCTGTTATTCTGGTGTCAGGGTGGGCTGGATGCCAGAACCATTTTTCTCCTTCTCTAGTTTCCTGCCCATGCACCAGACAGTCTCTCACTGTAAATCCCAGCCCCTTGTCAATGCATTGCACAAGCACAGATCCTTTGCAGTGCATGCTGCTTGACGAGAGTGCAGTCCACACCATAACTAGGTGAAACACATGAAGGACCTTCAGAGCAGGCAGGCAGCAGTGCAGTGTCTGCTGCAGCTGCCCTGACAGCTGTTGCAGCAACTACTCCTTGGACATTCCTAAAAGAAAAAATACTAGAAGCAGGCTGTGGACCAGGTGAATAAGGCCTGTATTTCATCTCTGTATAAGCTTTGATTTTGGTAGTCCAGATGTGTATTTCCCATGACCTTTCCAGGTGACCACTAAAGTGCAAATGAAAGCAATGCAGTATACAAACAGTGGAAAACAGCAGTGAAATGTTTGGAGGAAGACAGATTTGCTGGTGGAAGTTTGGGCTTTCTTGCCATTACGCTAAAGAGTTAGCTGAATAAGTATGTAGTAAGGAAACTGCTCCAGAGGCAGAAGGAAACTGAACAGATGGCACCAAGGTGGAGTGGGCAGCAGCATCCCAATGTGCTTCTGGAAAAGCAGCAAGGAAAATCATCAAGGAGGAATGGGACAGAGGGGAAAGGCAGAGTCAATGGAGCAACAAAGAGCTTTGTGATGTGATAAGGGAAAGAAAGCTGGTGCTTAAGGCCCACATCTGGAGAGGACAAAGGGAGGTTAGAAAGCCAGGAAAGAATGTTATCCATCATAGTGGCTTATATGTGTGACGGCTGAGGGAAGGATTACAGTTACTCTTTGGGGATGAGGGGGAGGTGACAGTAATAGCCTAGCAAGTGTGTGGCCCAGTATGAAATTGTGAGCTATGTCTCTGGCTTTTAATCACTCAGAGGAACATCTGGCTAGGATTAGCATGTCCATGACTAGAGCAGCCACCACTTCAGGGTGGGCGAGCCAGTGGGTTGGCATTGGCTGACATGCAGGGAGAGGCAGCAACAGTGATCCAAACAAGTCATTGAAGTGGAGTCCTCCCTCAGGACCTCCAAGCAGCACTTTGGAGGACCTCCCTGCTTGACATGGACCACAGGGGCAGGCCAAGGACACTTGCCTCCTTCCTCCAGCATAGCAGGATCCTCTACCAGCAACACAGTTTCAGGCAGTGGGAAGAACAGGCGGACAGAATGCCCCAAACCACCCTGTCCCATCCCACCTCCCTCAGTCATTGATGGCTTTGTCCCATCAGCACACATGGCTGAGAGTCTTCATCCTCTCATGATTTTATTTACCCCCATGGTTTGCAGAGAAAGGACAACACAAGCATCATCACCAGGTCTGTGGACCCCGGCTTGGCCCAAGCAGCACTCAGATTTGCAGGATGCTTTGTGAGTGCATGCTGTGGTACCTGGTAGATTGTTTCCATATACTATTCATGTTTCTATTGTTCTTTTGACAGGTGATACTTTTTTTCCACTGAAATGGTATCCCCTCCTTGGCAGGCTGAGGGTCAGTGAGGGGAAGATGTGGTCTGTTCCAGTTAATTCTGTAATTGCCATCTAGCTGCTGACAGAAAGCATTTGGGAAGCTTCTTAAGCAGCCTAATGATTTTACATTGTGTACACTCAGAGGAGCACTCAGCCTTTCCAGTTCTTTTGGTCTGTTAACTTGTCAGGTAATGAGACTATTCAGACAAAATTAGAGGAAAACTGTAGGAGCAGGCAGTGCAGAATTGTAGTTAGCCACAACTGTGTCTTCCTGACACTTGTATTGCCAGGGTCACAGAAACAGGCACAGTGGAGCATGAAATCAGTAATTTATTAAATAAAACAGCTTGATACTAAGCCATCCAGCAGACAGACCACAGTTCCCCTCCAAAAGGCAATTATGATGACACCACCATCGTATTCCTATAAAGCACTTTTTGCCCCAAGACCTGAAAGCACATCCTGGTCTGAGCATTCTCAGTTTGCAGGTAGGAGTCAGGAGCTCCAGAATGACAGCGCTCAGTTGTCCACTCCCCGTGTCCACAACCTGAGAGCAAAGATGGGCCTTCAGCAGAACTTTTGAGTGCTAGTTCAATGCTCTAGCTCAGAAGCTACACTCACCAAATGGGCAGCAAATCCTCTTCTTTAAAACACTGTTCAATGACATCCTTTCATTTTGGACAAGGGTTAGCATTTCTGTACAGCATTCCTAAAAACTGACTGTAGCTCACAGTAAATTGCAGTGAAATTAGATGGCAATTTCTGTTCCATGACAGAAGCCTCCCCATGTCTTGTTATTAAAAGTTTTCAAAAGTTGAAGTTGTGTGAACAGAATTGCAATTGTTTTCCCCCTAATTTTCCAGCCAAGGGAGGGACTATTTATGCAGATATTGTTCAGAGCACTTGAGAAAATGTGTGTTTGTGGCTTTAAGTAAAGGACTGCAAATTTCCAGCAGAGCTCCCCATGAGTTATTTCACAGTCCTCTGCTTAGGGAACTCAACCACAGTAGAGGAGGACAACCTTCTGCAGCCCTTGCAAGTGCTGGACAGCCTGTAGTAGCTGTCAGTAGTAGCTCCCAGCAGATTCGAGGGACTACTTTTGTAAGCACTGATAAAAATTCATGTAGGTTTCAGACTTTGCCGTGGAAAGTCTGGTAGGGAAAACTCATCAGAAAGTGGAGTGCTTTTTCAGTGGTCCAAACAGAAGAAATTGTCTTTCTTTTGTTCTTTCATTCCTCCTTTCCTTTCCTCTTGCCTTCTCATTCTCTCTGGGTTGCTTTTTCTTCCTTCTCTTCTTTCTCCCTCTTCTTCAAGACAGATAATTGAAAACCTGTCTTTATGGAATTCCTTTGTCCCTGCAGAAGGCACTGAACAGTGATTCCAAAATAGCTCAGCCTTTTCTTTTAATCCATAATTCATCATCCTAAATTGTTGTTCACTCACTGCAACCCTGAACAAAATGTCGCAGACACAGCATAAAGAAATCAAGCAAATGAAAAGGGGACAAAAGGAAAAGCAGCAAACTCCAAGGGTATCTGCAAAGAGAAATAAGTTAATTCAAAATTCTCCTCAGCTCTTACATAGGAAACCTGACTTTTGCCATGTGTGTCACCATATATTCAGGGAATGCTGGACCTAATATCCTGAGACATGCTGTGAAGTGACTTATTGGGTGGAATGAAATGGAGACAGGACAAAGACACTAGAGAGTAACTTTCTCCACCATCTGTGCATTCACCAGCATAACTGCAGTGAGCAACCAGGCATGGGTCTGTCAAGACTTTCTCCATCCTGTATCAGACTCTCACCCAGTTATGATTCACTCCAGCTGACATCAAGAGCTGACACTGACTGAGCCCAATGACTCTGCTCAGATTGCCATGAAGCGTTTGTAGCAGCCATGGAAATGCTAGGAAAGCAGGACAGCAAAGTGGGGTAGGATCCAATGGGGCTGGTGGTAGTGTCATCAGCTTTCTGAGACCTATATCCAGAATGAAAATAAGCAATCTCCCCAACATGTGGAGTGTCTGGCAGTGCTACATATGCCAGCCTGAACGTCACTTTAATATCGGATTTCTTGAAAACGCCTGCATTTGAAAGGAATTCAGAGAGTTTTGTGGCTTGCAACCTGTAAGCTGTCTCTGGCTCCAAACACATCAAGCTCTGGTGGTGGTCGCCTGAAAGTGGCTCCCCTCTGTGCTCTGTGAAGTACCACCAGCCTTCAGGAGTAGGAGCAGACAGTTTTTACAGGGTTGCAAGAGAAGATAGATAGAAAACCAGTCAGGTAAGAAAGAATCCCATGAACTGACATAATTGAATTAAAATGTACAAATCTTCCTGTCCCCATGGATGTCAGTGAAAAATTTTACTATGACCTTCAGGGGAAACAGGATCGGGCTCACTTTTGGGAAGAGCAGATCAAAACTGGGGACAAAACACTTGTATATGTGATTGCACTGGGATTTGGATCTTTGTTTCCTGAGATGCCCGTGCAAGGATGTTGGAGAAATCAGATTAAAAGAGAAGATTCCAAGGTCCCCCTGACAAGAGAAATTAAATGGAGCAATCCATGGGCTTAGTAAATGCAGTTGTTATCCATTCATCCCACTTATCCTCTTAGGCTTGTGTCATTCATGTTAGAGTTGACCTTTACATACACCAGTTTAAGTTAGTTTCAATGCTTCAGCTAATGCCAACAAAAACCCAAACCAAACCCCAAAACAAGCAAGCAAACAAAAAATTGATGGTAAATGTATTAAAAGCCTATTAAAAGCTTGCTCAGCTGTGAGAAAGAGAAATTCAGTCCTTGATTCAGCAAAGCATGGAAATGTATGCCCTTATTTTGAGCATGTGAGTGGTCCCATTGATTTATACTTAAGAATTCTGCTGGAGAGGGGTCTTTTGGCCTCTGGCTAGGTAATGCAGTTACACATGTGCTTTGGTTTTGGCATGTGTAATCCAGTGACTTTCCTGAGGAAACTCAAGCACTTGGATGAGCTGGGGCTGAGGGAGAGTGTTCGGGAGGAGGACAACATTACATCAAGGCCAGAGTTAGAAGCAAAACATCTCACACTCATGTCTTTGGCTCAGTCACCACCTCTTGACTGTTTAAATCTGTTCCACTGCTTGTAACTCTAGGATAAGTGGCAAGAGAATTTCTTGGGGGGAAAAAAAAACCACAAACTTTCACTCAACATTTTGGCACTTAGAGTTCTGTTCTTCACCAGATACGGAAAAGATAAGATATAGCCAAAAAAAATTAAGTATTGAAGAAAAAGATACTGCAAAAGTTTGGTTTTAATCAGGGAGAGGAGTTTTGGGAAGCAGAAAGGAAACAACAATTTGGATCTAATTTTGCTCCTTCTGGCAAAATATCTGCCTCCCTCCTGCCATGAGATCATTAGGGTGGCTTTTTTCCAAGCAGATAACAGAAGTGCATGGCTTGCACGCCATGCTCACATGCTCAGATACACTCATCCCCTGTTTTGAGGCTGAAAGGGATTTCTCCCTCAGGTCAGATGCACTGACTTGGTTTCACGCTCTACTGCAGAGAGCTGCAGTCTGCTCCCCCAGATCCCTTGGGGGTCCTTCTTCTGTGGCCTTCAGTGGGAACAGCTTTAGATCTTTTACATCAAGATTGAGCTTTTAAGTGAGACATGTAGAAGTATTGAGTATAGGGTGGGACATCTTTCTGCCCTAGATCCCACCCTGCATTACCTGTGATGCTGGAGGCTGGACTCAGCAGCCCCAAGGAGGTTACTTCCCACCCTATGTCTTTAAAACCCAGCTAGTGTGTGCATCATGGGGACAGACACTTGCCCCATGCCAGTAGCTGCTGGTGTGTTGTCAAGTAAATGTTCTCCCAGTAAGGGGAAAAGGTGGATATATGTATATACAGTATATGGTTTTCCAATTAATTTTGGCAACTGGACTGCATTCTGACTCATTGTCAATGCACAGCCTCAGCTCTACTTTCAAAGCAGAATGAAGTCTCTGTGCAGGCCATGCCATTAAAGTTTTGGTGGGAGCTGAGCAGCACAGGCAGCTTGAGCAAACTGCATGGAGAAACATCTGAGCACACAGGGATGCAGGAATACTGAGGAAAGGATGATGGAGTTGTCTGGGATTCCAGCTCCTTGGGCCTGGCCCAAGACTTTACACTTTGTTTATACAATACTAATCTCAAGCACTTCATATGATAGATCCCTGGTGATATAACTCAGGGGAGTTACACTGATTTACCCTGCTCGAGGCCTTGGCCTGCATTTGCCAAAATTTGCTAATGAAAAAATCCCAGAGTGGTCTAATCAGCAGAGGGTTAGGTTATCACAGTCTGTGAGCTGGGGTGTGGGGAACCTCTCTTCCCAGCCTTCCCTGGGGAAGTCCTGGATACAATCTCTTCTAGCCTGCTGAGGGGTGCAGGATGAGGTCTGTAGGCACTGGGACACCAGTTGCTTATCTGCTGTCTTTCATCCCCTCTGGAAGACTGTCTGTAATGTACTCAATGCCCACTTTCAAAAGCTGTAGGGCACCCTACATCTGCCATAAGATTTAAAAGTCTTGACACTGATTAACTCCTTCCGTCCCAAACAGCAGCCCAGCGATAGTCTCCTGCCTTCGCTTAGATTCAGTTCTGGGAGTGGCAGAAATGAGAAGACAGTGTACTAGAGCCTGCAAAACTCTGTTCCTGAAGTAAGATGAAATAACAGTTGGGTCTTGACTTACTCTGCACATTCCCACTGCTATACAGATCAGAAACAGAATACTGTGCCTGATAGGGGGAGCCACTTGGCAGGACATAGGAAGAAGGACAGCAGTCATGACCAGAGAGGTCAAGAGATATTCTCTCCCCTGATGTAGCCTCAGACCCATCTCTGTATTTGAACAGCCCCAGTATGTTAGCCAGAGGCTCCATCTGCCCAGGCTCCTGTTTCCAGCAGTGGCCTTAAATGGATGTCATGTGTCTGACCCTTATCACCTTCCATCACCTTGTCCAAAGCTTCCCCATACAGCACTGTGTTCCTTTGACCAGAACAAATGTGGGTAGCAACTCCCACTGCATTTACAGATCAATGGAGAAAGGGTGTAGGAGGAGAGAAGGGCTGATGAGAACACAGTACGCAGTCTAAATCAGATCATTTGTCAGGATTTTGAAGTCTATGTAAACTGTATTATTAACATGTAAACAAGGCTTTTTGTTTGGGTTTTTTTAATTTTTCTTTTCCCTCCTGTCTTCCTGCTACAGGATTTAAAACTCATTTCCAAACAGGCTTATTTCTTTCCTGTTACTAGTAGCAGCAGAAGTGATTTATATGCACATTGGGGGAAGGAGTGTGTCTGAAAAGAAAAGACATCCATCCTTTCTTCCACCTGTATCCAAACTTACTCTCTGTTCTTCATTCTTCCCTCAGAGCTGAGACACATGATGGAGTTCCTGTGGTTTCTGGAGCTGTCATGGTAACTTGAAGGCATGTCCAGGCCTAAGCAGAGCCCAGCTTTGCATTGTTCAAAGCAAAAGGTCCTTCTTTTTTGTTTCAGGAGCTGGGGAAGGCTAAGATGCTGAGTTAAGAATACTGCCTGCCAACAGGTGGTAAGATTTGGGCTGAATTCACTGACCCACTGAGAATTTGTATTGCACCAATATGGTTTTCACCTGGAATTAATTTTAATGATTTCATCATGCAAGCTCTGGGAAAATGGAATTTGTAATGGAAGCACTGGGTCTACTTTAGTGAAGGTAACGAGAGGGCAATATCCATGCCTGTAGATATTTAAGCTTGTTTGGGCTATTTTGGCATTGGACATCTGAAAGTCTTCCTCAGAGGCCACAATCCAGCCTAAGGCTGAGTTGTGGTGGCAGGGCTGTGGGTGGCACCTGTTCCTGTGATACAGCTGCTGGAAACCGAACAAGCTCTGCAAAGTCAGTACCCTTGCCCAAAGGCTTTTCTGTGTGAGCAGTTCGCAGATGAGTACAGAAGAGCTCACCACTAGCATTGCATCCACAACTGCTGGAGAAGGGTCAAACAACTGAACAGGAGTTTCAGAGGAGAAACAAATGGTTGGGGAAGGTTTTCATCTGGCTAGAATACAAGAAATTAACATCAAATACTACAGCTGATTCTGGTGGCAGGATTTTCCACATGAGGCTGGCAAGGGAATGTTAATGAGTATCACTAGAACTCAGTAACAGCACACTTCCATGTGAGGGTTGCCTAACTCTCTTGCTGTGCTTTCAAGCTGAACATATGTTTTCAATTATTAACATTATTAATGGGAATGCAGTGACTTGAATCCCAATGGGCTCTATCTTGCCATTGAACACAAACCCCACAATGTGGGAATGTTTATGCAGTGTGGAAGTACATGATTTCCTTCACCAGGAGCGGTCTTAGGAGGTCTAGGTGTCTAATTCTTCCCAAGTTCAGAGATCCATGATTACAGCCACTTGCTGTACTATATCCTTGGGCTCCTGCCCCTGCATCTCTAGGAGCACAGGGTGTAGAAACTGCTGTGCAGGAGAAAAGTCATACTGTGCTGTCCCAGTTTGGCATGGGTTTTGATCAGGAGTTAAAGGAATGGAAAACATGAAACCAGCTTCTTACCCATCATCTGGAGCAACATCCAGGACGCATACATTTATAGTTCAGCTGAGACTCTCCCACTGTCTGGTGGAGGCTTGAAACCTCCCTTTCCATTTATAGAGCTAAGGTCTGCATCATTTTCATCCTATCCTATGTCTTTGGGAAGGTATTAAGGTTGAGTGCTTGGAAAAAGAAAAAAATACTTGCACATTTTTTTTTAATATTTAATTCCTGACCAGAAATCATCGTGTTCTTGGAACCTTTTCCTCCATGGTCTAATTCCTTCTGATAAAAGGATATGTCACTGTGCTGGTTTGAGCTCTGACTGGAGTTTAGGAGCTCAAATGATAACAGATTGAGATTCTTCCCCCCTCCCTTTTCCCTGGCAAGGTAGAGAGGGAGAGGGAAAAAAAAAAAGGGTAGGGGAGAGGAGAGCTAAATTCACAAAAGAAATAGTCTGGAATCGGTTTGGAAGTAGAAGAGGTAAATTTTTAACAACAACAACAACAACAACAACAACTATATATATATAGCAGTAAAAGGGAGGGTTCACAAAGGTAAGGGATGAGGGTAAATGGGAAAATATACAAAACCAATCCTGGATGGCCTTGTATTCCCCTGGATGTGAGTGGATTCAGTTGGAAGAAGTAGGCCCTGGCCACGTGGTCAGTGCAGGAGGCAGCGGCGGCAGCGATGTTCTTTCGAGCAGACGAGGCAGGAAAGAGAGCAAGCAGTGAGAGGTCCGCCCTTTTTATAGGCCTGCTAGACAGGAAGGGGGAGTAGAATAGACCACCTTTGAGCCAGGGGACCTCTTCTCCTGGTGAGGAAGGAACCAAGTCCCACCTGGATTAAGTTTTTTTTGTCTACCTGGGGGGCTGGGTTCTTTCAACCCCATCCAGGATGGGTGTAACCCAGCACAGTCGCTCGTTGCAAATCTGAAATAATATCATTGGAAGTGAGTCATTCAGCACCTTAACAAACATGAAAATATTGCACAGAAACAAAATTGATCAGAATGAGTGCATTTGCTGAAGATCCAACCTAGAAATGAACAGAGGATGCACCATCCTCCAGATAAACTGAAGCAAAGTAATGCCATGAGCACTGGAACCAATAAAACCAGCTTTGCAATTGGCTCAGGACTGCTGGTTGAATGAAAGCTGCCATTTAAACTATGCTAAGGTTGCCAGACTTGCGCATTTGCAATCTCTCAGAGACTGAGTGGCTTAAAGTGAAGATAAATTCATATTATTGCCTTTACTTGAGTCAAGGCTTTCTCCTGTCTAGATGCATATTTTCATTGATTCTGCAAAAAATTCGTTGCCTCCAGTGATGTTTGGAGCTGCTAAAAAGGCTTGGGATGGCAAGGAGAGAAAGCAGGCAGAAGTAGAATGATTTTATAAATCATTATGTCTACAGGAAATATGACTAAATTATTCTACAGTGCAGATGGTTTTTCCAGTGCCAGCCCTGTGCGCACACATGCGTGTGCAGATAGACATACATTATCCGCCAGCACCAGGAAGCTGTGTGACTAAATCTCCTTTTCAGTTTGGAAATATTTTTATGTGTATACACGTGTATATATACATACAAATGACATCTTCCTGTCTGTCTCTACACACATATACCTGTGCAGATTTCTGTCTAAGCATTCTACATACATTTAGACAGAGTGTGTAGCATTGTTGAATAGGCTGGTATAGGATAATTTGTCTTACTGAACTTCAGACATATACTTAACATTTTCAGATTTACCAAATCAACCAGATTTAGCCAGCAGTGTGCCCAGGATGGCCAATAGGATCCTGGCTTGTATCAGAAAGAGTGTGGCCAGCAGGACCAGGGAAGTGGTTGATTCCCTGTGCTCAGCAGCAGTGACACCACACCTTGAATACTGTATTCAGTTTCGAGCCGCTCACTACCAAGAAAGACATTGAGGTGCTGGAATGTGTCCAGAGAAGGGCAATGAAGCTGTTGAGATGTCTGGAGAGCAAGTCTTATGAGCAGCAGTTAAGGGAAATTGAATTGTTTAATATGGAGAAGAGGAAGCTGAGGGGAGACATTATTGCTCTCTATGGCTACCTGATAGGAGGTTGTAGTGAGGTGGGCATTGGTCTCCTTTGTCATGTATCAAGTAATAGAACCAGAGGAAACCACCTCAAGTTGCATCAGGGAAACTTTAGATTGGATCTTAGGAAACATTTCTTCACCAAAAGGGTTATCAAGCATTGGAACAGGTTGCTCAGGGAAGTCACTACACACCATGTAGTTGTAGTGCTTAGTGGAATGGTTTAATGGTGGACTTGACAGTGATAGGTTTACAGGTGGACTCAATGATTCATAGATGCATAGAATAGTTTAGGTTGGAAGGGATCTTAAAGATCATCTGGTTCCAAACACCCTGCCATGGGCAGAGACACCTTTCATTAGACCATGTTGCTAAAGGCCTCATCCAGCCTGGCCTTGAACACCTCCAGGGAGAGGGCATTCACAGCCTACCTGGCCAACCGGTTCCAGTGTCTCATCACCCTCACTGAAAATAATTTCTCCCTAATATCCAGTCTAACTCTACCCTCCCCAAGCTTCAATCCATTCCCTCTCATCCTATCATGATAAACCCTTCCTGGCTTTCTTGCAGGCCCCCTACAGGTCCTGAAAGGCTGTGATAATGATCTTAATTGTTTTTTCCAACACAAATGATTCTATAATTCTGTGACTCTCTATTAGGACTCCTGAATTCCACCACTGAAAAGAGTGTGTGTGTGTGTGTGTGTGTGCGTGTGTGTGTGTAAATGCATGTGTGTGTTTGTATAATGGGTGATGCACAGCCATACAAGCACATGCCCTGATGATTATGGGGGACTTCAACCACCCTGATATTTTCTGGGAAGACTACATAATGAGGCACAAACAGTCCAGGCGATTCTTGCAATGCGTTGGCAATGACTTTTTTTGACACAGGTGGTGGAGGACACTATAAGGAAAGGCACACTGCTGGACCTGGTGCTAACAAATGAAGGTCTGGTCATATATGAGAAGGTTGGAGGCAGTCTTGGATGCTGTGAGCATGAAATTATGTAGTTCATGTGAGGAAGTTGCAGGGTAGTAAACAAGATTGCAACCCTGGAGTTCAGGAGAGCCAACTTTGACCTCTTCAGAGATCTTGGAAGAATCCCATGCGTTTGGGCTCTAAAAGATAGGGGGCAGAAGGGGGCACCTCCTCCAAGCTCAAGATTGGTGCATCCCCATCAGTAAGAAATTAAGCAGAGGAGGTAAGAGACCTGTATGGAAGAATAAGGAGCTTCTGGAAAAACTCCAGCAGAAGAAGTTTGCAGTTTCTGGAAAAAAGGGCCTGGCCACTTGGGAGAAATACAGGAATGTTGTCAGCTATGTAGGATTTCTCAAGGAAATCTAAGGTCTGCTTGAAATTAAATCTGTAGAGGATGTGAAAAATAACAAGAAGGGCTTCTTCAAGTACATTAACTGGAAAAGGAACATCAGGCAAAATCTGGGCCTGCTGCTGCTGAATGAGATGGATGACCTGGTCACAGAGGATACAAAGAAAACGGAGTTACTGAATGCCTTCTTTCAAGAATCAAGAATCAAGAATCAAGAACCAAGAACCAAGAATCAAGAATCAAGAATCAAGAATCAAGAAGGTTGCAAGAGACCTCAAAGATCATCGAGTCCAACCTGAGTCTTTGCTTCGGTCTTTACTGCTAAAACCAGCCCTCTGTCCCTGGAGCTAACAGAAGAAGTCTGGAGGAAGATTTTCCCTAGGCTGAGTAGGATCAAGTCAGAGATCAGTTAAATAAACTGGATATCCACAAGTCCATGGGTCTTGATAGGATGCACCTGGGAGTGCTGAGGGAGCTGGTAGAAGTCAGTGCTGGGCTGCTCTCTATCATGTTTTAAAGGTCATGGAGAACAGAGAAGGTGTCTGAGGGCTGGAGGAAAGACAGTGTCATTCCACTCTTGACAAAGGGTAAGAAGGAAGATCCAGGAAACTACAAGCCTGTCAGCCACACCTCCATCCCTGGAAAGATGATGGAACAGCTTGTTCTGGGCATCATTTCAGAGCATGTGGAGGAAATGAAATTTATCAGATTCACCAAGGGGACGTCATATATGACTAATCTGATAGCCTTCCACAAGGGCAAGACTGGATGGGTAGACAAGGAGAGGGCAGATCCATCTTAACTTTGGCAAGGCTTTCAACACCACCTCCCCAGCATCCTCATGGACAAGCTTAGGAATTGTGGGTTAGAGGAATGAACAGTGGGGTGGATTGAAAACTGGCTGAAAGACAGCACAGAGAGTTGTGGTTAGTAGCAGAGGGTCTAGTTGGAGTTCTGAAACAAGTGGTGTCCCCCAGGGTCAGTACTAGGTCCAGTCTTGTTCAATATATTCATTAATGACCTGGATGAAGGGATAGAGTGTACCCTTGTTGCAGCCACTCTTCTGAGGGCAGCTGCTGGACATGTCCAGAGTGCATGATTCCTTAGCTGACCAATTCCTTAGCACGCTGCATAGAGCAAAACAATAACATTCCATGTGTGCCAAGAACAACATCCTCACGTTGGCACCCTTTGATTGCAGCATGCTGCAGAAGTTACCTGCTGGACATGCTGGCACCTCTTCTTGGGAAAAGGTTTTAGCTTATATATGTGGTTGGATTTTACTAGCTAAGGGATTGATAACAAAGAGTATAAAAAACAACCGCTCTGAGCAGTAGTCACCTCGTTTAGGGCTTCTCAAAGATCTCTGGTTAGGGTTTTCTGCTTCTGTTATTTCACTACTTCTTCTGGCTAGGACTTCAATGTAGGGATGCTGCTAGAGATATGCTCAGGACTTCTGTTAGCTGCTTCATCTGTTAACGGCTTCCAGGACTTCTTCTGTAAGTGGGAATCTGAGACTCTGTAATGTTAGGGAATCTACAACGCAGCAATAAAGTACTTTTGGGATGACTTCTGAGATTCTTTGCCCTCTGCATTTCTGCAATCTCATTGCTGTATGGCAGTGGGGTTTGTGCCTTCATTCATCATCCAATAGCCCCTGAATCGGGTGAAGAACAACATATCCTCAGCATATTGCCAATGATACAGAGCTAGAAGGAGCGGCTGACGTTCCAGAAGGTTGTACAGCCATCCAGCATGACCTGGACATGCTGGAGAGTTGGACAGAAAGTAACCTTATGAAGTTCAGCAATGGCAAGTGTAGGGAACTGCACCTGGGGAGGAATAATCTCACGTATCAGGACAAGTTAGAGGCTGACTTTCTGGAAAGCAGCTCCATGGGAAAAAAAAAATGGGAATCCTGGTGGACAACAGGATGATCATGAGTCAGCAATGTGCCTTTGTGGCCAAGAAGACTGATGGCATCCTGTGGTGCATCAAGAAGAGTGTGGCTAGTGTTGTGGTTGAGGGGGGGGGGGGGAGTTATTAATTACCCTCACAACAATAATAAACAATATGGCAAACAGGGATTAATAAAAATAGTAACACTTTATTAATGAAATATGCCAAAACTCATTGAATAGGATCGCTGTACAGTTGGAATACATATTTACAATGGGAATATGCAGTCTTAGGGCACATATAAACAATTCAATGCAAACTAGGAGGTGATAACTTGGAAAGAGAAAGTCCCCAAGAGCAGATAGTTCTCGATTATAGCAGGGGGAGGCTCGATAAGAACCTTTAAACCCAAAGGGCAATGAATTAATTACTCACAGCTAGTTTTACCCACATGGGGGATGCTGCTGCTGTGTGTTAGCTTTGGAACACTCTTGTACAGCACAGGCACAGCGTGTTGCCGGCAAGAAAGGTTTCCCGCGTGGTCCCAGGCTGGTCTGGCTTCAGTGGACGCAGGCAGTTAACGACGCTCTTGGTGACAGGCGCTTGCTTGGTTCCTGGGTAAACCAAGGCATGGCACGATTCTGGTGGCAAGGGGAAGCAGGCTGGGTGGATCTGGCTTCTAGGCTTGTGGCTTCTCCGGCTTGCATGTGTGTGGCTCGTGGCTTTATCCCAGGCTCTGGACCAGGCACTTGAGGCAGGGCAGGGCAACTCGAGGCAGCTTCTATGAGATGGGTCCAAGTAGGCTTGAAAGCGAGGCTTAAAGCAAGGTTTGAGCAAGGCAAGGCAAGGGTGACTACCAAGTCCCTTGTATATATACAAATTCCCAGAGGACAATTGGTCCAATGGGGCACAGAAGCTAACGTGTAGCTGCCCAATGGAAAGCATTCTGCCAGGCTGTAACCATAAAAGGCAGAAGCAAGGACCTTGTATCTGGGGGAGCAGTGGTCAGCTTACGTGCTCTCACCCCAGATAAACCTCTTGTTTACCAGACAGGCAGGAGTCCTGTCCCCTTTGTTCTTCTTCCCGTGTTGCCCTGTTTATCTGCAGGAAGGAGGGGAGAGAAAGGGACCCTGTCTAGACAGACATCTTAAGGCCTGTCTGGGTTTGTCATGGTCCTACCATGACAGCCAGCATTTTGAATGAAGTTCTTCCCCTGCTCTACTCTGTTCTTCCCTGGTGAAGACTCATCTAGGGTATTGTGTCCTGTTCTGGGCTCCCCAGTTCAAAAAGGACAGGGAAATGCTTGAGAAGGTGCAGCAAAGGACTACAAAGATCATTAGGGGACATCTCTCTTATGAAGAAGGCTGAGCGGCTTGGAACTCTCAAGAGTGGAAAAGAGAAGACTGAGTGGGATCATACCAGTGGTTATAAATACTTAGAGTGTGGGTGTCAGGAGGATGGGGCCAGTCTTTTCTGAGTGGTGCCCAGTGACCAGGAAAGAGGTAATGGGCACGAACTTAAACATAGGAAGTTCCATCTAAACATGAGAAGGAAATTCTTTACTTTGAGAGTGATAGAACACTGGAACAGTTTGCCCAGAGAGGTGGTAGAGTCTCTATCTCTGGAGTCTAAAACCCACCTGGATGCTGTCCTGTGCAACCTGTTCAAGGTGAACCTGCTCTGGCAGGGATATTGGACTGCGTGACCTCCAAAGGCCCCTTCCAAGCCCTATCATTCTAGGATTCTGTGAAGGGTGCATTCACTTAGGTGAGAGACAGCTATTTAATATAAAAGCAGTTAAGGCCACCCTAAATAAGCACCTCTTGCTACCATGACTACCACAACCTAAGTGTCTATGGATAGTGCAGATGTTCCCAAGTCACCTGTTCATTCTGCATCTTTCTGCGAGTCTTTCTGCTGTTAGCAAACAGGAAAATTCCTGTCACAGGAACAATCTGCAAACTGTTATGGACGGTATTTTCATGTGTGACCATAGCTGGGATCTGTACAAAAACTTGCTTGGTAACACATTATGAGTTCCCAGGCTTTAAAATACTTATCTGCACTCAACTGCTGTTTTGCTTTGGTGAGCTGCAGTGAAGGAGCATGGAGTTTTAACAGCTAACTAATGGCATCTTAGTAGAAAGCATGGAATAGGTGTACACACTCTCGCTGCAATGGGTCTACAATTGCACAGAGGTTGCCACCAATTTTTGGTAATTGCCAAGCATGGTGAGAGGCAGCAATCCTTTATATTCCATTACCAATTCTCCCAGACATCCACTTTTGCTGAGGAAGTGAGTTTAGAAACAGAACCTATATTTAAGGCCAATTGAAGTCTGAAGAGATTTCAATGTTTTATAAAGTTTCCATTATTCAGCATAATGCACTGCTGTGAGCATTCAGAAACGGCAAGGTAGGGGGTGAGCTGCTCCTGTGCTGGGAGTATGAGCAGGTGCCTGAGAGTAGAGCAACTGCTTTTTCATTTGGGCAAAGCAGGCCCAAATTGGAGACCTTAAACGAACACAAACTGCTGTTTGTGAGAGAGCACGTAACAGACTGCAAGCCGCTTTCTGTACAACGCTTCATTAGCATCGACTGGGCTAAAAAGGTTACTTGTGGCATGTCATAGGATTTCAAATGGAAAAGAAAAACTGCTTTAGCAAAGGGTGCTGAGGTGTCTCAGGTTGAAGGGCATGCTTTTATGGCTGCAGGGAAGGTTCAAAGAGAGATCTTCCCACCCTGTGTCCCCAGCTGTTTCCACTCAGGAGAAAGTCGTATGTGTGCTATAGCCAGGCCTGATGAGGACAGCTGACTCCCTCACGCTCGTTTTGTTTCCCTGTACCTATCATGAAGTAAATAAAACACAACCACCTGAGTTTTTAGTAACAAATATTTGTCATTCCTAGGAGATGGGCACACTTGAAGGCAAGCAGGAGACTCTTGTGGGTTGTACGACAGTGTTAGTTGGCACTGGAAAAGAACAGGTTGCAGAATTTGGTATTTTGGTGTCAGTATTTTATTGGCAAACTTTCACAAGCCTCAGTGTCTTTATGCCAACCAAATCCTTTTATTTTTTTCTCAACATCAAATTCATCTGGCAGTTGGACTTTTCTTTGACATAACCATAACCTCAGATCTTGCAAAATCTAAAGAGGACAGAGACAGGAGGATTTCTGAAGATAGGTAAGAGAACTCATCAGACACTGGTGTGCAGTGGTGGGAGGACCCCTGAGACCTCAAACCATCCTACTTAGGACACAGGCTGAGATGCAGGCTGTGAGCTGGGATGGTGAAGAAGGGGAGGAGGCTTGTTTACTCCCACCCCTCCTCCAACCCTTTGCATGGCCTGACAGCCCCTGCTAAGCATCTGAGGGAGAGCTAGGGGGGGCACAGCAGCTGCCTGCCTTCCCTGTGCTTCAGTCACAGCTTTGATTTAATTCCAGAGTGAATTAGGGCCTCTCTATTTCTGAGTGAGAGCATTTAATGTTTTAGCACCTAATCCACTTTCAAAGTTAAATCAATTTAATTCTCATGAGTGTCTCCATATCAACAAGCCCTGAACATGACTAAGATAAAACCTATTTTCCATGCCCAACTGATGCCAAATACAAGGAATTTTGATGGACTTGATGACCCAAGGCAGACATGAAGCATAGTAGTAATTTACTTCCCAAAAGTCCTGTGAAGACTTCCCTGCAAAGGCCCCTGTCAGCAGAGGTGTTTGGTGACTTCTGCAGGTAAGCAAGAGCCAGAAGCCTGTGGGTGCTGGCTCATAATCAGCTCCATCACTTTGCATGCCAGGAGCACGTTCCTCCAGCTGAAGGCAGCATCATGAAGAAAGCCAAATTCTCCTGCCCACACTGTTTCCAGCTGCAGTAAATTTTAAGCAAAAACGGATATTGTTTAACAAGGGAATTTTACTTGGTTTGCTTCTTCTTGCAGGTTTTAATTTGTAAACAGTACTTAAACCGCTGGATTGGAATGTTTTACAACTAGGATGTGGCAGACTGTCAGCACAGTAAGTAGCATTTTAATGAATCTCAATAGAGACATGGTGACCAGGAAGCATAAAAAAATCCCTCAAATTCAGTTCTGAAAGATCTGTGCAGGTTTTGCTAAAATAGAGATGTATATTGATCCTAACGGAAAGCTGACAACCTTGCGTTTGTTTTCTTGAGATAGAGTGACACTGAGAATATGGTGTTTATTACTGTTGTGCTGCCAATTCAGACAGAAGAAAGCACTGCAGAGTGTAAGAAGGGTGGTAAAAAAATGGCAGTTTTGCTGTTGGACACTGTGCATCTAGAACATCATAGCAGGGGTCCTATGTCATATCTTAAACTAGTGCCATTTGAATGCCATCCCTTGCAAAGTCAGTAACTGCTCATCACAGGACAGAAAAGGGAAGCATCTGGCAACCATCTTTGTAGCCCCCAGAAAGTATATGTTGTAAGATTCTGTGTGCTACACAGAGGGTAAGAATGGTTGCAAATATGAAGATGTGAAGTTCTTTGAGAAGCAATAAATGTTCACTCATAAACTAATGGAATTTATGGAAGACAATCAAGGTACTGATGAATTTCAGTCACATTTGAAAAAACACAGATTTTAAAATATTTTGAGTTCATGCATTTGAAGTTGAATGTTTTGTTTTGGGAAATTCTGGGACATTATTATTAGGCAACATAATTTGAGATGGGAAAACACCTATTTTATTTCAAATACAAGAAAGTATTTCAGGAAAATTCACTTTGGGTGAGCTGTTACTTATTTCACAATGTTTCTTATTTGTTCTGGTTCACTTTTACCTGAACCTGGAGCTGTTTTTCATTTCCCCCCATGCCAAATTCCATACAACAGTGAAAACCCAAGTATCGTAAGTTCTAGATCCAGGTCTTTTTCAGCTCTGTGTTTCTTCCCCACAGCTCTCCTGGGCTGGAAGGATGTGTCCTTGACACAAGTTGGGCATGTCCTGCTTCCCAGTCATGGCAAACCCCAGAAGAAGAAGGACTCACCTCTGATGAGTGAGTTTTATAACACACCTTTGCTGGTGCCTGGATATTTTGGAAAGAGCTGAAGGGTTTCATACAGAAGATCCCAGATTTGCTCCCTCTGCCAGACATGTGCTGAGGGGCTGTTGTCACCTGTTGGTGTGGAGGCTCACCTTTATAGGATTCATGTCATCTGGTCGAGACCCATCAATGTATTTCAGCCAGTGGCTTTTATGTGAGCAGGATCAAGGGGTCAGAAATCACCTAAAGGAGATTTGCATTGTAAGCAGTAGAGGGTAAACATTCCTCTGTATAGAGTGATTGAAGACAAGACTGCATAATGAGTGATATTCCATCTCGGCAGATGGCTTTTGCACTTTCTCTTTGCTCTCTGCTATACACAGCATAAACTTCTCTGACTCATTCATAAAAATACTGCTTTGTCCTCTGCAATTCTCTTCAGCTGTGAAGTGCAGTCAACTGTTCTGAGTAAATATGTATTAAATGTTAATAACATGATTCAATATTTTCTAATTGTATCTTCTAAAGAATAAAACTGTGCCACTTGTGCCCAGAACACAAGTGTTTTATAACTTCTAATCCTTCTCTTAATTTGTCCATTCCTTCCTTATGGGTTTTCTTCTGGCACTTGATGATGTACCTTAAATCTTATTTAAATGTCTTTGATTTAGAGATTTTTCCCTCACATGCTTGTATGGCAGCATGATACTTGTCTAGCTATAGTATTAATAAAAATTACACAACATTTTCTTATCATCACAACAGGAATTATATGACTCTGTGTTCTTATCCTGTTCTCAGCTGAACTTTGTATCTATAGCAGGAGGAAGCACCAGTCCATTGCAATTGCAAGTCATCAGTATCACCCTTCAAGGTGTATACCAAGGGGCTTAGAGGTCCTGCTGGCTCAGGGCAGAGCTCAGCCTTCTGGATGAATTTGCAGGGATGTCTTGTGATTTGTCCAGCCACAACTGGAAACTAGAAGCTGAGCTAGAGGGGTGTCTGTTTACTTGCTCAAATGCAGCAATGCTTCTGGTTGTGCTAAGTCAAGCACTGGCTCTTAAATGTCTGCCTGGAGTGCCTGAATGTGAACAGCTGAGATATCTATCAACAGCAAGTAGCTTCCAATCCAAGACACAGATTTGCAATATGAGATGCAGTTAATATCAGCTTGAACCAGCTGGTGTTCTTCTATTTGTCCATAGTCCTGAATTATTTATCAATTACCCATTACACAGCGTTTATTGCTGCAGCATACTCATTTGTACTTTGCACTCATTCTGAAAAGAATACAACGGATCCACAGAAAAATATCCTGTCAGTATCCAGCAACTAGAAACCCCTTGTTTCACTGCAGCTGTTTTTAACAGCATGAGAAGAAAAGACAATTTCTGAGACAGATTTTGTTCCACCAACGTATGCTTTCATGCCTTCTGCACTCATCCAGCCTTTTTATTTTCCCCCAGCCCTCTCTCACAAATAACAATTGGTGCACCATAGACAAGTCTAGCAGGTCACCAGGATGCAAAGGTTGGACTATATGGTAAGAGACAAATTCAGATATCTTTAATGTTTCAGTCATTATTCCCAGAATACATACGCAAGTTTATGGAACTGCAGTATAATCTTTGATAATTTATACACTTTTTGACCTACCACAGTCTCAGATTATTGTTTTTATCACCCTGGGATAACTGGTGTATCCTTTTTTTGGCTGGGGAAGAGTTAATTGCCTTCATAGTAGCTGATGCAGTGTTGTGTTTTGGATGTAGTTTGAGAATGTTGTTGGTAACTGATGTTTCAGTGGTTACTGAGTGGTGCTTACACAGAGTCAAGGACTTTTCATCTTCTCATGCTGCCTTGTCATCAGCTGATCTGGGAGGGCCCAAGAAGCTGGGAGGGGACATAGTCAGGACAGCTGACCTGAATGGATGAAAGGAATATTCCATATGATGTCACGCCCACTATATAAACTTGGGGGAGCTGACTGGGGAGGTGGTAGTCCACTGCATGGGAACTGACTGGGCATTGGTCAGTGAGTGGTGAACCATTGCATTGTGCATCAATTATTTTGTATATTCTTTTATCATTACTATTTCCCCTTCCTTTTCTGTCCCATTAAACTTTCTCTCAGCCTACAAGTTTTACCTTTTCTCCACTTCTGTTCCCTATCCCAGTGTAGGGCTAGTGAGTAAATGGCCATATGGTGCTTAGCTGCCTGCTGGCTTAAACCACAACACTGGTGTAAAGTAACAGTTACATTACTATAAGCTTCCACTGGAAGTGTATTTCCCTGTGTTGAAGGCAACGTACCCTATCTAAGGGAATTCCACATGCAGGTAATTTATGTGCATCCTTTTGGTTATGCTTCAAATTTTGTTATCATTATTTATTTATTGAGCATTGCCAATGAGCTCAGTTTTGTACACTGCGTAGGAAGAGCATGCAGAGCTTGACTCTGAGCCAAGTTAAACTGGTGTGTTGTGCTCTGGTGACTCTGGCTTTTGCTCCCTTATCTTCAGGGCTTACCATCGAAGTGTTTCACAAGAGTTCTTTAGGCATCAAGCTCTTTGTTTCACTTGCTAGCTGCACCTTCAAACATCTCAGTGTATCTGGTCTTGCTAAGAAACTAGGACTTAAATCAGCTGCAGTGGGACTTCCGATACCTAATTCTTAAATTGCATCAGTGTGCTTTTCCTTTTATTCTCTATCTCCTATTTCTTTTATCCCCATTTTTGCATGCTGAATAAGCACTGTATCTTATTGGAAGCAAATGCCACAAGGCTTCTCTTATTCCTTTCGAACACAAAAGCAAAATTCCCCTGGACATGAAGAGTGCACAATTGGTGATGTGAGGTATTGCACTACCTAAAAGTTAACCTGCATTACCTTCTTTCCTGCTTGGACTCCTAAATGTTGCTTACCAAGGAACTATGAAAGGTCCCACTCATCTAGGGAAAGATTGTTTCCTTGTGAGCTCTGCAGGGAGCAGCCACAGGGTTGTATTTTTTGGCATTTGCCAAATTGTGGGCAGAGATGTGCTGGGGTATCATGAATTGTGAGGAAGAGGTACATAAGGAAAGAAGGGTCAACTATCTTCACTACTATTTCTAAACAGTATAATTTCTCTTGGGAACATCTGCCCTTGGACGTCAGAAAAATGTTTGTATTACTCAGAATGTTCTGGTGCTACATGGAATGGGTAACATGTAGGTGGCTAAAGGTTATCATGCTCTGATTGTGGAGCTTGTGAGCTTCCTGCTGGGCCTCCTAAAGCTACTTTACTATGAAAGGATGTTCTTGCATCCCACAAGCAGCTTTAGCAGCAGAGAGTGGAGTCACAGTGAGGCCCCCATTTAATTATTAAGATCCTGGACAAACTTCGTAGTTCATACTAAACCCTGCATAGCTCTAGTCCTAACATTTTTAATACTGAGCTAACTTGAAACTAGATGTGTTGTCAACTGCAATTGGTATTCTGGCTTGTGGTGTACCCACAACTGGAGGGGTGGAGTACAGAATCTTACCCTAGGTGCAGGGAACATAAGCCAAAACTGGGAGTTAATGGGAAATGTGAGAGCTTTTTTGAGGAGACTAGCCCAAAGAAATGAACATATAGGTAAATAAATCAGTAAATGGATGAAGAAACATATCCCTGGATGTAGTAAGGAAAGTTAGTGGGAAAAAAGGTAGAATTAGAGAAAAGGTCTGGAAGGAAAGGAAAAGAGAAGAGATGGAGAAAAAAAAAAGAGACAGAACCTTACAGGGAGTTCATTTTTCTTAGGAGGAGTTGGGAAAGAGAATTAAGGAATGGGAAGCAAGGAAGAAAATTTAAGAGCTGTGAAAGGAAGAAAAAGTAAATTACTTAGGGATGTAAAAAATGTTAAAAAATATATTGAAGTTATGAGATGAGAAAACAGGCTGTGAAAGGAAGTAAAAAGCAAGTAGAACTGAACCCTACTATGTTTACACACAACATCCTAATGTTCAGTGTGACTAAGCCAGTGATGACCCAGAGGGATGCTCTGCAGAGCAAAGGGTCTGTCTGCATGAGAGAAGGAATCAAAATCTAGCAGGAGGGTGAGGTAGATGGGGAATTGGAAGGCTGAGAAAGTGCAAGAGAAAAAAAGAATAATCAATGCTACTGTGAAAAGGCTGATTCCAGAATGTTGCATAAACAAATTTTGTGTTTTCACTTTCTGCATTGCACGACTGATGAGAGGCAGGAGAAGAACTGGGCAGGCCTGGTGGTGGCTGAGTGGTGTGCACGTGAGCCCCTGCATTTTGGGTGCAAATGTGAATTTCTTTATATTTTTATTGAGCTTTTTTGTAGTGGCTAGGACTCAGCTGAGTACATCCATGCAGAGACTTTTCTTGGTGCATGCTGATGTATAAGAAGCCCAAAAGCTTGTTATGAGCAAGATAGAGTTCCACTAGGAGCCTTCCTTTATCCTGACTTAATATCATTTTTTGAACAAAAAAAGAGTCTTCTGAAAATACAAGCAATTGTACATTTTTGATACTTTCCAAGAAAATAATTACTTGCATTAAAGCTCCTACATTTTGCTTTATTCACACAGGTTTGGTTGTCTGTTGGAGCAGGGGTAGGGAGGATTCTATCTAACCACAATGAAAGCACTGCAGGGTGATACAATGGATATTTTCAGTCTGTTTACCTGCACAATTCTCAGTCCTGAGGTTTCCATTCAGTTCTACTCTCTGTACTAATTGCATTGCTAGGGTTTCCAGGCTGTGAACAAAATAATCTGTAAAAATCACTGTGAAGCAGGGTAAATCAGTGTGTGTTGCTCCATTCTCCTGCAGCTAAACCATTTCTTACAATTTGAAATCCTCTCACACACATGGTTACTGCCTGTAGCACACAACAGAGCAGAGACCTGCACAAATGACTCCCCACTAAGACAGGGAGCAGGTGAGGTGATATTAGTATCTTCATTTTTTTGCTGCACAGGTACTTGCTTCTGTTACCAACCTGAATGGAGGAAAGAGTCTGGTTTGTTCCTCCAGATTCCTGGATCATAAAGCTGTTACAGGTCTACAGTGCACTCAAAGAGGGGAGATTTGTGAGGGTTGTTGGGGTTTCAGTCTCCGGCAGACACCTTTGTTTTATGGGACTCCTTGTGAAGCTGTATACAGGAGGTAAACTGGAACAATGCTGTGGATTTCTGGGTGCTGGCATGCAGGGATGCAGGATTCATGGCAGCTCAGAACTCATACAACACCTGCACAGCAGCCCACACGTCAAGTTGGAGGGCTGCAGCATCCCACAGCTCAGGCTTTGCCTTCAGTGGGGTTGAACCTGGGGTAGAGATTAGAGCCTGAGGGTCTTCATGGAATGATGAACCCTGATTAAACCTTCTGTGCTTTCAGGGTGACCTAGAAAATATTATGAGTAGACTCCTATGTCAGAACAAGAACTAGAGGTGACTGGAAAGGGTGTATGGGTGACTACTCAAGTGTACCCATACCATGTAGCTAGGATCATATTTGGTGAGATGAGGTGAGAAGAGAGAAGACAACCCCCTCAGGATTCTTACTACTGGAAAACCCACGTGTGCAAGCAGGGAGCAGAGACATATGATGAGAACAGTCCCTGCTTGTCCAAAAAAAGCGTGAAAACAGAAATGTCTGATTCTGAGTTTGCAGCTGCCAAATTATGGAGAATGAAAAGCACCTGCAGCTCAGCTTCAACTCTATGCTGTTGCAAACAAAACGGAACTGGATGGAGCTGTTGACAAAATAGGACGGAGAACGTTGAGAAGATATATGAAACCACAGAGATAATTTCCCTGCTCCAAGTGGGATCAAATATACCTGTAGCACTGTCAGATCTGTTCCTAAAATCATCCACTAACATAGAGTCCTGAGTCTTCATAAGGATTATGAGCCAGCTTTAGATGTTCCTGTAAGATCTAAACATCGTTCTGCAGGATCTAGTGGATTCTTTCCTGAAAACTGGGCAAAGTGATTGTTGTCTTTTCTTGGACAGTCTTTCACATATAGGAAAATTATTATCACATCTCTCTTGGGGGCTTCTGAAGTGACCAACCTAATTATCTGAGGTGTTTCTGATATGCTACATTATCTAAATGTTTTATATTCTTTTTGTTCATTTTAAAAGCTACACAGCATTAAATCCAATATGCCACTAGGATCTTCACCAGTGCCTTGTAGAGTGGAATAATTCCTCATTGCATATGACACTCATGGAAAAAGTATATCTCAGCATGAAATTTGCCTTTCAGGAGACTTACCTGCTTTGCTTTGAGTTTTACTGTAGCTCTCACACCCTTTCTTTCAGTCCACCCTCCTCTTCTATGATTCCTCATTTTGTGTTCGTGCCTTTGCTCTTTCATTTCTTCATGTAGTGCTTTGTGTACATTGCTACTAAATCCCATCTTGATAGTTTCAGACTGTTTTTCCAATGTAGAGCGACAATTTTGAATTCTGATCCCATTGCTGAAGTGCTTCCATCCACTCTCACCTCAGTGTCATCCACAAATTTTATAAGTGCAGTCTCCACTCCATCATCTCTGAGGATGGCAAGAAGATACTGAGCTAGGTAATAAAACATTCTTTTTAAACCTTGTGAAGATGAATAGCGAATTAAGTTCTGATAAAGAACATTTCAGGATTAAAAAGGTGTGAACATATCTCAAGTCCAGGACTTCTAATCCTGGTTTGTGTGAGTAGTTTGCATGTATTACATAACTGAGTAAAAATTGGAAAAATACAATCCTAATTTTTGTGAGAGGCTTTCTTCCTGTACCAGCCTAACTACAAGTGAAGAGGGACACTGGTAAACTGAAGTATAAAAAGAGCCATATTGTATAGGACAAGATAGCACCAGGAAGAAGTTTAGTATTCAGAGAATGTACACCACTGAAATACTTGTCAGTATTGCGATGTTTTGACTTATAAGCAGGATGCATCTGAAGCCTTAGCTTTGCCCTCCATTGCCTGGTGCTAAGAACTGGCACAGTGACAGAATCCATCTTGCCTCAGGAGTCAAGATATTACAAAAGCCATCTCTAGCAAATAATAATAATAATAATAATAAAAGACAAAAAAGAATGGCAACACCTATAGAAGTCTTTACAGCCCTGGGCTGGCAGTTGCAGCATCTATACTCTTGACAAGCCTGGGAGGTTTTGTCTGAACCCAGAAATGCAAAATTTGTGAACTTGCTCTCTAAGGAAACGTTAAGTATTGGACAAAAGTAGACTTTTTGTAGACTTTGGGATGTTGCCAATTCTCCCAAACTGCTGTCAGCTTTGTCCCTGCTTATATGATTTTCCCGTCTGTATAATTGACTATATATATATATATATATGTACACACACACACACATATATATATATGTTTTTTTTTTTCTTCCAGAAGGTCTTCAACCTGCTTTCACCTGAAGACATTTTTTCTGTATAGGGTAGTTTTCATGCCTGGAGATCTAACTGGATCAATAAGCTGAATATACAGCAAAGTCCAATTGTGTCTGTTCTTTTTATTCAGTTGGTTTAGTGAATTTAATGGTTCTGAGTGGTGCCAGATCAACAGCCTCTGTACCAATGTTCCCTTTCTTTTCCACGGAGCAGGTACAGGATCAGTGCTGGCTTTCCTAATGCTTCCTTACTGGGGTGTATCTCAGCCCAGCAGAACTAATGGCAGTGAACTCACTTGGTTGTGGTCCCTGCAACACCTTACAACACAGGCACCTATTACAAGTGCAGATACTGATCATATCCTGTGCTGTGGACTCTGATCCACTGAGTGGCCTGAGACCAGGCCATTTCACAGAAAGCTATTGAATGGCTCTGGAGTACTGAGCAGCCTGTCCAGTTCTCCCTGCTAGAGACTGGGAGCTCTGTGTATTCTTATCAGCTGCCTGAGGCTGCCAGCTCTCCCAGCAGATGTGTGAAGAGCCTGCTTGTGGCAGGATCAGTCTGAATGCTTCTGGTCTTTTCTCAGGGAAGCAAAGGAAAATCTTGGCAACGAGATTTACATGGGAAAGGGGTAACCAGTTCCTCACTGAAAAGAGGCCTTGGCTCAGCTGATACACTTGTTCAAACTTTTCTCAGCTTTAGGTAATATTATACCCCATGGGGTGTGCAGTATAAAAACACAGCTCTGGCAGTGTTTCCTGCATTGAAAAGGGGCCTCTCTGAGGACTTTATTCTTTTGGGGAGAAGAGACTTTTCCACCTGCTAAATCACAAATGCAGACATCTGCTGTGTTTGTAGGTCCAAGCCATTTGGTTCTGTATTTCTTGGGATGTCAGAAGCACATCGACTTCACTCAGACACTTACCAGCTACTGCTGAGAAGGTGAGGGGCAAAAGTCTTATCAAGACTTTTGTGGCTCTTGGAGGCCCTTTGTTCCAAGGGAACAACAAGGGAAAAAAAACCCTGTTGAGCAGCATAGTACATGGTACAATTTTTCAAGGATTAAAAGAATGATGTGTGTTAACTGACCCTGACAAGACTTGACCTCTGAATCTGCTCAAGTCCTTCAAACACTAAATCACCATTCTTCTTTTCTCTCTTTCTTAATGATCAACGATATGAGCTCATGGCTGATCAAATTCAACGGCTGAGTACCAGTGGGATCATGAATTAATTTGGTGTCCCATCAAATTCTCTGGTATAGCTATACAACAGCTCAATGTTTTTGAGCAGAGGGAAAGACCAGCTGTGCTGGGTGTATTTGCCCTACTGTTTTTCAGTTGGTTGTTTTTTGGTTTTTGTTTGGTTTTTTGGGGGGGTGGGGGTGTGCTTTTAGAATACAGAGTCCAGCTAAAATTATAATCTTATGAACTGCCTCTTTTTTCCTGTTAATATTGTTACTCAAGCACAGGGTATGCTCGAAGTTAACCTAGACACAGACAGTGTAGGCAGTAAGCAAACACTATGGTGAGCCAGCACAGAGCATCATGATCTAACCCAGCAAAGCTCTAGCTGCTGGGTTAATTATTGTTATTTAGTCATATGCCAGAAAACGTGATTAATTCCAACAAGAAAATGCACTGCCTTCACTGAATTTAAAAGAAGTCTGCCTGCCAGGAAGACAGACAAACTAAGTGAAGTTGATAAACTGAAACAACAGAAGCAGGAAAGCAAAAAAGAAAAGTTAACAGTGGTTCTTCAGCAGGTAAGGCTTCCCGTTGCACTCACCCTCTAGCAGAGTCCCATCAAAAAGCAAGGAAAACCACAACTACTGAGCACTGAAGATGTTGGGCTTTTGGAGGGCTGAAATTCTGTACCAGTGGCTTGACAGAGTCCTAGGAAAGTGTGGGTGCACAACAAGGTATTTCTTAAGCAGGGGGTTTCTCTGCAGCATGTAGGTGTTTGGCTGGATAGCATGCAGTGACATGGCCCTCTTCCTGATGAGATCCTTGCACTCAGGTGTGAAGGTGGCTGTAACACTGAGCTGCCATCCACTTTGCACTCTCCTCTTCAAGAGCTCTGGGTCTCTATTGCACCAGGGCACACGATATGCAGGATTCTGAAAGGGCAGGTGACTCAGATAAACAATGGTTTAGGTGAGGCACTGCTAGGCTTGGCAGGGGTTGTAATTCTTAAATGCAGGATTTCTGCTGGTGGACTGCTAGGGTTTCTGCTGGTGCTCCACATGATGTACAGCTGCTAAGATCAATATTGTATATGCATGTTTGTCTCACCACTGTCTCTGTTACCCCTGCAGGTACATCTGTGTCTCTAGGCAAGTACTTAGTGACCTCTTCCCTAACAAGGACACACAGAGAATAACTGGTAAATGTTTTATACAGTACAGTACAGCCAAGTATGTTTGCTCCTGCAAGATTGTTCTGGGGCATCCATCTAGAGGAGATGACTTGAACAGTACAAAAGAAAAATAAGTATACAATAGAAGTGCTACTTACAAAGACGTGATACCAGAAATAGTGTTTCTATTGTTCAGTATCAGTTTTCTATTCCCAGCATGACAGCAGGAAGCATGTCCTAAAATATGGGGGGTCCTCTCCACTACAAGTGATGTGTGAGAGGCTACAGTGTGCAGACATGCCTCTCATGTTTGGCTTCCTGGCACAGGCAGCCCGTCCATAACTAACCAGAGGCTGTGTCCTTTCTTTTCTGATGTTCTCCTCCTCTCTATTTCTTTTCTTCTTCCCATACCTTTCTTCCCACCACTTCCCCTGCCACTCTGCTGCCCTGCACACAACCTTTAGGGCTGACAGTGGCCCCATGAGCCATGGAGAATGAAAATTAAAAAAAAAACCAAACTAAACAACTAACCCCCCCCAAAACACACTGATCAAAGACATCTGAGCTGTATCCAGCCTGTCCACTATTTCACCTCTGGAAGTAACTTGTCATTGTCAGTGATTAGGAAGCTTTTCCAGGAAACTGGAGACTTGCTTTCCATGTCTTAGACTGAGAGCATCTTTCTTAATTTCTATTAGAAGGGAAATGGAGAAGTAAGGAGATGTCTTCCACTATCCAGCTGAAATGAAAATATTGTATAGCAAACAAAGGTTTTCTCTGCCTGCCCTTCTGAATCATATGCTGTCACCAAAGACAAGCATTTGCAATACCTGAGCTGAGCACTCACTAAGCATCAGGTTCTCCCTTGCAGTCTGTATGAAAAGCCAGGGTCTGACGTCCTCAGCAGTTGGTCATCTGTATCACTTATTGGTATTTTCAATTCAGACACTGCAGAGAAAGAGTCTGAGTACAGTGCAGGAACTTTGGAAGGAAAAGGCCTATGTTACTTCCTTGTACTCTCACCTCTGCTCCTACAATGCCTCTTTCAGTCCTCTTGACATTTTATTCTTTCACATTCCCTGTGGTGAGCTGCTGATGGTGCAATCAGTTAGGAAAGAATTTTTGTAACGAGATAAGCAACTGGTAGAACACTTTTGACTCAGGGAAACCTTTTTCTCGATCTCCAGGAATCTTATTGTTGGGTAATTTAGTAGCATTTTCTATGCTTTGCTGTAGCAAAGCTGTATCATAGATCGATGGCCTCAAATTACTTGGCTGTAGCCTTACTGATCTGGATTATGAGTTTGAATAGACAAAGTACCAGTTGAAATTAGAACACTGTTGTGTGATGTGTTCACATTTGTCTTTGTTGCTCAAGAATAGACTTTTGTATTATGCATTAGCATGCAGTGTTTACCCCTAGCCTCAAATGACTTGTAGTACAACAGCTGCACGCCACTGTAACTCAGTCTTGCTCGAGAGAAAAGGATGGAATTTCCTGCCCTTTCTCAGACAGTAGATCATCCATCTTTACCACTTCTGGCAGCTATGAAGAATCCAGCATGACCCTCAGAACTCAGATAAATGCAATGAAGTAGCATCAAATTACCTCAACCAAAGGTGTGGCCATTGTTTCAGCAAGTCTCTCTCCATGGCCAATTCTCTCTTTCATCTGTCATCAGTCTGTATGAGAGATGTTTCTGAGTCGTATCACATTTTGGTATCTGATCATCAGCCTAGAGAATGCTGTAAGATGTTTGTTTCATGCTGCTGAAGTTCAGTCCAATATGCTAAGTGATTCAGCTTAGGAGGAATAGCTGGCAGTGGGACTGCAGTTTGTACTGGCTTCTGCCATCTTTAGCGGGAGGCCTACCAAAGGCTGAGTTGTTCTTTCTTTGTCTTCAACACTCATAGAAAAATAATCTGTTTCCTCTCTTTGTAGAACTGAATGACTCCAAGGAATGTTGAACTGTAAACTTCATTTAATAGAAAGAAAGGGCTTCCAGATTTAGATCATTTGTCTTGGAAGCACAAGGGCTTAAGCTGATACTGAAAACCTGTGTGAGAAAAAGTCAGCATTTGAAGTGTCTGCATTGCATGAAGTAATGTGTTGCTCAATCTCCAATGGGGAAACAGAGTGAAAAACCTGCCATCAGAGGAAATAGCCATTGCTTTATCTGTTGAAAGTGAAGATACTACCTTCCTGATATAAAAGTCTAGGAGGAGAGAGCTTTACTTCTAAGAGGCCTGAATGTTTTTGGACATTGCATGGTAAATCTTTTGGTCAGTCAAGGTGACATGCTGTTTTCAGGGTAAAATGTACATGATAAACATTTGCTACTTAGGGCTTTAACAGCTCGAAAAACATTCTTGGAGGGTAACAAGATTTTCTGGAAGTGAGCCACTTTAGAATGCTACTGCCAGCATGTCTGCCTACTCTGGGTAGCATCAGAAACTGTGCTGAAAAATTAAACAAACATAGTTCTTGGCATGTAAACAGATGGAAAGGACATGTTGACTCCCAAGTCTTTAGCTGAGAAGGTAGTCTGTTTCTCATTATTACCACTGTGCAGTGAGGAATTGCAAAACACCCACACAGATTTTCAGACCTGCTAGCTGCACTTAACCTTTAATCCTGCAAGTGCTCAGCCATGAGCATATAATTTTAAATGTCTGAGTAGTCCAACTGACTCTAGTGGGAATATGCAGTGAATGAAGTTAAACATTTGCATAAATGTTTGCAGGATCAGGATCTTTCACTACAAACACAGTTCTTGCACTAGAAACACAACCTTTGGCTTGGGCTGAGTACTTAGCTCAAGCTCTCAAAACATTAACAGACCTACATCCTCTACAGATGCATTTTAAATTTCACTTTAATGTGTGATTTCTATGTTATAAAACATCTTACATTAGGCTAATGAGAAGCCTTTGTCATGAGATAGGAGGAGTGGTACACTTTCTGATTAACTGCACAGGTTTGAAAGAATGTAATCTGAACTGGATCAACCACGTATTAGCTTCCATCAAAGAGATTCAGGAATCTTATTTGGATTTTTGTCCTTCTAAAGATTTTAAAAACTCCTTCCTGTATTTGCAAAGACAGCATTGCTTGCATGAGTAAGGGACTGACTCACTTGTTCCTATAAAGGTGAGGACAGCTTTCCATTCACACTGTCAGAAGATTGGTTCATTCTGACAGGGCCATTTTAACTCCAGAAAGGGATGAGCAACTTTCATGGTTGCTCTGAGCCATAGTCTGGTTGTGGTTTTATACCTGCTTTCAAACAAATTTGGTGAAATTCCTTCTGGTTTACACCCTAGAAAACTGGATCAGAATTTGTCCCATCGAATCTAGGTGTCTGTTTCACAGATCAAAGGCAAGGTTTTGATGATTCCTTCTGCAAATTTCACTCTTATTTGTACTTTTAGATGTTTGATCTTTCTTTTGTTTAAAGGGATGTTGTTGATACAGAGCATTTACATTCTGTGAATCATTCTAGCAATGCCGCTCTTAAAATATGCTAACATTTTCCTTTGAAATGCACTGAAAAAATAGTTTTGCTTTGCTGACTAAACACATTAGGACTTTTGAGGCAGAGAGGTATGTGTGTGCAAATGTGTTGTAATAGAACAGGCAGCTTTTCCTAGAGTTAAAGTGATGCAACATTTTCCATTCAAAACCTCTGTGTTTCCTGTGGTCTCTGAAATATAAATGATTCAGGATGAAATCTGCTGGATCGGGACTTTGTCCAAAGGTGAATATTTTGGAAAGATTTGAACAAAACTGGCATGGCCAGTTCAGAATATCTGCAGACTGAATCAATCAATCAAATAAAATAAATAATTAAACACTCCAACCAAATAAACAATAAATAAAATGATTCTTGAGCTAAAAAGGTTTTTAGAGCTTTTTTGAGCACTTTTATAACTTTATCAGCAGAAGGCTGAAAAATGAACCTTGGCATGGAAGTAGCCTTCCTTGAAATAGACATATATTTGCTTGTTTGAGAAGAAATTACTTTTGATTTGACTGAGCTATAAACCTTTGAAAACTCTTATTGGGCATGTGCAGTGGGTTGTTTCAGCAAGTTTGTGAATCGTGGAGCTACAGAAGGATTTTCTGTACATGCATGGCTGGCTAATTTTGCTGTAATGGGAAAAATCTATCTAATCACTCTGCTAAAATCAGTGGAAATCCCTGGGGCTGCAGGTAGATCTTTGAAGATCATCTCAAGATCTTTCAGACAGTGAAAATGGCAAGGTTCTGAAGGCTTTGCAAGGTGTTTAAAGAGCAAGTGGCCTGCAGATTTTTTAAAGTTAAAAGGGATTACGGCTTCGGAATTGAGCACTTCACACACGTTAGCGTAGGCTGGTTTCTGTGGGGAAGCATTTCGTGCCGGGCACGTGCTCTCCCTCAGCGGACCTGCCTGCCGAAGGAGTCCCCCTGCAGTGGGGAAGCCTCTTCCTCATCTCGTATCTAGCTGATTGCAGAGCTTAAATGGCAGGAGTTTATCAGGATGTCCACAATCTTGGTCTGCTGAGAGCGCTCTGAATTATATAGAAAACTTTGCTAATTGACATTTAGCCTTTGGGGTGGGGTGTGTATGTGTGCATCTCTTTAGCTGCAGGCACAATCAGTGCTTTTACAGGAACTGCTCTCACTTGCATCAAACTTTGGATAAACTTTGGATAACTTTGGATAAATCAGAACCTCTCATCCTGAACATCCTGGCAGTCCAAACTCTTCAGTGAACCTCAGTTCAATAGATGCTAGTGATTTGATTCCAAAAGTTGTATTTTGCACAAATTGGGTGTCTCCAGCTGCCTTTGGAAACAAGAATCATGATGCCTACTTTATGGAAAGAATCATTTACTCTGAAGAAAGATATCTCTTTACAGTCCCTCAACAAAGAGTTATTTGGGATTTCTTTCTTTGTCTTTCACTCACCCTATCTCTCCCACTCTGGCAGGTGGGAAGGGGTTCAGTTATTCACTGGAATCTCTGCATGCCAGACAACTTCTGCCCAGGCAGTACCAACACTGACATGAATCACCTTCTTGATAAGACTGTTAACAGAGTAACTGTGCTGGTGAGCAGGTGAGCTTTTGATGTCATTTCTTTTGGCTGCTGATCTTTTCCTCCTCATACAACAGACTTTCTGTCAAACTCCTGCCACATCCTGCCTGGCACATCTTGGTGAGCAGTGCTCTGCAGAGGCCCTGCAGCATTGGTGCAGCTGGACTGGCAGAGGTCTGACATCAGTACGGACAGGAGGACAGAAATGTGTGTTACAGTCAGAATGGGCAGCAGTAAACAAGTTATGAAAAGGAAAAGGGTGAGATGACAATGAAAACCTTTAAAATGAGGAATGTTCTGCTTTGGGTGGATACTGTGGCTCTGAAATAGGGGCGCTTCTTAATTGTTTGAGAACATGTCTCTTCCCTTCTTAGTTTTGCATTCTCATTTCATAATGTCTCACAGTGGGATGAGATAGCAGCAACTGCCAAACAACAGGAAACTTGGTGGCATAGAAAAACAGCAGCAAGAGCTGTACACACACATCAGCGACCTATAGTGAGGTTTAACAGCAGTGTAGCATCTATCCAGAGGTGTTTAAGAATGGGACTGGGTAAGCAGAAAGGTAATTTACCAGACAATGACGTCATATCATCAGAGCAGCCTCTAAGCGTGGAGCCACTTTTGGGTCAAACACCCAGGAACATCCAGACATAGTCCCCTGGAAATCCCTTTAGGCCTCTGTAGGGTGACTGTGATTCTGGACTGGGCACTGTTGTAATTCAGTGACCCCTGAAGTGCAAGGGAAGAAGGTGTGTGAACTCAGTGGGATCATGGGGTTGTCAGGACCCCGATGTCTCTCTTAACGCCACAGAAGAATCTCTTAAGCAGTGCAAGGCAGAGACTTATCAAAAAAGGTGCAGATACCTGTGACACAGAGGACAGTGGTATCATCTAACATGACCTTGCTTTCTCACCTTTGATCTTTAATGGAGGCCTGCCTCACTACCTGCCCTAGGTGACTTCAGAAACACCTTGATAAAGGGTGCTCTCCATTCCCTGCTGTTCACTTGTGCTGGCCTTCCTGGCGTTTCTGTGGACCTGGGAGTCTCCACATAATCGGCCAATATGGTGGGAGCGCGACAACCCCAAGGAATTGACCAACACCATATCGGTACTGTGCTGAGGCGCTCGGAGACTGCATTGTGCGAGGGTGCCACCAGCAAACCCCGCGGGCTGCAAACACTGCCCGGCGCTCCCCGGCTCTACAGGGAGCCCGCAAACCGCTCCAAGGGAGCTCGGCCACAGACACTTCGCCGCTTTCGGCTCCAGGGCGGCAGGAGTCGGGAGGTGGCGTGCCGGGGCTCGGAGCTTACCGCGCCTGTCAGGCGGCCCCTAGAAATGAAGCGACTCCGAGGCCACCGGCCTCCGGGCACGGACTGGCTGCTCTCCTCTCCCGCCCGGAGAGGAGCCGCGGACGGCGCAGCCAAGGGGGCGATCCCGCCGCCTCAGGGTAGGCGAGCGATCGAGATCCTGCGCGCAGCTCCAGCCTCACGGGTCGGCGACAGCGCGCACCCCTCGGGCCACCGCTGGGGAGCACGGCGGCCACTGTAGGGCGGGGCTGGGGACCAGGCTGCAGGACGAGTGGGCAGTGTCGGGCGGTGTCGGGCCGTGCTGGTCCGCGCCTCCCGCCACGGGGACGCGAAGCCCCCAGCCCGTGAGGGAGGGGGCGTTGGCGCGGATGGCGGCTCGGCGTGCTGCAACCATGGCGACGCCGGTAGGCCCGCCCCGCTTCGCTCCGCCCCCCGCAGGGCTGAACGGCGCAGGATTGGTCAGGGGGCGGGCGTTCGCCCTCTGCCCCCTGACCCTGCGCGGCGGCGGCAGGAGTGGAGGCGGCGGCTGCTGCTGGCCGTTTCCTGGTGGCCTGGCAGCGGCGCGGGAGGGAGGATGCGGCGTAGATCTCGGCTGCTGCTCTGCTTCGCCTTCCTCTGGGTGCTGGGCATCGCCTATTACATGTATTCGGGCGGCAGCGCCGCGCTGGCTGGCGGCGGCGGCGGCAGCAGCAGCAGCAGGAGGAAGGTGAGAGCCCATCTCGGAGCCTTGCATGGGGTGGTTGGTGAAGGTGCGCCCGCTCCCTGCCCCGCCGGCGGGGCGGCTCAGGCCGGGTTGGGGGCGGCGCTGACGGATCCCCAAGGCGAGGGCAGGGGCGATGAGGCTTTCTCCTTCCTCCCATGGGGTGTGGGGGCTGCTCGCTTCAGGCTTCGTGAAACTCCCCTGGGCTTCACCTTCCCCCCAGCCCATCCATCCTGCCTCCTGCCCGCCCTTTCGTATCTCGTTTCCCGGAGGCAGATCGCTTCTTCGTGGACTTCAGACCTGTTTCAGCGTCGTCACGTCTCTTACTATCCAACTACAGCCGGCCACGTCCTGGGCCAGGGGAAGTTGGTGTGGGAGGGGAGAGTGGGGCGGGCGGCGGGAGGGGGCCAGGGCTGCACTCCGGAGCGGGGGGACCCTGCCGTGACTCCTCTCCATTCCCCTCCCGGCATATAACGTCTTCCCCTTCCTTCCTTCCTTCATCCTTCCTTCACCAGGCGGCACGGGAGTCGTTTGGGCTCGTGTTCGCACCTAGAGAATACGCGAGGATCCGAGCTGCAAATCCTTTCCCCCTCTTTTTTCCCTCCTAGATGCACTGTGATTTTGTTTCTCCTTAGCATTGCCCCTGAGAAGATATAATTTTCTTATCCGTTTTGCAATATAGCCAGATTTGTCACGTTTCATGACAGTGGTGGAGAAGGTCTTTTGGGTTTGTGTTTTGTTTTGTTTTGTTTTTTTTTTTTTTAAACGGGTCGGTTACTGATATTTAAGCAATTTTCTACGGAAAGTACATGAGTAATTTTTCGTTACTCCGTCCATCAACTTAGTAGTATTCACTGACTGGGAGAATAGCTGGAGGTTAAGTACGTCATAGTTCACGTTTCTGTCAGTCAAAACAGACTTTTGTGCCATGATGTGGGAAGTGCCAATTTTATTCACTAACTCTGTTTGGAAAAATTAATTATGAGTAAGTGCCTTTTTTTTTTTAAAGTGGGCATTTTTCTTCCAAAGAGTTGCAAATCCATGAGCTTTTAGAAACTGTCATTTAATCCTTAAATTCTGGAATAGGAAAGGTGAAAATGTATCTTGTAATTCATTGTTTTTTAAAAAAACAAACACAAACAAACCCAGAAGTGGGAAGAGGGCAAGTGAGTGGAGTGCCCCATAGTTCTTTATTTATTTATTTAATTCGTTCTTCTATAATAACAGGCAGTCTCCTGTTAAATGAGAAGTAGTGTTTAAGTCTAGCAGTGTACTAGAAGAGGAATCGTTTTGTGTTGCTTTGATGCAGTTCAGTTAACCAGTGGATGTATTCCTGGTGAAAATCTGCTGATGACTGGTTTCCCTGGCAAGTCGTGGAAGCAAATACTTGCATGATTACAAGATTACTTACGTGAGCAAGGGTCTAGAGAATGAGCTTACTGCTCTTTGATAATTGGCTTTTAGTTCTGGTGTGCCTCATTTTATTTTTTACTTCTAGCTTAGGAATGTGTCCAACAGCAACTTTTACATAATATATTAAAGTGTGTATTGCTAAATACAAGCTCTTGGTCCTTCAAAGTAGATGCAGCAACAGAAATAGATCAAGCATGTGATAAAAAGTAAGGCAGTAGCCTAAAGCCTTTCTTGGAGAACCACCAGAGTGTATTTAGAAAGTAAAAGCAATCTTTCACTATTGCTGATGTATAATGGGATAAAGAAAATCTGTCAAGGCAAATAGATTTGCAGATAGGGAAATACGTTTTTAACTCTTATGGTGTGTTTCATTTGAAGTTTCCAGACAGATTTGCATCTCTATTCAATTCATTTTTACTGTTGGGGAAATTGCAATGTGGGGATAGTGATTTGCCCAAGGTCACCTGGAAGACTAGGTGAGAATAAAATAGAAAAGAAACCAATCTTTCTGACTCTAGTACCTAATCTACTAGAACCTGCTGCTGTTCATTATTGATATTAGTAGGCATTTATATTATGATATTAAGAGAACTATGATCGTGATAGTTGCTTTGGTAGTATTGTTTGTTGTCTGGGTACTATGGAGAGTTTAGTAGGATTTAAAAGGAAATGAGATCGTTCATAGGCCCAAGGCGAAGCTCAGTGCTAGGTTTACAAATGTAAAAGTTTAAAGTAAGGCCATGGTTAAGAGGAAAGTGGGTACTGTGAACACAAGAAACAATTGGGGAAATTAACAATAGTGTGTGGACTGGTGATTTAGGATTCTATTTTATCTCAGTGAAGCATAAAATTTGATCCTCGGCCTAAGTATTGGTTAGCAAATGTAAGTAGAGGAAGATGTGTGTAATGTAATAGCTTTTGAATCTCAATAAAAGGCTTATTAACTTGGTGTAGGACCCTGATACAAAGCAAGAACACAAACTGTCTTGAACTTAGGAACAGAAACCCTGATGTAGTAAATTTCTTGGTGTGTATGACTTCATGTAGTCCTTCTTACTTGCCCACTTTTTCAATACAGTGGAAACTGTTGCTTACAGAAGACCATAATTTTTTATAAATTGAAGTCTCTGCCATGTTCAGTCTATAAAATTACAAAAGCCAGGAGGGGATAGTTCTTCATTTGGGTAAGTAATTTGCATGGTAATTATAGGTCTGGTTATATAAACAAAATGCTTTTTCCCTAAGAAGGACTTTTTTTTTTTTCTTTGATACACAGACCTAGTGTTATCCAGATACATTTAACTTGTTTGGTATGGCAGCCAATCTGTGATGTGAGGAAGACCACCAATTCCGTTTCTCTTCAGCAGAGCTGAAGGTGTTTGCATTTTGCCAGCACGATTGTACTCGAGTAAGAGAAAGGGAGGTTTTATGTTGGTTTTGGTTTGGTTGTTTGTTTTTTTGGATACTTTTTTCCCCTTTGCTTTCTTTTTACAGTAGTGTCAGAGTTAATGTAAGCTTCTACTTATTTTGATTCTTCATTTACAACCTTTCTGATAGGATCTATGAAGCTATCTGCTTGTGTGGAACAGCCTTGCCCAAGTTTTTTGGCTCCTTGCAAAAATGTGTCCAGTGCTGTGGTCTGTTAGACCCCTGACTGGGGTCTAAAGCACACAAAGTATCCTTTACACGTTTGAAAAAAAGAAAATTAGGAAGGTGTGATGTTTTTCGTTCTGGGCCTTGGCATAAAAACTGTAGAAGGAATAAATCTTGTCTTTGAGGTCTAGAATTTAGGATGTGACAACCTTTTCCTTCTTTAAAAGAAGAGAAAAAAAAGGCAAGAGTTGAAACCTTCCATTCAAGATGTGCTTGGAGGGGGTAGAGATGTCATCTTTTTTTTTTTTTCTTCTTCACTCCATTTAATCTCTAAGTAAAATCTTAAGTCTGTAAGCTTAAGAGCAGGACAAGATCAGTTGACTCCTTTTGCTGCTGGATTACTGGCTTGTAAATTGGAAGGAGAGTGAGTCTGATTCACTTGTTTAAAGGTTAGAGAAATAGTTCTTGGTTAGAGAATAGTTCTTGAAAGAGAGACTGTGACACAGAAGAAGTTGCAAGCCCAACAGTTGCGACTGAAAAAAATGTGGGCTGCTTTCATGGTCACTTAATATGTTTTATATTAAAAGGTGTTCAGAGTGGCAACTGAAACGTCCCTAACCCATTGCAAAAGTGGTTTGTGCTCCGTGTTTCAGACTTGCACAAAATGGAGCAGCTTTTAGAAGCTGTTTAGAAAGCTACTCATACCCTCCTTAGCCAAAATCATCCTGATGATGTGATCTTTTAAGAGTGGTGTGGATTTGAATTTGTACATTGTCATGCAGGTTTTGAGTTTTTGCACAACAGAATGACTGGATAGAAAACAAACAAACAAAAAAACCCAGAGAAAAAACCCTGGCTGTTTTCTGAAGAATTTACTTTTCTAGGCTTTAAGAAAGTAGCCCCATGCAATTGAGCCCTTCAGGTGGGGCAGAGAAATTTGAAAGCACCAAAGGCTTCACTGCTGCCAAGAGTGAAATCTTCATAGGTGTACCCTGAAGAAGATCTGTAGGGCAGAGAGGAGCTTTACCACTGAAAGCTAAGTCATCAAGAGAGACCTGCTAGATTAAATCACAGCTGAACTAAGGTTTGGAGCCTTCTGGATTTACGAGCCAGAGTGCTGACAAGATTTTGCTTTTATTGCCATGTAAAGAACATCAGTTGCTTTTAAGTTGGACCTCTGTCCTTTCCCACTCCATCTTTGCTATCTAGAGGAGGAGGCTAAAAGTAATCTTGCTGTAATGAGAAATGGGTAACTTCTGTCAGTGCTTCTTAAAACTGAATCCTACAATGGCTTAGGTTGGAAGGGGCATTAGAAGTCATCCACTCCAACATCCCTGCCACAAACAGGGATACCTTTCAACTAGACTAGGCTGCTCAAGGCCTTATCCAGTCTGGCCTTGAACACCCCCAGGGAGGAGGCATCCGTAGTGTCCTTGGGCAACCTATGCCAGAGTCTAACCACCCTCATACTGAAGAACTTCTTAAGATCCAGTCTGAACCTCCTTTCCCTCAGCTTGAAACCATTCCCCCTTGCCCTGTCACTAGACACCCTTACAAAAAAGTCCCTCTCCAGCCTTCCTGTAGGATCCCTTCAGGTACTCTCCCCACCCCTCCTCCCCGTGCCAGAGTCTTCTCTAGGCTGAGAGGTGAAATCTTAGAAATGTCTGTATTTTTCCATCAACTACCCCTCCCCCCAGAACTCCTTTAAATACCTGAAAAGCAAACAAAAATCCAAACCCCTGCAAAACCAAACCACCTTGAGCTAGAAGTTTGTTGCTCTTACAGCTTTTTGGAATTTAATGGGTTTAATGGAACAGATTAGAGAGGTCTAATTTACAGGTAGTTGAGCCACAAGGAGGCAGACTTACCCTGTAGAAGAGGTTGTTGCTGTGTATAGAGCAAGACCATATTCTGGGTTTGTTGTGGTGTTGTGGTGGTGTTTAGTTTTTTAAAGTTTTATTTTGTTTTGGAGCAGGCTTCTGAAAGGGGGTGTGCTATGGAGCTAGCTGAAATGAAATGCATCCAAAGGTAAAAAATGATGCTTTGCCTTGAGTGTGTGATTAAAAGTGACTCATTCACTTTGGGGAAAACAGGGGAAAAAAAGAAGCAAGTTTTGTAATATCTTGATCTACAAGCATAAAACTTTAGAATAACTCTTTTCAGCATGTGCAAAGCTTTCTTTTTTCTCCCTTTTTTTTTTTTTTTTGAACCCCTGAACTATATCAGTTATGGTTAAGTGAGGCTCTTTTTGCTGCTATACACAATGACATACACAAAAGAAGAGTGCTACATACACTATGTATATAGTGTATCTAAGTTTGTTTTGAAGGCTTAAGCTGGAGGAAAAAGGAAATGTGTTTTAACTTTAGGTGCATTAAAGTCAGAATGAAGCTGCAGAGTGTAACTTCCTTTGTTTCTCTCAAAGTGAAGTAGAGCTTCGTTTTTGGATAGGGGTTAAAAGTAACTCTCCCAATTCTGTTGTTTCATCTGAGGAAAGTATGAACTGTTCTAAGTACTAAGTACTAAGTTTAGTTTGCCACTTCATTCTAAAATGTAACTTCAGTCCCTTATATGATGTGACGTTGGATGTGATTTCTGATCTTGGTCTTTAGACAAGTGAAGATATTAAAGGTTAAAAAAAGTCAAATTACCATGTGTCCTGCTGTGGCATTCACTTCCTAGAAAGTGCAAGGAGATAGAAATGGGTTTTGTATAACAGTTTCTGCTAATAGACGCCTGCCTTCTGTATGATTCTGTAACAAATGTGAAAAAAAAGCCCAGGCTCTTCAATAATAAAGCTGTTCTCCTCTCCCTAGAACGTAAAAGTGAATCTCTGAAATTTGTCATACATGTATTTTTTTCTTAATTTAACCTCTTACTTAACAATATTACAGTTTTGGCCATTTGGTCACTTATTTTTGTAAACCATTTAAATGTATGTTAGGAAACTTCAGTTTCAGCTGTTTCAGACCAAGGCTGAAGTTTTGGTCTTCAAAATTACATGATAATTCCTTTTTAAGTTTTTTTTTTTTTTTTTTAATTTTTATTTTTGCCCCTTAGAAAGTCTGATTATGTTTCCTCTCTTGATTGCCTGTTCCTGTGGTGTTTTCCTCATTGGTTTACAATGTTATGTGGTATCCAAGTGCTTGTGTATAACTGCTTTGTTAAGATTGTTGATCAAAGGAGAGATGTGATACTGTCTCTCACAATGATACTCTGCTACTGAATAGAAGAGAGACCTTTATATTGGTACTGGGCATGCAAGACAGTAGCCCTTGTTGCTTGCCTAGAAATTGTTTGAAAAGAATTCCAGACGACAGCCTAGAAAATGGGGTTTGTTGGCTTTTTGGTAACTACATATAATTTATAAATAGCTCACTCTACAGTACTTTTCCTTTCAAATAGATTTTACTTCAAACTTTAGGACACAGTTGGTCCTGTGAAACTCAGGTGCTGCTAAATGAAGTCAATGCAAATTACACATTTTTATTTGAGCCGATTTGGTTGACTGAAATATTTTCTTCAATAACCTACTTGTGACAGCTATAGTGGTACAAATCATGTACAGCCAGGTGTTGTACAAACAGTTTTTGTACAAAAATTCCCTAATAATTTTTTCCTAAATGTCATTTTAATAGGATTTAGTGAAGAAGCTGTGCGTTGCTAATATGTGGGCAATGCCATGTGTTGGCAATACATTTGAATTCTAATAATGAATCTGCAGGAAGCACAGACATTTGCCTTTTTTTTTTTTTGTAAATAATATGTGGCTGAATGTCTTTGTCCAAATGCACCAGTGGATGTATAGTGTGGAAATGGAGTATCAGTGTGGGTGTCACAGAAGAAAATGCTAAGTAGGTTGTTCCATTGCCATCATGTAATGCAAAGTGGTGTTATCATAAGCTATATAAATTTTAAAGGCTGAGTACACTCTTTCAGACAGTATGTTTTGAAAGTAGTAGGTGCTTGTCTTCACTTTACGTTTTCCCTTTAATGTAAGTGTTCGATGAACCAAGAGATGGACTGCTGGGGGAAAAATGTTTTTTTAAAAAAAAAAAAGGTAAAAGCTAAATATCCACATCAAAATGTTCAGTTAATGTGTTTGGAAATTTAAAGGCATAGCATAAGATAGTCCAGAGAACACTAGAAATGGAACCATTTCATGTTCTCTCTGGGTCTGTAAGGTTCTTTCACAGAAAGCTTCATATGGTAGACCCTTCCTTGGAAGTGGATGTTAAAATATTTGAATGTGTGGTGGATTTTTTTTCTCCATTGTTTGGAAAATGAATTATTTCATGAATATGTATGAAGTCAGTATTTTGCTGATGCATGATGAGTAGATGCTTACCTGTTGTTCTCTAAGTGGTCATTTGTCAAATAATTTTACTATGAATGAGGCACTCCTATACTCTGTGTCTTGTGCCAGAAAGCAGAAAAAAAATCAGTATCAGTTTTCTTTCTATAAACCATGACTGAATCGTCTCCTGTTGGAATATAGCATGTTTTAAAGTTCCATTGTGACTTGCAGGCAGGCTTTTTTTTGTTGTGTGTGTTTGGGGTGTTTTGTTCTCCCACATCCCTGCGCCATGGTGTGTATCAACTTGCATGTTAAAGCTGTTTTTCTTCTTAGAAAAGAAAGTGACTTGTTCATATGATACCCTTCCAGAGTTGCCTGTGCAAATCACTATCAGCACTTTTTTTTTCCACCTCCAGTTGCCTTCTCATCTGTCTCAACTGTTTATTTTCCCCACTATATACATTTTTTTACACAGTGGTTTTATTAATTGCCCATGCTACCTTTATTGTTGTTTAAACAAGTTAAATATGCTAGTTCAAATAATTCCTCCATCTGCAGAACACATCTGTGTGAAGGGGCTATCTGGGCAGATGTTAGTTTTGAGCTCCACTTATGAAATTCCAATTTGAAAGGAATGAGGCAGTAAAAGAACTGAAAGTCTGCATTTTTAGAGCATTCCAAATATGTAGTTCACATCAAAGCAATAATTTGGATTTGTCTTCTTTATAACTCTCATCTCTTAATGGAGAAAAGGAGCCTATTGAAAAGGTTGCAAGTTCAGCTGTTAAATAACTTTTCTGAACTTGTAAAATTGTCATAAAACCTGGGTGGTTTTTTTTTTTTTTTAAAGAAAACAGAATATCTACGGATTCTGCTGAGGTCAGGCATTAGCAAAGAGAAGTAGTCTGTCTGTATTGAGTAACAGATCTACTTGAAACAAAGAATTTAACCAAGGAAACATTATACAAAGAATTGGCACTGAGCTAAGGCTGTTGTGTACAAATTCTCAAAGAGCTATGACTTGATGAGAAGAAAATGTTTTCTCCTTATATGAAGTTCCAAATGTTTAGCTGCCTTAGAAGTAATCAGCACAGTTGAAATGAGTTTCACTGACTAGAATAAATTTACTCCAGCTGGCCTGTTGGTTTAAGAATGGTAAATAAAAATATTAGTGTATATATATACTGTGGCAGGCAGAACTACTAAAAATGTGGGGGCACTGAATTGCAGTATATATCTGCTGGAGTGTGTTAGAAATGTAGGTTTGTGTATGTTGTCCAGGTAGTGTAATAAGTTCTTGTTATGGCTGATGGGCATGTCTTCTGTCACAGTGCAGTGCATCTGTCTTCCTGGTTACCATATTTGACCATCCATCATAAAAAAAAAAAAATTTAGCCTAAACATTTTTTGAAGAAACTGTTTTTTTTTTTTTAGAAATCTTTGTAGAAATATTAGTGCAAAAGTTGTTTAGCTTAGTAAATTCTTAGTGGGAAGATAGAACTGAGTGGAAGATTGTTGATACAACCCCTGAGGTATCCCAAGACTTAGAAATACATTAGGACAAACCATACAAGTCAGAGAAGAGAAAAACATTTTGAAGAACTTGCTTGCAGTGATGGTAAATATACAGTATACCTTATTAAGGTGCAATTGCTCAGTTATTCTGAATACTTTCTGAATATTCTTTAGCAAAAATCAGCAAGAGATTGATCTCGATGTTCACTTGAACCTATTTGTTTAAAAATCCATTTCAGTTACCTACTGAGATAACTAATGCAAATCATAGTGGTGTTCTAGGAAAAATATTTCGTACTTCCTGGGAACAACAGAAAATAAAGATTGTAAAATCATTCTGCAATCATTTAATATTCTCTCCCATGCATACTTGCTATCACAAGAGCCAGAAAGCTGGGCAAAACCTGGATTTATGCACATGTATGATCTTGGAATGTGACTTTTTTTGGTCAGTATTATTCCTTAATGGTTGCAAATGTTTCAAATTTGGCTGTGATTATGCCTGCCTTTAATGATATGCAAAAGCAGTTGTGGGTTTCTTGTCTTTATAAACTTGGCTGTTTTAAACACTGAGATAGGAGTGGAAACTGGTGAAAAGATACCACCACTTCTTGTTCAGCACACTTGGCAGTTTGCATTGTAGCGCTGTCTAGAGTCCTGGTTCTATTGTGCAAATGATTGAATGGTCTTAAGTGGGTTTTTTTGTGTGGTGTGTTTTTTTTTTTTTTTTTCCACACCATGAGCTTAAGGGGCTTTTTCCTACTAGGATTTAAATATCTGTGTGTGAAAGTTATCTGTAGTTCTATGGTAGAAATTCTAATGTGGTCATCGCTTGATGTGGTCCTTCACTCAAAGCCAAAAGGTTTTATGTATGTGTAGCTCAACAAACTGTGTTAAGTGATTTGCTTTTATAGATTAGACCTCAGTAACTGAACAGACTTTAAGAAATTATAAAGTCTCAAGTTGCACATCATACAGAAAAGGTAGATCAAGCATTTTAGTCTTCAGCATTGAAGTGTGATGGGACCTCATGCTGTTAAGCTTACTAGAATGTAGGTCTGGATCTGATATGGTACTTAAGCTATGCAGTGAATTACATTTAGTATCTAATCTTAGTGTGGTTGATGTTGACCAGTTTTGAAGCCTGCTAGTTCAGGAATGTTAAAATTGTGATATTATAAACTTTATTTCGAAAAAGAGATCCAGCTCAGAGGCAGACAACACTTTGGAAATATAGCATTTGTTCATATTTACTCTGATTATGGCAGCCATCTCATGATGTTGTCCCAGCTGCTGAGAAGAGTTTCCAGTGGCAGATCTGAATAAGTATGCAAGAAAATTCTTCTACCCGATTAATGTTATGTATCCTGTAATAATTTTTTTTTTGGCATTCCCAAAAAGCGTATTTACAAAAAAAGAAACAAGGAATAGGCAGTTTAGAGATGTTTGAGTCTTGGGGTAAAGGCGTACTTGGTACATTACTTCCTTTGAATACTTTACAACACCTGAACTGATTGCTTTGAAGATTGACTTAGTTTTAAGGAACTGCTGCATGAATGATTTGGTAAAGTCCTGTTGAAGACTTCTAAGACTATGTGAAGAAACTGTGGGTTTAGTACACCAGTTGTGATGAAAACAAGATGCTGGGTGTTATTTGGTGTATGTATGATAAGTCTTCCAAGATGTTATCCTTTTTTTAAAAGGGTTAGTCACTAGTAGAACTTAAGGAGAAACCCTGTACTTAAGATGGTAATTTCTGTTAAAATAATCTATAGAAATAATGTAATTATGTCAATTCTTCAAGATTCTGAGCACTTGTTTATGTATGAAAACCAGCTAATAAGTGTCTGAAGTTTGCTTGGCTGTTAATAATTTTCTGCTTGGTGGCTGTATGCTGTCTTGAGTTTATCCCTAATTCCTCTTAGCTATATGACTGTGTCACTTTCTTCTTGTACTGTCATAACACTTTGTCAGAACCTTGGTACATGGTGGGGTTTCTTTGTGGGTGTGTTTGTTGTGGTGGGTTTTTTTTAACATTAATTTCTAGGTAAGGCAGTTTTGTAGGTAGAGATTCTGTTTAATTATAGAAATGAAGGTAAATGTAAAACTGGTTTTGGTAAAATGTGTGTGGATTGTTTATTTAGGGTTTTTTTTTTTTAAATTAAAGACAGTGGCCTTTTTGTAGATCCTGATACTTTGCTGCTGTTTCTCATACAATATTTGAACAAATATGACTTTTTTCATTTTGCCTAGAAGTGTGAATTTTGCATGAGTGCAGCTTGCTATCTACAAGTGAGTTGAAGAAAGTTGTTTGCTTTCACCTTCTGCAGATTAATGTGCTCTTTTTCCTGGAGGGAGGTGATAAAGAGGGAACATTAAATGGTCAGTCTGGAAAGGGTACTTTCACATAAGCATTTTATCAGAATAATTAAACAGGTTTTCTTGTTCTTCTGCCCTGCTTTTCATGATCAGCTATCTCTTGCAGATAGCAGTTTTCTGTCTCTGAGTTTATTTAGCTGCCTCTTTTGTCAGTTGAAGAAGGAAGGGTCCTTGATGGGAGAGTCTTTTGGGAAGTATGTCAGTATAACTCTTCTCCTGGCAACTGCATCGTGTTATCATTTAGACCATTTTCATACTCTTACTGGGAGTAGCCTGTAGCAGCTGGAATGATAGCACATTTGCTTTCTTGTGGCATAGTTTAGCCTTTTTCAGGTTCATCAGTTTAAGACTATTTTGTAGTATTTTTTCCCCCCTGTATTTGAATGGCTGTTTGGCATTTTATAAACTCTGGAAAAAATGTCAACACAATGATAGGAAATGCTAGTACTGGGTTCTCTTCTGCTTTTAGAAGTTACAATGGTTATCACATGCTTGAATGCTATTTTTTGCCCATAGTTCAACGATCAAGCAGTTGATTCTCTTCTTTATTTGAATCCTGGATTTTGACAGGAAAGCAAAACTTTGCCAGCTTTGCCAGTAACCAGCAGTGCATGGCAATTATTGCAATGATGTTATCATGGATAGAGCTACTGTTAAGATGGGGATGGTCCTGGTTGTACTGTTTGAATAGGTGGATAGCACAGTATTTCCACTATTCCTTTTGAGTTCTAACATGCCAAGACTTGTGGTTTTAATTTGTCCACATTAACTTGAATCCCGTAAATACTTTATCCAAGAGTGTTCTTGTTTGCTGTTGAAGAAAATGATAATTACTGGCTCATGTCTAGTACAATTGCAGATGGCTTTTAGCATTTTATAGTGGGAGTAATTAGTCCCTACCATGATATTAGTAATCACAGTTTTTATGTTTACTTTTGCTAGTATAATCTCTCACATGTAGAATCATGCAGTTTTTTCAACTGTTAATTTGATTCTGCCTGTTCTTTCTGGGAGCACAATTCTAATTCTTATGTACATTCCTGTAACAGGAGTAATTTGTAAGGAGTAGGAGGACCATATATGTTAAAGAATTGTGTGTGCAGTATTAGTTCTATTTGCCCAGTCTCTGTGCTGTGCTCTTGGGTTTGTATTTGAATCTCTAGTGGCTGCACTCTTTGTATCTTAGGTGAAAAAAAATATACTGTGTAAATAAATTGCATGTTCTTTTCCCTCCAAGAGCTAAAAGCCACTGATGCTAACTTGACAGTATTCCTGCCACAGAACTAAGAATATATGGTAAATACTTCTTGGGAAATCTATCTAACCAGGAGCTTCTGAAGAGAAAGTTAGATCATCACTTGATTTTTTTTTTTTTTTTCATTAACTAGGATTTGTATGATCCCTATATTTAAGCTTTAAATAATTGCATACTGGTAGAATATGGAAAAGAGCTCAATGTTTCCTAGTTTAAACTAGGAATTTTATGCCCAAACACAGTGTTTCTGTGGAAGAACAAGGGCTGCAAGAATCTTAACAATTTTAATAATATCTTGCACACACCAACAGATATTTTACTTGTATTCTGCAACAGAGAAGGCAAAAATAGTGATGTAGGCTCCTACTTAGTTTTAAAAGTCAAAGTATCTGTTGTATGTAATTTTCATCAGCCACTAACACAGCATCCTGTGCAAGAAAAGGAAGAAGCAATGTAAAGATAAGCTGTAGGTCTGAAAGCAAAGAAAGGTTTGCTAAAGCAGCATAGTCTTTTACTTCCTTTCTTCAAATCATCACAACCCTGAGAATGCAAATGTGTTGCTTACTGATCTTACCATTAATATAATATAGTGCCTGTATTGCCTGGCTTCCCCATGAAAATCAAGTGCAGTTGAACTGAATGACATCTTACAGGATGCTGCAGGTGATTTTTTTCGTTTGATTGGTGTTGAACATTGAAGTGACAGGAATGTATACTTTTATCTTGATAAATTCACTTAGCTTTGAGGTTTACAGAACAATTAAGTGGTCTCTGTGCTAAGAATAACAATGCAGTTTTAGATTGAGCTGTTCACTATACCTGTTTATCAAGTTTACTTGTATACAAAACCAATTATTTCCCATTAAGAGCAAATATGAGTGGAAAATTATTCTCTTCGTGTTTATAGTTTGAGCTGTTGTATCCCTCTACTTGACCATTCAGTCCTTGGTGATTCAACTGATTCCTTTCATTTTCAGTCATGCTTGGATTTTAATGATGCCAATTGGAGCTTTTTGTCGACTGTCAGCTGCCTTCAGATTTTCATTAGCAGATAAGGAGCCTTCTAAAAATGGAAACCACATCCATCGTGATACTACAGTGTCTTTTTTTGGCAGATACAAAGTATGGTGCATACATAGAGAAGTGAAATCTGAGGTGTAGGGGTGTACAAAAATAAGAAAAAATGACAGAGTTGTGGTGCTTGATCTTAGACTGCCAGGTGATTTGGATTGTCCAATTGGTGGATACGTTTCTTTCAAGTGAGGGCAACATATAAAAATCTGAATTTTGTGTAGCCACAAACCATGCTTCAAAAAGAGCTGGAAAGAGTCACTTGGGTGGGAGAACCTGCAGGCAGAGTTAGAGCTTGAACTGTGACAAAACTAAGATATTGAAAATCTGCTAAGGGAAGAGTCAGTTTGCTCTGTAACCATCACTCTAACTCCAGCCAGTGAAATACTGGCTTTAGGACATGTTTAAAGATAGAATACATGTCTAAAAGCTAAAATGAATCTGCTTCTTCATGTCTAGGAATTCTTTTGGCAGATAATAAGTTCTGGCAAGCAAGGGATACCCTTGACTCCTACCACGTCGCTATGGTGAAAAACAATTGTCATTGAACTTGTTTTTCAGTCTTCTGTTCTTCTTGGGCCATCCCTTCTGTGGTTGCCTATCCACAAATTTTAATTTGATTGCTATTTTACAGTGTGGTTTTCAAACTCTCCTTCAATGGTAGGCATTGAGAGATGCTGTATATTCATACGACTTTCATTTGCAAAGGTTTTGTTTTGCAGCTGCCTTCTCGGAGATCCACTAATCCTGAGTGAGGTGCATGTTCAGCATTCCTCTCTGTCCACCTTTGTTACTTAAAACCTGCCTTGTGTTGCTGTAACAGAAATTGGTATGGGGATTTCTACTACTGCAACAAGAAATAACAAACACCGTTTTCCCAAAATACTTTTACCATTTGATAGAAGCATACTCTTTTACTTTATAAACTCTCTGCATTGACTGCAAGTGGAAAGTATGTCTTATAAATAAAAGCTAATTTAAACTGCTTGTGATATTTTTGCCATTGTGCTTTTTACAATCTTTAAGGCTTCTTAAATATGTTGGACTTTGTTTTTTTTTGAGGATGGCAAATGTGTCTGATTCCCTTTCAGGCATCACCATTTACTGTCAGAAGAAATAGAGATGTGAGAGCCTTCGGTTTTTTTTCTGCACAAGGCTGAAGTCCAACACTATATTTTCCAGATCACTGCAGTTGTAGTTGAACTTGTTTTCCAAACCAGACAAATGTTGACTTGAAATGTTAGAAAGATAAGGGCATTGTAATAACTTCCTCTATAAAGGACTGATGAAGTAGAGTAAAATCCATGTCTACACGTAATTTGTACTTTATTTCTGTCTATAGGAAGGAATGCACTGTTTCTAAACTATCTCATGGCATGATACTATGACCATATGGTCATGATTAATGCATAACTATACTTAATTAAAAATGTGACAGTCCTTTTCTCACCTCTTTCTTTCTTTGTTGTGTGTAGTGTTAACTAATAAGAATGAAGTCTTCATATACACAATTATTTTCTTTGCGACTTACAGAAAGTGATAACCTTTGGGACAGCAAGTAGCTCCTGGAAGTCCTTGAGTAAGCAGTTGTTCTTTATTACAAAGTTTTTCTTCTGCAGAGCCTAAAAAGCATCTTCTGCATATAATTGTCATAATACAAAAGTCTTGGTGCGTAGCCAGTGCTTGAAACTGAAGTAAAGTTTAGTATGGTTTCTTCAAATTGTATGAAAGTAGTAGAGAGGCAGTCAAACTTACAAGTTAAAATTAGTGTTAATTTTCAAGATGAAACTGAAAAAAAATCAGTTCCATATTCAGAGAGTTAGCTTGTTCTTATACCAAGGTGCATAGTCAGCTCTGCCTGAGGAAGGAGCTTTGATTTAGTTTATTAACAATCACTGAATTCTCCTTCTGTGCTGACAGGCTTTCTTTGCATCTGGTAATGGCATGTCGTCCCTCTGATTATTCTGCTTTTTCTTCTCCAGATACTGCTTGACTGCTGCAGATAAGTAGCCATGCAGTTCCTATCCTCACAAATAGTGTTTTCCTACAAAATTGTGCTATTTTGTTCTTCCAGTTTTTAAAGAACTTGGCTGCCAGTAGGATTATACTGAATTTGTATTTTATAGTAGTGCTTTTTCTGATGCAAGCTGTACATGTAGACACTGACTCAAAAGCAAATAGGTTTTGCCTGTTGAGTGAGTTTTTTTGACCACCAGTGCAGACTAGTACTTTCTGGGGAGGCAATATGTAAAACATTGTCTTAAACAAAGAATAGCAATTCCCCCCTCTTGCTTAGAGAATCCTCAAATTAGTGTTAAAGAGGGAAGTTCAGAAACAAAGGAAAATAACATGGTTATTTTCCTGCTGGAGGGCAAGTGTGACAAAGTGCTGTGCTGATGGTAACCAGAGCCCGAAGAATATAATGATCTTATGAAAAAGAGCAGTTCTTCGGTGTGAAAGTGTGCAGCTTGGGTGGTGGAAAGGTGGATGGGTTTACTACATTGGGCAATTTAATGTTTCAAACCAAGATAAGGTATGAATTCATAGCAAAGATTTTGAATGAAGATTAACTTCAGGTGACTTCACAAGGATATTTTGAAAAACAGTTTCTGCCAAATTTGAATTTGTTGTCATTGTGAGCTTTCTTCTTGCAAAGAAATCTGCTCTAGTAGCAGTCTTGAAGTATCTGTGTGGCATGGCATGACTCCAAAGGCTTGGGAATTTGTTTTCGAAGAGTGGTGATGTAGCTATTTCTTTATTCTAGTTGCATACAAAATCAAACAACTTTGTTCTGCTCATTCGAATATATTCATTCCATAAAACAGATATAATCCAGTATTGCAGTATTTTCCCATGAAGCTTCCCTTGCCTTTGTGACATTTTAAGTTGCTTGACTTAAAATGATTTTCAAACCCAGGTGTTTGTATTTACTGAGAGTGATACAAAACTTAGCATTTCTGCTCTTCACATCTCAGCTTTGTCCGTAGCAGCTACTGCTGAGAAGTACAGTATGTGAACTGCAGAGAAATCTTCAGGCTGGGGTCAGAGTGGCTGGAGAGCAGCCAGGCAGAAAGGGACCTGGGGGTACTGGTTGACAGCCGCCTGAACATGAGCCAGCAGTGTGCCCAGGTGGCCAAGAGAGCCAATGGCATCCTGGCCTGCATCAGGCATAGTGTGGCCAGCAGGAGCAGGGAGGTCATTGTACCCCTGTACACAGCACTGGTTAGGCCACACCTTGAGTACTGTGTCCAGTTCTGGGCCCCTCAGGTTAGGAAAGATGTTGAATTGCTGGAGCATGTCCAGAGAAGGGCAACGAGGCTGGTGAGAGGCCTTGAGCACAAGCCCTATGAGGAGAGGCTGAGGGAGCTGGGACTGTTTAGCCTGGAGAAGAGGAGGCTCAGGGGAGACCTCATTGCTGTCTACAACTACCTGAAGGGAGGTTGTAGCCAGGAGGGGTTTGGTCTCTTCTCCCAGACAACCAGCAGCAGAACAAGAGGACACAGTCTCAAGCTGCACCAGGGGAGGTTTAGGCTGGAGGTGAGGAGAAAGCTCTTCACAGAGAGAGTGGTTGGCCATTGGAATGTGCTGCCCAGGGAGGTGGTGGAGTCACCATCCCTGGAGGTGTTCAAGAGGGGATTGGACGTGGCACTTGGTGCCATGGTTTAGATAGTCATGAGGTTTAGGGTGACAGGTTGGACTCGATGATCTTTGAGGTCTCTTCCAGCCATCTTGATTCTATGATTCTGTGTTCCATTGGTACAGATTATCAACAGAGGCGTATAGGTAGAAATTCGGAAACCCCCTCAAACTTAGCCTCTGATGCTGAAGCTATACATCTGAATCGAAACAGCCAGATTCTGAAGTTGAAACATTACTTGGTTATTATAAGTAGTTGAGAGTGTGTTCTGGCTTTTAATACTGTTTTAACATCTTTGACTGTAAGCTATAGCTTTGTTGTACTTCTCTTCAGTGAACCCAGGATAACCAGTCCTTTCAGTGGCTTTTTCTGTTGGAACAGCAATACACAGAATTCTTGCCTGCCATTGTTCCCTTTAATCATATGACTGCTCTTAAGGATTTTTCAGTCTGTTGTGGGTTTCCAGTGGAAGAGTCAGTTGTTTCCAAGCAGTCTTTCTTTCCCATTGCCATATTTTCGAGTGGCTTGTTTTCTGATCAGAAAGTAAGTCTTACAAAGTACCATGTGGGCATTGTCTGAATAAGAGGTCTCCATTTATGCAGAAAGCAAATAAACCAGCATAATTCTTTAGTTCAGAGTCTGATTTTAAATGTGCCCCCGTTCACTGTAATTACCAACTGTATAGTTCAGTAACTTTCTACTTCTGCAGAAGGTGCATCTGGTAATTTCTGACTGTTGATGGAATGGTCCTGATCTTGAAGTTTTGGGAAACAGGACAGTAATTGTCAAGCTGCCACAGATTCCAAAAGCAGTCATTCAGGAAGAAAATGTTTCCAAAGCTTTCTAATTGTGCATGAACTTCATAGTAGTTTTATATTCAAACAAAACCAACCAAAAAACAACAAACTCAACAGATTTTTCTTGCCCTATTTCAGAATTTAATTTTTTAGAAAATGGATGTACTGAGGGGAATGGAATTCTATTATTGAACACAGTATTGGTGTTCATGTGTTTAATGAATGAATGTTTTTGATAGTTTTAACTTTTGTTTTTTGAAGATGTGTTTGGAATAGCTGATTAATTGTTCACAATTGTTATGAGGCTGAGAGCTTTTGCTGTATTTAAATTTCTATTTACTCAGTATTGTCCTTTTAGAGGGTAAGGACAGCTGGTTTTAGATATAGGATATGTCTGAATGAAGCTTTATGAATGCCCGTGTCCAGCCCCTAGTATTTCCTCATACTTCCTTTCTCTCTTTTTTTGAGGTAGTTACTAGTTTTTGAACACGTTTTTAGCTATAAATCTCTCTGGCTTTTCCTGTGGAAGAGGGAGATCATAAGGAGAGAAGAATCTGAAGAGGAGTGCTATTGAATTCAACGGGAATTCTGGTGTTAGATTCTAGATAAATTTTCCCAGTGTGTCTTTCACAAACCTCTATGAAGTTCTCTTCTTTGGGGAACGGGAGAGGCTGCAGGGTTGCAGATGTTTTTATTAGCACAGTAGTATTGTCATTATTTTAAATCCAAGTCGCAAACTTTAAAATTCAAGGACTGAATCTGTCAACTGGTGCTTAAGATATTTTAGATATTTCAAGAAGAGAGTCATTGTACTTTTAGACTTTCTTCTTGAGCAATTCAGTTTTCCATTTCCTCTCCTCTTTGAGGTTATGCCTTGTGATCAGTAGCATCTTGAACCTCATGTTTTAGTCTGTCTGGTTAGACTCCAAAGAGCAAGCGTATGAACAGTCCTGTGATTTTTATGATGTTGGAAGCTCTTTTGCTTTGAATCTAAAAAGGCAAGTAGTGAAGAGGAAAGCCTCACAGCCAGACATACAAATGCCCTTTCTTCTTTGATTTTGCTGCATTGTGGAGTATAATATGCATAGCCTATAAAAAGCATTCTGTTGTTTTCTTAGTTCCTACTTGCTGTGAAAATCCTTCCTCTGGCAATGTGACAATTTTCCATTCTTGTCTGTGCTGGAATATGGATAGACTGTGAAGTCCCTGTTCCTCATACCTGCAAATGTCCTAGTGAGTACCGTTGAGAGAGGCTGTTGTAGATGGAAATAAGTCAGAATAATTGCTATTGCTTGCAAGTTTGGCTGTGAGATTTTGCTGACAGAAGGACTATGGGGCAAATCTGTGAGTACAGCAGAGTGCAAGCCCACAGAACTGCTGCAGCAGACATAGCTACAGCTTGGAAATAGAACAGTGGGCCTGTGTTGCAATGGAGATTAGACCTGCTCTTCCTGCTTATGAGTGAGTACTGTCTGCCTTGGCATTCTGAGGTGAGTGGGTTTTGCTCTTCTCCACCACATTAGGGTGGGTTTTGAGAGGTGGCTTACACTGTCAGGAAGACACAACTCTAGTCCATGATTAATGACAGCATTTGCATAGGAGTATTGTAGAAAAAATACTTAACGATGCAGGGTAGAAAGGCAATTCTGGAAGCAACGAGGATGTTTAAGGGCTATTATTTTCAAGTCAGGCAAGTGACCACAACTCTTAATTCAGATGTGCTTAGTGTGGTGCGTTAACCTTGGCTGGCCACAAAGTGCCTATCAAGCTGCTCTCTCATGCCCCTTCCTTGTCTGGACAGCTTGTGTTACGATCATTCAACAATTACTGTCACTGGCAAAACACTCAAGGAAATTATTTTATTGCCAATTAATAACAGAGTAGGATAGTGAGAAATTTGTAACAAAAACTAAGAACACACTTCCCTACCCTTCCCTTCTTGCCAGGATCCCAACTCTTACATCTCCCTTCCTTTTGTCATATGGGAGTACTATAAAACTCAGTTGTTTTGGGCTCCCCAGTTCAAAAGAGACAGAGACCTGATGGAAAGAGTCCAGCAGAGAGCCACAAGGATGATTAGGGGACTTGAGCACCTCCCCTGTGAAAAGAAACTGAGAGACCTGGGGCTGTTTAGTCTTGAGAAGATTGAGAGGGAATCTCATCAATGTGTATAAATATCTGAGGGGTGGGTGTCAAGCAGAGGAGGCCAATCTCTTTTTGGTGGTATGCAATAATAAGACAAGGAACAATGGATTCAAGCTCGAACATAGAAGGTTTCACTTCAACACGAGGAGAAACTTCCTTACAGTGAGGGTGACGGAGCACTGGAACAGGCTGCCCAAGAGGTGGTGGAGTCTCCTTCTCTGGACACATTCAAAACCCATCTGGATGCATTCCTGGGCGGACTACCTTAGGTGATCCTGCTTTGATGGGATTTGGGCCCGATGATCTCTTGAGGTCCCTTCCAACCTCTAATGTACTGTAGTACTGTGAAACTCATGATATAACTGAAAAATATGGGACTGTAGTATGGCAAGAGAGTAGTCAACGATTCCAGTGCACAGTTCATATGCACATTTACAGTGTATTAAAATGTGCAAGATTGTCTTGAACACAGGAACTTTGACTGGGGCTAAGGGACTTCTGTATTATTAATATTGTGACCACAGATCTCTGACAGCTTTTTGCATTTGTATTGCAGATGGTATGGGCACGTCTTGAGAAGATGTAGATTACCATTGCTATTTCATTTAGCAATCAGAGCAGTATGTGTGTGTGAAAAATCCTAAACATTTGTGTTCACTCTTACATTTGAGGAAGTAAGTGCACAGGATAGCACTATTAGTATCAATGTTACTAGTCTTGTTAGAGGTCCACTAAGCCTGGTGAGGCCTGTCATATAATAACTGGGTTGTTAGGCAATGGTGAGAGAATGTATTATGTGGCTATATCTCTACCTTGCTGCTGTTAAATTTTGGTTGCCTTACAGCATGTGTTACACTTAAGTGGTTTCTGAAGAATTTTGAGCCAGTGCACTTTATTTCTGTTTATAAATTCTGGTAAGGTAACACATTTTTTGGAAGCAAAGCAAAAGTGATGAGAAAACAATTTTCTGTTTACCTTGTGACTGTCATCTAACTAAAAGCAGTCTAACTCAGCTGTGAACTGACTCCTCTGGGCTTTTGCAGGAATTCTCTTTTAGTCAGCTTGTTAACATTAGTAGGTTTATGTGATCTCAATTACTGTGTATCAGTACTTACTAAGTAAGAACAGATATTTAAGTGGGCAGTATTACTGGGCTAGTGAAAGAGACTTTACTAGACCTAGCTGTTCTGCAAACCAGAAAGCAAAGGAGGAAAGCAGTGTTGGGGAAGAGAAGGAAAGAAACTAAGAAAAGCCAGTTAGGGTTGAAGAAGTGTAGAGGGAAATGCAAAAGGGTGTACACCAAAGGGATATCATCAACTCCGCACAGTAGGAATGGTTGCTCTGCTTTAGGAAAAATGAGTTGGCAGAGTGCAGGGAGTGGGCACTACAGAGCTAAAGGAGCAGATGGATCTTAGCAAAAAGAAGGTAGATCATAGAATGAATATAAACATGTTATTTCTGATCTTGTGCCTTTAAAGTGACAGTGGGTAGACCAAACACCTGTTCTTTGTTATCACTTTTTAGGAAATGTAAATAAGCCTATATGTTAATTCGCTTCTAAAACTTCACCTCAGCTTACTTCTGAAATACTTGCTGGAATGTTTGCTGCATACACAGGGGGGATAATTTGAGAAAAAAAAATAGGCTTTTGCAAAACCCTCCCCTCCCCTACCCCCAACAATGACAACCTACCATAAAGTAGGACAAGTGTAAGAGTTAAGAACCATTTAACTAATTTTGGTATTGCTGCGTTGTACTGATACACGTTGGTTGTGTACATCTCTGATCTGTGTAGCGAACAGAGGCAGTTTGTTATCTTGTGGTTCTAAAACTTCACATCCACTTTGCATTTCTCTTTACAGGAGAGTAGCTGTCAGTCCTTGAAGTGCACCGTGCTTGCACAGAGAACAAACTTGTGGAGGATCTTGCATCTTTGTTAAAAACGGGGAACCACAGGGAGAGTCCTGGGCTAGGGCTTCCATTAGGTTTCACCAGGAGGGGGAATGCTTTGAGTATGCTTGAGCTGTGCATTAAATGCTACAGAACTCCAGGTGCAGACAAAAGGTGAACTTGCACCAAGGAGTACCCTTCTGGCAAACTAAATTACTGGTGTGAGCCACAATTCTTACTTCACTGGTAATCTTTTCAACCAGCTGTAATTGGCTTGCTGAATGCTTAGTTTATAGAATCACTGAATTGTTTAGGTTGGAAAAGACCTTGTAAGGTCAAGTCCAACTGCTAACCTAGCTCTACCCTAAGGTGCACATTTCATGTCTTCTAACTGCTCCAGGGATGGTGACTTCTTTGGGCAGCCTGTCACAGTGCTTAAAAAACCTTTTAGTGAAGATTTTTTTTCATAATATCCAATCTAAAACTAACCTGGCATATCTTACAAAAATTAAGGTTGGAAAGGACCTCTAGGATCATCAAGTCCAACCATCAACTGACCACCAATGCCCAATAAACCATGTCCTGAAGTGTCATATCTACACATTTTTGAACGTTTCCAGGGATGGGGATTCTCCCACTTTCCTGGGCAGTCTGCTCCAATGCTTGACCATTCTTCCAGTAAAGAAATGTTCACTAATACCTAATTTAAGCCTTCACTGGTGCAACTTAAAGCCCCTTCCTCTTGTACTGTCACAGGTTATTTGGGAGAAGAGACTGAGCCCTACCTCCCTACAACCTCCTTTCAAGGATTTGTAGAGAGCAATATGGTCTCCCCTCAGCCTCCTTTTCTCCAGTGTAAACAGCCCCAGTTCCCTCAGCCTCTCCTCGTAAGACTTTCTCCAGCTTCATTGCCCTTCTGTGGATACACCCCAGCACCTCAATGTCCTTCTTGTAGTGAGGGCTCCAAAACTAAACAGTATTTGAGGTGTGGCCTCATCAGTGTCAAGTACAGGGGCATGAATCTGCCAACATGATTTCTCTACTTATGCTGGCTGCACTATTCCTGATACAGGCCAGGATGCTGTTGGCCATCTGAGTACACCACTGGCTCATGTTCAGACAGCTGTCAACCAGTATCTCTGTACTGGTTTTAGGGCTAAGCCTTTAAATTTTTTCACAGATCTTGAGCAGAAAGTAGTAAGAGTAAATAAAACACTATTGGGTATAAAAAAGGAAAATAATGATTATTCTAAATGATACCATTGGAGGGATAGCTCCCTTAAGATTTAGTTCTCAGAACAATATTCAGTTCTGTTGCAGCAGTCTAACAGGGTGTTTCTGCATTCCTCTTCTTGCTTCCTTCACTGGGGAGATAACAGCTGCTGTACTGACCTTGGCTAAGCTCTAACATAACCTCTGCTTCTTTTCTCTCTTTCTTCCCTTTGAATGCTGGGGGGAGGGGGTGGAGGAGAGGCAGAGAGCCAGTTTTCCTGGCTTTGGCTATGAAGGTTTTGTGCTGTTTTTTGTTAATTATAAATATTGTAAATACTGTATATTTGTATATATTCATTGCATTCCATTGTAGACTTGTAGTTTTGCATGTAAATATACCTCCATTTGCACCAGAGATAATCTGGTGAAGTTAATGTTGGGAGGGAAATTTCAATCCACCACAACCCCCAGGTCCTTTTTTGCTGATCAGCTTTCCAGCCACTCTTTACCAAGCATGTAGAGTTGCATGGGTGACCCAAGTGTAGCACCCAGCACTTGACCTTGTTGAGCCTCATACCATTTGCTTTGGCCCATCAATCCAGCCTGTCCAGATCCCTCTGTACAGCATTCCTGTCCTCAAGCAGATCAACACACCTATCCAACTTGCAAACCTACTGAGTCACCTGCAAAGCTACTGAGGGTGTTCTCTCTCTCCTCACCTAGATTGTTGGTAAAGATATTAACTAAGTTGCATATATCTAGTGTGAGGTGTCCCTGCCCATGGCAGGGGGGTTGGAACTAGATGATCCTTGTGGTCCCTTTCAACCCTGACTGATTCTATGATTACCAATTACTGGTTCCAGTTTCACTCAGTATCTTCATCAGACACCTGGATGAAGGGGTTGAGGGTACCCTCAGCAAGCTGGCTGATGATATGAAACTGGGAGGATCATCTGACACACCAGAAGGGTGCACAGCCATTCAGCAATATCTGGACAGACTGGAGAGCTGAGCAAAGGGGAACCTAATGAGGTTCAACAAGTGTAAGTGTAGAGTCCTGCACTTGGGGAGGAATAACGTCATACACCAGTGCAGATTAGAGGTTGGCCTGAGGGAAAGCAGGTTCATAGAGAAGGATCTTGGGAGTCCTGGTGGACATTAAGTTGCCTATGAGACAACAATGGTGGTCAAGAAGGCTAATAGTATCCTGTGGTGCATTAAGAAAAGTGAGTCCAACAGGTTGATGGAAATTTTCCTTCCTCTCTGCTCTGCCCTGGGTGAGAGCATATCTGGGTGTTGTGTCCAGTTCTGGGTTTCCCAGTTCAGGAGGGACAAGGAAATACTAGAGTGTCGAATGAAGGGCTATGAGGATGGTTGAGGGACTGGAACATCTGTCTTATAAGGAAAGGCTGAGAGACCTGGGGCCGGAGAAGAGTGAGAGGAGGTATTATTAGTGTTTACAAATATCTGAATGGTGGGTGTCAAGAAGAAGGGGCGAGTCTCTTTTCAGTGATAGAACAAGAGGCAATGAACACAAGCTGGAACACAGGAAGTTCTACTTCAACATGAGTAAAAACTTCTTTACTGTGAGGGTGACAGACCACTGGAGCAGGCTGCCCAGAGAGGTTGGGGAGTCTCCTTCTCTAAAAACTTTTAAAACCCACCTGAATGCCCTCCTGAGTGGCCTACCCTAGGCAGGCTTTGGCAGGGGGATTGGACTCAATGCAGAGGTCCTTTCCAACTGCTACCATTCTATGATACTAGAGAAAACTGCCCTCAATACTGAGCCCTGCAGAACACCACTTGGTACTGGCTGCCAGCTGAGTTTAACTGCAACCCTTTCAACCTGGCCATCCACCCAATTTTTTCACCTAGTGAAGAGTACACCCCGTCCAAGGTCTGAGCAGCCAGTTTCTCCAGGACAGTGCTGTAGGAAACAATGTAGGAAACTGTGAGTAGACAATATCCACAGATGTCCCAGATAGGTAAAGCTGGAGGACAGGGAGAGATGAAGAAGTTTAAAACTTCAGTGATGCTAATTTGTACTTGACAGGGTCAGATGTGTCATGTTTCCTTTTAAAGTTTAAATGTGATCCAGGTAGTCAGGATCTGCCAGAGTAGTCAGCAAAAATGTGATGCTTCAACAGTATTGCTGGTTAGGCTGAAATGTTGCTTCTTTGCTGTGACAATATAGGGATTCAAATCCAGAGCTTAATATTGACCATACTGGAAATCTGTCTGCATTTATATCATTGCATCTCTCAAAATCATGTTACTTGAGATAGTCTTAGAAAGGCAGTTGCATGACATAAATTTATTGAAGACCCAGGAAATGTGTTTGGTTCCTGGCCAGGATTAAAGGGTGTAGCTGAGAACTTGAGTATGCCCTGAACTCATGTATATTCAGTTACTCTAAACAACTCAGTTTGTTGAAAAGAAAATTGTTTCTGGGGTAAAATAAGGAGAACACAAACTCAGTAACTAACAAATTCTCTCAGTGTAGGCTTTCCATGTCTGTGGTGGCTTTTCTGCATGTGTATGTTCTTTCATCAGCCATCAGTGTATAATTGAGTATAAGCCTTACAAATTTACATGCAGACAAGTATTGCCTTCTTTATTTGATGGTTGTTTGCATCTTGAGAAAGTCCTAGCTCTAAACTGTTGTGCTAATTTCTATGAAATTAGGGCTCTCAGATTTCTGTAAGGTACTGCTAGCATTAAGCTACTCAACTTGAGGTTGTGATTTTTCTAATCATTCTTGATGACATCTTCATTTCTTGTATGTCAGGGATAATTAAATGTTGGCTAATTATAGTGCTTTAGATTTTTGCTGACAAAACCCCACTTTAGAAAGTGCAGTCTGTATTTTAAAACATAAAAATATCACTTGGAGACTAAGCAAAAATGAAAGCAATGTGAATCGCAGTGTAATTGGCTGCCCTGAACTACAGTAAGTGGTAGAATTAGTTGCCTTTAAATGGGGTTTATTTGGCACATATTTCAGTACAGCAGTTCTTTTTACATCTGGCAGTCTCTTCTATACTTCTTTTGATGAAGGCCAGAATAGCAAAGGGTTGGGCCAGAGCAAGTGGATTTTAATTTGTGTAAGAGGGATCTAGAGCATAGTTTCAGTAATTGGGTGGATATGTAACAGCATTACCTCCTAGAAGTTAGGATATGTTAACCTTAGTCCCCTGCCATCCCAAAATGATAGGAAAACCCTTCCTGTATCTTCTGCCACCACTCTTGAAACTCTAGAGAAACTTTTTTTACTGCTACAGATCCTTTTCTCCAGGGTACATATTGACTAACTGAATTCAAGTGATGGAAAGTTCACGTACATTTCACAAAGCAGCATACAGATTAGTGCTGCACAAAGCTGCAATGTGGAGCAGATGTAAATGAGATCTAGTTGTCAATTAGCAAGGTAACATTGCAATCATTGCCCAGCTACCTGTGGGAACTGCAGGAAATTGATTAGTAATTGAGGACATTTACAGTGCAAGATTTATTTTATTTTATTTTTTTATTATTATGCCAGCTGGTGTAACTAATTGGTATACCTGAAGTGAGTTTCTAGAGAAGTAGAGAATAAAAGTTGATACCACTTCTATCAATACACTTCTGTAATGTTTGTTAACTTGGCACACATGTCAAGATATAAGATGGAAACTGCTCAAGTCACACCTTTACTTGTCCTAAACTGAAAGAAGGCTTTATGGAAATTAATTCATCAGTATCTTATGTGCAAGGCATTGAGTTAGTCTTTTTCAAATTTAAGATGTACAAGCTATATCCCATAATACTTCTGTAAAAATTTCTGAAAAATAGTTGCATATAATAATACAGATTTAAAATGCAGCTTCACTTACTGTGAATACATAGGGTTATAATTTCAGATAAGGCAAAATATTCATGGCACTTTTTGTGATAGTACTTCTTTAGCTGATTCAGAAAATAGAGAGGTGATTTCATGGCAGAGTGACCACAGATCTTGGACTTGGCTTTTTTGTTGTTATGGTATAAGGCACACTCACAAAAAACTGAAAATAAACCTTTACTTATCTAGCCTGACTGGTGTGTCAGAGGAGTATTGATTGAAACTGATTTAGAGACGTGGTTTGCTGCATGCCTCTGTGATGACTACATAAAATCTGTGAGTCTATTCTAAATGATTTTTTGTAGTGTTTGTATTATGAACAGTCTCCTGACTCTGCCATGGGCAATGCTGTGTGTGTGTTGACCAGGAAATGGGCAGTGCTAGTGAGCCCTCTGAAGCTTTGCTGTAACTCCCCTCCTCCCACGCCTTGTGAGTGGTAATTTTCAGAGCCTTGTATTAGACATAGAAAGCATCTTGCTGTGAGTAGGCTTCCATATTCCTTAATGGCTTGCTTGTAAAACTGTATCAAACTGTATTGTTTTCATTGTCTAATGTTGTTCTAGGTGGATTAGTTTTATGTGAGAAGTTCTGTCTTGTTTATGCAGTTTCAGATCTGCACTTTGTCTTCAGCCAACAAACACTAGACCCAGTGATGCACTAGACCCAGTGATGCCATTTTCTCAAAACTGTTTTGACAATTAAAATTTGATTTCAGTTGCAGAAGTAAAATGCTGTCTTTTCCTCTATGCACTAATATCCCTTGAGTGATGTGCTTTGAAAACTTTACCTCAAGTGAAAGAAGAGTTAGGGCCTGATAGTCTAGATGGAAATGCAGTTGATCCTCTTGGTTGGGACCTCTGAACTCAGTGATTTTTATTTTTTACTGGAAGGTCACAGTCAGTCTTCCATGTTACCTTAATTTTTGTCCTTAGTCACTTCATCTCTTCTCTGCTCTTTCACTGCAGGAGAGAAGCCTGGTGGGTGCATATAGTCAACTCTGGCCTTGATCAACAGCCTATGTTGTAGCTTAGGTTGGCTGAAAAAGTATCTCTTCCATTAGTTTCCTGATACTACCACCATCTCTATCTCCAATGAATCTTTCACAGACCGTAATGTGTATCTGTTACAAATTGGAGTACTAAATTAAGCTTTAGTGTTTCTGAACTGGTTGATAGGGTCAGGAAGCAGTGTAGTACCCCTGACTTCCATCAGGAATTAGTTTGGGACTTGTTGAGCCACTTGGAAACTCACAAGTCCATGGGACTGGTTGGGATCCATCCTAGGGTGCTGAGAGAGCTGGCAGATGAGCTGGCCAAGCCTCTCTCTGTCATTTTCCACCAGTCCTGGCTCACTGGAGAGGTCCCAGATGACTGGAAGCTGGCCAATGTTATGCCCATCCACAAGAAGGGCTGGATGGAGGAACCTGGAAACTACAGCCTGTCAGCCTGACCTCAGTGACAGGGGAAATCATGGAGCAGATTGTCTTGAGGGCAATCACTGCGCACCTGAAGGATGGCCAAGGAATCAGGCCCAGCCAACATGGATTTAGGAAGGGCAGGTCCTGCCTGACCAACCTGATCTCCTTCTATGACCAGGTGACCTGCCTAGTGGATGTGGGGCAGGCTGTGGATGTAGTCTATCTGGACTTCAGCAAGGCCTTTGACACTGTCCCCCACAGCAAACTCCTGGCCAAGCTGTCAGCCTGTGGCTTGGACAGCAGCACTCTGTGCTGGGTTAGGAACTGGGTGGAGGGCCGAGCCCAGAGAGTGGTGGTGAATGGTGCCACTGCCAGCTGGCAGCCTGTCACTAGTGGTGTCCCCCAGGGATCAGTGCTGGGCCCCATCCTGTTCAATATCTTTATTGATGATCTGGATGAGGGAATTGAGTCCATCATCAGTAAATTTGCAGATGACACCAACATGGGAGCAGGTGTCGATTGGTTAGAGGGTAGGAGGGCTCTGCAGAGGGACCTGGACAGATGGACAGAGTCCAGCAGGATGGCATTCAACAAGTCCAAGTGCCAGGTGCTGTATTTTGGCCACAACAACCCCATACACGCTACAGGCTGGGGTCAGAGTGGCTGGAGAGCAGCCAGGCAGAAAGGGACCTGGGGGTACTGATTGACAGCTGCCTGAACATGAGCCAGCAGTGTGCCCAGGTGGCCAAGAAGGCCAATGGCATCCTGGCCTGCATCAAGAATAGTGTGACCAGCAGGAGCAGGGAAGTCATTGTGCCCCTGCACTCAGCACTGGTTAGGCCACACCTCGAGTACTGTGTCCAGTTCTGGGCTCCTCAATTTAAGAAGGACATTGAGACTCTTGAATGTGTCCAGAGAAGGGCAACGAGGCTGGGGAGAGACCTCGAACACAAGCCCTATGAGGAGAGGCTGAGGGAGCTGGGGTTGTTTAGCCTGGAGAGAAGAAGGCTCAGGGGAGTCCTCATTGCTGTCTACAACTACCTGAAGGGAGGTTGTAGTCAGGAGGGGTTTGGTCTCTTTTCCCAAGCAACCAGAACAAGAGGACACAGTCTCAAGCTGTGCTAGGGGAAATTTAGGCTCGAGATGAGGAGAAAGTTCTTCATGGAGAGAGTTGTTAGACGTTGGAATGTGCTGCCCCAAGAGGTGGTGGAGTCACCATCCCTGGAGGTGTTCAAGAGGGGATTGGATGTGGCATTTGGTGCCATGGTTTAGTAGTCATGAGCTCTTGGGTGACAGGTTGTTTGTCCTTCTTAGTTTGTTTGAGTACTTGAAAACTGTCATAAAAATGATATACCGGGTGAAGATTATTAAACATCACAATACAACTGTCTCTAATACCTAATATTCCTTGTGTTACTTCCTTATGTTTTTTACCCATTCGTACTTTATTTCCCACAAATTACATGAAGGTTTTCCTGATCAAATTTTGTATGAATATACTTGTTTATGAACTAACGTGGATGCCACTTCCATGATGCTCTAAAGAAATTATGTATTTTTAAAGCTGTCAGCTGCAAAAACATAAGCATATTCCTGCCACGTCTGTGTAATAGTGTCCCAGGCTAAGGAGACTCTCTATTTAATACAAAGCTTGACGGCTTAGGTTATCTCAGATAATTAGGAGAAAAGATGCACACAGTCCATTAGTTCAGTGAGGGAATGAATGACTTCATCATTTACAGTTTGTGAAGAAAAATGTTTTCTGCTCCTTAATGTGGAGGTGCACTATTTCAAAGAGTTTTCTTCACTGATGCTTTTTACTAAGGTGTGACAATTCATTATCTGTGTCCTCTGACAAATCTGAGATCACTGGAACTCAGTGATTTACCCTTTCTTCTCTCATTTTGAAAACTTAAGAAAAATTTGCAGAGCAGAGAGCTATTTTGCAAAGAAACCTTTCGGTTTTTGACTCAACTTTTAAGATGTTCTATTAAGCAAGACTTACAATAGAAAAAATTTGTATCTCATTTCTTGCTGTTCTTTTGTTGACAGTTGTTGGGAATAGTATTAAAGGTATCTCTGAAGTTTGAAGGCTATTTTAAGCTCTGAAATGTGTGGTGTTTTGTTTCCCTGGCTATGAAAACATTTGCTCAGAGCATGACTGATAAATGAAGACAAAGCTTCCTTCTTCAGCTTAAGCTGGAAAGTAGTGTGGTTACTTTTGAAGAGTCAAGAGGGCTAGGTTAACTGGTATAAAATGTCTCTCTGGGAATTCTGGTTAGCTTCTTGCAAAGATGTTTCTTGAAATACAACTTCCTTTTTGCTACAAGCGCGAATGAAGAAAGTTGCAAGTGAAACCTTCTCTACATGTATCTCAGGACTTTATTTTTTGATCTGCACTGAAATGCATAGTGAGGATTGAAATATTTCAGTGGCTCTCAAGCTCTTTTGTAGAAGCATGATAATAACTGGTTTAAGGTATTTTGTGCCTTCATAGGTGGTGGATGCTTTAAACTTCTTGGAGTTTAAATAAGTTATGAAACTGCTGTTCAGCATTTCTGGACTGAAAACTTAAATGTAACTTATATATGCTTATAAATCTCCATGGTAAATTTGCAGTGTATTTATACTGAGACCATACCTTCTAAGAATCCATGGTATTGTCTGATTTTTTTTTTTTCTTCTGTTCTTCATAGTCATGATAATTTTTAATTTCTCTGGAGGCACTACAGAGAGATCAGGTTTTCCCCAAAGCTACTCTGCAGAACAGAAAGTTATTAGAAATGTCGTAGTACTAATCTTCCATATTGCTTCAGCAATTAGGTGGATCTTAAGTGCTCAGAATCGCTTTAGCAGTTAATGATGACAGACTTCTAACAGCATGTGTCACTGAAAGGAGTTTTATGTGAAGGACCTGCTTTTACACAAATTGCTTCCAGTGTTTTTGCAGAGCAGGGTTTGGCATGCCTCTTATATAAAAGATTTATCTTAAGCTTAGACCTAGTGTATGAAGTACTTGATCTATCTCTCTCTTTTCTTTTTTTAATCTTCTTTTTTTTTTCTTTCTTCCTTCGAGGATCAACATTTGGATATCTTTTTATGGCAGTGAGAAAGATATTGATTTTTTTTTTTTTTTTTTTGTGTGTGTTTGTGTAACTATATACCAGAGTTGCTTTGATTTCTTTACCCTCCACCAAATTATTCCAGTATTTGCTTGTAATTTTAAGGTAGAATAATTGTTACAGATCTGCTTTTACTTCTGCTTCTTTCATGAATGACATTTCTTTAATCAAGAGCCTAGCTCTAGCAGATCCCTAAAGCCTAATCTAGGGATCCCTAAAGATCTCTAAATTATTCTTTAGACTTTTAAAATTAAATTTCATGTAATTTCACATGTGTTTGTATGATACAGTAAGCCAAATAGATAATTTTTTCTAGATTAAATTTCTTACTGAATCTCCATCAAAAAAGGCATGATTAGGACTTTTAGTTTTCTACAAACAAACTGTTGGTGGGGAGGGATGGAAGGTTAGGAGTTTAGGGAGGATTGCTTGTTTAGGAAAAGAAGGAGCTGTCTTAATTGACTTCTGGCTAACTTATCTCCATCTTGTAATGTTAAAGAGGTTCTTAACTGGCTCTTTTTCTTTTATCCGGGGAGCTACCTGTTATCTTGACTGACATCAGAATTCTTTCTTTCCTTGAATGTATTACATATATTCATAGTGTAGCAATTTTTCTTTTAATGCTACAGCATTTCTTATACTCAAGATACCTGAAAACGAATCTAACCTGCCCTCCCTCCCTAAATCATTAATTATTGCAGGAAGCTAAATAGTCACACGAAACTGTCTTTTGTCATCTAAAAGTAGTAAAAGAAATACTGTAATGTGAAGTTGATCTTTGTAGTTAATTTCTTCAAATTTGTAGAAACTTATTTCTGCAGTTTTAACCTTTTGATCAAATATTTCTGTCTAAGTATAGAAATCTTTCCTTTATTAGGAAAGACAGGTTTCAGAAAAGTAATCCTTAGAGTAATTGGGTATTTCCTTCCATTTTCATCATGAGCTAATTAGTACCATGTCGTTTGGTTTTTAGCACTTGCTAAGTGAAATCAAATTGAATTGCATATACCGATTTGTTTCCAAAATTATCATTTTGGATGTCAGACAAATGGGCTTGCTTTTGTTGTCACACACCCTTCTGGAATGAGACTAAGGTTGGCTTTGAATCCAACTGGAAAACTAGCTAAGTAGCTTTCTATCAAAGTGTTCCACAGAGCTTAGGGCCCACTGATGTCCTTGGATGTCATAGCAGTAGAAGTTCAGAGAAGTCTAGTATTTAATCTTTTGACATGTTACTTCTCTGCTTATTTGAGATAAGACCACAGCCCTGTGCAAGGATGCACATTGTACAGGGCAAGATGAATCACAAAACTGGCAGTCTCTTTTGCTTTTCATGCTATTCACTTGGATATTTTTAACTTCCTGATGTCAACAGGTGAGTCTACAGGCTGTGCCATGTAGAGCATCACAAGGGATGTGAAGGGTTTCCTGTTTCTAGGCGTGTTTATTCAGTTGCATCGATTGCAGCTGAGGAGTGTATTTTTCTATGATTCTATGCTTTGTTTTATTGCTGCTGTTTCATTGCTTATGGGCTGATCAGAGATCAGGCTAAAGTTGTATTAGTCATTAATAGTCTTACAAGAGCAAGTGTACATAGGGCAGGCATGTCCAGGTGCTTCTGTGTTGAAACAAATGTTATGAGAACTGCATGTAATGGATTTGAGTGGGCTCTGGGTAGCAGTAGAGCAAAAGCTGGGGAAAACTGGTTATCAGTTGCTTTGTCCCATAGGCTTGTTTGAGTCCACAGAGTAATGGCTCCCTGGCAGAGTGCATGACTGAGCTGGCAGCTCTGAGCAAGCATGTATTGCCAACTTCTGTATGGTACAGGGGATGGCCTGTGGTCAAGCAGTGAGCTGTGAACTCTGGGGATAGTTCTTCTGCAGGTCGTTGTGGAGGCACTGAAGTGAATGCTGCCCAAAACACGCGGCCTTTTGAATTAAGAGGAAAACTACTATTGACTCAAGTTCTTGCTGGCAGATTTGCCTATCGATTTAATTCAGTGCTCACTCTTCAGTTAATGCCTAGGAAAGATATGAATCATATTGCAGTACATGGCTGTCATGCCTTCCTTCTGAAGTCTTAAATTCTTTTGCAAAAAATTAATGTTAGACATATCTGATCCTCATTTAAAAAAAAAAATGTCAGGGTAAATTCTAAATGTAATATTAAAATGTGTGTGTGGAGACTTCAATGTTGGGAACATTCGTATTTTTTTTGAAAAATATTTAAGTGCTTGATGTACTGATGGGCTAGAGTGTATTAATGACGTGGAAAAGCTAGTTGTTGCTGCACATTTGATAATTCTGTAGCATTCTATTAACTTTATCTTTTAAGCAGTTGGAGTAATGTCGACAGTATACATTCCTCCATGAGTTTAAAAACAAAAGTTGAACCTTTTCTTTAAAGTCACCTTCTTGAGATTGAAAGGAATGTTAATAGGTAATATTTGTATGTAGCAAATGAGACAACTCTGACAGTTTTGCCAAGTTATTCTTAAATCATTCATAAACCAGATTGTCTTGGCAGGTAATGCCTTAATTGGTATACTGAGAAGTACATCTAGTGTACTTCTATTAATTTAAACAGGGTATTATTCAGAACAGGAATGTAGTCAACATGCAGATAAGCATTCATACGAGCTTTAGAGTTAGTGTGTTTTTTGCATTTTCCCTACTTTTATTTTCATAAAGCACTTTTTGTTTACATCAATATAAAACTTTAGTTCTAACTTAAATGATTTAAAAGACGAAGGTTTGCTTGTTTGTATGCGAGTCATTGGAAAGCTAATGTAAGAACTAGATAAGATCATGAGTAGGAGTTAAGAGGAAGCCAAACTTGGTTTTCTAACACTGCAGTGAAACTTGGCAGCCTGAGAATTCTATACTTTTCATGACTCTATTAATGCATTTCTCACGATGTATGACATGTGGTATGTTTTTCTAGGATAAGACAAGTACTGTCTGCCAGAACAGCTATTTCATTTTCTGTTCTCTCCTTTGCAACTCTTTTCCCTAGGAAAGGAGTATATTACCATGCAGTTTACTAGCTGTGCAACAAAAAAGCTGTTCATCCAATAATCTTTTCGTTAGCCAGGGACTTCATATGCATCTGCTGTGGTATTTGGCTTTATCAAAGTACCATAAAATAGGCTTCTGAGGTGCAACCTGTTTTTCCTTTTAAGCAGAGTTCTTAATGATGGCATCATAGAATTCTTTTGGTTGGAAAAGGCCTCTATGATGACTGAGTCCAACCATGAATGATGTTTTTACCAAGAGATTCTTGTTTTGTTACAGAAGTTTAATACTTACAGCTTGTGCAAGGAAGACTTGTTTGAAAGTTTACCTGTAAGTGATAGGCACCTGGAAAATCAATGAGACAAATGACATGTTTTGTACCTTTTATAAGTGTTAAGTATGTATTGTGGTTTTGGCTTTGCCAGCTCCTTCAGTTTCTATTGTTCTTTTGTGCATGAAAACTTTAAAAACAATCAGAGCAATTTTTGTGTAGTGGGTAAAATTCTGTTGAGAAAATATTTCTTCTTCAGATTCAGTAGGGATCACTAAAATGCAAATTAATTTACTGCCGGAAAACTGAATTTACTACGTACTTTAAAAATGTTTTTGCACATCCATCTTCTGGGTCAGCATAATAGGTGAGATTTAGTTGTTCCTCCAATGGCTGGAGAGAGAGAGAGAGCACAAAACTTAACAGAGCACAAACTCCTTTACCGGTAAGCTCTCTGAGCAGTCAAGAGGACTGCTTACCACGTATGTGATGACATGTTTGCTGGAGTGTTGGCTAACTCTGTGTTGTGAAGAGGACTGATGTAATTGGTCTAGCAGACAAGCTTTTGCTAAGTGTCTGGGTTCACATGTCAGTACTTGCATGCTCCTGAGCTTTACTACTTTCACCTGAGTCATAGCTGCAGTCTGGACTTCACACTGTAATGTAAAGGTCACTTGGAGGTGCCTGAGCAGACCTTTTAGTGGAAAATTAAAGTGAAATCTGGAAAGTGATGCTCTGTTGGCAGTCAGTAAGAGATTAATAGGTATCTAGATGGAAGACATAAGAAACTCTGCTTGAAAGATTTCTCTTACAGTTTTGAGTCTCTTGGAAGAGCTGTATCCATGAAAGCAGAGCTCTCCTCTATTCTCTGTTCTGTCAGGGCCCTGATGAAGAGCTTCTGGACAGACACTCTTTTGTGTCTGCCAGTTCTGCTCTTTTGCATTTATTTCATGTATGTCCTTAGCTCTTGCTAGTTGAGCCAATCATGATTTGAATAGGGCTTATCTTTGGTGGCATTCTGCATATGACAAAACCAGGTTTGCTTTTCTAGTATTCAGAACTAGGTATCCAAAGCTCACTTGAAATAAGCTCCAAGGGGCTTTTGAGATGTTTTTCACCTGAACTAAAGATATCGCCAACATGCTCATGTACCACATCCTCCTGTGTGCTGAACCAACATAAAAAGATGATTAAGAATGCAAATTGCCAAGTCTTGTGCAAGAGCACTAGACTTTAATCTAGCCCTTCACTGTAAGCCAGACATATCCAGTTTATCAATAGTGTGGAGGAGGAAAGTGGTATTGTTCTTCCAGTAGCTCTCCCTCACTCGAGTTCCCTGACACTACATGTATCTCCTGCTTCAAACATTCCCCTCCCCACCCCCAGGCTACAGGAATTCATGCTTTTAGTGTATGATTGACAATAAAGACATTATTTTCTTCAAAAGGTTACAGCGTTTCAGTATGGATTCTAGAAAGGTCAGAGCCCTCCTGCAGCTCGTTCTGATCTCCAACAAAGATCTGTTGTCATCAGGGATGCAGCTGTCCTTTTAAGATGATGAAAATGTAAGAACTCAGTGAAGTAAAAATAACCAGTGTTTTATTTCCTCTCCAAAAGAATGATTTCATTCAGAGAATAAATATTTACTTTCTCATCTGCAATATGTATTATTCATATCATTATATCATTTGTAGATACTCATGATTAAAATTCATTTTGGAGTTCAGATTGTTTTTTTCCTGATCCTGATGGTGCAGAGCTTTATGTTTCTTTTCATTTTGGAGAACCATTCTGTGTGGAAAGCATTAGAGATCATGAGGTTATGGGAGAAATAATCTCAAGATGCTTTTCTTTTCCATAGTTAAACTGAGTATGCAGCCTCCTTTTTTTTGTCCTTAGGTGCATGTGTTTGGGTTTTATGAGTAAACAATATACTATATTATCTATTTCCCCCACCCGCCTTTTCCAGATAAGCCTCCTTCTTCTGAAAAAATAACAGCTCTGCTTCTGTCAGTTCTGCAGGTTCTGAATTTTTCCTCACATTCCTTTATCTCTGCTCTCACTGCAGTTTCCTAGAATTTAACCTGGACAAATCCAAGCAGATACAAAGGACTAACTTTGTTAAAGTGAGAAGCATTGTCTTTTGTTCAGGAGAGAGTACTCTTAAGATCACACCTGAAGGCTGATTACGTTCTCCAGGTTACCTTTTGTATAGATTTCTGTGCCTGATGTGCGCACTCTCCTTGATGAGGGTCAAGATCCTTCGATGTGAAGTGGTTGTTTTAATGGTGGTAGTAGGCGTTCCCCAAAATTATCCCTGAAAGTTCCTATCCAATATATAAACTCTTCAAGAGGTACTGTATGTTTTCTTTTAGGGAAGATGGCAAGGAATAACAAGCATATAAAATAAAAACCATTCTGGGGTCAGTCTCCTTTTTTTAAATCACTCCAACTCAGGTTGTAAGGGCCTCTGAGCAAACTGATCTAGTTGAAGATGGCCCTGGTCACTGCAGCAGGCTTGGACTAGATGACCCTTAAAGAGGTCCATTCCAGCCCAAAACATTCAATAATTCTATGACAGGCTGGTGAAACAGAGGATCAGACTAGGTTTCAATGTTAGATTATGGAACTAGTGCTGATGGCTTTCAGAAGCAGTGTAAGAAACCACTGCTGTAACTTGTTCCCGTTGTAAGTGTCTGCGACACCTGATCAGTCTGAGCGTCAAAGAATTCAGCTCTGGTTTGAAGGACTGATTCAGCCTCTTAAAGAAGTGTGAGTGAATGAGTGAAAAGGAAAAAGGTAGAAGAGTTGGAATCATCAAGGAGTATTGTTCAGTGCTGGCAAAAGGTAGCAGATACTAGGCTTTTGAAAAGTAGCGTTCAGTGGTTCAGTAGCTGGAGAAGTTAACATGTGTCTCCCTGAAATTTCTCCTTTTATGTTGTTTGTGAATGTTGCTTTTAGTGCTTGTGTAAATTTAGAGGGGGTTATCTTTCAAAACTTTCTTCAGCACTTCATTTTTACAACTTTAATCTCAACATGTGAATAATATCCATCAACAAAACTGCACAGACTTTAAGCGAAGGGGACTTGGGCTGCCTGTCTTTATCTGTGTTTTCCTTCAAGTGCAAAATAAATGAGTTTTCAAGGAGGTCTATGTTTTTAATAATAAACCTTTTAAAGTTGCTGTTATCTGAAACATATATATCTAGTACTGAGAATTGTTAAAGAGATGCTTTGAATTGTTGTTTGTGGGTTCTGAAGTTTTCCTTAATTTTTCCACTGGAGTTTCCTGCATCTCTGTTTTCTAGCCTTCCTCCTTCCCTAGAAAACTCTTTTAATGGGCTCTCCTGTTTCTTTCCTTCCTTATTCTTTTGGCTTTTGAATCTGTTTTTAATTTTAAAAGAAATTTCAATATTTCATCTTTGTCTACTTTCAAAGAAAATGGCAATGTAGTAGATAAGGACAGATCAGATTCTGACATTCCTGAAAGAACAGCTCTATTGTGAATTAAGATATTTGTAACTACTTGTGAGTTAAGATTGCAATGCCTAATTCCCATGCCCTTAGCTTATAAATGCTAATGCTGGTGTAGTTCTTTTTATGTATTCTAGTCTTACTGAAGTCTTAAGAATGATAGTAAAGCTGTATTTAGGCTACAACTTGAGTTATTAATCTGGCTATATGAGACAAATTTAAGGAATTTATTCATTAGTCTAAAAATAGCTTTTGAATGATTAGTCTAAGTGAAAAGGGTGCCTGTGCTAAATAGCAGCTCTGAACCATGGTTTCAGTTGTATGCAATGGCTTGATATTTTGGTGCTTTTTTCCAAAACAAAGAAAAAATGGGTAAGAAAGCCATGTGTGGTCTTGTGGGGTTTTTTATTTTTCTTGTATGGTTTGTTGTGGGTTCATTTGTTTTAAAAAATCTTGTTCTAAATTTTCGATATTGTGATTGGTCTAAAAATGGAAGCTAGTGGACTGTAATTGATACATTTATTCATGATGTTCAAAACAAGTCATTAGAAAGAAAGAACAGTGTCTGAGACCTTCTGACTCATGTAATTTGAATCCCTTCATGTTTGAACAACTTGTTTCTCATCTCCTTTAAAACATTCAGACAAAACAAAATGTTCTAGGACTTAAGAAATACCTGGAAAACAAACTTTGGTTTGGGTGTGGGGTTTTGGGTGGGTTGGTTGGTTTTTTTTGGTGAGGTGTGTGTGGTTGTGGTTTGTTATAACTTTTTTTTTTTCCTCTTTTCTTGGAGGATCTAGCTTTTATGCTTCAGATACTAGATGGCTACACCTATAACTAGTTTCTCTCAGAAATATTATAATTCAGCCTTGAAGTGAAAGTAGTGGCTGCTGAAATTTCAAATGCCGTATTGTGATGAGGAATCATGGATAATTTGAAAGAACAAAGATGAAGGAAGTAATTTAAAAAGCCAATGATGCAGTCCTCTTCTTATCTACATGTAGTATCGCACACTACTACATGTTCCCTTCATCTCCTTGTTATCTGAACTGTTGGGGCTGGACAGCTGTTTCACATGTTTGTAAAGGATGAGCATGCTTAATGCTCTGTGCAAAATGAGATTCTGCATTAATAGAGTTGAAACAATCTCTACTATCAGCACAAGTGGAAAACAAAGCCATAGCAATCTGATTGCATGGTCCAGTGCTGAAATTTTTTGTGTGTGATGAGAAATCTGTGATAGATTTAGTTAACACAGTGGCATTTCATAATGGAGTGTGATTTAAAAACCCTTTCAGCCAGAAAAGAAGGTTGCTATCCCGTAGAGATATTCTAGTCATCTAACAATTGGAAAAGTGTAGATGAATCAGATTTCATGTGTGAAGTGGTGTTACTGCTGTGCAAAATGGAGTACCACATCTGCTGTGTATGTGAAGGCATAAATCAAGCCCACGTTTTCAGATCGATGCAAGGAAAGGAAATGTTTCTGTCTCAAGTTGTGTATTTTTTGCTGAGTGTTTTGTGGAGTAGCCAATGTTAAGATAATCCTCGTTCCTTTCCTGCCACAATGGCTAGTTAATTCTGTCGTTTCTGCTGCTGTATTGACTGTTACAGGAAATGAAAAATTATGAGAAATACGAAGGGGAATATTCTATGGCTACGAAGAATTTATAGTTCATTAACAAGAGTTGTGCTGTTTCCTAAAAAATTATTTGTAGTGTTAGGTACTTAATAAGTTATCTGACTGTATCTTGCCTGGCTGACAACCAACACATGAAAGAGTTAGTATGTTCACACAGAATAACAAGACATGAACCTGTTGGAACAGATCTAGAGGAGGGCCACAAAAATGATCAAAAGGCTAGAATACCTATCACATGCAGAAAGGCTGAGAGTTTGGGTGGTTCAGCTCGGAGAAGAGAAGGCTCAAGGGCCTTTCAATACTTAAAGGGGACCTGTAAGAAAGATGGGGACAATCTTTTTAGCGTAGCCTGTTGCGACAGGAAAAGAGGTGATAGTTTTGAACTAAAAGAGGGTAGATTCAGACTTAGATACAAGGAAGAAATTTGATGAGTGTGTTGAAACACTAGCACAGGTTTCCCAGAGCAGTGGTAGATTTCCCATCCCTGGAAACATTCAAGGTCAGTCTGGACGAGGCTCTGAGCAACCTGATCTAGCTGAAGACATCCCAGCTCACTGCAGTGTGGTTGGACTGGATGACCCTTTAAAGGTCCCTTCAAACTCAAACCATTGTATGTTTCTATGACATTTACATCAGTGCAGTGATCTTTCTCGATATGAAGGCTTCCATTCACTACAAGCATCAAACTAATAACCATATTATCATTGGAGCTAATTTGTGATTTAGAGATGCTTTCTATTGTATAAACATTGTATTTCCTGAGTAGCATGTAGTCTTTGGTCTCTTATTATCAATGACTACACTAATATGCATGACAATGAATTTTTCAGGAAGCTGAACACACTCTTTTATTCTACCAGCTGAATTTGAGAACGCTGCTGTGGTTTGGGTTCAAGACAGTTGATATTGCAACTTGTTTCCTTAGTTTTTGTGGAATCTTGTTGGTTCTCCTTAAGTGTATTTTCTTCTTTGGGTAACATATGTCTCTTAATTGCTCTCTAGCAAGTGAGAGAAGAGTTGAAATCCTAATCACAGCACAAAAGCAAATAACAAAATTAAGTGTTTGTTTTTTCTGTCTTCTAGTGGTAGCTCAAATTACTTGTTAGGATTTGTTGGGTTTTTGAAAGTGCACTTGGTTTCTCACCCTATGCCTGCCCCAATCTTTTTACCACAATGTCTGTGTTTTGAGTTCACTTCTAGCTGATAATGGGAAATGGTACTTCTTTCTCTGTATGTATGTATATATTTTTGGTTATGCTTGTATAAATATATATGCATGCATTCACATGAATTTAAGGATTCATTTTCTGCAGATCTTTTATTTTCTCACTTCTTTTGGGTTCACTTATGACTTAAATGTCAGTTTCTGGATGTATCTAGTAAGAAGAGGCAGATAGTTCACTGTTGAGAATAGTGGGGTAGTAGATGATAGGAGTGACATTTCTTCTTTTGTATACATTCATGACTTGGAAAACAGATGATTGTTTTTATGTCATCTTTTGGCATTTTCCAACAGTAAGGCTAATATTCCATTTCCAGGTCAGGAGTGAGAAAGCTTGTTTGGGCTAATGAATTCTAGAGAATGGTAGTTCATAAAATCCTGCACAGCGATTAAATTTTGACTTTGAGAAGTATAACTTGAGTTAGGCAGTGCAATCTGAGTTAAAGTCCTTTCCTGTTGGAGTCATTTGAGCTAAATTCCAAGACTTTTCCTTATTGGTAGGTTTGAGAGCAGTACAAGCTTTGTGCTGCACCTGGTTTAGCCGTCATGCTTGGATCAGCCTTTCTTTCTGGTTTTCCCTCTCTTAGGTCAGCTTCTGTGATAAGGGCTCTCTGTGGAGGGTTGTGTAAGATCTCTGTGAGGGGTGCACAGTTGATGACCTCATCTCTGAGGGGCTGCAGATGAATAGGCCATACCTTGAGCAGACTTCAGCTGCGTCCTCTTCGTGATAGGCCTTAACATCCAGGAGGTTTTCCAACTCTTTTTAGAAAGAAATTAACTCCTGTATGGTGCCTGTGTAGTGTGAAATCAAGCTTACTGCTTGTAAGAGTGCTGAGTCCCTGGGATGCTTTAGTAAACTGCCCAGTCCTGAAAAACTTGTTTTGCTATGAACAGGTTTGTGTATTGTTAGAATTGTCTGAACTGAAGGTTATGTTCTATCACATTCACAGCTGAAGGTTATGCACTGTCAGATACATCTGGTTCACAGCAAAAGTCTTGAAGGCTTTACACGCAGGACTAAAAGTTCCATTTATACACTTAGTATAAATTTTAGTAGCATAAAGCTGCTGCTCCCCTTTGCGCCTTGCAATCTGCCTTTGCTCAGGGATGAACAAATGGGATCTCGACTTAAAGGAATGTGCTTTCTCAGAAACTACAGACAAACTGATGAAGTGCAGGTTGGAGGAAGGGCAGTTCTGTGTGCTAGGAGCAGAATGTATAGCAGTGAGGCAAAATGCCTGATTGTCCTACCTTGAAAGTGTGGGTGTGTGCATGGTTGAAATTTTACTAATAGAGTGCTCTGACATTGCTTTCCTGTAATAGCATCTCTTTGGGTGCTGCTTTTCCCTAGTTGGTGCCTTATTGAAGAATGTCTTTCAAAGGTATAATGTTGAGGAGTTTTGATCTGTGTTGAGCATAGATACAAAGAGGAAGTATAGATGTCTTATCTCTGTAGTGATTAGTATTTCTTCTTCCTGCCTTTCGTGCTTCTTGTCTGGTTTGTGCTAGGCATTCACTTCATTATGGAATTGAGATTTGATTTAGTATTCTAAAGTATTTCAGATAAAAGGTCTGGATTGAATGATGAACCTGTCTAGGCCTGCAAAACTGAAATAGGTTATTGGCAATTATCTATGTGAATTTCTTACTATAGAGCCTTTAATGATTAAATGCATTAGTGGATACAATTTACCGTCAGAATTTTTGGACTGATTTTTGTACTAAGTCTTTACAGTTGCTGTAGACAATATCTTTGATTTTTAATTAAAAAATAATCAGTCTGCAATTAAACACTGATGCTAAATAGTAATACTTTGTCTGCTGCATCGTGTGCTTAGAGCTGCAGAGATTTGGCCATAAATCCTGATGTTGGGATAGAAGGGAAAATATACAGAGACTTATTGAAGGCAATATGCAATTGCCAATATGTCAAATGCAAGCTTGTCATGAGGTTATTTAATTAAAGGAGTTACTTAGTAATTTTTCAGATTTCTGAAACTTACTCCATCTGTATATGTTCATAGATGTCATCCTTGAAAGAAGTAGAAGGAAATAATTCCCTTGTTTTTCAGTGGTTCAGTTTCTGATGATTAACCTTTCCTTTTTTTTTTTTAAAGAGTTAAAGATTTTAAGTCAGTCTCACATTTTGTTTTCCTGTTGTTTTCTCAGAGAACAAAGCAATCCTTTTACACACTCCTGAAATGATCTAAGGCATAGCAACTTTAATTCCCTTGTCTTAGTCTATCTTCAGTTTCCTTAAATGCCTGCATTAACCTTCTGTTGGGGCTGAGAAAATGTGATGTAATACTGTGTTGCTTCATTGCAACATAGCCCTATCGATCTGATCCAGCAAAATACCCAATCTGTTAACCACATCTTGGTTTTATTTATTTACCTACATCCAACATATTTTTCTTGGATCCTGTTTTGTTAGAGAATAGCTGCTTTGTTTACTACACTAACAAATTGTGGATATGACTGCCACGGCAGTTTTGCCTTTACATATATACTTGTGCTTCTGATGAATGTGTATCCTTTTGATCTATTTGCGACTTAAAATAATTTGTATGTATATAAATTAAGCTGAAAAGGTTCTAACTAATTCCCCTCTCTGCTTTTTGTGCTTCAAGATGTGTAAAGGCATGTACATTCTTTTTCTTCCATTCTTCCCTTCTTATCCAGCTGGTTCTTGTATTGCAGCTAAAGGATTGCCTACTGCTTCCTTCAGAAGTATATAGATGGAGAATTGGAAATACCTGGGTTACTGGAATATTTCAGTATACTTAAGTTATTGGCTGCATATATTTCAAGTTGAGTTCTGCTTGTTTATTTGATCTTTGACTTTTCAATTATTTAACTCTGGTTTCCTGGGCTTCCAGAAGATGTAAGACTTTCTCATGTGCTTAAATACTGAAACAAAGCACCACACCTTTTACTCTCTGTGCTTTCCTCATTCCTCCTGTGGAAAAGTGTTGGGTTTAGGTTTGTGTTGGTGGGTTTGTTTGTTGGGGTGGGGTTTTTTGTTTTGTTTTTTTTGTTTTGTCTTTTTGGGGGGGGGGTGTTTGGTTTTTTGGTTGGTGTTTTTTAGTGGAGGTTTTTGGTTTTATTAGTGTTAGGGCTGAGAGTAAGCAATAATGAGCTGAATTTAAAGAGGGTAAGGGACAGCACTTAGAAATGCAGGCTAATTCATCAGACACTTCTAATACTGTAGAATTAACAGGAGATGGCATTAAATCATGCCTGAGCATTCGCTGAAGTAATTGCCTTCTTTCAAGCAGAAATACATGTAGTGGGTTTGAGTGATGGGTGGTTTAATGTTGTAGTTGAACTTTCTATCCTTTGCTTGTAATGGGAACACCCTTTTCAGCCCTTTTCCTCCCTACTACCCTGATTGCTGCTTCCCTTGCATCAAATATTTACCTCAGATAATTCAGTGGTTGATCTTGTTCTTTTTAAAAGACCACAACCAGTGAAATAATACACCCACGCAGCAAGTCAGCTGAATGGGTTTGATCACCTGATATGCCACACCAGTGTCTGTAAGGGGAGAACTGGAGATAGTCCAGTGGTGAAGTGTGAATAGCCCCTTTCAGCAGTAGCTGGCCTTTAAAGCGGGTGACTAGTCAAGTTAAGCAGCACCAGCTACATGCTTGCTTTGCAAAATGCTTGGAGCAGTTTTAAGATGATATTGCCTATTTAGTTTCCTGCACTTACTGGACTAGCTGCTCTGTTGGAACTGTTTTTCCATGTTCCATCTACTTAGCACTGGTAAGGCTGCACCTCAAATACTGTGTTCCCTTTTGGGCCTGTCACTGCAAGGACATTGAGGTGCTGGAGCATGTCCAAAGAAGGGCAGCAAAGTTGGTGAAGGGTCTAGAGCACAGGTCATGCGAGGAGTGATTAAGGGAACTGGGGCTGTGCTTGGAGAAAAGGAGGCTGGAGGAGGTGGTCTTAGATTTTCAGAGGAGGTTTAGATATAGGGTATTAGGAAAAATTTCTTCACCAACGGGGTATCAAGCATTGGAATGGGCTGCCCACTGAAGTGGTGGAGTCACCATCCCTGTAGGTATTTAAAAGATGTTTAGATGTGGTGCCCTGGCTCTGGGCATAGTTTAGTGGTGAACTTGGCAGTACTAGGTTAATAGTTGGACTTGATGACCTTAACATCTGCTGTTAAACAGGGGTTTAGTCTAATCTTATTAATTTTTTAAATGACTGGCACTCCCACTGTATTTGTTGGATCTGAACTGGAGTATGTGTGCTTCTATTAAGATACTTGAATGTTCAGATTCCACATCTGGGAAAGCACTTAAGGAAGAAAATGAATATGCACAATCATTCGCAAACAAGAGCTGTGGACTTTTGAAAGAAACACTTCATCAAGTTCATCAAGCCACGCCCTGCTCTTTTGGAAGCTGTTGCCACTTTTTCTATTCTGTCCTATTCCAGAAACTGACCAATTAAAACACAAAATTTAGAAATATTCCTTGCAAATGTTAAACAGCATGGGAAAAGTTGTGGGTATGAGATAGGCACACTAAAATAAATGCTGCTGGTGCTGTGCTTCAAAACCCAATGACAGTGCTTCTTGGAGGTGGACACACCAATAAGATGCTTTTTTAAGGTTGCACACTGTGAAGATTTGTGACATCTTCCTGATTCTTTTTCACTGTTCAAGTTTTTTCCTTGCATATGTAGATTAGCAGATCAGATCACTCAGCTTCTTCTGAGGATTTGGATTTTTCCCCCTCCCCTCAATCTAGCACAACTAAAAGAGCAACATAAACACCAGTGCTGCTGAGTGTGCACTTACTGTGTAAGTTGTGGAACTGTCTGCCCTGATAATTTCAGAATAGAAGGGTGTTTTAAACATTATTTCAAACCCCCTATTAATTAGCTATTGAAAGACACCTTTTTCTCTGTCAATCTGTCTTTTTGAGAACTAAAACTGAGTGATAGACGTTATCCTGAATTTAAATATTCTCTGCAGATGCTTTGTGATATTTTATTTCCATAGTCTGTGGCAGGCAGTGCAGACGAGTGAGGTTGTTTTGGAGACATGATACATTTAGGCAGCTTCATGAATCATAAGAAATTAATAACCATACAGGAAAAAAGCAAAAAGGAAAAAACAAAAAAAAACCCAAATCAACAAAAAAAACCCCTAAGGCTTTTAATGCTCCTCCACGGTGTTTTTGCTTGTTAAGGAAATTTATTGAATAATTAATTAAGATATGGCAAATGTGGATATCAATAAAAATATTAATAAATTTTCTTTAATATGAAAAAATTGCCAAAATGTATCAAATAGGTTTGATGTGTGGTTATAATATATATTTACAGTGGGAGCATACAATATTTAGGCAATATAACAATTTTTAACAATTTAAGCAAACTGGGAAGAGGAATTAACAGAAAGAGAGAATCCCTGGGAGCTAAATGATGCTCAACCACAGTGGGAGCAGACTTGACAAGAACTGTTAAGCCAAAGAGGCAATGAATTAATTACTCACAGCTGATTCCACCCAAGTGGGATGTGCTGCTGCTGTGTATTAGCTGTTGAGGCCTTTGGGGCGCTGTCCTGCACCAGGCACGGCAGGTTGCCGGCAGGAATGCCGTGCAGTCTCGGGGCTGGTCTGGCTTCAGCAGGACGGCGGACTGTATGACGCTTTTACTGCGACGGGCTCTTGCTTTGTCCTGGGTATGCTGAGGCACGGCAAAATTCTAGTTGCAAGGGGAAACAGGCTTGACTCCAGCTCTTAAGCTTGTGGCTTCTCTAGCTTGCAGTGAGTAGGCTCGCGGCTTTGTCCCAGGCTCTGGTCTGGGCAACTTGAGGCAGCTTCAAGCAAGGTAATGCAGGTTCAAGCAAGGCAAGGGTGACTAGAAATCAGCTTGTATATATATCTTGCCTGTGATTCAATCAGGCCAATAGGGCAAATGAAGCCAGCACATAGTTACCCAGTGAAAAGAAGTTCTGTCAGGCTTTGGGCATAAAAGGCAGAAACATAGGCCTGGGTGGAGAGAGGCAATGGCAGTCTCACAGTATATCAGAGGTTGGAAGGGACCTCAAGAGACCATCAGGTCCAACCCCCCTGCCAGAGCACGATCACTTAGGGTAGTCCACACAGGAATGCATCCAGGTGGGTTTTGAAAGTCTGCAGAGAAGGAGACTCCACAACACCTCTGGGGAGCCTGTTCCAGTGCTCTCTCACCCTCACTGTAAAGAAGTTTCTCCTCATGTTGAGGTGAAATCTTCTATGCTCAAGTTTGAACCCATGGTTCCTTGTCTTATTACTGTGAACCACTGAAAAGAGCCTGGCCCCCTCCACTTGACACCCATCCCTCAGATATTTATAGATACTGATCAGATCCCCTCTCAATCTTCTCTTCTCAAGACTAAATAGCCCCAGGGATCTCAGTCTCTCTTCATAGGGGAGATGCTCATGTCCCCTAATCATCCTCGTGGCTCTTGGTTGCTAACATCGTGGTTAGTGGGGCTTCTTTAAGCTTGGGTTAGAAGCTTGTGGCTTTATCTGGGCAGGGGTGTGTATTACTGCATTCTTTTGATGGTTCTCTCTGTCTGACGACCACTTCAGCTCCGACAGTATTTTTTTCATGGTACAGCTGAAGAAAAAAGTGTATTGTTTTGGGTTTGTCAGCTTTGTGGGGTTTTTGTTTCCTCTTTCTGGTGGTATACTAGCTTGCAAATTTTCTGAGGTAAATAACATTTTGTTTTCTGCTTACTTGGGAGTTGATGACGCTGAACGCTTAATTTAGACACTTAGTAGACTGTATGAAATCTGTAGGCAAGTGGGAACATGATTTGTTAGAGGGCACCTGGAGCTGGATACTTGAATTCTCATGGAGCTGTGAGAGTGTTGTGGGTTTTTTATGCTTAAGATCACCTTGTACAATGTCAAAAGCATTTCGGTATTTTACGATAAAACATATAGTCTAAAACTGCATAGCATTTGTGAGGTAATCAATTAATCCAGTGTATATTAAACCAATGTGGGGATTTAGGGGATGTCATTCTGCTCCTTTTAGGTTATCTTCAAATTTTAATTTTTTTCCTAAAATATACTGAAATGTAAATCTTCATATTTAACGGTTTACCTCAGCTCTCAGCCTGAATAGCCCTACCAGGAGTTTTCTGTTGCTTTTTGACTCTTGTCAATTGAGCAAGTTTATTATGCCTAGAAGTCTTAAATGAAGTTGCTTTTGTTTTTGAATATTCAAACATATGAAAGGAACCTTCCTTTGGCAGCAATTAACTGACTAAAGGAATAATAAGAAAAAATTAAATCATCTTTGCTGTAATAACTTCAAACAGAGTGTCCAACAGTGGCAATCTAACATTACAAAGTGTATATATTTCCAGTGTGTTTTCTGTTTATTTGTGCTTTGCTTCTTGGTGTACTTGGACATACCAATTTTAATAATGCTAATAACTAAGTTGGCAATTAGAGGAAGTAATTTTGTTTATGGGATATTTCCTGCTCATCTTGCCTGTAAGAAGCAGTGTTCCAGGCATTTGCAGAGCATGCTTTATCTCAGTTTCATACAAAACACTTTGCTGACAAGGGAAGACATGGCTGCCCTGTAATGTAATTACATTAAACTGCTAGAGTGCTCACCTGACATGCAGAAAAGCTGGATTCATTTATTACAGCAAGAGAGACTTCAAGTCATATTTCTGAAGACCTCTTGGAAGGCATCACATGAGTATTGGATGCTGGACTCTCTCCTGTGCTGAAGGGTCCTCCTGGGTTAGGAGAAACGGGCACATCAGAGACCATCTAAAATTATATCTAATTAAAAGATAAAGTAAATTGAGGGGGGGAAAGACAGAAATAAAGTGCCAGCAGCAGCACAGAAGATTGGGCTGTGGCTGGGTCTGTGGCATAGGTATCTCTCTGACTCTGCTTGACTTCAAGGTGTTTTCGTAAATACCTAAGTGCTGTAAGGAGCCTTCATGCCTGGTGTAGACATCTGAATTGTAACAGGCATTAAATTCTTGCATTGCCAAGTGCTTCTCTATATAACATCAAAGTACTTCTGTGAATATGGCCCCAAGTACGTGATCAGAACAGAAATATACAGAGTGCTGAGAGGAGTCTGCAGCGAGAGCCTCCCTTCCAAAATCAACTGATTTGACTGATCTGTACTGCATGATGCAGCAAAGCGTCATATTAGGCCAGATGGATGAAATGGTGCTCTTTGAAGATGCTGCCAATATTCAGTTCCTCTTAGAAAATCGTCAGTCGAAGAAAATCTGTTTGCATCTGGCCCCTGGCCAACATCTTAAAAGCTTGTACCAAACCAGATATTAAGCTCTTGCATGTATTTTGAACCATGAAGCCACATTTCTCAATTATCTGAGTGAATGCTACCAAGGCAAGCAGAACTTTTTTCTTCTGTATAATTCCCCACTTTGTATTCTGTGTGAACTTTTTTGAAAAGTTGTGTGGGTACATGGTGATGAGCAAAGCATCTGGTTTGATGTGTATGCAGGAAAAGTGGATGGCTTTAGCCCCTGAAAGCACTGTGTGTTAGCCTGCGAGGTGTTTTCATGTTGCTTGCTGCTGTTTCCACAGAAGAAACAGCGAACAGCTGTGCAGATAGCATGTGGTTCTGTCATGGTTCTGAGCCATCTCCTGGCCCAAATGTAGCGTGTTGCTCAGCATCTGGCTTGTCTGTCAGAGGAAGGGCTAGTATGGAGGCATACTCAGCTCGCACTTAAGTTGTTTTCAACCATGAGAGCTTTGCTGACATCTGTGTTGACTTGCCATTTGCAAGGTGTGTGAAAACTTAATTAGTGGTAAGTTGTTCACTTGTTAATGGGAAGCCAGTGTAGGACAGAAATCTCTGCTAGGATGAGATCTAATGTGCAGCAGTTAAATGTCAAATCCATCAAACTTAAAACACTAATTAAAAAAATACAGTGAAAGACAGAAACAGGAATAACAGCAGTTTCAAGTGTTGGTCTTTTAGGGTTGATGCTGTTTCTTTGTTTTGTTTCTTTATATGGGAGCAATATGTGGGGGTTTTAGTTGGTTGTTTTGGGTTTTTTTGTTTGTTTTGCTTTTTTCTTTGTTTGTTTGGGTTGGGGTTTTTTTTGTGCCAAGTGAACTACTGACTAACAAAATGCTAATTGTGTTGCAAAGCTTGTAAGAAATATAGTGTTCAATGCAAACAAATATAGTAAAACCATAAGGATAAGTGACCTGGAAGATCTAAGTAATGGTAAGGTAGGTTATCTACTAATGTATGTATGTGTATAATTACAGCTTTCTAGTCTTAAATTTCTTGTTGAATATGATTATATCTTGCTGTAGATGTGTAGGAATGCTCTAAAAATGTTGAGATCTTGCTTTGCATTTACACTCCTTTATTTTCCCTTCGCCTGCACCACAGCAGCTGCAAATGTGTGACTAATCATTTCATGAAGCAATCTTTTTTTTTTTGTCTACTTCTTGAAACTGGAGTTTCATATTGCATCTTTGTCTTTCTCAGATTCAAGCTACAGAGTAGTCTTAATGCAGTAGGTGAGTTGGACAGGAAAATAAGTGGTGATAGTAAGGTTTGTGAACTTTCTGAGACATAGAAAGTTTACCATATGGTGTAAGAGTAGGTTGCTGTACTTCAGTGATTAGTCAGCCTAACCCCTTCCCCCCTCAGTTTATTCAATTTAACCATAATGAATTGTGGTTATGATTTGCAGAGAATATTTTAACACATTGATAAGTAAATGTACATTATCTTAACTTCTGAGTTTTGGAGGTAATTAAATAACTGATTTTTAAGCTACATTTAATTTAGGGGTTTTTTTAGTACTACTAATATAACTTCAATTGGTACTACTAAAATACTGTTGTAAGATTTCCCACTGAATGTAGTTGAAAGGTTGCTATTTTGTTTCTTTGCGTGTCGTCTGGTACTGAATCAGGAATTAATGGGAAGCAGTGACATGTTGTGTAAAATTAAGATGTGCCAAATACCTGCATCACTGACATACTTATTTTGATGTTGCACTATGTGACCTGGTCTGAGAACATAACTGGTCTAGGGAGGTTCTTCTCCTCCTCTACCCTGCCTTGGTGAGACCACACCTGGAATACTGCATCCAGTGTTGGGCTCCCTAATTCAAGAGAGACAGGGTTCTGATAGAGTACAAGAGAGAGCCATGAGGATGATTAGGGGACTTGAGCATTTCCCCTATGAAGAGAGACTGAGAGCCCCGGGGCTGTTTAGTCTTGAGAAGACTGAGATGGGATCAGATCAATGTCTATAAATATCTGAGGGGTATGGGTCAAGTGGAGGAGGCCAATCTCTTTTTGGTGGTGCGTGCTAGTAATACAAGGAACAATGGATACAAACTTGAACATAGCAGGTTTCACCTCAACATAAGGAGAAGCTTCTTTACAGTGAGGGTGATGGAGCACTGGAATAGGCTGCCGAGAGAGGTTGTGGAATATTTCTCTGGAGGCTTTCAAACCCATCTGGGTACATTCCTGTGTGGGCTACCCTAAGTGACCCTGCTTTTGGCAGGTGGGTTGGACTCAGTCTCTGGAGGTCCCTTCCAACATGTAACATTGTGATTCTGTGAACTGCATGAATAATGACCACACCTGTGTTAATCCAGTGGTGTTCCATGTGCAGGTAGTGTTTGGTTAGTGTCTCTGCTAGCTGGCCAGCTGCTTTTTCATGTTTTAAGAAGCTCAAAATACTTTTTGAGGTGTATTTACAACATTTGCCTATTTTGGTTGTAGCTTGGTATGGTAATTTTTTTTGTATGTCAGGAAAACAGTATTTTAAAGCATTAAGTGCTAATAGTATTAATGTAGAAAAAGGCATTAGACTTTTTTTTTATTTCTATTCATTGAATCTCCCTCATGTGCTCTCATGATTAAAGAGATGTGCCTCTTCTTAAATGGTTTCAGTTGCTTTCAATCCTGCCTTAAGCTTAGCTTTTTGTATGAATGACTTTTGTCAGTCTAGGCATTGTTACCATCTACCAAGATTACTCATCAAGTGCAAGCAGCTTTGTAAGGTCACATTAGAAGCTGGGATTTTGTTTTACTCCAAGCAAGCTGAAAAAGCAACTTTGTCCTGTGACGATGACAACATAGGAATGTCATTTGACATGATTCATTCTTGTATTGCATCAGATTGAGATGCTGACGCAATTTACAGTCAGATGTGAAGAAACTGAATGTGTTCATGTCTATGCTTTTAATGTCTGCTTTCTTCTCCTTCTGTGAATTCATTTTTTTTTCTAAAGGGTATGATACATTGTCCCTAAAAGCCTTTGGTTTCCCCCATGCACTTTCCAAATGCTTTATTGGGTGGAAGTTTGTGCTTAAGGTTTAGCTGAGCAGTCTATTCTAAAAATAACTAAAGAATTCTTTTGGAAATACTGCAAAGCCCTAATCTGGGGCACAAAGGTTAGTGTCCCACACTTTCCCATCACTATGCTGTTTTGTAGGGAGTCCTCAAAGGCAAGTTGAAAATCCAGCGGGAAGTTTCATCCTAGCAGCTGGGCTCACCTCAAAATATCTGAAGGCTGGATCTGAGGAGTTTCCTAGAATGCTTGAAATTTATAATAATGCAAAATGGCATTTAGCTGTAAGATCTCTAAATCTAACTTAGCCTTTGGTAGTTTGTTATTTAAAAAATCTGAAATGTGACAACAAACCCTAAAGTGAAACAATTTGATTGAATAATTATAATGGGACATACCCTTCAGCTAGCAGGATTGATAGAAAGGCAGAATTTTCCCTTAAAGACATGGAAGGGAGAAAATGAGAAAGCACCCAGTAGTTTTTAGTTGCAGGAGAAATTCTTGTGATTTCTTCTATTGCTGAATAGATGTTTTGCATTTATTTTTCAATTTACATAAGGGTTTTTTTTTAGACTCATTACAGTAATCTGGAATGTTGGAGTGATTCGTGGAATTATGCAAATCTTGACATTTATATTGGAAGGATTTTTCTTCCACCTACAGTTGATACTTGCACTTATTAAGGATTTCCAGACTGTTGCTATCTTTAAAACAGTGCACAAACCCAAATAACCAGTGCAATACAGCTTTCAGAAACCATGGAAGGCTTCTGTTTCAATGTGCTGGTGGGACTGAGTGCACAGTGGCAGATAATTTCCCTCGACAACATGATCATTTTCTCAAAATGGATTGTTTGATTTGGCAGTGTGGGTGTTTGTTTTTGTTGTTTTAAATCTATATTTAAGCAAAGTTATTGACCTTCACTAGGCCCAGCATCCCAAAGGATGGACCAACTCAGTGAAACCTGGATAAATGCCTTCTCTCTGGCATCCTTGTGGCATGATGCTATGGAAAACATACATTTCCATGTGTAGCATTTCATTTTATGTTCCCCAATGTTGGGCCTGTTCCAACTACTTACTGTTCTAACCAAAGAGTTCCCAGCCATGGCTTGGGAGCTGGGATGGCAGACACAATTTACACTGAGGTTTGTACATCATCACCCTTTCTGAAGACTGATAAGATTCCTAGAAGAGATGCAGACTGTTGTGCACTGCTTGACTTTGGTGCCTGGTAATATTTTTAGGTGCACTTACTGATTAGTATAAGCATGGTATTGTAACTTCTTACATGATGTAGTACAGGTGTTGTCTTTAACAGGATTGTGCAAATAAAACTGATAATATAATTAGGACCTCTTCAGTGCAGCTATAGAAAAGGAAACAGTTTCTTTTGGCACGTAAGCAAGAACAGCAGAAGCTGAAGCCACTTAAATAAGTTGTCTAAATGTAGTCTGCAAGTGGCATACAGTCACTGATTATCTTTTTTTGAGAAAAACAATAACTTACCCTCTTCTCTGCTTCTTCCAAATGCATAGTGGGATAATTCAGCTTAACATCTTGTATTTTTGTGGTAATGAGCATACAAGAATGTGTTGTTTGTTTCGTTTTCTGTTGAAGTTTTCTTCAACAGAGATTTATGGATCCAGAATAAATGTTGGAAATTAGAGGACTGGAGAGATGAAATTACTTCCTCCCCACCACTCTCTAAATGGATATTATCAATACTACTGGATTCATAAATCTGGGAGAGTTGTTTGTGAAGCCCAGGAAAAGCTCCCCTGAAATGAACACATGAAAATAGGAACTTTTTTTCCCCAATATGAAAGCTGCCACTCTGGATATAACTGCTAGATAATTTGGCTTTTCCTTTTCAGATAACTTAATTCTTCTTAGAGTAGGGCTTTTTTGAGATTTTGTGTAGTATTTTTGCCTGCTTTGCTCATTTGAGTATTATCAGGGGAAAACAAACAGACAAAATTCTTCCATCTTTCCTAGTACATTTCCTTCTTAAATAGCTTTCTTTTTTACAAATAAGAACTGCTGCATAATTTGAATGCTAAATCCCATCTTAAATTTTTGTTCTTTTGTTTGTTTCCCAAGAAACATCATCATATCTCTTAAAACCCAGAGTTAACTCTCTTGAACCACTTAGCAAGTTTAAAATCTGCAGAACTTAGTTTATTGCTCTTTACTTTGAAAGCACAAAAATAAATTGGCTAAGGAAATGAATTTAAATATTATGTACTTTTTTCAGGAGGACCCAAATGATATTGACCCCAAAAGAAAAGACGTGCATGGCAGTGATGGGGAGGACAAATCACAAAGTGTGGAGACTCTACCTCCAGGTATTTCAGTAACATTTATCTTTGAATGTATAAAACACAGCAGTTGTTCTGATTCTAATAATTCTTTGGAAGTGGTAGGACTGTTTTAGAGGTATGTATTTCTCTATTCTTAAAGCTTCAGCCTCCTTGAATCTTAACTGCTTTGCTGTTCCTTTGGGTTTTAAACCATAGGGAAAGTGACTCTCTGCTTGTCCATTTGTATTGTCCTACATCAGGTTTGAGGTGCTGTAAAAGTCTTGGTACAAAAGCAGTCCATTTCTCTTGACAGATAATACTGGCAGGCAACAGGCAAGATGCTGGCAAGTAGCAGAGCACCATGATTTTTGAGTGAAATGACCTCATGTCTTGAGGATGAGCTAGGAAAATTAAGGACTCATTTCATGTGACTGCTTCCATAAACTTCTTTTCCTGCTTGTTTCACATCAATGAGATTTAACTTAATATAGCTCAAGGAATACAGAAATAGTAAAATGGGTTTGAATATTTTACACTGTATTGATAAGTGTAAGATACCTTCACAATGCATTTCACCCTCTTGGTATAATCTTAATGTTTGGCTTATAAATCTGTCTTAGCCAAACATTTGAAATACTTGAGGACTTGCAGAAAGGGCTAACTAAGGCAAACTTTCCTTTAAGCAGCTGGAAGCTTCTAGCCCCAATTATGTGTGAGGTACACTTTTTGTTTTATAATTTTAGGCTCCTGGTACAGTATAAGCTGTCTGATACTCATGGTTTTTTTTTTTTTGTGTGTGTGTGTAGCCTTTGGCCTACCTTGTTTTAGCTGCTTTCCAGAGAGGGGAAACAAGTCTCTGGTTTTGTATGCATGGGTTTTTGACAAAACTTTTACTGTGCGTATACATTTGGAAATAAATCTTTAAGTTGAAGAGCTTTAACTTGGTTTCTGGCACATCTTGTCAACTATTTTTTTTTTTTTCCCTCATTACCAGGACTCTCTGTATATGTTGTTACCAGGATTATACAGATCAGCCAATTTTGCACCTTCCAGCTACTCTTCCTATTTCCCCTTTTCGAATGTTCATGTATTCTGGTCCAAACCCTATGTATTTCCTCTAAGACCTTCATTTCCCAGTGGCCCTATGTAGCTATCTGAGTATTAAAAGGAGTGGGAAGCGTTGTTAAGTTGAAAGGGAGAGATATTGGAAGCTGGAACGGTTGGAGCTAGAAATATAATTAAGTGGAAAGTAGAGCAGGTCAGAGCTTTTTTTCATTTATTTGGTGATTAGTAATCTCTTACAACCTGATTTAACAGGCAGGTGAATCGTTACTGCAAAGAGTCTTGAGTGAAACATCAAAGGGAATTATGCACTCATCACTATTTTGATTTTTTTTCCATTCATGTAGGCAAAGTTTGAATCCTTATGGCAATGAAGATTGGAATTTGTACTTGCAGTTTCTTTGTGCTGTTTTAAAACAAATTTTCAGAGGGCTTTGGTTCAAAGCTCTCTTGCTTTTCCATTGAGGTTAGGAGACTTGTAGTTTAGGTTTCAGTGTTACAGAATCATATCTTTCAGAACTTCTCAGAATTAATGAATTATTTTCTTGATCTTTAAAATGGCTTCATATAAGGATTAAATTAAGCTTTTTTGCCTTCTATACACCAGAGTGTATCAGTCCTTTGTTATTTGGTGACTTACATGATGCAAAAGTTTGGCTGTTTGTGTGGTTTTTGGTTTTAAAAGAAAATAGTGATAATTTCTGTAGTTAGAAGACCAGCCTTGAATTGTATAAATGAATAACTAAAGCAAAACTACATAACCAGTCCCGTAATGACAGGAGTTGCAAACAGCTCTTTATTTTAGTTAACAAAGATCTGGAATCTCTTAATGGCTGTAAGTAAAAATAAATAATTTATACCAAATATCCTACTGCTTTTAAGCTGTATTGAGTCAGTGAGAGAGTGAAAGCTGTTTAAAGGATGTTTTTATCTATCTATTCTTTTGTTGCATGCTGCTTGGTTATGTGCAGATTTATCTGCTACGCTATTATTTCTCTTCTATCTCACTTCAAGCTGCTCTTACTGTTATCTTGACTCTTCCCTAATAGATCTAATTCGTATTGCACAGGATTGACAGGGCCTTTTGCTGGAGCCAGAGCCAGGCTTTGCCTCCTTCCTGGCAAGCCAAATGTACTTGTTCTTACATTCTGTGGCTGTCACTGTGTTTCAGTAAATGTAGCCCTATAAAGTGGCATTTGCTTTCTTCTCAAAATTACTTTCTGGACTATATGTCAAGCTCTACTTGGATGGAAACTGGAATGGAATGAAATGTACCAAAGTAGGACTATTTTAAAAATACAGCTGCTTACTACAGAAAGAGAAGAAAAAAAAAAGTGCTAACTATTTAAAATTAATTAGCTTATTAAAAATAATAGCAGTGAATTCCACTGTTTTTGTTGGTTGTATTCTCCAAGACTTGAGAGTTGGGAAATACCTGGGACAAAAAGAAGGAACTTCACCAGGTATCATGTTGTTTCTACTTATTTTAGAGGCTCTTCCAAGCCTGACAAGCTAAGCACTTCTTGTCAAAACCAAGTTTTAGTATTGCAGCATATCCTGGTTCTAGATTTATAGCTGATACAGTGATTTTTAAAATTTTGGTATATTTTTAGTTGCTTGGGTTTTGTTTGATGTTTTGTTTGGTTTTGTTAGTTTGTTTTTCTACTAGTCTCTGATAGCAGACTCTGCATTTTATTTACTGTTGAGTTTAAAAGATTAATTTATTGCCCTGTTAGGTCTCAGCACATGTAAACACAGATTTACTTGAATTGGAGCTTGCTTAAATTAAGTTTGGAACAATGCAGCTATGTTTTCTGATACTCGTTCTACCTGGCAAAGTAATTGAAACTTACAAGAGAAATTAAATCAAACTTGTTCATATTTGTGTACCACAGGAACAGTGCTTATTATTCAAAAAGGTTTTATTAAGCCACTCTAACTTCAAAATTTAATTCATAAATTGTCAGACAAGCCTGTCAGCAAAGGTAAGGCTGGACACTGTATTTAGCTTTGGATCTGTCCTTCATTTTTCAGCAGTTAATTGGAGCTGTTAGCACTTGTAACCATGTGGACAGCCCATGTTGCATGTTGTAGCTCATAAAGAACAAACCTGTTCAAGAAGAATGCTTGTTACGACATTACCCCTACCACTGATGTGATGCCTTCATGACCTGTTGTGTTTTGGCTGCCCTTCGAGTGGATGGAAGGCAATTGGAGGAGTAAATCATAGAATCATAGAATCAGCCAGGTTGGAAGAAACCTCCAAGATCATCCAGTGCAACCTATCACCCAGCCCTATCCAATCAACTAGACCATGGCACTAAGTGCCTCATCCAGTCTTCTCTTGAACATCTCCAGGGTCAGCGACTCCACCACCTCCCTGGGCAGCCCATTCCAATGGGCAATCACTCTCTCTGTGAGGAACTTCCTCCTAATATCCAGCCTATACCTCCCCTGGCACAACTTGAGACTCTGTCCCTTCGTTCTGCTGCTGGTTGCCTGGGAGAAGAGACCAACCCCCACCCGGCTACAACCTCCCCTCAGGTAGTTGTAGACAGCAATGAGATCTCCCCTGAGCCTCCTCTTCTCCAGGCTAAACACCCCCAGCTCCCTCAGCCTCTCCTCATAGGGTTTGTGTTCCAGACCACTCACCAGCTTCATTGCCCTTCTCTGGACACTTTCCAGTACCTCAACATCTCTCTTGAATTGAGGAGCCCAGAATTGGACACAGTACTCAAGGTGTGGCCTGACCAGTGCTGAGTACAGGGGAAGAATAATACTGTCTTGTACCTCTGAAAGTCTGTTTCTCAAATGCTTTGATTATAGCTGACAGTGTTGTAATGTCTTTGAAGTCTGGACTGCATCTTACAAAATAAATGTTACTTGGATAACTTTATACCCAGATCATCTGCTACATTAATGCCTGCTAATATGTAGAGGTTTTTTTTTGTACATAGAAATGATGGTTATTTGGGTTAAAAAGAAAAAATCAAACCATCAAAAAACCCAAACAAAATGGACAAGGTGTGAAGCATGGCCTGGTGATCACTTGTGTAAACTGAGATCACTAGAATTGTTTAATTTTTTCTTATTAATTCACAGGATGTTCTAGAGGAATTTAGTATGCAAAAGTTACTGATGTTACACTGTTAACAAAACTGTTGAGATTTAATCACTTAGTTGCAAGACAAAAAACAAAACAAGAACTGCCCCTCAAAAAAAAACCCCAGACCCCACAACAAAACAAAGCTATGTAGTCAGTTATGGTGGGATTGTTGAATGCTGTTCTTGAAATTGCATGCTTTCCTGGTTTCCTGTTGTAGGAAAAGTTCGGTGGCAGGACTTCGATCAAGATGCTTATGTTGGCGCTACCATGGTGCGATCTGGCCAGGATCCATATGCCCGCAACAAATTCAATCAGGTAGAAAGCGACAAACTGCGAATGGACAGAAGCATTCCTGACACTAGGCATGATCAGTAAGTGCTAAACTGAGCCATGTTTGACTTAGATTAACTTTTTTTATGATTTCTTGAGCAGCCAGAAGTGTTTTCTAAACAAGAGCTCTCCAGCTTTTGAAATGATGGGAATGCTAAACTGTGATGTGAGAGTTAAAGGAACAATGAGTCTTATTCAGGATTTTCTGTTTCCATGACTTCCATCAGTGTGTGTTCTATATTGAAACTGGTGCTGCATTTCAATCTCTTTTTTCCTGTTTATCTGATGGTTTTTCTTCATTTCCACATTTTTAAGATTCACTGTGAGGATGATCAAACAGTGGAACAGGTTACCCAGAGAGAGTGTGCAAAGTCCCCAGGCTTAGTTAGGGATACTCAAAGCCTGATGTACTGCCTACTGTAGTAGGGAGTTTGATGAAAGGATTTCCAGGGACCCCTTTGGATCTCAGTTGCTACAAATAGCAACTGAGCATATTTTTGAATAGCAATATTCAAAAATACTGTTTTTTCTAAGTGTGTGATGATTGTCACCTCCAGACCTAAAGAAATCACATGCACACCCAAGTGAACAAAGGATAGAATTACATTTCAGATGCTTAAAAACTTTTATGTTAGGTTGCTTGTGCAGATTCAGGAAATAGTACACTTTGGAATACGGAAAAATAAGTATTATTTGCTTGTGGGTAGAGAAGACTTTCGTTTAAAAAAGGGCTTGAGTGATTTACATTAGTCTGGTTTTAAGCAGACTTGATTCATATTAAAACAACAGTTGCTCATTTAGGACTTCAAACTTAAAAGTAACAAATGCAGCTTGAACTTGGTTTTAAAAACTACGCAGACTTATTCTCAAAGCATTAAATTAATCAACTGTGTATGGTTTACTTCCTTAACTAATTCTGCAGTTAGGTTGAAAGTACATTCACAGCATTGTAGGTAGAAGAAACTGGAGCAAACTCCAGTGGCAGAGATAAAAGGAAGGTGCCTGTTTTTCTCTTCATAAAGCCCTTTAAACAGAAATGGTGTAGTGCAGGATATTTGTGTAAAAACTCACATGTTTACTGTGTTATTTTTAAGTCAGTTGTATAATACCTTTTTTTTAGCTTCCTTTTAAGTAGATGATTTTTAGATAAAGCCATTAATTGAATGTGAAAGTAGGAAGAATCTGGTGCTTTGCTTGTTGCCATGAAAACAGTGAAAGGCATGATGCCCATGGCATACTGAGGAGTGTAAAATGACTTTTAAATTTTCTTCATTACGTATACTGTCTTTCAGAAGAAATGCAGTCTAAATTTGTAGATCAGATATTCTTTTCCAATGAGAACTTATCACAGCTACCAACTTCTAGAAGCTTCTGTGATGCAGATATTATGAATTTTTTTTTTAATTCTGGATATTTAATAACCTCTGAAGGTTACAACAAATGCTCTCCATCAAGAAGAACTTTAAGAGAGATGACAGACATATTGCAGTGCCTATGTTTGTGTTAACTGTCAGTGTTGTGATTGTATGCTGTCCTGCCTGAGTTTTTTTTCTCTGCATGGAGCTGGAAAAGAAGCCTGCAATGTAGAAAGAGGAAGAGGTGTTTCTGGGGAAAAGCTGTATCTGTGTTGTTGTGGTAGTTTTAGACTATACCTTTAAAAATTTTTTACAGATCTTGAACAGAAAGTGGTAGAATGTAAATAAATCACTATTGGGTGTAAAAAAAAAAAAAAAAAAAAAAAAAAAAAGACAATTCTAAACAATCCCATTGGAAAGATAATGGACTTAAACTAGTTGTGCAAAAAAAAAATCTGTCTCTCTTTTTGCTTCTTTGGCTCTGGCTGATGCTTCTCCTGGCTTTACTACTGACCTTGGCTGCACTGCTTTGTTGGGACTGGTATTAACAACAACTTCTCTGCTATTTTCTCTTGTCCCTCTTGTATGTAGGGGGTAGGGAGACGAGCAGAGGGGGAAGAAGCTGTTGCAACTCCCCTGGTCTTTGGCCAGGGGTGTTTCTGTGCTGTTTATTAATTGTAAATACCTGTAAATACTGTAAATGTTGTATATCTCTACAAATGAATTGCATTCCATTGTAGATTGTAGTTCTGCTTGTAAATACAGCTTTCATTTGCTTCCACCTGAGCTGGTCTGGCAAATTTAACATTGGGGGAATTTTTCAACCGCCACAGTTGTGATAATTACTTAGACTTTGCCATGGAGCAGATTAAAGGGCCCATCAGTCTGTAAATGGTCATCTTAAAACAAACAAACAAACTCAACCTAAAAAACCCAACAACCCCAAACTGAAGTAATCATTCCAGCAAGTTGTCCTTCTTGCTTTGCCTGCTGTGTTGCAAGGTTTTTTTCTGCTTTGGCAAGGCCATTCACTACAGAAGCTGAAAAACTTACATGAAATATTTGTCTGGGAACTGTCCAATAGAAAGTACAAGAGCAGTACCCATAGGAAGAAGAATACCTTACAGCACATGGCACTTGGAAACAGGTTATTTTCAGTAACATTGGAAACTGGGTTAAGATTAAGATCTCTTACGGAGCTGCTAAAATCTTTTTAAAAAAAGAAACTTGGATGAGGAAATACCTGTTTCTGCTTAAGCCACTTTTTATTAATTGTCATGGTGTGTTTAAGGGGTTGTTTGGCTTTAATTGTTAAAATTGTCTAGGCTGTTGGGAAGCAGGTGTGTGTAATTATGCATCTCTTTTTATACTACATTGTTCAGTCTTTTCTGCTTTGGACAAACTTTTGCTAGTTAAGAGCCAAGTTTTCTACTTGCATTTTGTGAAAGCTTCCCGGCAGTACTGGAAAATACTTTAATTAACTTGTTTATGGCTGCTTGCCTTTATTTTAAGCAAAAAGGAGAAGCAAGAAATAGGAAGATGCAATGTAAGAAAGTAAACAGAGAAGAGGGAATGTGAGCAGGAACGCAGATTCTCACTCCAGCTGATGCTCACAACTGCCACTTCCAACAGCTTTGGGTTTCCTTCTGTTGCAGTCTTCTTGTGATGTGCAATATAGAGCTATTCCTACAATGGTAAATTTTGGAGTGAGTGTCACAGTTGTAATAGAAAGCTTCTGGAGCTGGCCTCCTGTGAGTGGGATGAAGAGTGAAATACTCTGGTTTTGGCAGACGAGTGTCCACCATGCTTACTTTGGACCAAAGGCTTCTGACCACATCTCTTACATGATGTGTTGTCATGATGCTTGAGAATTACTGGGAAGTACTTTAGCTGAACTAAACCATTTTTAGTTTCATGATACATATCTGATTTGACAACTGTTAGAAGCTTCTGACCTCATGCTTAAGTTTTATTCTTCAGTGAAGAAGAAACAAACTTTCCTGTCTCTTTCATACCTGTTATCTTTTGAGGTGAATGTTCTTGCATTGGTGTTAAATTAGATATTCCTGTCAAAAAATGGTTTAACAACTCACAGAGGTTTCAGAAGATTTTAGTGGTATGAACTAGTCAGGTGACTGAAATATCTGGGGGAAAGGAAAGAATGTACTTTTCATGTTTTAACTAATTTTAGTGACCTGTGCTGAACAGTGAAGGTCTAGATCAAGGTTTGCAGTTCTTTTTTATCCAAATGTATTTTCTCATCCTACATGTTAAATTAATTGCTGTCCCTTGAGGAAAGAAAGTCTAATCTCTGTGCAAAAAGTGGCTTCAAAAAAATTACTCTAATGCAAGTTCTTGTGATAAATGCAGGTGCAGTAGTAGGCATATTCTCTGTGGGCAGTTTGAAAGAAGAAAAAATTGCCTCTTTTGACACCATTGACTTTGGTGTGTAATAGCTGGATGTCTTGTAATTGCCTAAATGAATTGCCAGAAGCTCACAACAGAGAGGTCTTAGTTCTTTGCTTCTCAGGAACGCATGCCAGTTTGTGATTTATTGCTTCAACACCGCATGTTAGTGATGGAACAATCTTGTGCTCCCACCATTTGAGAACAGCAGCTAGACAAGACCTTGCTAATCTGACCCATCAACTGTAGGACTAGCATGGGTTTCTTCAGAACATGCTGAGGATACCACGACACAATGTTTTATGTCACAGCAAGCACTCGTGTGGGTGATATTGTGAATATATTGAAAATGCTGCAGGTCCTTGGAATTTTGTAGAGGAGCAAGAAGCACATTGCTACTTATTCTGATTCCAAGGAGTTGAAGGTTGTGTAGTGTATGATGCATGTCACAGACATTCAATCACAATTGGAGATGCTTTTTATACAGGCAGAGGCCTGATTTTAGATGTTTAGATAGCAATGTAACTTGCCTCTCTTACAAGCTAGTTTGATTAATGCTACACAGGGTACAAAATTATTTGCTGATTTTGTAACAGTTGTGTGCTGGCTGAGTTTATCTTCCCTGAAGACAATTAAGCCTGTTAAAACTAGTATTAAAGACAGAATATGTGAATAAATACATCACTCATGTATGTAACGCTTTCAGCACAAACTAAATATACAGTGTTTCTAGTACTGCTAGTGATTAATAAGAGGAGAGTAGTGTGGTTTTAGGGTTTATTTTCCATGGATTTAAACAGCTTAAATTTATGTAGTCCTGCAGGAAGTATGTTGTGATTTGCTTCTTTTTGTTTAATGTATTAATTTCAGGCTTCTGGAGGTAATGAAAAATCAGTTGACACAGATGAAATATTTCATTATCAGTATGGCTGGGATGAGATTCTAATTAGTTGGCTCAAGGTTGTCACAGTTCTCTTTGCTTTTCAAATTACAAATATTACAATCCTTACAAACATTTTTCTGTTCTAAATGAGAAACTGTATGTATGAGGAATACCAGGGTACTAAAGTAGCTTTAAAAATAGAAGAAGTGGACACATTGCATTATGAAGAAGAGATATGTAGCAGCCTGTGAGCACAGGCATTTTCATTGAAAATAGGCAGTCTGGTTTCATACTCTGTTGCATGAAAGGTATTTATGACATAACTGCAGTGATGGATTCAGTAGCTTTTCTGAACCTGCCTATATCTGACTCTTAGTCTGTTATGTATTAAGGCAACTAAAGAAGTGGCAGAAGAGGAGCTGATCATAATTTCAGCTGCAAACAAGATACTTCAATCTTCCTGGGTAGATACAGAGTGCACATGAGTTTAACAGGTAACTGCTTCTGCTAATTCTGGGATGTAAATAACCGTGTTTAAATGTCAGGGTATTGTGTCTTCCAGATGTCAACGGAAACAGTGGCGGATAGATCTGCCAGCCACTAGCGTGGTGATCACCTTTCATAATGAAGCAAGATCTGCTTTGCTTCGAACTGTTATCAGGTATACCTGAGAGACCTTGATTTTTCTGCTTCCTTCCCCCCCCAGGCCAATCACTTCAGTCAGGTAATAGCTTATGAAAAGGAAGGGAAATAACAATCCATTATGCTTTTCTGAACCATTTGCAGGGGGAAAGATGAGTCTTAATTTCATTCGTGCCTCCAGTTCTTATGTTCTGAAATAGTGGCATTAAACAGAATAACTCTCATTAACTACAAATGCATGAAAGTGTGGAACCGATTACTAGATATTTGGAGTTTGGCTATTTAACTAGTTTCAAGAAAGACTCAGGAAAGTTAGTTTTAAGTCACATATCCCCTGCAAAACCATCTGCAAAACTTCACTGTTACAAGTAGTATAATACCCAATCATTTCCAGAGGCTGGAATTTTAGGGGGGAATTATAATATATGTGCCCCTTTTCACAAACGCTTTCTGTAAGAATACATTAAATAAGTTTCTATAAGAATAAGTTGAAAATAGGATCCCCAGCTAAGTTCTGTTGTGGATTAACAACATAACTGCTTTTATGAAATTATTATGGAAAACTAAGACTGCTTAGTATTGAGTACTCCTCTTTTTTTTTTGGATCTGTTTCAGTGTCCTTAAAAAAAGCCCATCACATCTTATTAAGGAAATCATACTGGTGGATGACTACAGTAACGATCGTAAGTAGTTTTACAGGGTTTTAACTTTGTTTATTCTGATAAGACTTTCTGTAGACGTTAGTAGGTGACTTGGTTAAGAATAGGTCACATGGACAGGAATTTGCAGAGACTAATCCAAAGCTAGTTTTCAATTATTTTGTATCTTCCATTGTGGAAATCGGAAGTGTTTTGTTAAATGCTTCAGGCAGACTTTATTATGTCCTGTTAGCTGAAGGAGCAGTGTATAATTGAAAGCAGCCTTTACATAGTATGCTATCTGATTTAAAAATAAACTCCATGGCACTTACACAAAATAGTTTTATAGCAAAGTCAATGCTGATCTCCATCAGTCTCTTGAAAAAAATCCTACTGATTCTAAAGTAAGTCAATGATTTTGAAGTTATAAGGCAGCTATATGATACACGATAAAAACTCGAACCATTGAAATGGACCTCTGAGTAACATTTCTAAAAGGAAATTAAGGTCTATATTTGCATTGTCTCTGAGTAACATTTCTAAAAGGAAATTAAGGTCTATATTTGCATTGTTAGTTTACAGCTAGTTGAGGGTAGGTTTAAGCCTTAATGTAGGTTAAAAAGTGAAATTTCCTATATGTGAAGTAAACAGTTTATTTAAATTTGTTTTTAATGCAATGTAGTAAATGTCTGAATTAGGCAGGTAGGATATAAATTAAATAAGAAAGTTTCAAAAGTGCAAACTAAATTAGCTTTAAATGGTGAAGGTAGCAATTTCTTAGCCTGGCAGCTCTTCTTTGTTTCTTCAGAGACAAGTAGATTGTTGGGGTTTTTTTTTAAGCATATCTCTTTTCTATTTGTGACCATAAATGTTTTCACTACAAAATTTTTGGTTTTCTTTGAAGACAACCTCTCTTTATGATATGTAGTGTTGGATATCAAACTTTCTCATCATTGGATTTTTTGTTTGTTTTTTTTTTTAGCTGAGGATGGTGCTCTTTTGGGAAAAATTGAAAAAGTGCGGGTTCTTCGAAATGATCACCGAGAAGGTAGGCTTAATCCCAGGAGGGAAAATACATGCTCTAGGCTTCCTTATCTGTTAATCTTCATCAAGGAACATTTTGCTATGCTTTCTGCGTCAGAAGGGGGATTTTTACTTTATAAATCAACTTATAATGGAAGGAATAAAAACAAATGCGTTTGTGCAATAAAAGCATGAATTCTGACTATTTTCATATAATTGTGTATTCAGTTGCTCGTTGTTAGCTTTTACTGACTTGAGAAATTGCCACTGACCGTCAACCTTTCCTTTCTCTTAATTCACTGAGTTCTCAGTTAAGATGCTCCCATTGTACATGAGATCTCACTTGTAAACTGTATGAATGTATGAAATGATACCGCTTAAAAATGGCTCTCTTTATTGCTGGTTCCCTTACTAGAGATGATTTTAAGGATCCAGTTGATAGACGGCCTGGCAAACAGTTTGTTAGGCAGACTGGAGAGGGTTTTAGCAGCCAGGAGCCCTGGAAGTATTTATTGTAGTTTGGCTGAAGCAAGTGTGCCATGTAACAGATTTGTGTTACATTTTTGTTTTCCTCTGTTGCTTTGTAAATTATGGTGCCCTGTCACTGAGCCCTTTAGTTCGCAGCTTCCTGGCTATGGAGCTTGGAATTTTAGATAACAGGCAACTGCTGTTCTGCAGTTGTTTGAAATAATAACTGGGATTGATGGTTGAAATAGCTGACTGAGTTAGCAGATATGTGCTTGTTTATTTTTGTAGGCACTGCATTTTCTAGGCTGACAGCCTGCCCTGGAGAGGAGTTAAAATCATTAAATTGTCAGAAACTGGAAATGACATGCACAAAACCGGTGTTATCCCAAAATTATTTATTGCAAATTCATGGGCTCTTAGTATTTAGAATTTTGTTTGGGATATACTTTGTGAACCAAAGCTTTTAGGAAAGCAGGCCTCTTATACTTTGGTATGGTTGCAAGGTTCTGAGGAAGTCAATACCATTTCTCTGATCAGTACAGTACTTAAGGATGGAGACAGTAGTGTTGTGAGTGTAATTGAGAAGTTCTCTTTAAATCACTTGAATCACTTGTTACAGAGTCCTAGTTTAAGACACTTGGTGGCAAACAACGTAGGAAAAGAAAAGGGGTGAAAAATTACTTGACTTTGCTCTTGAGTGACAAAGATCAATGAATTTCGAATAGTAATGAAGAAAAGTAGAGAGCACACTTGCAAAGGAATGAGAGGAAGCTTGCTATTTTCTGTATAAATGGTGGGATGTTCTGGGGTATATATGTAAATGTAGCAAGGGATTTAAAAAATGTGAGGTCATCCAATGAATAAGTGTTAAAAGAGAAAGAAGTGAGGAAAGAAACAACAGGTCGGATTACTGAGGGGATCTGTGTAATTGAGGAGAAAAGAAGAACCATTTGGGTTTACCAGAAGTTTTCTTCCAAAAGAAGTCTTAGAAGGGAAGATTTTTTAAAACAAACGATTAAAAAAAAAAAAAACCCAAAGAAGAACAATCAAAATGAGAGCCATAAGAAACACAGGAGAAAGACAGTGGAAGGAGGTGGTGGGAAGGCTGTGGGTTGCTGAAGCAGGGTCATTTCTGGAAGAAGTTTATAGAAGAATGGACAGACAATAGTGAGAAATAGGATGTGGGGGTGCAGCACAAAGATGAGGAAGGTAAGTTAGTGATGGTCCTAGAACTGTAGGAAAGATACTTCTTTTCAAGTCTTATCTTGAGTAATATTTATCAGTATGATTATCATTTACTGTAGAGCAGACCCAGCTGTTCTTGTGTATCACTTTAATACTAAGTTACTTTAATTCTTCTGCTTAAATTGGATCGAAACCGGTAGGCTAGGGTGCAGTAGGTTGGAAGCTTGGGGGCCATTTATTGTAAAGTCATTTCACTGAATTGTTAACTAGCATCTCATTTGATAACAAAACTTGTGTGTTTGTCCTGTCTGAGAGTAATTTATGACTAACTCAGTGTGGTAGTTTCTTGCTACTGTTGATTGTTTTCCTCAGTATGAATTTAAAACTTCGTCTTTACTTCTCAGGCTTGATGCGTTCCCGTGTCAGAGGGGCAGATGCAGCACAAGCAAAAGTGCTGACCTTCCTGGACAGTCACTGTGAGTGTAATGAACACTGGCTGGAACCACTTTTGGAAAGAGTAGCTGAGGTTAGTAAAGAGTTCTTTTAAAGTAATTTCCTGAATAAGTGGCTTTTAAAAGTCATCTGGTTTATACTACATTAATTTTATGCATTTTTCTAAGGAAGCTTTTTCTCTGAAGTGAGATGATGGAGATGATTGGAGTGTTCTGTGATTAAACCCCACTTTTTGTTCATTTAATCTCTGAACACAGGAACATGAAATGTGAATATTTGTTATTATCTCTACAAGCAATTCAAATATAAGCTTCTTTCATTCTTTAGGGACCTCCTCAGTAAGTACTGAAAATCTTTAGAGCAAAGTATAGTTCTCCTCAACCAATATCATCTCAATGTAATTTAGTTTATGTGAGTGTTTATGCCTCATTAACATTCAGTTGGGTAACAGGAGAGAGATTGAGGTGTGAAACCAATATTCTCATGGAAATTAGTAGGGACTGTGGATTCTCAGCTTCTATGAAAATGATGCTTTGTTTGAGAGGATTGAGAATGAAAGTATATTATTTTCTCCTGGGGTTGGTTGTACTTGTTAACTTGCTCAGGACAAACTCATTTGGATCAAAAAGCTGATCAGATGTGATCCCAAAAAGCACTGGGGAACACTCAAGACATCAGGGCTTTTCTTCTTTCCTAATTATGTTCCTGTTCTGATAAACTTCTCTTCCAGTAAAGGCTTTCTTTTGAAGTGCTGCTGGTCAAGATGGTTTCGCTAAGGTACCCTGTCTTGTTAATGCCTGGTTGTTTGCTTATCCTCTCTACACTTCCTTTCCCATTTCACCCCAAAAAGGGAAGAAGGAAGAATAAAAAGGAAGTAAATCCCATATACTCAATATGCCAGGGGAGATGCTATCAGTTGATGACTGATTTTTCCTTATTCTGTTTGGTTCTATGATGTATATTGCAGAAATATGCTAAGCTCCTTAAGACCTATCAGCAGTTAAAATCCTGCTTTGAAGTATAAGTAACTCTAGTCAATAGCTCAAACTATTGAAGTACCTAGAGCCTTGAGCAGTGAGTAATACAGCACTTCCTTCTGGTTTTGTACCCATGTAAAGTTTTGTAGCCTCAGAAGGGTTAGGGGAATTTCTCTGTAATTATTAACTGGGAAAATAAACTTGAAGGTGTTAAATACATCTCAGAAGGAAGTGAATAATGCTTGCAGCTAAAGCATTAATGGATTCTATAATGTGGGAACTATTTTTAAGACTTACTGCAAGTGGTTTGATGTATCTACCTGTTCAAGGAATCAGAAAAGAAATGGTAGTTTGGCCAACAAAACCCTTTTAGTTTAGTTCATAGCAGCACACAAATTATTAGAGCCGCAAAACTTGCTCCTCACAATTGTTACCTGCTCCACACTAATCATGTGTGCCATTGTATAGTTTTCAGCTATATGAATAGAGTTTTCCATTCTTAGAAACTTGATGGACCTTTAAATAATTGTTGTGGAATTCCAGTTTGCTTTCAGCTGGTATGATTCCTAGCCCAACAGGGTTAGGCTTCACAGAGCAGCTTCTAAGCTTTCTGCTTCTTCAAATAATTAAGGTGTGGATAGTGTTTACTATCCGTGTGTTTACACTGGATAGTGTACACAGTGAATGGTGTGTGATAGGTCTTTGTTACTTTGAATGGATTTTGCTCACAGTGCAGATCATATGTTAATTGGAGGCGTTTTCTTGGTGGTCTCAGTGACAAAAAGACCAATAGATGAGAACTCTGATCTGCTCTGACCTCAAAGGTAACTTTTTCAGGTCAAGGCTACTGTGCATTAATGCAGTATTTTCTGATGTGCTGCTGCTGCATCTGTTCTACGTGTGGTGGAAAGTGTGGATTTTTTTTCTTTTTTTTCGTTTTCTTCCTGAATTGCCCACTTGACATTTAATTCTGTTGGAGTTTTAGGGGATTAGCTGTGTGTGTTAAATATAAAAACCCATAGCTTCCAAGAAACAGTCTGAACTAAGTCCATTCTACAATACTGTTGTGGTGTAACCACTTTACAAAGCTGTGTCTTTTGACATCTTGCTCGAGTTAGGAGCACTTGAGGCATCATGCTCTTCCCTTCAGTTGAAGGATGATCCATCACATGGTTTTCTTTGAGATGAATTTCCTGGCTTGAGTAACCTTGTCTATTAGCCAGGCTTGCTTAACATTCCTAGAGGAGCCTGACATTGCTAGGGGTTTTTCTTCAGCAGTTTGAGCAAAGGCTTAAAGTAGAAGCAACATACAAGGTGAACATTTGAGACTTCAGAACATATACAGAAACCTGTGAAGCCTGAATCTGGGATATTTTCTCACTCTGTACTCCCTCCCGGAGAGTGGTTTTCTGTCTGATTCCCTAAGGGTATAATTTGTCTTCTAGATTTTTGTGTGTGCATTGGGTTCAGGAAGATTAAACAGGGAGCCAGTGAAGCTTAACCCTTTGATTCCCCAAAAAATGTCAACATAGTAAAAAAGTGTATACAACCTTGAAAACATTGGTAACTGCTAGCATTTCATGCACTGCGTTTATCTACTTGGATTTTTCCATTTCCAGTATCTAATCTCTTTGTTCCATTCTTATGATACCTCACTTAACATCATTTTTAGGAAGTTTTTTTTTTTTTAATAAGTTCTTAAAAGGAAGAAAGTACTAAGATTAAGAAATGAGATGTGGAGTCCTTTTTCATATGTCTCAGATTTTTGTGACCTATAATTAGTCAATTTTTAACTGGCACAATGTTGAAAGGAAAATATTTATGTTTTCTCTTAAAGAGTGTTGCAAAGGTTAGTCTTTGAAATGTCCTGAGATTTTTAGAAAGGAGGGGGAAGCAAAGTATGCCAAATAACTGTGAGTTATTTAAATAATTTGTTAAGTGTAGCAAGTGGTGATAGTGAGGTGTCATACTGATACTGCAAGAACTGATCAGACCGTCAGTAAAAGTCTGAGGAAATCCAAATGCCACTGCTTACCCTGCACAGTGGAGAGAAGTTAAAGCCTAGCTGATAATCTACTTAATGTGATACCTGATAGATTGGGCAGCTTTTACCACCAGCTTCAACTGTGCCAAATTTGAGAAAACACACATTTTTGCAGAAAAGGCTGATGGGCATAGATGTATAAGCTGTCTCAGTTTCAGCTAAGGAAAAAGAAGAAAGAAAGGAAGAGTGGTTTCATTTTTGTATTTCATACCAATGGGTATTTTGTGAGCCTGGATAGACTGGGTATCTTCTGTCTCATCAGCCTTCAAATAAAGGAGTTTTTTTACTTCCTCTTTGTATATAGAATGCCTAAAATAAGGTCACAGGTGCACCTGAAATGCTTTAGTGGTGTAGGAGGGTACACAAAAACTGTTTTGAAGTGAAGGTGCAGTAAATAATCATTGCCTCCCAAATACAACATGGTTAGTAAACCTGTACACTTGCATTGCAAACATGGACTTGAGACTACAGCTAACAGAAATAGGAGCTAAAGATGGGGTCAGTGGGGTAACAGGGCAGTTGGGGTTTTGTCTGTTTCTAGTTTGCTTTAGACCAAGCTAATTAGTACTTAGTAGCAGACCTGATTAGATGGTTATATTACATCCCTCATAAAAACAGATATTTGGTGCAGTTCGTATAGATGCACTGATACTTAAAAGGAATGTAGAAATCAATAATGTCTTCAACTTTTAGCTTAGTCTTCAGGTTGTATTCTCTTGGGTTCACTTGATCCTGCTTTTGGCTGATACAGAAGTTAGTGACCTTTTGCTTGCTCAGGCAGAATGACCGAGTAAATGCCAACTATGTAATTAGGCCTTATTAAAATCAGCACAAATTAAATAGTTAGGATTCAGTAAATGAACACAGGCATCTAATGTTCTTATTGGACAAGCATTTGAGTAGGAGTTGCTTTTAAGTCTTTAGTTATGAACTCTAGCTTTTCTCATATTTGCTTGGTTCCAGTCTGTTCTGTATAGCACTGATTAGCAAGGGGGATGCACTGTTGATCCACTGTTTAGAATGCCAAATATTGGTGTTTGAAGATACACTTAGGAAATAAGTTCTTGACATGGAGATGTTTAGTTTAGTATGTTTTTTCAACCACGAGACTTGTTTCTCTGTAGCCATTACCAATATATCTCCTATTTGTTAAAGGTTTGGGGTTTTTTTGTGGTGTTTTGGGGGTTTTTTTCCTATTTGCAGATTTGGTGATGCATGATTCTGAAGTTCTGTGCTTTCTGAATGATGTTAAATTGTGGAGCTCAGACTCTTATTTGGAACTCAAGCAAAATCTTCCATCAAACTGCCATGGAACTTAGGTTTCAGTGTGTAAATGTGACTCTCCCCCAATAAGTCATGGAGACAAACTGGCCTTAACAATGATATTCTAATATTAGATGAGTTGTTTTTCAGAGTACTGAAGTACAGTGATCCTGCTGGATGATGTATGTGGAGTTGGTGGAAAGATTTGTTTTTTTCTTAATGTTTTTGTCAAAATAGTTCAGCTAAGGTAATTAGCATTGCTCACAGCATAGAAGACTCTGGCTGGACAGGAAATGTGGTATCTGCTGCTGGAATCTTGTGTGCTGGAGATAGATAGCATCCATTAGTTTGAGGTGTTTTTAAGATCTCCTTCTCATCTAAGTATGTGATTGTGAAGTGTGATTTTTCAAGTGTGAGATGGGTTAGCATAAACCTGAGACTTATCTGATTGCAGAAAGGTCTGCATGTTTCTTACAGGTTCAAATAATAAGAACACAGTACACTCTGTAGCTACAGGTTTGCTGTGGAAAATATGAATTGCCTTGGATGCTTTTTTCCTTTGATGTGGTTTTAAAGAGTAAGAATGGAAGAGCTGTTTGCTTCATTGCCTTAGAACTACAAGTTTGCTGCTTTCTTCAAAAGCAAGTCAAAAGAGGGGGATTACTGGAATGTAAGTGACCTAGAATAGAAAGAGGATTCCTAGCCATATAGTGTGGTTTCTGCTTTCTGAAGCACCGCAGAGCAATGCTATTCACAGCATCAGCTATTCAGAGACGTAAGTTGAAATAAGGGGGGGAGCTGGGGGAGGTGTGCTAATGAAATCCTGCTGAACTGTTCAACATCTCATCCTGCCTTGAATCTTTATTTATTGATTTCATCATTTCAATATTACTTTCTAATATTTATTTTAGGACAAGACCAGAGTTGTGTCTCCTATTATTGATGTAATTAATATGGACAACTTCCAGTATGTGGGGGCGTCAGCAGATTTAAAAGGCGGTATGTAACTGTACTGGAATACAGATGTTTTGGGTTTTTTTCTTTTGGTTTTCCCCTCAAAAAAAAAAAAAGGCATCACGTATCAAAACTCATAATTGCTGCAGTTGTGGAATGGACAGTTAACTTACTGTTCTTCCCTTTCATGTGTCTACTTTTCTGTAGGTCACTTGTTTCTAGGCTTGGATTTTAATTGGCATTATTGTCTTCTGCTTTAAACTAGTTCATCTTTATTCAATTAGTTCTTAACAGTTTGATACCTTTTGCCAATGTGCAAGACTCGCTCCAATGTTTGTAGGATTGTGTAAATGTCAGAAGTAGCATATGGTCAGAGCTTATGATTCTCTTTTTAGATAAGATAGGCTAGCTTAGAAGCCCATCAGCAATACACTGCCTTTGATTTTTCTTCTGAAAAAGCAGAAAGCTTTGGAATCATTTAAATGTTTTTGTTAGCTGTGATCTGTAATTGTGAAGAGTAAGATGTGACCATGAAAACGTGTGCTATTTTTACTTTTGCTGTTACAAACTTCCCTGTTAAACTGAGTTTAGAATTAGTAAAGTTTCATTGTGTCTATCTTGTATAAGCTGTTGATGGGAAATAGTAAAAAGACTTGTGAAGTCCTCAATAAAAATGAAGAAAAAAATATAAAATGCTCCCTTCTCCTTTCCAAAGAGGCAGGATGTGACCACACACACTAAAACTGTACTCATGTTTTTATTGTTTTCACTGTTAGCAAGAATCTAGCATTTAAAATGGCTGTTCTCTGTCCTCTCTTCCCCTGCCCCCCCCTTTTTTTTGTTTCATTGAGATAATTGTTCCACAACCCTAGAAAGTGTCTTCATAAAGACGTAAGATGAGCCATGATATGGAAATTACACAGTGCTGTTTCCACAGTGTTTCAGCTTTCTTCTGAATGGACCTTCTTGAGTGAAAAAGTTAAAACCAATTTCAAGCCCGTTCTTTCAGTCTCTAACTGGCCACCAGGTGTTGTTCTAGTAAAGTAAAATAAATGCAGTGGACTGGAGGTGAGAGCCTGTATGTCCTTTAAATTAATGCTTTGGAATAACACCTACAATGCATATATTCACTATGTGCTAATGTATAGTTCTGTGCTATTCTCTGTGTTCCAGCTCTGTTAAAACCAATCTATTCATTATACCTCCAGTATGGAAATCCCTATACCATTATGTGGCTTTTGTCGTCAGGAGCAGGAGGAATTCTTTCATTGAAACATTTGGCTCCTGCAGGGTTCATGCTCTGTAATTCTTCCCAAGTGAAGTAGGAGAAGATTAAGAGATCATTTAACTTGTTACTATTTTTCATGCTTCCTCCTTGGAACTAAGTTTCCCAATTTTTTAATTTTTTTTTTTTCTTCAGTGCTCATTTTCTCACCTCAAACAATAGAGAGAGTTTTTTGTTTTGTTTTGTTTTTCTTTAAGTATATGGAATCTCTGTACTTTTGGACAGAGGAGTGAGAAGCTGTCTTTTTTTTTCAGTCTTAAGAATACAGATTTTGCACATACCACTATTTAAAGCTATTCTGATATCTGTTGAAACGTGAATAACATATTTCTTTTCAGTGCTCAGAAGACAGATTACCATGTTAGAGGCACTACAACATTTGGCAGTATGGGACGCTTTCACTGGGGCCAAGTCTAAACCTGGAAACCAAATTATGCTTTCAACCTCAGATACAGTATCTGTGTGTCTGAAGCATGGAGACTTGAGACAGCTGGGACAGCATTTTTGCCTGGTCCGTTTTGAAAGGACTTAATCACACAAGACAGGCAGCCTAGCAAATGCTGCAAATGTTTTAAAGTGGAGAGGCCTGAAATCATTCCAAAGTCTGGCCAATACTAAATCCATGCACTTCATATTACAATTGTGGGTTTTTTTGAGGGGAGATTTGCAAGAGTGTTTATGCTACTCTGAGAAATCCTTTAATTACTGGAATAAAGCATAGTTAACTGAGATCTGATAATTTAGAGTATGCCTGTGATGCAGTTTACACAAGATAGAATTTCATATTGAATATGCACTTGTGTTTAAAAATTCTGCTTTTACAGAGTTACTGATGTTATCTCACTGAGTGCAGATTTTTCCCAGAGTCAGTGAAAATGGAGATGGAAAACCAGTTTTTGTGGGTAGACAATTTATGCACTTGTTCCGAGTTTCTATGAGTGCCGTGTTCCAAAAGAGACCCCTTGTGTTCACTGCAGTGTGTGTAACTCTATTGCTTCTGCTGCAGAACAGTAGGGTTTGGGTTTTTTCCAAGTTCTCCCAGATGCAAGTAATTTTGCTGGGTATATATGATGAAATGTGGTTCTTGAACTGCATGGAAATATTTGAGCTCATTTGACTTCTCATGCTGGAGGCTTTGCAGTACTAGTGTTTGTAGACATTTCAAAATGTGTTTTGATACGTGGAGTTTTGGAGCCGTTAGACAGTCTTTCATTTTAGAGTGCAACACTTCATGAAATACTCAAACATGGAGAGAGAGTTGGCATGCATGTTGTAAAGGCTGTTCAGGATAATGTCTGTATTGTGTGAGTGTGATAAGTATCTTGTGAGTTAAAATGAAAACTGTAGTTTTCAACTCTCCTCATCAATCATTACTATGCAAGCTTACAGACAGTTTATAGGACTGCAATTGTCGTCTGTTTACTGTAGCTTTTTCCCCACTTCCCCACAAAGTAGTTGCTTTATCTGTTGTGCTGGAGAAAGAAAACTATGGACATCTGTGCATCAGAAATCTGGAAATTACTCATTACATGACTTCATGGGATCTAAATGTGTTTGGCAGCAGGCAGCCTGATTTGCCAGGTGTACTGGGAGAGGGCTATGGACCTTGTGTAGTTATGTAATAGGTGTTCGTGCTTGTGAGCATAAGCCAGCTCAAACCTGCTATGAAAGTGTTTCCCATGGGAAGTTTGTATCATTGCCGCAAGGAGGTAATTCACATGATTGTCAGTAGAAAGCTGCTGCAGGTGACACATTGATCTTACCTGTTCAGATCATCTTTATATGCTCCTCTGCTCAACTCACAAAAGGACCAGACCAGCTGTTGCTGTGTACACACAGAAGGGAAGTAAGATATCGGTGCTCTAGCACTTGCTTCGGGTTAAAAAAATGTTGCGTTAGAAGCATGCAGTGGGAAAGAAGGAAGTTGAATGAATGTTAGTGAGAGCTGTATAACCTGTGGTGACCTTCATGATAGACAGCTGCTACTGTTCGAGGAGCACCAAGAGTATAACATAGAGCCTGTGTGAATATAAACATGTGATTGTTTGGCAGGAGTTGAAATGTAGTTGTACGTGAAAGGCTGTTGGTAGCACTTGCAATAGCTGGAAGATCTTCACATGATGTTCTGTTTGATGTAAGGTTATGAGACATTGGCTTCTTGTGTAAGGCTTTTGCTTTGTCTCTTGTTGACTGGCTTTCTTACTTTTGTGTAATAGATGGAAATGAGAAATCAAAGTTATTTTGTATTTGAGATTACTTCTTTTAAGTTGTCATGTCAATGTCTTTACCTTTCATCTGGAATCCTACTTATTTGTTTCCTACCCTAAAGTTAGTACAAGCTAAAATTTTTTAATTTAAATTTACAGTTCTGAGTGTTTTCAATCAACATTGTGTTACTACAAGTTGAATTATGACCACAGTCTTTTTAACATTGTACTCTGATATTTTCTTCTTGAAGGCTTCGATTGGAACCTAGTGTTCAAGTGGGATTACATGACACCAGAGCAAAGAAGAGCACGGCAAGGAAATCCAGTTGCTCCCATAAAGTATGTCTGCATTGCCACTTCTCCCTCTTACAGATTTTAGTTTGCAACTTAAAGGAACTTAAAAATTACCTTCTCGGAGTCTGAAAGGGGATCTTTACTATAGCTTTCAATAATATTGAAGTTTCATTATGAGACACTCAGAAATAAATAATTTAATAAAAATTATTTTTAATTAAAAAAATATGTATTAAAAATGCTTTAAAGCACACTAGCAGACTATTTAAATGTTTAAAAAAATGAAAATGTCACTTTAAATAAAGTTGGTGTGTTTTGAGGGTTGAAAATAGAGCATCAGTTTTAATGTTTCGTTCTTGGCACAAATTGCCATCCTCTGCATAAGGAACTTGTGAGCCAAAAAATGGAGATTTGGAAATCTGCCTCAAAAGGTGGTTGGAGCACTACACATCCTATAGAAATATGTACAGGCAACATTTGAGGAGATAGATGCAAAATCATTCAACGGCATTGCAGGTTTATTCAAGGAGGTATTAACCTTGAGGTGCAAGTAATAGTTACCTCTCAGTTCATGGTTCTTAAGTATTTTTATTTTCTTGTCTGTTTAGGACACCCATGATAGCTGGTGGACTATTTGTGATGGACAAATCATATTTTGAAGAGCTAGGAAAGTATGATATGATGATGGATGTTTGGGGAGGAGAAAACTTAGGTATGTATATTTTACATTTTATATTTTTTTTATATTTTATAAAACTTAGGTATGTGTATATTTTTAGCATGTCAGGTAGTGACAGGACTAGGGGGAATGGAATAAAGCTGGAAGTGGGGAGATTCAGGCTGGACGTGAGGAAGAAGTTCTTCACCATGAGAGTGGTGAGAGCCTGGAATGGGTTGTCCAGGGAGGTGGTTGAGGCCTCATCCCTGGAGGTGTTTAAGGCCAGGCTGGATGAGGCTCTGGCCAGCCTGATCTAGTGTGAGGTGTCCCTGCCCATGGCAGGGGGGTTGGAACTAGATGATCCTTGTGGTCCCTTCCAACCCTGAGTGATTCTATGATTCTATATTATTTTACCTTCAGATTAATCTTGAAAGAAAGCAGGTTTCATTGCAGTCTTTACTGCCACAGAGTTCTGGTCTTCCACATTTTGTGCAAGGGAGGTTAAAATTAAAGCTAAAACTTCACATGTGCTATTTGCAAAATCGAAAAAATTTATTTCATTGAGAGAATTATATGTAAACACAACAGAATAAAAATATTTATTCATTAAGCAGTGAATTTCTTTGCAGTGGAAGTTGCCTGATAAAATTATAGAGTGTGGATAGGCAATTACTTGCAAAAATGCTATCCTGCTTGAAAGTCAAACCCTCATCTGAAGTTATTGATTGAAATACAGTAATGTCTAAATTCTGGCAGTTTAAAGATGTTTTAAGGCATATTTTAAGATGTTGCCACATTTTCTTATGAGAAGTAGAACACTTCAGCCCTATGATGTAATTATAGCTGAGAAGTCATTTTTGCTGTAATTCCTTGTTTTCAGATGTTTAAGTGAATGGGATTTAGGGAACAAGGAGGAAGGGCTGATAAATGTGTGCTTTATCCTTTTCTTCTTTGACTTGCTGATTAGGTGTGGCTTGGGGGGGCTTTGCTGTTTGCATTACAGTATTGTACAGCTTTTCTCCAATTAAGATCAATATAGTTGTGTTGAAACAGATATAGGAGGATCAGAACTCTACAGCTTCAAGACTTCCAGTCTGTCATTAATTTATTTTTTTTAGGGTAGAGATGTATCTCAGACATTCTAAATAGTGTATTAGAACCAGTTCTAAAGATAGAAACTTCTCTGCTGCATGTGCTAGCTGCAAAATCCTGAAATACCCTAAACTTGTAAAAATCTGAGTATTTTCTGTTACTGAACTATGCTTATGCATTGAGCATATGCTTGGCCTACAAGGAAATGTCTGCTGCATACTGCACACTAAGTACGGTGTTGGCAGCATAGTAACCAAATCTTTAACACTTCTGTGAGGAGCTTAAGAGTGGAAGAGCCATCCATACAGTCCAGTCTCTGACCTTTTATGCAGGCCACAAAGAAACTTCTTAAATATTTTGAACAATTTCTGCATTTCTGTTTTCTTAGTATTTTGGCTGTGTATTGCTAAATTGTATTAGTATGAATAGTGTAATTTTTTCCTTTTTTTAAAAATGTCCTGGAAAAACATTGGATAAACTCACTACAGCAGTACTTGCATTCACTCTGAAACCTTTTGTTTCTAGAGCACTTAAATATTTGCTTAACTTCTAGCATGTACTCTAGTGACTTTCTCTGAAAATTTAGCAGCTGTTTTTATGCTTTGATAATTGAGGTTTTGGTAGCAGGAAAGGGCACAAGCAACAGCTTCTTAAGGTGAGAAAAGTGCATGCAAAAAGCATTTCATGTTGTTCCTGGTGCGCTCGGTTCCCCCACCTCCATGGGAAAGAGGAAATGGAGATTTTGGGGTGCCTTTGCTCTCTGAAAAGCTTATGTCAGTCAGTACTACAAATGTTCATAGCTACCAGACTTACTGAAGATGAATAAGGATCACATGGTGTATGGTTTGATTGCCAATAAATGACACATGGACCAATCTGCAACATGCAGGTTAAAATGCAACACGCACACTCATCAGGCCTCTACTCTCACGCATATCTCTGGATCAGCAGCTGGATGTTACATGCAAATGACCTGCTATATGGACTTGAAAAATAATTCTATACATTATGCTTCATAAGATGTAGCATTTTTCCCTCAAGCATGTGCAAAGCAGCTGCTATATGAGATTTTGTTCACGGTGGTAGTGTCTCAACTACAGATGTCAAGGTGGTCCTGCAGTGTTGTACCTCAATTAGCTAAGAGGCAGCTCTTACTATGGGGATGCAGTGGTAAATGTGACTGATAACACATGCTTGCTGTACAAAACATCGACCCAGCTTTGTTCAGTCTTGTCCTGAATTTGTAAACTTTAATTCAGAGAATCTTTACAGTGCTTTATGATAAGCATAGGAGGATTGGACCTTTAGAAGTTTTGAGTCTAATTTGAAAACCTAGAATTTTCTTCATAGTTTTGCTAAAATTAGGGAGAGAGTAAGACATTCCCTGTCTTCTGTACTAATGCACACTACAATAAAAAGTGAAAATCTGTTATTGAGAGGTACAACAATCTCACATGGCAGAATAATGTTTGATGTGCTCTTTATGACTTTAAGGAAAAAAAAACAGTGTCTGCTGAAATTGTTACAAGAGCAACATTTCTTCTTGCTGTACTCTTTGAGTACAGCAAAAAAAAGTCTTCAGGGAGTTTGAGGTTTTCTAAAGTTTTAGTTGCTGTACATTCCTTTTTCTTTAAAAATTCATGCAGGCTTTAGAAGCCATCTTGGTGCAAGTAAGAGCACAAGTAAGAATTCTTGTCCATGTTTATTAGTCCTTTGCTGTCTTCCTAGAGCTATTTTGCATACTTTTTTTTTTTTGAGATTCTTCAGAATTTAAGGTGCCAGGAAGTATATATGTAGGTTTACTTTTCTGGGAATTTATGGAGGGAGAATGAATAGACTAATGTATACAGCAGGGGAAGCTATGAATAATGAAAAAAGTTGACAGAAGTTATTTCTAAATAACTTCTAAAATAAAAATACTTTCGCAATGCCTACATACATTCAATAGATGACAGTGACTTTTTGGATTAAACCTCCAGGTAAATCATTTAAAAAAACAAAGAGCTTTAGGCACACTGCATTGACCTTTATTTTTTAGTCAGAATCTCACTTTACCTCATTTCAGAGGTGTGCGTTTCCTAATACTTTAAGTCATACTAGATTTCTGAAACCATCATGCTGATTTAGTCTGCACTTTCTTGTCTAGTGCAAAAGCCTTTATCTTTGATCATATCTCCTTGTCTTCTTTCACTAGGTGCAGCATCCCCTCGTGCTGGACTTTTAACTGTGTGAACTTTCTAGCAAAACTACATAAATAATGCTTCCAAGTGGTAGATTAAAATTACTACTCTTCTGCTTTCACAGTTTGAGCAGTATGTGACCAAATGTGAGATAGACATGGGAAAGGCTGAAGTCTTTTGTGTGTAATTTGTTCTGGTAGAAACAGAAGTACATTTGTTACTGACTTGTTTAATAGAAGCAGTAACCAGTCATTTATGGTGATTCTCTTTTCATTTTTACATTCTAAGCTAAAAACAGGAGGTATAAGACAGTGATGTGAAAATTGTATGGAGAAAACATAATGTTCAGTTGTTTTTAAAATTACTTTTACCTATTGTCCCATGTTAATTCAACTGGAAGATCAAGACCAAGTTGCTGGCAAAGATAGTATTGTCATTAATACTTTGGAGGGTGATTGATTTATAGATTGGACTATGTTGACTGTCTAGGATTCATGAATATGCCTGATTGGCCCCAATGCAACTACATTTATGACAGGAATAAAACAAACAGGAAATGATCCTCGCAAAAGCTGAGACCACTCAGAAGAAAGGCTGGGTTGTTTGTTTTTGGGTTTTTTTGGGTTTTTTTCCCCTCTGGACAGACCCATCAAGAAGATATGCTTTCTAACCTTTGGGGCTTTTTGTTGGTTTTTGGGGGTTTTGTGTGTGTGTGTGTGTGTGTTTGTTTTGTTTTTAATTGTTTTCCCATTTATTTGACTGGCTGGGGGGTTTTATTGTTGGTTTGGGGTTTGGTTGTGTTGATTTTGTTTTCCTTCTTTTAACAAATTTTTGTGACCTATTTTGTGTATGTGGAAGGAAGGCTTATGGGAAAAGGAATGACACTGTGTCAGTCATAAAAGCTAGACACTGACTTTACATTAGAGCTCCTTAGTATTGTTGTTTGGGGTTTGTTTTGTTTTGTTTAAATCTGTGGAAAGATAGTGAATGATTATGAAGAGACTTAAACTAAGGATAGCATCTAGTAACTGGTAGCACCTGCTGGATAACAGGGGGATTCATCAAACCTGAAATAGTGCTACTGGAAGCATCCTTATTACTGTGTTTATTTGGAATGAACGAGGAAAAGTTCTCTGTCAGCACTAGGTCACTTCATCTATCAAAGGTCTAAGTTGAAAAAGATGCACACATGTTACTAGATCTTGTCCTTACTACTTGGGTCAGCTCAAAAGATTGGCTTAAGTCTACTGTCCATAACCTTCACTTTACAGAAGTTTCATCTTTATTCAGTCTGTCTTCAAATCAAGACTGACTTGATAGAACTCCTTCCAGGGTTGGGCAGTGTTTGGATAGCTGCTTTAATAAGTTAGCAACTCAAACCTATTGATTGTTTTATCACGCTTTGATTTTGATTTAATTTTTTTTCCACTGTGCTATTCCATGTTAAGCTGAAAATTTTTATTACAGGCTAGATTATTAATTTATGTGTATCCACTGTTGCCAGCTCTTTATCTAAAGCACAGTAATAGTACACATAGACTTAAATTGCTGTATAAAATAGCAGTGTGGTTTATGGTCTTGGGGAATGCTGGTAACCTCAGATAGAAGACCTATGTTTTCCAAGTTTAGAGGACAATAAATGCTTAGATATACCTTTTTCCTTATCCTAAAATTTATCAGAAAACGGTCTCGTTATCTTCTCTGCAATACAGTATTTTGTGATGTTGGTCTTTGACTCATGTTTTCATTTCAGAGATCTCATTCAGAGTTTGGCAATGTGGTGGGAGCCTGGAAATCATCCCTTGCAGCAGAGTGGGTCACGTATTCCGCAAACAGCATCCTTACACGTTTCCCGGTGGCAGTGGCACTGTGTTTGCAAGGTAACTTAAGTCTTCAGCTGGATTTCTTCAGACAATCAGCAGGTGGCAGTAACTTCATTTCAAGGATCTTTTCCTTAGAAATATTTGCAATATTATCTAGCATGAAAAATATTGATTAAAAGGAAATTAATGACTTTGAGGCAACTACACTGACTGAAAGAAGAATCTGAGTTAAAAACAGGGAACTTCTAACTTCTAATAGACCCAGCCTGAGAATCTGGATAAAGAAGGGAATGCTTAGCTCGGAATTCTGCCAGTTTTGAGAACTTTGTGTTTATTTGGTTTTAAGGAAGGCTTTATTTTTAGAGCCATCTCATAAATATTCATTTTACAGAAACAGCTTTATCATTCAGTAAGAGCCAGAATGCACTGAGTTATAAAATATGTTTTGCTTGCTTTTTGTTAATCCGTCATCAATGTGATAAGCAAACGATTACGTAGCCTGATTCTGGCATTTGTGCCAGCCTGTGGGCAGCTTGGTTCTAGATCATATTTGCCTTTGCTGTTTTATGTTTAAAAATGGTTTTTCTATAGACCTAAGAATACCGCAGCATTAAGAGCTTAGATTAATTTTACTGTTCATACAGTGTACGGCAGTAGCTGAAATTCTCCTCTATGGAATGAGAAAAGCAATTCTGATTGGTGTCCTAGCGTTGAAGTAATTTGGTTAAAGGTATGGCACAAGTCTATCGTGGACGTTTTGATCAAGACTCTTTGTCAGTTGCAACAGAAGAATCGTGTAGGGTTTGGTTTAGATGATTGAACTTCATGCTCAGAGAGCTAAAGTAGTACATGTCTCAGCTAAAAGTTCTGTGGGCTAAGAGCTGCAAATGAAATAGTTTATTTATCCTTGGAGGGGTATGGAACTCAAACTCTGCTTAACATGAACCAACACATAGAGTACAGGTGTCCTTAAATTCTTCACAAATTCAACTATATTGGCAGTTCAGAACATTTTGTTTTATCTTACTGAGACACCTCCTTAGGGTGTAATTCTTCTCTTCCACTCTTGTTATACCACCAAGATAACTCAAATGAATTTAATAGTCTGCTGAAATAAAGTTACTGTCCTGTTCCATTCAGTATTTATAGTAGGGATTTGCTGGTCCTCTGTTCTTTGGGATCTGTATTTTATACTACAGTGGAAAATTAATAATAGTACTTCTAGGAAAACAAATGCTAGCAATGAAATATCCTCTTTTAATAAATCACATCTCTACTCCAATAGTGTGCATCAGTAGGTAGGCTTAGGAGGCAACCGTTTCAGTTTCTCAGAAGGCTTTAAAAATACAATGTCATAACAAAGAGCATGGTTAATAAAAACAAATACATAAATTGTACAGTTTCCCAACTCTTCTGCAGCTTTTCCATCTTTTGGTTGTTGCCAAGATGCTGCCTCTCTTTTGATGTAAACAGCTACCTAAAAAGAGCTCAACCAAAAAGTAGGAAAAAGCTGTAGCTGTATACATGCAGGGTTACAGTGACATCGGAAGTGCATCATATTAGCAGGGGCTGAAGATTCTGCATTTGCACTGGGATTAGAGCTTTTGGATTTTGTTGTGAAGTCAAACCATCATCATGATTTTATCACTCGAATGTGCTGTCAATTACATAGCAGATTTTTTTTTGAAGTCACATTGTGTTTTCCATTAATTTCTGTTCAAAATTACTTTGAAGGGAGATCCTCTCTGTGCTTGAAGGGTGAGGACAGCTGAAGCCTGCAATCTAGTGTCATGGGTGCTTGCTTCCCTTTAGACATCTACCTTTCTCTGCAAGTGGTTCATCACCTGCATCCTTAGCTGTCCTAGCTGTTTCAAGTTTGGAAATGCTACTAAAAAAAAAAAAAATTGTTGCACTGGAATTCATTTTGAATTGACCTAGAAAACTTGCATATCACTTAAAAGCAGAATCGGCAATTTACCATATATTTGAAGGTTTCCTTCTCAGTTTTCTTAGGTACAAGCTAATACAACAGAATGTCTTCAGATTTTAACAAGGAGAGAATGAGAAACCTCAGATAGTGGGATACCCTTGTAAGACAGGTGTTATCAGATGTGTGTTGGACCATGGTGCCAAGAGAGTTGGTGTGTGGAATCTGTGCTTACCTTGTGGTCAGGACTTGTTAGCTTATACCGTCCTCTGTCCCTTGACTGTGTAATTTGTTCAGGAGAGCTCTGGGTAAGCGTCCTGGTTTTAGCTGACTAGTCAGTGTGCACTGCTTTTTGGCAGCCAAAACAGAGTGGTGATTCTGGGTGAGAGACTGAGTCCCATTTCGTGAGAACGGGAGACCATGTCCTGGCTGTGTGCTGTAGGCAGATACAGCTTGTGTCTGACAGCACTTGTTAGATCAGTATGCCCACCTTCATACACTCCTTCAGACAAACTAATAAACATTGTAGACCCCAGTCTACTCCATGCAAAGCTAGCTCTGATCACTCAGTGCTCGGTTTCATTGACTGTGGCTCAGCATTAAATGCTGAGTGCACCCTATGCTGTGTTCCTCAGCCCCCTATCTTCTTTGGGGTCTTGCTGGTTTGGACAGTTTTTAGCATCTGTACTTGTTGCACTAAACCTGAACTGTTTAGCACTGAGCAGGAAGAAACATATGATGCAGGCATGCATTCTAGCTTTGAAAGTGCCTTTGGAGCCACTAAACCCTGGCAAAATACTACCAAAATCTATTTGACCTGTGGTAGCCAAGCTGGTTACTGAGCAAGAAAGAGTGGGCAGGTGCTGAGCAGCTGGCTGACACTCAGAGAGACCTGAGTGAAGATAAACTGAAATAGCTCTTTAATCTGGATTGAACGGGATTTTGCTGACAAAAGAATTAAAGAAATCTTTGCAAGGAAAAACCAGTCCCTAAACAAACAAAAAAGGTGGAAACCTGCCTTGTGACTGTTTTCCTCAGCAGCCTGCAAGAATTTACTTTATCTTGGCTATTTTTGTCTTTTGAAGTTGTTACTGGCTGGCTGAATTTACTCTAGTTGCTTTAGATGAATTTACTGCCAAATGTAAAATAAGCTTCAGAGCATGGCAGTTGCAATTGAAATAAGGATTAATTTTCTTAGAATAAAGTTACAAACAATAGAAGTAAATGAGTTTTACATAGAAGCCAGCAGATCAAAAAAGACGTTACCTTCTTGCAGTTCAGAAAGATATTTCAAGACACTAGTTACATAAATATAGGAATTTTAGTTACAGATGAGTTTGATCAGAAGGAAAGAATTTGGGTTAGTATTTTTCACATTTATTGCAATAATTAATCTCTCCTCAAATTTTAAAGCATTGAAAACATTTTCTAATTACTGGTTCTCCTCAATTACCCTCAGCTACAGCAGACTTGCTTGGTTCATAGCCTTAAATGTCACAGTAGCTTATGTCTTTTGGAACTTAGAGTGCTCTGCTGGTGGGAATGGGATGAAGGCTAAAAATGTTTTCCTTATGTTATCATAAATGTTTTCAGAAAGGTAAAATATTTAATATTGCAAATTGTTGAGGTGTTTGTTTCCAATTAGTCCGCTTATCCAGGTGAACACTCACTGAATTTGGCTTCTGTCAAATTACTGTTATAAAAAGAAGAAAAAAAATCAAACAACAAAACCACAAAACCCAAACCACACAACAACCTAACAACTTCTGTGTAGTTTGCAGAAAGAATCAATATGGTAAGAGTTGGGAGGGACCTCTGGAGATTGAGTCTAGCCCTCCTGTCAAAGCAGGATGACCTGTGGCAGGCTGTACAGGATTCTGGCTGAAAACCCGAAGCATTGATGAGTGTAGGAAAGACTTACATTGATTTCAGTTATGTTACTCTCTAATATTTTTTTTTCATTCCTTGGGCCTTTAACAGGGAATCTTCTGTCTGGCTTTTGAGGCACATGACTATGCAGCACTAGGAAGGATTAAAATCAATCAATGACATGGTTTAATTGCAGCTAGATAAAATATAACCTCTGCATTTCTTATGGTTGTCCCTAGAAATACACGCAGGGCAGCAGAAGTCTGGATGGATGAGTATAAAAATTTCTATTATGCAGCAGTGCCTTCAGCCAGGAATGTACCTTATGGCAAGTAAGTCACAAGTGCTTCTTTGAAATATTCATTTATTCTTCACCACCTTCTGAGGTGAAAACAGTGCTAGTTCTCAGGAGTTACCTCTTTTAGTTCTACAGTTCTACTGCTCTTGAGTTTTCTGTGTATTCCTTACAACATGTCAAGACAGCAGCCTCACTTTGCAAACTGCTCCTTTTTTCCCTCTCTAGTATTCAAAGCCGATTGGAACTCAGAAGGAGACTTAGCTGCAAACCCTTCAAGTGGTATCTTGAAAATGTTTATCCTGAGTTACGGTGAGTTTTGGCTCAATCAGAGGTAATATGGAGTGCTTTTTTCTCTCCCCAGAAATCACCAGTTTTTCTTTCTCCTTTCTCAGATGTAAAACATGTCTTTTAAAATTATTTGTGCAAGCAGTGCCTCATGCAGAGTTATTTGGTTTGGTTTTGTTGTTGTTTTATGTTTGTTTGGGGCAGGTGGGTTTGTTTGGTTTGGTTTTTCTTTGTGTGTGATTTTTTTTGGTTGGTTTAGTTTGTGGGTTTTTTTTTTTTTGAAGTTCCATTCCATAAAGAGCCTTTATTCCCTATCAAGCTTCTTTTTCTGCTTACTGCAGCTGAAGCTGCAGTAGCAGGGATTTTAGAGAACAGTGTAAGAAGGACTCAGCTTGCCTAAGCCTGAAGCTAGTCTCCTATACGAGTTGTTCAAAAGTGCACTGTTATATATCCTTCTGTCCCTTAAGGTTTTGCCTTTGCCTAAGCATGTGCCTAGTTGAGTGAGGAGAGTGAATCTTGGTGCATTAAGTAGTGGGAGTCAGCAGACGAGAGCCTTCTGTGTTTGATAAAGTAGATGCCTAAGACTCTGCAGCTGCTGAGCCTTCTTTCTGTCTCTTGTTCTCTGCCACTGGATAATCACTAACTTTTGGGGAGGGTGAGAAGAGGGAAATGAGAGGTAGCATTACTATCAGTTGCTGCAATATGAATGCTTCCAGACTAGTGAAAAAAATCCTCAGAGAGAAACACTTTTTGAAAGGATATAAAGGTTTTTGTTCAATAACCCGTTAATAAATATGTCTGTCAAGTCTGAATCTCTAAACTAGTTTTGTCTGTTGTCAACCTAATGGCAATATGATGGTAAGATGTTGTGTATGCCTTGTAAGAATACTTGGGTTGTTTTTTGTTTTTTTTTTTTCCTTCCTGGGAGCACTTCATATCTGTAGAACTGGGTAACTGCTAGTGTCATAAAGGCTTGGAATGCAAAAGCAGCCAGCCATTGCATCCCTAATGAAACACATACAGAGCCACACGTACCAAAGAGTCTCAGAAACCATGATAATACTGAGAAAGTGAGTTACTCTTGATTTTTCTCTTAAAAGTGCCAGAGGTTATCTATTTTTATTTAATTTGTCAGAAAAAATTGTCTTGCAAGCTTTCCTGGAAAATGTGCTACCATAAACATTAAGTGCAACGTTGTCTTCCTCTGTGTCATCTTTCACATGCTCATTCTCCTGGGTTGAATTTTTATGCTCATATTATGGTCTGAAGTTTCAAAGGAGGTAATGTGCCCAACCTTGCTTTACTGTTTTGCAGTAACATAGGGACCCTACCCCACAATGGTAGTTTGTTGAAGGGTTTTGTCTAGGTATTTCCATACTGTGGGTGCACTTGGTGCACAACCATTAGAAAACTGGGATCAACAAAAGATTAGGTTTTTTTGATTGGCTGGGTTTTTTAGTTCCTAACCCCTTTTCTAACACTTCAGTAGAAATAAGGGAAAATATTGAATGTCATATTTCTGCCACAAGCTAGTTTGGCTGACAAAAACAAGAGGGCCTGAAAACTTTAACTGATAGCATTAAGCTTCAGTGACTTTGAGATGATAAGTCATCTTTAATTTGCTTTTTTGTGCTAAGTTCATATGTTTGTCCTCATTCTTTGGTACGAGTCTTTTTTGTATTCTGTCCCAAGCTTGCAATTTTAATCATGTTTGATCAGTTCATGATCAGATAATTGCCTTCCTTCCTCAAAAGATGACCGAGATTTTGTGATAGTAGTCATCACTCATCTTTAACCCATTTTCTTAAAAATACTCTGAGTAAAGACAAGGAGATAAATAACAACGAAATTGAATTAAGCAGATATTTCTGGTTCTATTTTAGGGTACCTGACCATCAAGATATAGCTTTTGGGGCTTTGCAGCAGGGTACCAATTGCCTTGACACATTGGGCCATTTTGCAGATGGTGTTGTTGGAGTTTATGAATGTCATAATGCAGGGGGAAACCAGGTCTGTATGCCATTAGTACTATTATTTTTTTCCACAACGTGATTGTATTGTGGGGGTTGGTTTTATCTTGGTTTCTGGTGGGTTTTTTGGTTTGGTTTGGGTTTTTTTAAGAAAAAAGTGAAGCTATTTAACTCAAGCAGGTGCTTTGTGCTGCTGATAGGAAGATGAACCCAAATCAGCAGATCAGTTGTTATAAGAGATTGTCTAAATAATTTCTCTCTCAGATACAAATTTGCATTTTCAGGATTAGAATCTGAGCCCAGAGATTCATTCATTGTGCATCAGATTATCCCCTTCATTTGTCTCTATTAATATTTGCTTTTAAACTAGAAGCCAGTAACTACCCTGGAGGAAACTTTGATGCCCCATTAGTCATTTTGAATTTTCAGTAGCAGGGTATAGAAAAAATCTGCCTTAAATCCCTGTCTGGGCTCCTCTAGAAAACAAAGGGGCCTAAATGGCATATCTCCTTCACTCACTATAAAAGGAGTGTTTCAACAAATCCTTTCTAATCCTATTCCTAAACTAACTGCAAATGTGTCAAGTTTGTAAATGAGAGCATTAATTATTTCAAAGAACCTATTTATGCAGCTGTGACTGAGTTATCATTTGTGGAATATATGCATATGCACTCGCTGTCTTGTGCTGCTTTGCCACTAAGTTCTTTTCAGAATCAAACTGACTATAAATCAGATTGTAAGATTAATACTTGAAGTACATCTGTTAAAATAGAAGCCTGACCAATTACAAAGATACTGTTGAATGAGTATAAGAATTTTGCTTACTCTAATTTAAATTAGAAGGGGGAAACACCAAAATCACCCAAAGCCTAAAACAGAGAATTTATTTCCTAGAAAGTGTGCTGTGTTGATTTGAGGGGATTGACATCATAAATCTGAGAGGTGCCCCTTTTCCCTATGATTAAAGAGAATGCATCTGGGGGGGCTTTTCCTATTACCTATATGAAAGTACATTCACTTCTTCATAACACCACAATGTGTATTAGGAGAAGAGGTGGACGTGTCAGAATTGCCTTGGGGCACAAACTGTGCAGTTTCTGGTGATATTGTGTGTTCTTTGTATATACACAAAGTCCTCTTCCTCTTTCAGGATCCACTCCCCTGAGTCTGACCCTCTTCTGCATGTTTCTTCTGTGAGGCTGACTTTGAGAGAGCAATATACAAACCAGCTCTGAACAGGTCCCAGTGGAAGGATGTTCAGACAGATTAAGAGGCAGAATGAGTCAAAATCAGGTTTACTGTCCAAGCGAATTTGTATTGGATTGGAAGGAATGAACAATGTGGGAGGAGTAAGAAACAAACCACAGTCTTTAAATCTGTGTGTTCTGCGTCTGCTCTCAGCAAGAGGGTTTGAGCAGGGGGGAGACCACCTGCTATAATTTGAAGAGTGTACTCTGTCTTATGCTCAACACATCTTAAAATGCAGAATTTAAGTAAAAATGCACCTGGCTACCCCCCAGGCTGGTAGAATTCAGTTATTAAAAAGATGATAGGTGTGCATCCAGTGGATGGGAGGTTGACCTTGAGCCAGCAGCGAGCTCTTGTGGCCAAGAAGGCCAATGCCGTTCTGGGGTGTGTTAGAAGGGATGTGGTTAGTAGGTTGAGAGAGGTTCTCCTTCCCTTCTACTCTGGCCTGGTGAGGCCACATCTGGAATAGTGTGTCCTATTCTGAGCCCCTCAGTTCAGGAAGGACAGGGATCTGCTTGAAAGAGTCCAGTGCAGAGCCACAAAAATAATTAAGGGAGTGGAACATCTTCCTTATGAGGAGAGACTGAGGGAGCTGGGGCTCTTCAGCTTGGAGAAGAGGAGACTGGGAGGTGACCTCATTCATGGTTATGAATACATAAAGAGTGAGTACCAAGAGGATGGAGCCAGGCTCTTCTGGGTGATGTCCAATGACAGGACAAGGGGCAATGGGTGGAAGTTGAGGCATAGGAAGTTCCATGGAAACAGGCGGAAAAATTCTTTCTTTGTGAGGGTGACAGAGCACTGGAACAGGCTGCCCAGGGGGGTTGTGAAGTCTCCCTCTCTGGAGATATTCAAAACCCATATGGATGTGCTCCTGTGTGATGTGGTATAGGTGATCCTGCTCTGGCAGGAGGGTTGGACTAGATGATCTTTCGAGGTCCCTTCCAGCCCCTAACATTCTTTGATTCTGTGATCTCTGAGGGCTGAAGAATTTGTGATGTATTTGACAATTATGTACAACCTATAGGGTTATGATAAGGAGCTAAAGGTAAAGCCAAATGCACTTCAGTGCAAGGGGAAGATTTCAGGTTAGTGATGTTCTAACTTTATATTTATGGCACAGATTTCTTTTCAGGTGTCCTGGTTTTCATATTGTTACGTAGAACTATTCTCTCTCCATCCTGTGTCCTGAGCAGATACAATGCTTGCTACTTTTTGTCTCTTCTGGTGTAGTGGGACTTGCTTAATCTTATCTTCATTCATACCATGGAGGGCCTTCACATAGTTGGTCCAGCAGCAGAGCCTGGAGCTTTTGTGAAGCAATACCTTTGAGTTTTAAATGTGTTCTTTTCTTGCATCATTTCTATTGTCTGAGGCTCTTGCAGCCTTTTGATGGAAGGGTGAAGATGTAAAAGCAGTATTTCCAAAGCTGTTAAACTTTGTCTGCAGGGTTCTCAAAGACAGGTTTTGCCACTTCCCTGCTAATATTTTCAACTGTCACTATTCAGTATAAATCTGATAAGACAGTCATCTGTTTTAGGGACACTTGTGATTCCTGGATAAGCTCTGAAAATAACTTGATTCCTTAAATTGTTAAAAGTGGCTATTAATGAGTCTTTCTGAAGTCTTATGAACTGGACAGACCTGAGAAGGCATGCAATTTCGCTGTTGTCCAAGGTTAACATATTGACAGGGAAAGGAGAAGTTTTCATCTGAAGAGTTTGGGAGACAAATAAAGTGAATCAGAGTTCTTCTGCCTTGGCTTTGTTTTTGCATAGCTGCTGTTATTCTAACGCTTGCACAATATGGTCCCCATCTAACGGCTCGCTACCTATATGATGGTGATTACTTGGAATCACACAGGTCAGAAGTTCTGATTGTTTCCTGAGCATCTGTTCTCAAAGAACTTTAATTCTTGTTAAATCTGATTAATTTAAAAGTGATTATGCAACCTAAAAATTCAGTTGTGGTATCAGAAAATGAAGGGGGGGCAGTGGGGGAAAGGATGGGATTAGTCATTTAATTTTTCCAAAACACTGATTGCTTGCAAAATATGTTTAAATGTAGCCAGGCTTGGCCCTGTGTCTGGGCATTTGTATTATACAACTATGAATCCTCTTCAGTTGCTGGAGAAAAGCTAATCATGCCATTGAAGTAGGGACAAGCATGATTTGGATCATTACCAAGGATTTAGTTGATCGATCATCTTCCTGCATCAAAGGATAATTAGACAAATGAAGTTCATTTTGGATCCTGGAGTCCAAACTTGGAGGAGAGAGGCGTGGAGGGAGTTTGAACATCAGGACCAGGCAGTTTGTAGATGGATGCTGAGATCAAACAAACTGGGCAGCAGTACACAGAGAACAGCATTTCTTTGCTCTCTGTTTAAGAGTCGCATATCTAAATGCGTTTGAGGGAACTTCTGTTGTAAGTCATGCCGTGGATAGGAAGCAGCATGCTCTCTGTACCCTTGAGTGTGTCCCTCTTGTGTATTGATTGCTTTCTGGTGGTTTCTCTATATTAAGAGCTGCTGTTTTCTCACTGTGGTACATGTGCTTCTTTTACTCGTGGGCAGAGTGGCCAGTGATGCTGCAGACCAGGTTTTTAGGGAGAATGTAAATACATACAGGGGAAGAGAGAGAGATAAAAATACAGGTGGACAGGTACTTGGACAAACAGTTTAGACCTGAGCACCTGTGACTGCCCGCGGTACTTGTGTGAAGCCAGCAGAGGGAGCAAACAGCCAGCCCAGCCCTGAGCTGCCTTGTGAATACTGCTGCTATTGGAATTAGTGTTAAAAAGGACATTTTTTCCTTTCTCCTCCTCTGTGGTGAGCAATGAACTGTTCTAATGCTCATACCAAGTTATTTACAGGATTTTATCCTCTGCTATATATTCGAGGATGGCATGTGCACCTAGTGTGTATTTTAGTATACACAATTTTGTACACTGTTTTCCTTCCTTTTTCTAGGAATGGGCCTTGACGAAGGACAAGTCGGTGAAACACATGGATTTGTGCCTTACTGTTGTGGACAGAGCACCTGGTTCACTAATAAAACTTCAGGGCTGTAGGGAAAACGACAGCAGACAGGTTAGTATGGCATGAATGTATTCTGCACACAGTAGGGAAAGCCTGGGTTGTGAATGAGGATGCAAGAACACACACTGCTGTCCACACTGCTCCTTGCTCTGCCTCGCTGTTGTTTGTGTGTGGAAAGCTAGGATGTGTGACAGATGGGCAAAGCAGCAGGAATAAGCTTGTTTACTGAGCTTTTCTTTTCACAGGCCAGTGACAATCTTTTATAAACAGAGGTTTTATCCCAGCAGTGGCCTTATGTAAAGGTTTCACACAACAGCATTGATGTGTAACATTCTTCAGCTGTCATGCCTGCTTTCTGATGCAGAATATATATTCCATAATGCATTTCCAAAAGGTCATATTCAGTGAAGTTTGAAGATTATGTAGTCTGTGTCTCAGAATAGTGTGGCTTGGCTTTCCTTTCTTCTTTTCAACTGTGACCTGCTTATAACAGTACTAGTCTCCTTTGATTTGTTGTTATTAATACAGCATGGTGACTTCATTTCCCAGGCCTGAGGAGAATCACATTTTGAGCCATGCCATCTTTTTGATCTAGTCCTATAACAATTCATTTCTGTCTGCCATGTCATCAGTTCTGATCATCTGCCAGCTTCCTTGCTTCTGTATATCAGTTTTTGCAGACAGATAACTGAACTGCTATTGTTGATGAGCAAAGAATATTCTTGCCAAGGCACGATGTATTTGAAATACAACAACAAAATTAACATCCTGTGTTTGGGATTTATTCTATCCCTGGCATTACCTTGGGCAAAGAGGTTTGACAGCACAGATTGTCAATTTTTCTTCTGGATAGTGGAAAGCTGTCTGACAGATTTCTGAACTTCTGTAAAGTTGTCTTCAGTGATTGTGCTTCTTGCTTCTGTGTTCAGAATTGTGGTGTAAGGTGGATGGAATTTGTGATTTTTATTTTTGCTGTTGACTGAATGTTTCACACAAGTAACGTGATGTGACATCATATTGGAGGAGTGCTGAAGTAGAATAAAATGATTTGGCGTTGTGGTTCTGTGTCTGTTGCAGAGTGCTGACTGAGCAGCTGTTTTGGCAGTGCTTGCCATAACTTACACAGCCTTATTCAAGGATCGTCTAAACTGAGTTCCATTATTGCGCTTTTCACACCTTTCCCAAGCAGGTGCCAAGGAAACTTAGGAAGACTTCAGAAGACAGGATGTAGAACTCATCCTTTTCCTGCTTTTCCAACTGATAATTGTCTTTTCTCTTCCAGAAATGGGAACAGATTGAAAGCAACTCTAAACTGAGGCATGTTGGCAGCAACCTCTGCCTAGACAGCCGAAATGCCAAAAATGGTGGTCTCACCGTTGAGATCTGCGGTCCTTCGTTGTCACAGCAGTGGAAATTCACACTTAACCTGCAGCAGTAGGAGGACTGACATGCATAAAGCTCTTTTGGTTCATAGACGTTGGGCAAAGTTTTGATTGAATTACTGATGTATTTCTTAAAACTTTCCACGGAACTTATATACCTCAGTATTCCACCTTTATCTGAAAGTAGGAGAGTGCTGGAGCAGACACCAGGGATCCAGGGACTTGGAGCGCTGCAAAGATGTCACTGAACATGACTGCAGCACAATTCCTGCTTAGTGTGAAGGTGTCAACGGTTCCATACTGTCTTCAGTTATGTACTTGCACAGCAGATAACAAACTCTAGGAACAGCTGATATATGATTAAAAAATGGATCTGAAGAAACACCTGTGGGGTACAGGGTGTGGGAGGGAGGGTGGGGGAAAACTACCAGAAGGTCCTATGAAAACTCCATTTGCTTAGAAATCATGGTTTGTTGTTTCCGGAAACAGAAATGTCATTTTCAAGTTGTTTTTTTTTGTTTTGGTTTGGGTTTGGGGTTTTTTTTGGTTGGTTGGTGGTTTGTTTTGTTTTTTTTAACTCCTGTGTGTACTTGGTAATTTGAATATGAACTTTTCTATGATGGACTCTAAATATAAATATATAAAAATATATATATTGTCAGCTCCCAATGATTTATATCCATTTTCATCATCCTGTAATTATCCAGGAAGTGATTTGACACATGCATAACCAGAAATCAGTTTGAAATGCTAGGAGAGTGAAACTTTATGAAGGTGAGGATTTTGTGCTGCTGAATATGATGGCCATGCTAACACTGGATGCTTTTGCTTTTACCAACTGGATCTACTTCTTCACACTTTGCCCTCTCTGGAGATCATGAAACTCAGGAGGAGAAAGAAAATAGCAGAATAAGCCAACACATCTGCATAGGTGGTTGCTCAGATTGTTTATTCCAACTTGGGAATTCATTACATGTGCTCTGGATATCGTTAAACTTGTACTTGATACTTGGGGTTGATGATTTCTCTGGTACTTTGTCTTCAACATACTTCTTCCTTTGTTACAAAATTTTATAAACAGTGCAAATCTTTGGTACAGTCGTGTGGGTTCAGCACTGTTTTATTCTGGGCCTTAATGAGAAAAAAAAATGTTTCCAACTCCCCTTTTCAGTTGTAGAAAGAAGACAGAATGGTAACATCACTGCTGAAAGCACAAGATCTGAGTGTTAATTTACAAGGATGAGCAGCTCTATAGTATCTCTCAACTGCACTTGCTAAATTTATAGACCTGCTATTGGGAAGTGTTCTTTCATTTTGTTTCTTCACATGGAGCTTTTGAATGGATTCAGGCTTGGCTCTGGGAATCAGCCTGGATACCATCAGACCTACGAGGTTTGAACCACAGAACCCATGCATTTTGAAGCTTCAGTCCAGCTGATGTTATTTTTATATTAAAATAATACTGTCAGAGTTAACCTGAACTTTGGCCTGTCCTTTCTTATGTTTGCAAAGACTATGTAATTTTTTATTAAGAGGAAATGCTTCAATGAGCTTTTAAAGGGAAAGGCAAATGAGTGCTAATAAGCAAGACAGCATTGACAAAAATTGGTGAAGACATTGGGCCAGGAAGTGGTTTTGGTAAGATGTTGGATTTCAGGAAAGTGTCAGGGTTAATCATAAGGAAATTAAACACTTCTGCTACACTGTAGTATGCTGGTACAGTTCCCCTCCTTCTTTGCTCCTGTGGTTGTGGGTTGGTTTGGGTTTGGGTTTTTTTGGTGTGTTTGTTTGCTTGGGAGTTTTTTGGTGTGTTGCTTTTTTGTTCTTGTTTCTTTTTTTTTTTTTTTTTTTTTTTTTCCCCTCAAGTTTCCTTTCAGCTGCATCTGTATGTTAGATGCAGAGGTGGTACTCTTCTGGGCAAAATGGCTTTAACTGTGCCAGTCAGTGTGCCCATAAATACCCTGTGTGTCTGAAGTTATGACTTGCAAGTACCTGCGTACATTTTCAAAGGGGACATTAAATCCTGTTTCTCCCATTCATCAACTGACTTTTTTTATTAATAAATAATAGTTGGGCTTTTTTCCTTGCTTCTTCAAAAATCCACTTCCTCCAGAACTTCTCTGTTTTAGAGGCCATAGAGTCGATAAACTATTCTTCACCTTTGAGTCTTTCCCTATGTCTAGCCTTTTAACCCATCTGTGATCCATAAACATAGTAGATTTCTTCATATTCTGGAAAAATAAATGCTGTGATATGGGCTCAGCAGCAAGTCAACTGTTTGAGGTTTTGAAAAGCATAATTTAAAAAAGAAGACCTAATTACTCAGCTTCTGCCATGGAAGTATTTCCATTTGCAGCTTCGGTTATAGTAAGAGTAGTACAGGCTGCAATCAGCAGTTGCAGTTCTGAGTGCATATCGGCCTACTTCTTATCTCTCATCAGAATTGATAGTAAAAAAAAAAAAAATCCATATTCCATCTCTTTAGGTCTTCAATGTCAACTGGCTATCATATAAAATAGGAATATTTTCACTGTTTCCCTTTGGATGCTGTGCATAGGGGTTTTAACATAGGAGATGCACGTTGTTTTTCTTTGGAAGAACAGGTGAGAAGTGGTATCCTTTTGTTATGTTTACATGACGGTGTGCCAAAGTTAGTTACTGTGATTTTAGGGGTTTTTAATGAAGAACTTCCCCCAGCTGAAAGATAAATTAAGAGCCCTTAAAGCAAATTGCAGCAGAGTCTCCTGAGAACTTTTCTTACTGTCTTCAGAGCAAGAATGGTGTTATTGTTTGTTTTGCAGATTTCCAGAACATAGTTTGGAAACTCTTTTGTCAGTTGGTTTGAAAAGTCTGCTGTACAGAGCTTGTACTATGTTCATTTTATAGATGGAAACCATCCTTGAAAAAATTGTTTTAACTTAAATAAAGAAGAATGCTTTATAGATAAATGTGTGGTGGTTAATATAACTGACTAAGCCCAAGAATTCTGCCTTCAGCTTGTAGGTTGAAACAAGTTTTCAAATGTTTCTCTTTGCTTGGTTATTTCATAAAATTTCTGTTCTAAAAGTGTGTATCCATGGGTTTATATCTGCATTTGTGAAAAGAGAATTTGTTTCTGTTAGTATGACAAATTTGAGGAAACTGTCTTATGCTAGAAGCTGGTTTACATTTAGGAATGAGTTAACTCTGACTGTAATCACCTGAACATGCCCTGTAAAGGCACTCCCTCTGCTAGTGCATTAGGCCTGATCTTGAAACTTCCACTGCCTGTCTCTGCTGCCAGAAGCCACCATGCCAAGCATGAGAGGGCTCCTGTGGCCTGCATGGTGTCTGCAGCAGCAGCAGCTCCCATAGTTTTTCAGGGTGCCTGTCCTCATCTGCTTGTTTTGCCTTTCTGCTCTGTATTGTGCAGGGTAGTAGTTCAGATATCTGTGGTGTACTCGAAGCTAGATCTCAAATACCACATATTTAAATGCCACATATTTAAATCAAAACAAGTTAAAAAACCCGACCACCTTTTAATTTTTTAAAATTATTTTTAGAAAGGTATTTTGTGAGTCAAACACTTCGCTGGTATATAGAGAGTTTGCAAATGCACTTGTAGGAGCACAGCTGGGGTGAGAGCAGATCTTCCACAGTAGGTGATGGATACCTGTGAAAGTGTGAGATTCTCCTACTGCTGTAAGTGGGGCTGCAGCCAGAGCATGGTGCTTGACTACAGCACCACCTTGGCAGAGGTGGGCTGCAAGCCAAACATGGAAGATGAGGTAAAAAAATCTCAGCTGTGAAGTTTTGTCTAGCTTCAGAGACACCTCAAGTCTGCTCTTGGGGCATATTTCACACCCACTGAATCTTTGTTCCTAGTCTAAGAAACTTAGCTAGTCCCAAGGATGTGATCAGACAGCATAACTTGTAGAAGCGTTTATAGGAAAGATTTAAGCATGGCTTACTCTTCGTTGTACTGACAAGAAGATTTTTACCTTTCACACTGTAGGAAAGGAGAGCTCATAGGTGCAGAGTTATTCTCCCTGTGTGTCAGAAGTCAGTGACTAGTTGGTACCTTTCTAAAAGTCTAAATCAAGCAAACAGACCCTTAATATTTATGGTTGGCAAGAATAAAAAGGTCCTGTCAAACTGCAGTAAACACAAGAAGCAACCTTGCATTTGCTGACTGTATCTGAGAACACAAATGAGGATTCTCCATCTTAAATGTCCTTTGACACCTGTGAGCAGACAGGTAGCACCGAAGAGAATTACAACAGGCTTCTGGCAGTAAAAGCTTTTAGTCTAACCCAGTGTTAACTAACTGTAGAGGTCTGTCTCTTTTATATTTCTCCCTAAGGCCTTACGTATTTTCTGTGCATACAGATCTCAGCAGACTTCTTAGCTTAAGTATCAGGACTGAATGAACTGTCCAGCAAATTTTGCTTTACTTTTGGTAAGAACTCTGTTTCCTTCACCTTATACCCAAGCATATGAATGAAAAAAAGTTTCCCATTCAGTGTAATTCATCTTCTGGAATTTCAGCTCATGCTTTTTAGCCAGTTTGTCTAGGATGTATTCTGCCTGCCACTGTGCCTAAAACCAGATTTATTTTATACTTCTTTTATAAAGGAACGTTTAATCTTTCCTCTTTGTAGATTAACAAAAGCGTTTTTTAAATCCTGAATTTCAAAGAAGATGTCTGTGGAAGCTGAATATTGGGAGAGATTAAAGGCTGTAATCTGCCTGTTGTCTTGTTTGAAATGGCTCCTATAGGGCATTGTCCAGTTCCCATCTGGGGTCGTCTTGTGTCCTGGTATCTGCAGCCAACCCTGGGCAGCAGGGGAGGTCTTGCTAAGATTCAAAAATTCCCTTGGAGTAAATTAAAGCAAACAGCTGATGACTTGGGTTTGTTAGAGCCAGTGAGAACTCTTGGTAATGAACCAGAGCAGGGGGGAAATGGGAAGAAAAGGGAAAGGAAAATGTAGAGAGAAGTTCGGAAGCAAAAGAAAGGTATCACTACCCTTGGTTCTCACAAGGTCTCACAGTGCGATGTTTGCCATTAGCCCTTCCGTGGCGCTGTTGCAGTGGTTTTAAAATAAGGAAAGAGGAGTTCTTGCCTCCGCAGAAATTCTTTTCATTGTTAAGCCATTCTGTCAGGCAAGCAGCTCTCCTCCAGAGCAATTAAGGTCCATCAAAGCCATAGCCCTGTCTATTCAGATCGGGTCTGTCACACATTGTTTCAAGACCACAGAGTCCCTGGGCTCTCACAGGTGTTCCTGCTATGACCTTAGTTCTTTTTAAATGTTATATTTTTGTATACAAGTGCCAACTTCTGCTTTACCTTACATGTGTTAAATGCAGATACTCTATAAAATTGATGTGATCCTGAATTACATGGATGCATCACCTCTGCTGTCACTCAGCCTGGAATACAATGAATAATTTCAGAGCACTATCTTATAAACTGCTCTAGCAAGAGGCTTGTTCCTGTGCAGAACAATTTCAAGTGAATGGAAACCACCAGAAAAAAAAAAATGGACTAGGATAATAAGCCCTGATTACAGGCTGAGCAGAAATGTCAGTGTTGCATCTTTTGTTAGACTGCACATTTTATTTACAGCTTAACATCTAGTAGCTATTTTAAGATCTGCTAGTAATCAAGCTTAAAAACTGGGAATAAAGTCAGTCCACAGCTGTTCTGTCTGTACAGCCCTCCAAGAGCTTGTCTGAATGAGTGCAAAATACCCTTTTGATTTGATTTCTTGCAGCACAGCAGCATGTTGTTGCTCTGTATGTGAGAAGTGGGACCCATCTGATTTCAAGTCCCTATTTCTACCCAGCAGATGGTTTTATCCAAGGATTTTTTGGGGTTGTTTTGGTCTGGGGTTTTTGCTGTTTTTTTTTTTTTTTTGTTGTTTTTTTTGTTGTTTTGTTTTTTTGGTTTTTTTTTGGCCAGGGGTAGTTTGTTGTGGGGAAGCAGGGTTTAGAGTGTTTCTTTGGCTGGTTTGGTTGGGTTTGGGTTTTTTGGGGGGAGGGGAATGTTGTTTGGTTTTGCTTTAGTTTTTGTGTGTTTTTTATATGGTTGGGATTTTTTTAATTATTTTTTAAAGGATCTGGAAGTAGCAAATAACAGTTTTCTGCATTCTGTATTAATTAAACCTCATCTTTGGTAATCTGGGCATTGTAGTTAAAAGAGGGTTAGAAAATTACTACCAAGAGCCTGTTGTGCTGTGGCTGAGTGGTGATGACCACTTCTGCAAAATGCTGTTCTCTTGACTTTGTGCCACCTTTGTTCCTGTCCAGCAGGCTGTTTTTGAAGTGGATTCCTAGATGGCAGCTCCACATTTACTGATCCAGCCTGCTTGTGGTTGTCAAGGGGGGGAGAGGGATGCTAACCCTGCCTCTCCTCCCTTGTGCTAGCATCATTTCCCATTCCATGAGACAATTATGTGAATAAAGCAGTAGGGCAAGATTTTTTTTTTGTTTTTTTTTAGATTTTCCATCTTGGAGAGTTGAGTTTGACTTTTGAAGGCCAAGACAGCTGGAGTGGCAGGGTTTTTTAACCAGAAGCAGGAGAGGGAGGAAGATGCTGAACTTCCCCTCCACACACTCTCCAGCACCAATGAAACATTAAAGCAATTTGCCCATCCTGTAGAGCAGTGAGTCCCAGCATCTTTAAGGCATTGCTCCCCCTTGCTCATTACTGAGTGTAATTCTCTCTCTGTCCTGTGCTGATCTGTGATCTGGCAGCCTGTAAAGGCATTAGGAATGCTGCATGGTGAGCCAGCTTGGAGTGTAAGGAAGGCTGGCAAAAAAAAAAAAAAAAACCTCAAACACCATGCAAGAAGTGCTGTTATTTTCAGTAGCTGAAAACCCTTCGAGCTTGGCTTAACTAGACTGTAAAATCAACCCTCTTGTTTTCGTGAGAGAGCTTGGGCTCTCCATTTTGCATCCCAGTTGAGATACCTTCTGGTTGTTATTACTTATACTAAAACAGCCATGTGGCTGATATTTGAGCCTTCAGCCAGCAATGCCTGCAGACAAGGAAGAGGGGAGCAAGAAAGTGAAAGAGGTCTTAAGTTGCACAAGGTCTTGGTTTCAACATCTGTTTTATGTTTGGTAGTGTGGCAGTTTTAGGCTGATGCCTAGGAAATTTTCCACAGATGAGTAGAAAGTGGTAGAATGTAAATAAATTACCATTGGATGTAAAAGGGAAAATAATAAGGTCTAAATAACCCCATTGGTCTACTTAGTAACAAAGTTAGTTGTATAAACTCTTCCTCTGCCTCTTCACTCTGGCAGATACTAGCTGGTGCTTCTGCGAGTTTGCTGACCCTGGCTGCATTTCTTTGTTGTGGCTAAGTACTAACAAGCTACTTCCCTGCTCTTCTCTCTCTCTTTTCCCTTGTACAGGGTGGGGGGAAGTGAGCAGAGAGAGGGAAGTTATTGGTAACCCCCTGGTTTTGTCCAGAGGGTTCTTGTGTTGTTTATAAATTGTAGATACCTGTAAACACTGTATATCTTGTACATATTAATTGCATGTCATATTTCTAGACTTTAGTTTTGCTTGTAAGTATAGCTTCATTTGCTTCCAGTTGAGCTGGTCTGGCAATTTTATTTTGGGGGTATTTTCTCCAAATTAGTTGGAGGGTAATTCCAACCCACCACAGGTAGGGACTTCCCTACTTGGAAAGGACATAAGACTTTGTATTAGACAATCTTGTGAAAGAAAGTTTGCATGATGCCTGTATTTTGTGTGGTATAGTGCAAAACAAAGTGGTGTTAGGCTCTGTCAGCCTGTTTCAGAATTCTATGAAGATGTTGATGTTGAATGAGTTATTTGAGAGATGATGGCATCTTTAGGTCAGGGCTCCTGTCCTAGCAGGAGCACAAAAGAAAATACACTGTTATCGTAATGTCTAGGTAGGAAAGATGAAGAAAAGTGGAAGACACAGAGGTGCAAAGTGAGAGAGTGTAGAGAAGCAGCTGCAGAGCTGCATCTTAGGATGTATTTCTGAGCCAGTAAATTGATGCTGTTTTGTACTCTACAGCATGAGCTGTAACATCTTTGACAGGGATATCTGTGAAGCTCCTCAGTTTCTCTTTGGATGTGACCTCTGACAAGAGCATTCAGCTCAGATGTGAATGACTGGATGCAATTTTCAGAAGTGCTTAGGACAGATTTTAAAAATGAAATTTAGGCTGTTCATCATTTTGGGAAAGCAATGAATTTGAGAATTAGGAAATATTCTTCAGCCGATCTAATGATCTTATCTGCTATTCCAATACCAGTTTGTTTTAGTGAGTGGTTCCAGACTGAATGCCTAATTTTGACTCCCAGCCATTTTGCCTGCTAACTAAGTTTCATTCCTCAAATATTCTTCTTTTTATCAGAGCTTCTGAGAGTTTGATTCTGTCATCTCCTAATTTTAATCCTTACAGACGGAGCATCTGAAATGCCTGGCAGCTCTGTTTTCTTTGACTGGGTGCCCTGGAGCACAAGTTTTCTTTAAGAAAGGCAGAAATGGCAGCAAGACGAGTTTCCTGCTGGCTCCCTTGTTCCAGTTTCCTTTTTTTTTTTTTTTTTTTTTTAACTATTATGGGCTGTGAAGAACAGCTCTTAAATTTAGCCCCGAGGAGGTGGAAAGGTAAAGAAACCATGCTGCAGGGACTTTGGTCTGACACATATAATAAGCACAAGCTCTACCTGATTCAACTGATGAACACTGCCCTCTCCTTAGTTTGTTTTTGTTGTTTTAATTAACCTTTGTCAGCCATGCCAAACGAGTTCTGCATCTTTTAACAAGCAGTGCTACAAAACTGCAGCAAAGCTCTTTGGTCATAGTTCCACTCTCGAGGCTCAAGGGCCGCTCAGGGATCATCCTGTGAAACTCAAGGCCTGTGTGAAGGTGCCAAAGGTCCAAAAAGTCCCATGACAGGGAACCTCGATCACTTTTTCCTAACATGCTCCTCCTTCATCTTCTCCCCACTGTTTTGAGCAGCTCAGAGACCTAGAAAACTGCTATTCATGTTCTTGCCACTTCTTTAGGACACTTGTGGGCTGTCTGGCCAGAGACGCATCCATGAGGTGTGTGCTGAAGCAAGCACTTGCAGAGCACTGGAAGGAAAGCTGGGCAGGGCAGAGTTGGGCCCCTTAGTTATACTGTGCTGGTGTAACCCCCTGTGGTGAGGGCCTGGCTCGTGTGACACTGGCCCCATTACTGCTGCCTCAGTTGTGTTGCTCCAAATCGAGAGGATGCCCCTGGGTGCCTGCTGAGGGTGAAGGCATCCTGGGGCATCTAACTGATGGGAAGGGGAGGGAAGGCAGCACATAAATCCCTTCAGTGCCTTGGGGTGCCAACAGTCGGGAAGGGCAGCTTTTGGACCTGATTGTGAATCCCCTAAGATCTGGATCAGACATTGTGATTTGTTTTAAGTGAAGGAAGATGACTTTGCAGCCACCCATTTTTAAGTCAACCTGTCCTGAAAAGGTAAGAGCCGCTCATGTGCTTGTGGGTGCTTCAATGTTTGCACAGGGTCCTGAAGAACAGCAGCAACAGCAACATATTCACTGCTGATTTTCATCAACCACATGAGAAACTGGGTTAACCCCCAGGCAATAAAATCCTGCAGGCTGCTGTGAGGCTGTCATTGCTAGGGAGGCCCTGTCAGCTGGGAAAGGGCACTGCTGTCTTGCAGTAATGAACCTAACCATGTTGTAAATAACTCCTTGTGGTTTGAAAAGAAGCAGCAAGAAGAAATCCTTCCATCCTTCCTTCTGTCCTTCCTTCCTCTTCTTTTTTTGTTTGTTTGTTTTCTCCCTTTTGGGTAAAGACCAAATATATATTTTTTTTTTCAGCATAAAAGGAGAGCTGGTCAGGACCAGCAGCCATAAAACTAAGGTGACAACAGGCAGAGTAAGCACATGGACAGAGAGTATGGGATGGCATAACTGGTGGTTAAACCTGATACAAAGGCATGAAGTTGGGCCCTCAACTACATAGCTGCAGGACAGGATTTCCTGCACCTCAGGATGTAGCAGGCAAGCTCCCTTGCAGCCCAGTTTTGTCAGGCACCTGGTTTCCCTTGCTCAGGGGTTGCCCTCTCCTCTCTTTCAGGCTGCTCTGCTGGGAAGTAATCAGAGGAACGTTCATCCCCCCGGTGCCTTTCAAGTTGTTCACAATAGGTGGTTTACAACTGGTTTGCAGAATCCTTCTGTTTCTATGGATGTTTCCACTGAAATCTGGTGGTGGTGTTTTCAGACAGAACTCAAGAAACAGATCATTTATGGTGGCCTAAGGGAACAAAAGCTTAGGAATCTCTTTTGTTTATTGCATGAGCAATAGAAAGCTGGTTGCTGGCACCCCCTGGGACCAGCTGAGTGTCTCGCTTGGTAAGGGTGTACTTGCCCAAGGCCAGGGGAACTCAGGTATATGCTATGCAATATAAAAGCAGCCTCTAAAATCACTGTAGTGCACAACACCTTGAAATTGGCTGCTATTATCCCAGGTAGGAGAGTGCTGCTGAATAGGGATGAGTTGTTTACATCGTCTAATGTCTGTTTATTGCATTGGCCAAGATCCCTGGAAGGAATACAGATATTTAGCAGCTGGTCTGAGTCTCACTGCAGTGTCTTTTGGATATGTCAGAGCTTCTCCAGTCCAGAGTCACATGCACTGTTCCTGGCTGTAGTAACAAATCTCCATTAAAAGTGCTAGTATCTCTTTCATAAAAAAAAAAAAAGTTTAATAAACCAAACTTGCAGAATTTAATAGCATTGGTTGCTCAGTCTCACTCAGGCTGTGGGTCATCATTTGTGCTTGGTTTAATAAATACTTCACACTATCTGGTGTCTGAAAAAGTCAGAAACTGGAACTCTGCAGTGGCACTTCGAAACTGCTTTTTCTGGAAAGAGCAGTACTCTCCCTGCTTTATATTAATCATGAAATAGGAACAAAAGTAGGTGATTATATCACCACAAATATGATAATCTAGTTGGGATGCTTCTCTTCCATCTGATCTCAGAAGCAGCTCTGTACCCTGGTGGTAGTGGCACAGTAATGGAGAAGACTGATAAAAGATGGGACACGAGAAGAAGAGGAACAGAATGCACAGACTCTTGGAAAGCAGCAAGGTATGGAATTACATTTTTTTTTTTAACTTGTGAGTGTTGGATGGGAGACTCTTCTGTGGTTGAGTGGAGATACAGTTGCTTATGTTTGGAGACCAGCTCTTTCAGCCCAAGTGATGAAGAGCTACATATGTACATTAATTCATGTATTTGTCTTTATTTTCAACAGTTTTGTTATTTAAAGGCTCTGGGATACAGATAGTGCATCTCATGGCAATGAACTTTTCCAGTTCCTGAGAGTTATTTGCAATTTATTCTGGTGTGGCTTGTAGCAGGTGTAAATCTTATTCACAGCAAATTAATGTCTCTCCCCTCCTCCTCTTTTCCTCACAAATTTCCATTTTTGTAGCATATTGCTTGGCTTCAGACCTGGCTCGTTTTAAATTTTATCTGTCCAGAAAAGATGGACATGGTTTGCTTTGCTGTTTCTCCAAATGGTACAAGATAATGCTGAGATGTTAAATCCTGCCTTGTGGTTCTCATGGAGCCTGAATCTGGCAGAAGAAATATCTAATCCTTATTTTAAAGGTTGCAATCCTGCCCCTAGTCATGGAAGTATGAAAAAAAAAAAAAAAAAGGAGGACATTTGGGCTTGTTGCACCTTGGTATTTTCATGTCACAGTTGGCACCAGCTGCCTCTGGGCCCCTGCAAGGTGAGGGCTATGATGTGGTAGCTGAACCTGTCTGCTTAGGGAAAGTTATTCTCGTCTGAGTTTATGGATTGCAAATTCCCTATGAGCACTGGCACCTGCTTTGCTGCTGTTCTTCCTTCTTGGATGAAGGTAGGATTACAGGCTCCCTGGCAAAACCTGTAACAGGAAACAGATTCTGGGAAACACAAAACGAAAAAAACCAAAACCAAACAAATAAACCAACACCAAACCAAACCAAACAAACAGGTAAAGCTGTTAAAATACCTGAATCCTGTGCCATTATTTCTGGTGCAGGTGTACCTGGGGACCCTTGTCCAAGCCCTCACCTGGGGAAGTGGGAACAGCAGAAGAGGGAAGAGGTCCCTGTCTTCTCATCTCACCTTTTGCCTTTTGTTTCTTAAACTCTCAAAGAGGAGCTGTGGCTAGCTGTGCACCTGACCTGTGCTGTAATCTAAGGAAACAGGAGAGCAGAGAGAGTGTCTGAAGTGAGCTGCGATGGCTTTGCTCTGCAGGGGTCTGATGAGATGCCATTCATTATTGCATGTGAAGTGCTTTTTCAAGTCTGGGATGAATGCACTTTAAAGAGTGCCTGTGCTTTGACTTAGTGATGGCTGAGGGGGATCCTTCTCTGCAGTGTCTGTGACCAGGCACTGTTTTCTCTCTGCTCCTCTATGAGGATGAAAGGGCAGGTTGAAAACACTGCAAAATAGAATGTTAAGTCTTGCTTAATTAAGAAGGGCTACATTGTTGAATTATTAATTGTAAATTCTCTTGAGAATAATGTCATGGGAGATTTGCTGCAGGTCCTGACCTGATTTGAACCGAAGGCATTGTTTTAAATGGCAGTGCTGGGGCTGTGCGCCTGAGTGCCTTGGTGTTAATCAGATCCTGGATTTCATAATATGACAAATTAAATTCATTGTTTTATTCAATTAGTATGTTAAAGGTGACTCGTGCTGCTGCTTGCAACTCTGACCATGTAGCCTGATTACAAACAGCATTAGCTGGTCACAGCACATCCAGGGTGCTGCTGGGGACGGCCCTCCAACCGTGGCAGTGAACTCAGAGAAATTCTCTTTGATTTATGACATAGCTAAATGTGTTGGGTTTGGCTGAGCTGGAGTTAATTCTCCTCGCAGCAGCTTTCTAGTGCTGTGTTTTACAGCAGTAGTTGGTAACACAGCAGTGTTTTGGCTACTGTTGAATAAGTATCCAGGCTGTGTCTTTTCAACCTTTGCCTGCCCCAAGAGTATGCTGAGGGTCAGGCAAAATCTTGGGAGGGGACATGGTTGAGCCAGCTGACCCAGACTGACCATAGGGGTACTCCATGCCATATGACATCAGCTCAGATACATGAATGAAGTGAAAGGAGGAGGTGGGGGGGATTTGTCCATGGTGTCTATCCTCCTAAGGAACCACCATGCTCAGAGAGCCCTGCTTCCCGAGACCAATCATCATCTTGCTGATGGGAAGTAGAGACTAACATCTCTCTCTCTGCTTTTATGTCTGCAGTCTACTGCCTTTGCTTAGTATCGTTGTTAAATTGCTTCCATCTTATTAGTGGCTTTTGTTATATTCCACACACACCCCCCCCCAGTCCATTTAAGAAGGGGAGTGATAGAGTGACTTTGGTGGGCATCTGGCCCCTAAGCCAGGGCCAAACCACCACACTAAGCATCTTGACTGGGATGTGGCTGGTCTCACTGCAGGACTCACTTGTCCTCTCCTTAGGTCCCTCCTGCCTCTGAGTGATGTATGGAGCTACCTGTGGGTCCAGGTGCCCAGCTGCACATGGCTGGTTGCATTTTGGGAAGCTCTGCTGTCACGCAGGGTGTGTTCATGCTAATTCATCAGGCTGATGATGCACCTGAATGTTTCCAGCCTCAGAATTTGTTTGGAATGAGCTAGTCTCCACTGTGTGCTGCAGGCAAGCAGTGTGGTTTGCTTGCTGTTTGATCTTGGATGTGATGGCTCAAAGTAGAAACCTGTGAGTTCCTCCAAAAAATATGAGGAATGGGAGAAAAAGGAACCTGTGTCTTGGAGACAATGACTGTGTGAAGGGTTCAGAGTGTCTTTTAGATCACTCTAAAATGTCCTTCAGACCAAAACATTAAGGGTTGTCAATCTGGCTACCTGTTTGTTGAAAAGATTTCTGGGAGGTTGTCTGTGCTGGACATGCCAAAATCTCCTGCCCTCCCCCTTTTTTGTATTACCTGAGAAACTTAAGTCCTGGAGACTGGGTCCATAGAGATATTAAATGTATCAAGGGGCTTTCTGCTGGTTGCTTCTCTTAAGGTTGGTTGGGTTTTAGTTGGCTTTTTGTTTTCCCCCTGAAAACCTTTATTTTAATTTGGACAACTCAGATGCAATCTAAACTTCTTCCTGTGGAAAACACTAAGTTACTGTGAAGAAATCCACTAAGCAAATCACACACGGCAGACACCTGACAGGCCACTGAAGAGGTCAGTGTTGAGCCACACTAGCTAGCACATTCCTGAAGGATGCTCTGCAGCCATAGGGGAATGAGACACAGGTCCAAGGAGTGGGGTACATCTTTATTGTGGCAAAGACCCACTGTAACCCTACTTGCATGTTCTCCTGTAAGGTTTCTGCTCCATTTGTAGATTAAGGTTTGAACCAAGTCACAGTAACTTACTGACTTGGAGCTGTGAAACAGATAAGAGGTCACCCAGAGATGATAGTTGTCCAGGTTTGCCAGCAAATGCCATTTATTTGGCATACTGGTCATGGTGTTGGTGGGTACCAGCGGTGGTACAGACAAACCTTACCAGAGCAGTGAGGACAAAGAGCTGTTCAGCATTGATACATGTGTGAGCTGAGACAGATATCCATGTCCTTGTACCCACCCTGCCCTGCCCTGAGGTGGCTGGGAAGTACTGCCTGTGGGTGGCAGGAGAGCATGGGATGTGGGAGAAGAGTTTTCTTTCCGGTGTCTGCATGCAGATCATGTTGAAAGGCTTTTTAAACTTAGTTTCTTCTAAAGAAAATGCCTTTGCTACTCAATGGCTGCATAAGGATGCCAGGCTTTGGTTTTTAATGGCCTCAGAGTAAGAACCTATAATTTATCTAGCAGTATTTTCTCCATGTCCTTTCACCTACATATGCAGAGGACTTCCAAACATTTTCCCCACCTCCTCCAGAAAAGAATGAGACAGAAAAGCAACTGGTAATATATCTGACTGTATTTCAAAGTTGTTGATTGTAAACAAACTTTGTTGAAGAAATAAAATCACACGACAAGATAACAGAGTGATACTATAAACCCATTTTGTTATTGTCGCCACACTTCACATTTTTGGAACTCAGAATTCAGCTCATGGTGTACAAAACTTGTAAAAATTTATTGCAAGCGTGCCTTTGTGTAGAACAAAACTGGCGTCATAAAAGTAGTTCCCTGTCCCATGCAGAAACACAGTTGTGTATCTCTTACTGTGAAGAGGTCACACACCTGCGTTTTCTGAGACTTGGCTGTTACAAAATTGCTCTGAGAAGTTGTTTGGTTTTAAAAAAAAAAAAGAAAGAAAAAAGAAAAGGAGAGAGAAAAAAAGGCAATTTCAATGTATGTTTTAACTCTGGAATTTACACTTTCAACAGAAATCTTTAGGATTATAAAGAATATGGAACATTGCAACAGAACTGTAGTCGCCAATGCTGTGAGCACAGCTCCATGGGGTTCATCTTGAAAGTACTCAGCCAGCTAAGGCCCATCTGAATTTGGTACCATCACTGCATTTGATGGAATGTAAGTTGCATATATTGAAAATAATGGAAACTAATCATAAAGGGAGAGATTCCTTTCCCAGAATCCCCATTGTTCCTGTTTCTACTGTGGCGTTTCCTCAGACTGTCACTTCCAGGCTGTGCTGACATGCAGCAGTGCTTTGACTGCAAGACTGATGACTACTGAACATGTATGGTACAAAGAAAGGCATGGAGTGAGGCCAGCAACGTAGCTAAAGCAGGGGTTATGTTGCTCAAGAAGTTGTGCAGACTGGTTGTGTGAAACAGCTTTTTCTTTTTATTCCAAGGCAGCAGGTGAGGGGGATTCACAAGCTGGAAAAAGAAGAGTTAGAAGGGATCACCTGCATACACTGCCTCCTCAAACCTGCTCTTCCTCTTAAACTCTTCCTTGTATCAGACTGTGCTGTTTGGTTTCAACTATACAAGATCAGACTGATTTCTCGCACAGATATCTGTGGGGTCTGATATCTCTAATCTCACCCCAGACCCTAGGACCGAGTTATTATTTCCAAAAGGCCAGGCAAAGCTATGACTTACAATTAGAAGAAAAATCGAGGTTGCAAAAGTAAGTTCAAGAGACCTACACTTTGTTTCCCATCAACTCCATTTCACAGAGGTGCAAATTGTTGATAGACCTTGACACAGCTTACTTGCAGAACAAGACCACAAAATTACTCTGACACCAAGTGTGTTGGGGTTCTGGACAGATGAACCTAGGGTACTGGGCTTCGCTTTTCAGCTTCTAGGCTTTTTTTTTTTTTTCATATCTAGTGAAAATAGGACAAAAATCTCGGTCTGAAGTTCAGAGCATGCTGTAAATACTCGGCAGAGGGAAAGCATTTGCTAGCTGCTTTATTCTAGAAACAGAGTTGCTAGGGCTGGGAGCAAACTGTGTGGGCCTGAAATCTTCCGTAGTAAAATTTAGGAGATTAGCTTGACTGTGCTCACAGTCCAAGGAGCCCAGATCTCAAATTGCACTTATCTTGTTTATCCAACCCAGTCCCACACAGCGTCAGGCATTATAGTCCTTTCCCACTGGGTTCTTCATCCATCTCCCCTACACACCCAAGGCTTGGTGCACTTACATCAAATGAGCATTTCTGCAGTTTTCATGGATAAGATTTTTTGTGCTACACATTGTGTGGACCACCTTGACATCCACTACAAGTAATTATTACTTCAGAAGAGTGATACAAAAGGGATTTACCACTTACGGCCTTTTTGTGATACCTAACAGCTGTTCACCAGACCCTTTCCCTCCAATGGGTTTAAAAAAACCCGAAAACACCAAAAAAACCTCCCCAGGCCACATTGAAGGCCCCTCTTTGACAGTGGTCTAGAGCTGATGAAGGTCACAGCTGTGTCAATGGGAGCAGTGGGTGTGGGGATGCTGCTACCTGTTTTGGGGCCTGATGGGCAGCACTAATGGGGCAAAGTAGGCAACACCTTCACAGTGATTGCAATTAGTACAGGCTTCAGAAACAATACCCTGTTTCATCTGAGATTTGCAAGATAGCAGAAAGGATCAGCAAAGTAATACTACAAAAGTAAACTAGGCGGCCAACTCTGTGTTGTCATCTCTTCCAGACTGACCGAGAACCTGTGGGATGATTTGGATGCACTCTATATCCACAGAATAAGGGAAGCAAAGGAAAATGTACAGCAAGAAACTTCTCCTGGGCTGGATTTCTGAAGACACAGAGCCTTCTCTCAAAAGAAGATAAAGAGACCCTCTCTGTAACAAAGCACAGGTATTCTCAACTGAGTCCCAACAGTGAGATGATGATATGGGGAGTTGTCCAGTTCATAATGCTTCTGGAAACAAAGGCAGGTTTAGGAAGAACTCTTACAGAAGGAATATATCTCAAGTAGCACTGGTAGTAGGCTTGCGTTTCAGCAGATGACATGAGCTGTTTGTGCAAAATACCCTAGTTAATGACAGGCCAAATGCACACAGTCTGAGGCGAGAGTTCCTTGCCTTTGTGAAGGGTTGCTAACAGCCCTTTGACATTTCAATGTTCTCACTAAAAAAGTGCTATGGCAAACTCCACAACAGAGATGGACGGAGGAGTTCATATTCCATCTAAGTACTTGGTAACTTTTTTCAAGGCAGCCTCCAGTTGCTGCAATGTTTTATCCATTTTTCTCTTACCTTCAGTACCACCTGATTTGGACTTGTATTGGCTTACATGGAGTAAGGAGCTTGTGCTCACAAAGTCCCACAGCTCTTACTTCAGGGTGGAACAATGTTTGGGAAGCTGGCGTTTCTAGTTTGGAAAAGCGCTTTTCAACAAGAACCAAGTCATGAAAATGCAGAATGTGGAGTGTGAACTTCACAGTTTCATCACTCCCTTACCTGTGCTGTGCCTCAGTGTCTGATTAGGGAAGGGGGAGCTCCAATCTGAATAGCTAATGATGTCTCAGGAGGGCTGAAGCTGTAAAAGCACTTCGCAGTTGTTCCACGGAAAGTAGCACGGACGCACAGAATTTTCAGTGCAGTGTAATCCTCACTCATCACTAAAATCAGATCTAAGGACTAGGGGACTTAAACACGTAACACTGAGACATGGGAGGCTCTTTCACTACTCACTAGCTCAAGACAGATTCCTAAACAAATATTAGAAGAAAAAAAAAAACCAAAACAAAACACCAAACCCACAACCTCTTCAGTCAAAAAGAATGAAAATGCCACAGAAGTGCAGCTGGGGGTAAGGAATGGGAGTGCTGTTTTGAGTTGCTGTCCTTAATGTCGGTCTGGAAATGGATAAATTATTTTTTCTCTTGGAATTGTCTCAAGAAAACGAAATGTTGTACCTATTAGGGACTGCAAGACTTCTATAAATTTGGATTCTCAGACAAGCTTGTTAATGTAGAAGGGTTCAGGCTAGAGAACAGAAATGGAAAAGAGAGATGACATTTTAAAAAATCGTGCCCTAGTGCCAAGTGCACAAATGGACTGAAAGAAGAAGTGGCAGAGTTTCTGCAAGCCCTTGAAGTGTTTTTCAGCTGAGACAACAGCAGCATTGGGAACCATTTCACAGTGGCTTCTAAGCTCTAATGAGTGTTCTATTACACACACTGGGAAAAGAAAGGTTTTCCAAGAACAGACCACTGCAGACATTGCTTGAAGGAAGAAAGTGCATAGAAGGTGGTCAGTATCTCTCACTGATGGCCTTGGTTCTTTGAAAGTAAGTTTGCATACCTTAAGTAATTTTCATTTTGCAGAAGTATGTGTGAATGAAAATTCAGTTCAGCAGAAGGGAAACAAGCCTTGCTGCTACTTTCTCTACTTCAGCTTCCATTTTTTAATTTTTTTTTTTCTTCTGGAAAAATCTAGAGCTGTTCCTCTGTGACCTGGTTGGGTTTTTTTACTTCATTTTAGCTACTGTTATGCTTTAAGATCTCTTACTCAGATTGTCTCAAGGCTACCAAAACCCCCCCAAACAACCCAAACTTGCTATCATTTCACAATTAACACACATGCACACACTATAGCTAGCATCCTTACACTACATTGAGATTAAACTTTTTTTCCCCTCTAACTAGGGAGAAGCTTTAATATTACAAGCAGGTGAAGAACCAAATCTGTGTAAGCCGGTTTGCAGTAAAGGAAATGCTACAGCATCTGAGCTGCAGTTAACAACCTTTTACCTTTTAAAAATTATTTCTTCCTTAATTACTTTGTCTCTTTTGTAGTAACATAGAGAAAGTGCAAGATGCTTTTTCAACGAGAAGAAATCTTAACTTTCCCCAACCCTATCCACTCCCAGTCAGTAAATGGAGAAGATGAGGTGGAAGTCATCTATGGATATAGACTATGCTTTGGTGGCTTTTGCTTGGTGGCTTCAAGAGCCAAAATTCAGGCATTTTGTACATATAAATATATATAAATATTTTTGCTTATTTATGGAATGTTTCTGCATGTTTAGGGCACCAGTTCAAAATTATGAGGGATGGTTAAGGCTAAGAAAATGAAATTCATTGCAAAGCTATAATTTTGTCTTAATTTTTCTCCTTTACAAAGGAGACTAAAGCATCTTCCCTGTAATAGTCAGCCACTGTGTAATCCCCTGTTAACACCAATTCTAGGGAAAACTACTCAGGACCCAGTCCCTGAGGCAAAAAGCTAGAAATTCATGATTTTAGCTCAAGTAATAGACATAATTAATAGCATACATTAGTGGAAAATTAAACATTCTAAGGCCTTGGACCCACTGTCACCTGAAAAAGAAAAGGCATTTTCTATATGGGGTGGCCTAGATCCAAACCTCCAAGCACACATAATAATGCAATGATTGGCCAAGACCTCCAGATCTATCTCAGGGGACTGCATCATAGCTGGAGAGTGCTGTGCCCAGTCCTCAGAAGTGCCAAGTGGCTCCAAGGAAGTCCTGCCAACCTCCTCAGGTGCGCTGCAGGCCTGTCCACCTTGCAAATGCTCCAGCATTGCAGAGGAATGCAAGGAAGCTGTGCTCCAAGCAGCTACTGTTCATTCAAGCTGTCCCATCAGCAAAGTTCCAGTCAGACCTTCCTTACTGCCTTGATTTTGACTACTGTATAAATTTATAGGCTATAATTAACTTGCAGCTGCTATTTCTGTTGCACTGTAGGCTGGCATTGTCTGAAGCAGGGAACAATAAGATCACCATTTGCCTTTAGGTACCTCTGGAATACCCTTAAAAAAAAAAAAAGGAACCTGTGGGCTTATATTGTTGACATTTTTTCTCATACCTCATGCCAGCTCCTCTCCCCTTTTGAATACTTACAAGATTGAGGAGAACAGACTGTGTGCAGTAACTGGAAGAGGGGTGGTCTTAGTTCTCTGCAGGGCCAAGAAATTTTGCACTCATCCTTGGGCTACTATGCAGCTTGGCATTGCCAAGGACCAGAGTGGTACAAACCCTTTCCTTCCTCTTGAGGCTAGCAGACCTCAGTGCACAAGGTTTGTCCTTTCTCCCTTGTGGGCTGATAAATGAAAAGGGATGCTTAGCAAACCCAGTGCTGTAGATGATGCAGCTGGTAGGCAGCACAGGATGTGTGGGACAATCTCCAGGCTGTATTACAAGCAGAAATACCATGGAGTTCACCACCTCCTTACTCTCCCTGCAACCAGGTAAGATCTGCCTCGAAGTCTGCTCCACAAAAACAAACAAACAAACCAAAACAAACAAACAAACAAAACCCACACACAAAACCCCCAACTTTGGCGCAAATAGAAAGATGTCAGTGCAAGGACACTCTTTGGGCTAGTCAGTAATTTGCTAACCCCAGCTGGATTCTTCCTCAGTTATGATGCCATGCATTCGTACATCACATAATGATGTAAGCTGGAGAGTTCTCAAATTTGTGTTAGTTACCCTCTACTGTCTCTTGACAATAGAGGGTAAACTAGCATGAATTTGACAATATTGTCTCTTGACAATAGACACAGAATCTGGTGAGGTTTACACTAATAAAGAAATCAACCACTCAATTGTCCATTCTTCTTGAATCAACCCAAGTCATGCTTTCACACAAATTTTCAGGCTTGGGGACCTAGCACCAGCTGGTCCTCTGCGCAACATTTTTCTGCCCTGTGAGTTAATGCATTCTGTTTGTGTCCATCACTGCTAATCTTGAGAATACAGAGTTTTTTACTGATTGAGTTGTGGACTGAAATCAGTAATGTATAGAGGGCAGGGTAGTATTTCACCTCAGCATCAATTGTCCCATGTTTCATTCATACTTCTCTCTCTTGACATTCTTTTCCAAATCTTTGGAGGCTTTCAAATTCCATCAGCACCAAAATGTGGCTTTTCAGCCATGGGTGACCAGCTCATGATGATGCTTGTCCTCTACAATGTTCCTCAGAACAGAAGAATTCTTTGGGCTTGCTCTGTTCTAGTGAGGTTTAAGATGTGGTTGCAACTGGACTTCTTTCATTATGTAAAACACAATGCTGTTATTTTGCTAAACATATAACCTGTTTAATTACAACTACTGTGGCAAGCCCTGAATTCTAACACAATTTCTACAGAACACCCTGCAGTGATAATGGAAAACACACTGCTATCAGTAATTTGGCTTTTTTTTCCTGCCAACTGTGTGTCAAATGAAATTCTAAAATGGACAAAAAAAGTCTTGACACTTACAAAAGAATGAAAGTGTTGTTCCTAAAAACTTAACAGTCCATTACATTAGATTTTTAAGCAACATTTAAGATACAGCTGAAATCAAGAAAAAGAAATAAATATTTTATTCTAATCTCTCACCTGTACACCAGCCATGGCAGTTAAGATGTGAGGCAGTATTACTTACTTACTTGGTTGACTTGCTGTTAATACTTGCAGTTTTACTCACTGTTTGTTTGTGTATAAAATGTTTCATCCTAGTTAAAAAAGAAAATCAATGTAATATATTTCTGCTTTAGATTCACTAATCTATTTGGTTTCTCCTAATTTTACTGCATTCTAAGTGGGAGCAAATAATCTGACAGTACATTAATTAGAATGAAGGGCGGGGGGGGGGGGGAGAAAGAAAAAGTCATAACCGGTCCTCAGTTCCTGGCTGCCTGCCTGTGAAGGTTTTGTTTGTCAGTATGCTTGCATCAGTGTTGGTGGATCTCAACAGCTTTGTTTAGCACACTGGGAGGACAGCAGCGATGCCTTACAGGATGGCAGGCACTCCCAGCCACAGCCCATGGTGCACTTAACATTGCCTGTCCCAGAACTGAATAGCTCCAGTAAAGCTTCTGTGATGCCTACCTAGGACAGCTGAGCTATGTCAGCTTATGACAAGCTCCTAGCCCAAGAGGAACCAGATAACCCTGTGCAACAAACAGTATTGACAACTAATTTAAGTCTGTTTCAGGTGTATAGATTCCCACAGGGCATTCACATATGCAATTTTGTGTTAGCTTTTTCCAGTGGCACTCGCTGCAGGATGTGTTTACATCCAGCTGCTTCTAGGAACAAAGTTTTGACCTCTCTAGCGGCATCACTTGGCATTTTTGGATAAGGACAGCACTGTGGCATCACAAGTTCCTTGCTTTGCCGTTTCAGGTGTGGTGCCTTCTTCTGCTTACCCTCCATCCCCTACCTATAACCACCAAGAACAATGCATCAATGGGAGGGTGAGGTGTCCTCCAAGCCCAGAAGCTCCTTTACGAGTCTTTCACCAAACTGTGCGCGGCTGTACCTCGTCACGTGGTAAGCCTCTGACATTTTGTAGAGGATGTAGGCATTGTTTATAGCAATGCTGATGGCAAACCAGAATACTTGCTGCCAGGTCTTGTTTGGTTTGTGAGAAATGAAATACCTAAAAAAAAAAAACCACAAGAGAGAAGGGGAGGGAAAAGCACTGTTCAGTCGATGCTCACAGCTAGGATGCAAGGCATAACCCCAAAGGTTCTGCAGTCAAAGAGAGGAAGCAGGCCTGGGACTCAATACCTAGTGCAGGTATCATCTCTGTGTACAATGTATTTGACAGTCATTGACAGGTAAGCTGCACAATTTGGGATATTTCTGTAGCAGTATATAAAAGAACAGACTTCTTTCTCTCAGAAGCAAAACCTCAGCAATGCTCTCTGTACTGCTCCATGTAAGGAAGAGTACTGATACAGGCTCTTCAAGCTTACTCATGACTAACATCCACATGATGGGAACTGTGGGTCTGAATTTCTCCAATTTGTACCTAAAAAAAGAGCCTCAGGCACATTGTGTTACAGTTTAGGGAAGACTGCTGATGCTTGCTTCTCCTCTTGTTTATCTCTCCTGTGAGCAAAGAATGATTTCTGCTGCTGTCAACAGTAAGTGGGAGGATGTGGGGGCAAGAGCAAACGTGTGCAGTGCTGGAGTACCTCTCTATGAGGCAGAACTAGAAAGGACTGACATCCTTATATTTAGGTTCTGACTAATTCTAGGACTGCCAGTTGCTCTTCAGTCATGAGTTTTCCCACTTTCCTACTTCCATATATTTTTAGTAACCATTTACATGTACTACCTCACCTCTCTATCATATTGATTTCCTCATACCAGATCCTAACATTGGTCTCCAGCAACCACCATCTCCTCTTCATCTCTTTTACTGAATTCTTGCTGCCTTGCCCTGAACTGTGGCCTGTGAAAGCAGGACTGGGCTCTCAGCTGCAGCTCATCATGGGTAACTCAACCACTGCAGCAACAGAAGGGTGAAAGAAATACACACATGCATGCACACAAAGAGAGACATTTTCTTACTTGCTGTACTTGTCGTCATATTTGCAGATATAGCTAAGGTGAGCAGCAAAGGCTTCAACTGCCAGTGGGCATGGGATTTCTCCACTTTTTCTCTTAATTATGACTCCTGCATCAATTAAAAACATAACAGTTTTAAATCCACATCACAGGTCTAGCAATTAGAAGATAAATTTCTAGATACAATTTATTATAAAGTAAACCTTATTGAGAAGTTTCTGCCCTAAATCTGGGAAGCTATCTGTAACAGAGATGCTAATTTGATTATTTCTTTTTCATTGCTACTAAATTAAGTGAGTGGAAGGGGAAGAGAGGAGATGATTTTTCATCTGGAAATGAAAAGGTGTTAGGCAAACACTTTTACCATATGTTCAGAAAAAAACCACATGTTGGTATAGTGCCACAGTAGACCCCTACAGACAGTGTCTCTCCTCTTGCTTCACAAGCTGTGGTCACCTCTAGAGCTGTGACTTGGTATTTTATGCTTTGAGTTCTGAAGGTCCCATATGAGTTCTTTGAAATGAAATCTTTTGCTTATCTCCACCCATGGGGGCCAAGAGCAACAGTATCTTCACTTCACTGGGTGTTACTTGAGGAGCCAGAACTCAGATATATGCTTGGGTTGCTCAGTGGAGCTCTCTTTGCCCGCAGATGAGGTTTTCCTGCCCTGCCTTGTCAGAGGGCTTCGATAATTCAGATCATCATGGAAGATGATTATCCTGATTGCCAGAGAAATCTGTGGGAAGTCAACAAGTTCCCTGCAGATACCCACCAACCACTCTCTGCATAGACAAGGATTTGGTGCCTAGAGCAGGTTACTCCAAGAACAGGCCCTGTCCCCTCACACATCTTTGACCTGGCATTCTCCAACACTACAGCAGTATTAATGATTCCAATCCTCTCCCAAGAAATTCCCCTAGCTCTTCTCCAATTTATTGCTCCTGTTCTCTGTGGTTTTGCTATGCAGGGGAAGCTCCTTGTGGGAGGGAAGGATCAGTAAAACAAACTTACAGTATAGGAATCTGCTCCCTAAATTCTGACTTTATGCCCTCACAGGCTTTGATGGCCAGCTCTCCAGGGTATGGACTACCTCTTACTCGATGCTTATGGCACACTGTCTAGTGAGGATATCTACTCTCTCCTAGGCAAAACACTATCCTCCAGATCTAAAGAAGAACTTGGTTTGCAGGGTTGGTTGCATTCTTTCTCAGCATTGTTTTATAGAATCACAGAATGGTCTGGGTTGGAAGGGACCTCTGAAGGTCAGCAGGGGCATCCTCAACTAGATCAGGTTGCCCAGAGCCCTGTTGAGCCTCACTTTGAATATCTCCAAGGACAGAGCCCCAACCACCTCCCTGGGCGACCTGTTCCAGTGTTCCACTACCCTCATAGTGAAGAACTTGTTCCAAACATCCAACCTAAATCTACTCTTCTCTAGTTTGAAGCCACTGCCCCTCATCCTATCACCACAGGCTTTTGTAAACAGTCTCTCTTCACCCTTTTGTACCTTCAGGTACTGGAAGATCACTATTGGGTCTTCCCAGAGCCTTCTCTTCTCCAGGCTGAACAACCCCAGCTTCCTCAGCCTTGTAGCAGAGGTGCTCCAATCCCCTGATCATTTTCATGGCCCTCCTCTGGACCAGCTCCATCAGGTCCACATCCTTCCCTCACTGAGGGCTTCCGATCTGGACACAGTACTCCAGGTGAGGTCTCACCAGAGCAAAGTGGCAGAATCACCTCTCTGGATCTGCTGGCAATGCATCATTTGATGCAGCCCAGGATGTGATTTGCCTTCTGGGCTGCAAGCACACACTGCCTGCTCATGTCCAGATTCTTGTCCATCAGCACCCCCAAGTCCTTTTCCACAGGGCTGCTTTCTATCACCTCATCCCCAGTCTGTATTGATAGTGAGGATTGTTCCAGTCCAGGTGCAAAACCCTGCACTTGCCCTTCTTGAACCTCATGAGGTTCGCCTGGGTCCACCTCTCCAGCTTGTCCAGGTCCCCCTGGATGACATCTCATCCCTCTGGTGTATCAACAGCACCACTCAGCTTGGTGCCATCTGCAAACTTGCTGATGGTGCACTCAATCCCACTGTCTGTATCATTGGTAAAAACATTAAACAGCACAGGTCCCATTATGGACCCCTGAGGGACACCACTTGTCACTGCTCTCCATCTGGACTTCAAGCCATTGAGCACCACACTCTGGATGCGACCATCCAGCCAATTCCTTATCCACTGAACAGTCCACCCATCAAATCTGTATCCCTCCAATTTGGCAAGCAGTATGCTGTGGAGGACTGTGCCAAGGGCCTTGCAGAAGTCCAGAGAGATCACATCTGTAGGTTGTCCCTTGTCTACTGCCATAGTCACTTTATCATAGAAAGTTTTAGTACAGGTACAATTTGGGGACTTCTGATTTCTCAAGCCTTCAAACTCTCATTGCCTTCCTTCTGCCAACTCTTTTACAATCATCCCTAAAATGCTCCTCACATTTTGATTGCAGACTTCACCATTGCATCCTTTCAGCTGGAAGTCTCATTCCATCCATTATGTCTGTCAGGCCCCCTGTGCTGAGGCTCTGTTTTGAAACAAGACTTATGACACATACTAAATATTATGTTCAGCTGAGCCATGCAGCAATTTATTTGGGGTCTTTAAAGTCTGATTTTTCAAGAGTCTAAACTGGTGTCAACTCTGAATTGTTTAATACATTCTCCTTTCACCTCTGCCTCCCAAAGGTGGGTGTAAATATAGCCCAAGAGGAGGGGAAAAACCCCTCAAACAGTCAAATGAGTCCTTAATTACATTCACATACTTATTACTGTTCTTTTTTTGATCCTTCTAATGAGTTTTGGAAAAATCTGGCCAGCATGAAGTAAAAAGGGCTGATAAAAAAACCAGCCTGCTGCATCAGTGCTACAAAATCACTGGCCCTCCCACCTGGGCAGGTCAGGAAACAGTAAGTATGCTCCTGACAGAAGTGTTTAAAAAAAAAAAAAATTAAAAAAAATCCTTGTCTTCCTTCTCTTGCTCTCCTCTTTTGTCTTTCTTTCCCCTCCTTTCCTTTAGAGGACCTGTTTGCTTTGCAATTTGCTCTGTATTCACAGTCTTTAAAAAAACACATTTCATTGTCACACCTGTGTGGGTACCATAAACTCCCTCTCATTTTGTATTATATTCCATGCAACATTTCTCTGGTTTGATTATATAAATAGCTTTATAGGTGCATTATTTTTATAGCCCTTCCTAGGCTTGTTTCAGAGCCATAGACCATGTCTCCAGGAAAGACAACTGCCAGAGCGGTTTCCCTTCTTGGTCCTCCCCCAGCATCATCCTGTTCCCATCCCTGGCAGCACTCCAGGGAACGCACCGCCTGTGCTGCAGCTGCAGCCTGCTTTGCCTGTGTGCTAAAAGGGTGCTGGCTGCTGGCCTCCCTGCTGCTCCTGTGGACAGGCATCAGATTTTGGGTTTGTGGGGGTTCTGGTTTGGTTGGAGTTTTGGTTTAGGTTGGGGGGGGTGTTGGTTGGTTATTTTGGCTTTGTTTTGTGTTGTGGGTTGTTTGGGGGTTTTAGGAGGCGGTGGGGGGGGCTTTGTTTTGGGGTTCTTCTTTTCATGACACTTTTAAACTGTGGCTCATCAAGCAAAGCTTGAGAAATACCACCCTAAATGAAAAAAGCAGAAAGACAAAGGTGTACATATGTTTGCTTCCTCTGTGATCTGAGCTAGAACTATGTTTTTCCAAAATGGCAGCTCAGTAATACTAGCTAGCACTGGCTTCCACCTTGGTAGACTCTAAGACTGCAAAATATAACAGAAGGGCCACTGCATGTTCCACCTGCTGTGTGGCTTTTTATCAGGATTTAGGTTTGTTACAATCCTTTATCAGAACTGCAGAGAGTCAGCACTGAACAAGTCTAATGTTCAAGGTCTTCCCATCAGAGTCCTCCAGCCCCATACTTGTTCTCACCATACTCGGACCTTACAACCCCCTGAATCTAGTCTCACAAAGGACACATGGAAATTTAAAGTTAAAATCCTAAACCTCCCCACCCTGAAACACTTTTTAACATTAAGCTTCTTTGCCTAGACTCTCCAGTTCTTGCCCAATCTCACAAGCTGCTATTTTCAGGAAACTAGATTGTCACCAGATGCTCCTCGCTCCAGCTCCTCCTGGTCTAAAAATCTTGCAGGGGCTTATACAACTGCTTCATACTACAGTGATGTCTCCACAACATCTCCCATCTTCTCATAAGTCACTTGTGAGATGACAACACACCATTCAAAGCTATTTAGTTCTTGCCTATGTGGCCCAACATTTGTTATTTATCCTTACCTATTGTCCATTTAGCTTTTAAATAGAGCTGATTGGTGAAAAACAGCTGTGAAAACTCTTCCCAGAAAAAAGCTACTTCTTAAAAAGATCTTGGATTCAACAAGTTTGTTTGTTTGGTTTTTTTTTTTTAAGATGTCACTCTAGTCCTCCTGCTGTGTAGCAAGTGAGGTTGCTGCCTGTTCCATCCTGCTTCATATGAAAAATAGAAAAGATTGAAGTTATTTCTAGAACATTGTAATGGAGATGCTGGGAAAGTGGGCACCAGATCTAGTGTGTAAAATCAAAAATGCAGCATTGTCCCACATATGGGGAGATTTGGGCCATCACAACACCTGCTTTATAGTAAGGATAACTTTTTCCTCTCTGGGGATCCCAACCTCTTTTGGCTTTTCAGTTCTTCTGCAATACAGGCACAAGTGAAAAATAAGCTCAGGTTAAAGCTTACGGAAAATTTAAACCCCCCTTGGATTTTACTCTAAGCAGAAATTGTGTCTTTGTAGCAGAGTAAGCAGGACATCTTTGCAAGGCTAAAGGAATAAGACTCATCCTTTAGCATCTGAGATGATGTATTATGACACATTGATTCAAAGCATCCATAATAAATAGCCTGCTGCACCTAAGAATAGTATTCATAGATCAGTTCTGACAAGTGCAATGCTCTCCTGGTATCTCTGGCTTGGGTGGGATTTGCACTCCAGGTAAGGCAAGTTTTACCTTCTTGACTTTCAAACTGCAATAAATAGCTCATTACTAGCTACATCCACCTCTTTTCTCATCCTGAGGGTTTTTTTTTTTTTTTTGACCATCCCTTGCATTCTTTCTCTAAGGTTTTCTCTTCATGGCCTCCACCAACATTTATGCTCAACCAAAGGCAAACATGAACCATGCATTGCCAGGCTGGTGCCAGTCTCTGTCCAATTCCCCTGTGTGGGTTTTATTCCCCTTTGTCCCTCCATCCTTTCTTTCTGTCCTACCTGCTCATCAGGTCTATGCTACAGGCATGTCTCAAGGAGCATAGATTTGTCCTCTTCCTCCTTTATATTTACATGCCTTAGAGGAGACTTTGGTGGTCCAGGTCAGGTTGGTTTAAACTATCTTTGCTGCACTGACTTGAGAGATGCCAAAATAAAGGCAGGCAGTCTGGTCTCCTGCCTTCCTACCGAGTCTCCATCTGTTCCCAGCTCTCACTAGAGAGTCTTCCCCCCAGCATCACTCTGAAAAAAACCCAGACCCTGTTTTCTGCTCTGATTCACCAGGAACTATATCATGTGGTCCAGCCAGCATTTGGTAAGCAATGTGTTGGGCAGGTCTTGCCCATCACATGCAAAGGTCCTAATCAGTAGACCTTAAACTACCTTACACACCCACCTACAATCCCATCTATGCCAAGGTCAAGCACAAGCACAGCAGCACACACCTCTGTGCACTGCTTGCAAAGGATGCTGTCAGTGCAAAGTTTGCTTTTGCTCCCTCTTTGAATGGGGCAGTTAATACTGATGCTTACAGAGTCTTTTTCTAGCAATATTTATGAATGCCAACCAAATATTCCATGCTAACCTATGAAAACAAGGTGATGTGTAGTGATAGCTCTTGCTCAGCTAGTGCAGCTGAATAATCCAAATCCAGCAAACTGCACAAGGTAAACAGCACAAATCCTGACGGTGAATGTCCTTCATGGCGAAGCAACACTGCTTCAAGGACTGGCTTCAGCAGGGACCCCAAAGTGTCATATTTCCTTCACACATTTTCAGCATTTGTGCTCAGACAGTTCATGTAAGTCACCAAGTCCTCACTCACCCAGCAGAACTCCTCGAGATCAGCCCTGCTGTCTCAAGCTGCGCCAGGGGAGGTTTAGGCTGGAGGTGAGGAGAAAGTTCTTCACAGAGAGAGTGGTTGGCCATTGGAATGTGCTGCCCAGGGAGGTGGTGGAGTCACCATCCCTGGAGGTGTTCAAGAGGGGATTGGACGTGGCACTTGGTACCATGGTTTAGATAGGCATGAGGTGTAGGGTGACAGGTTGGACTCGATGATCCTTGAGGTCTCTTCCAACCTTCTTGATTCTTGATTCTTGCTTTGCTAAGGTAATGATCCTGATAACGCAGTGAACGACACGCCAAGTCAACTTCTCATGTTACCATGCAGTAATTCAAGGCCTTAAAACTTTGCCTCTATAGCCTGCACACACATGAGAGTCACTTGGGATTCAAAACAGGAGTGTACAAAATGCCTTTGAATCGATGGCTTTAAAATTTTAAGTTATTTGTCTCAAGCTGTTATACATAAATTTGAATAACAAAAATGAAAAGAAACTGAAACAATATTTTCACTGAAAGGAGGATTTCAGAAAGTAGCTAATCATATTGCATGCTACAGAAGTTTTCAAACCTTCTTAAATCTATCTGTATACCTCTGAAAAGAAAACATTTCAGCATCAAGAAGCTCTTTGGAATTATTTGAGCTATCCCAGTTATCAGTTTTGGTTTCCTTTCATCAATTGCTAAAAATCAATTTAACATACAACAGGAAGCCTTAATCATATTTACTCTGGCAAAAAGACATTTGCCTGTGACTAAGTTTTTACTGGATAAATTAATTGTAAGATCTGCTCAAAGTAGATCATAATGTTTATTATTTTTTCTACAAGATGCTTTGCAAATGGGGCTAATGTAGTGTTACATAACAACCATCTTCCCTTCTCTGACCATCAGCAAAGATACAATCTTTATACCTAAAAGGATACTGCCTCCACCAGCACAGGCTAAGGAGGCTGCATTAGCAGTAGGCTTTAACCTTTGTAGGGGAAAAAAGAATAGCTGTAGGAAGACGCAAAAGGGAAGTAATCACTGCTGCTGCATTGTTTATCTGGGATATTATGATCAAGCTTATTACCCAACTCAGTGACTCATTTTGCCTTGTCACATAAAGCATGTGCACTCTGGAGATGAGCAGTAGGAATATTGCTTACCTTGCTGAACTGGTGAATAGGCGTTTGTCAGAAAACGGAAGTGCCCTTTATTGTACCAGCAGATCAAGGACATGTTTCCTTTCATTCTTATTCTGTACTGTCCTCTGGACTGGGGAGTTTCAGGGTTGTTCAGCATGGATGGAGGTAGGCCTGTGCAGTCACTCTTCCTGGTGCTCAGCAACCCACAGCAGTAAATCTCTGCATGTGAACAGAAACATTTCCTAAGGCATGCCATTGCATGGATCCAGAAAAGAAGAGCAGTGGAGCAAGTCTGAAGGACTTGACTAGAGAAAGATACTGCTAACATATCTGTTGGACTAGAAAGCTAACTGTAATACCAAAGATTTTTGTCCTACCTGAATGCCTCTGGAAACTAAGACAAGTGCAACAAGCCTTGTCTTCTGACGAAATGTTTTGACACCTCCTGTACTGTCATGATGAAATGAAATAAATTCAAGGTGCCTTCCTGGCTATAATCTGTGTAACAGTCTTCACAACATGTTTAAAACTAGACTGAGAAATACCCCAACAGTGATGTGCATTATGGAACAAATCAGAATTTATGATCCAAGAAAGTCTTTGACATTTAACCAAGAGAATAAACTACAGAGGGAGCAGGGAGGCAGGAAAAGTTGTAGTATCTTGGATGTTAACTGAAATAAATTCACCCACCACTCCCATCATGCTTTTAATCACAACATAAATAACTGAAAAACTCTGGTTGGATCTATTGTTTCACTGTGCTATCCAGTTCTTGATTTTTCATCTCACTGCTCTTTGCACCTGTATACCTGCTTTGTTAATGAACTGCTGCTTAAGAGCTACTGAAATCACTGTTTGATTTTAAGAATACATGTGTCAGAAGCATGGAGAGTATGGGGAAAAAAAAAGTTCAATCCAAACATTTTTTTAGGGAAAGGAGATAAACCAGTGCCCTAGTTGAGTGAGCACTGAACTTGTCCTGCATAGATATCAGAAGCTCCACAGATGACACATTCTGCTGCTCACAGCTTCTCGACCTTTCCAGACGTGAAAGAGGCAATGAATAAAATCTAACCCCACAAATCATGTCTCGTTGCAGTCAGGTGAGGAGAACCAAGATCTGGAAACAATATTATTAACAACAATAATTGAATTTGTCATTAAGCTGTGAAATAATAATGACCTATTTCTGTCAGTCCAAGAGAATACGGTCTTCTTGATCAAGTTAAATGAAATCAAGGAATGCTGGGATGGAAATTTCCTCATTCTCCCTAGGTTTTGTGCTAAATTGTCAGAGGGGAAAAAAAAAATAAGCATGGAAATAGGTGACACCTGTGCACATCCTTCATAAGGCAACAGAGGCTTATGGTATTTTAAAACTCATCTGTCAGCTAAGTTGGCTTGATCAAGTTTTTCATCATGCTGAATTTTCTATGTGGGATAATCAGATATTCTTACAAAGGAAATGCTAAGTCAGACTTAGTTTCTGGCTTCCCCTGAGCATAGTACCTCTGTTCTTCAATTTCCATTTATGTGGTTATTCTGCCTTTGTCTTTTTGGAATGACCTAAGGTCTTGAGTGCAGGTGGAGCTTTTGTTCTTGGTTCTTGTGTGCCTGGCACACAAAGCATCCCCTCAAAAGCCAATAGATGCTACAGGAATACTAATGTAATAATTGCTGATACTAGCTGCTAGGGGTAGGTCTACAAGGAACCAAGGCTCTTTTCCATGAAAAATTGAAGACACTCATGTTAGAAGCAAGTCAACCAACACAGCAATGGGGTACCCTCACTCTGAAGGAGGAAATCTGCATACCATCAGTTATTTCTAACTAATAATCAATCCCTGGATATCCATACACTCCTTCCACAAAAGACAATGAGAAAAGCCTGATGTCAACAGGCTTACAATCAACATAGGAGGGACTACACCTCCAGTGGAAGGATTTAAAACACCCAAATGTTCCTGTCTTGCTGGGCATACACAGTGTAGGCCACGTACCTGTAAACTTCAGCATTAACATAGCAAGCTCTAAGAAAGCTTTCTCCTAGTCAATACTAAGACCCTCCTGCTCTGATAACAACCAAGCCCGAGAAGAATTTCTTTAGCTTCCTAAAGTTTATGAGGCACTGAAGGATGACACTCTCTCCAGGGGACTGCAACAGTATAAAACCAAGCTAATAACTACATTATTGTGCTAGAGCATCCAAAATAGCAACAGCCATCTCTCAGATCCCATAATAATTAATTGTGGCCTTTCCTTTAGCTCAGGCAATAAGACTGCGGAAAGCTTCCAGCAGATGTTTCACTCCTCTTACAGAATAATAGGACTGATTTCCTCTCTTAGGAACACACTCTGCAACCTTCCTGCTACATAGCCTAGAAAAGCACAGCACTTCTGCAGATTTACTAGTGTCTCTCATCATGGATGACACCCTTAATCTGTAGAGTTTCTTAAAGACACACAGATAAAAGCAATAAAAATTATGCCCATCTGGATCAATCAAGTTTTTGTATGCAGTTAAATCAGAATCACAACAGGTATTTGCCATGTCAATAGCAGGAAACAGCAGAAGCAAGCTGTCTTCCTCTGGTCTTCTTAAACTGTAACTGCAGTATAAATGCATACACCTAAGCTATCTTAGCAAGGTTGAGGAAATGTGGCATAGACACCCAAGACACATTTTTCAATAGGATCTCATGACATTTTGTGGTCATATTGATAAAAACCCCAAAACATTAAGGTCATTGCTAAGGGTGACATTAAGAGAGATCTCCCTGCTGAGTGCAGGCTTCTCTGCCTGCCTCTCCTCAGATGTACTGCCAATGCAGTAGGTTCCCAGCTGGTGCTGGCAAAACCTTATCTGCTTTGCGGCAGAGTTAGTAAACATCATCTCCTCCAAGGCTCTTACTAACTTCACCACTGCTTGACATATCTCCAGCATCTCACCTCTCCTAGAATCTCATAGTTCTTCTGCTTGGAAGAGACCTATGGAGATCATCTAGCAACACCCTCTTGCCGGAGTAGGTTCATCTACAGCAAGGTGCACAGGACAGCATCCAGGCAGTCTTTCAATGAGTCCAGAGACAGAGACTCTACCACCTCTGTGGTCAGCCTGTTCCAGCATTCAATGTAAAGAAGTTCCTCCTCATGTTTAGATAGAACTTCCTATGTTCAAGTTTGTGCCCATTACCTCTTGTCCCATCATGGGGCACCACTAAGAAAAGACTGACCCCATCCTCCTGACATCCACACATTAAGCATTTATAAGCATTGATAAGATCCACCCACTAGTCTTCTCTTCTCCACGCTAAAACTCGCCCTCTCAAGCAGCTCCCTGTCCTTTTTGAACTAGGGAGCCCAGAATTAGACGCAATACTCCATGTGAGTGCTCAACAGGGCAGAGTAAAGGGAGAGGATAACCTCCCTCAACCTGCTGGCCACACTCTTGTTGAAGCACCACAGGATGCCATTGACATCCTGACCACAAAAGCACACTGCTGCCTCATGATCATCCTGTTGTCCACCCCACCAGGACTCCCAGCTCCCAGTTTTTTTTTTCCCCATGGAGCTGCTTTCCAGCAAGTTAGCCTCTAACCTGTCCCGATACCTGAGGTTATTCCTCCCCAGGTGCAGTTCCCTACACTTACCATTGCTGACTTTCATAAGGTTACTTTCTGTCCAACTCTCCAGCATGTTCAGACCATGCTGGAAGGCTGTACAACCTCTGGAATGTCAGCCACTCCTCCTAGCTCTCTATCATCAGCAAGACTGGACCCAACACTGACCCCGGGGGATACCACTTTTTTCAGAACTCCAACTAGATCCTCTGCCACTGACCACGACTCTGTGCTCTGTCTTTCAGCCAGTTTTCAATCCACCCCACTGTCCCTTCATCTAACCCACAATTCCTAAGCTTGTCTATGTGGGTGGTGTTGAAAGCCTTGCTGAAGTCAAGGTAGACAACATCCACTGCCCTCCCTCAGCTATCCATCCAGTCATGCCCTCACAGTAGGCTATCAGATTAGTCACATATGACTTCCTTTTGGTGAATCCATGCTGACTACTTCTGATAACCTTCATTTCCTCCCTGTGCTTTGAGATGATGACCAGAATGAGCTGTTCCATCATCTTTCCAGGGATGGAGAGAAGGTTGACTGGCTTGTATTTTCCTGGGTCTTCCTTCTTGACCTTTTTGAAGACTGGAGTGGCAATGGCTTTCTTCCAGCCCTCAGACACCTTTTTTATTCTCCATGATGTCTTGAAGATGATGGAAAGCAGCCCAGCAATGCCTTCTGCCAGCTTCCTCAGCACTTACAGGACCCATGGATTTGTGGATATCCAGTTTAATTAATTTATCTCTAACCTGATCCTCCACAGCTAATGGAAAGCTTTCCCTTCTCCAGGCTTTTTCTGATACCTCCAAAGTCAGGGATTCCTGAGAGCTGATCTGAGCAAAGAAGGTACTCAGTAACTCTGCCTTCTCTGCACCCTCAATCACTTGCCTCATTCAACAGCAGGCCCACATTTTCTCTATTTTCCTGATATATTCGATGAAACCTTTCCTGTTGCTCTCAATGTCCTTAGCCAGGTTTAGTTCCAAGGAGGTCTTGGCTTTCCTCATTTGATTCCTGCACAGTCCGACAGCGTTCTTGTAATCTTCTCAAGCAATCAGTCCCACCTTCCATGTACTGTAAACTTCCTTATTCCACCTGAGCTTTTTCGGAAGCTCCCTGTTGAACCATGCAGGACTCCTGCTTCCCTTGTCTGATTTCTTGCTCTTAGGAATACACTGATCCTGACCTCGGAGGAAGTGGTTCTTGAATATCAACCAACTCTTTTAAGCTCCCCCCATCTTCCAGAGCCCTTACTCATGGGATTTCTCTAAGCAGTTTCTTAAAGAGGACAAAGTTAGTCCTACTTACTGCTTTGTGCCTTATTCACATGATCCTGAACTCTATTTTCTCATGATTACTACTGCCAAGGCTGCCTCCAACCCTAATGTCATCAGCCCTCTCTGTTTGTCAGTACTAGGTCCAGTAATACACCTCTCCTTGTTGGCTTCTCTACCACCTGAGTCAAAATACACTGGAGAAGCCTTCTGGACTGCACATGCCTGGCTGTGTGGCCTTCCCAGCGGGTATCAAGTCCCCCATGAGACCCATGGCCTCTGATTGTGAGACTACTTTCAACTGTCTGTAGAAGGCAGCCTCATCAGCTTCTCCATCCTGATCAGGTGGTCTGTAATAAACACCCACAAGAGTGTCTCATGTATTAGCCTGCCCCTGAATCCTTACCCACAAGCTCTCAACTCACTCTTCATCTGCCTCCAGGGAGACCTTGATACATTCCAGTTGCTCTTTCACATAAAGAGCAACTCTTCCACCTCGCCTGAACAGCCTCTGCTCAGAGGAAAGTCTCCAGTGCACTATAAATACATTTCCCATTTGGCTGTTAGCAGCATTTGGGAAACCATGACTTTTGTGAGAATATGAGAGTACTCCACTGTACTCTGTGAGCTTTCAGCTTACCTACACTAACATAGGAGCTAAATACATCCTGCATACAGCTCAACAGCAACAGCCCTCGGTGCCAGTGCAGTCTGAAGTGCTCAGCTACAGCTCAGCTACAGCACTAGTGCAGCTTATTGGTGTTCTTATTTTAAACGAGAATCAAGATAGTGTCTCAATTCTTAGTATTCCCCACTTGTTTTGGGTCACTTTTCATTACTACCATGTTTTAAGTCAGTTTCATTTTCTGCAATGCCAAAAAACTTTGCTGTAAGCAATGGCTGCCAGTGGTGTGTTGAAAGGGGAAACAGCCCTGTAGTCTACTCCTTCATGATGCACGAGGGCAGCCTCCATTCTTGTCATTCACACTGACACTGAAAGGCCATGCTGACTGATGAAGGAGTCAAGCATTACACTCAGGTGCCTCATGACTGACTGCCAAGGGCACAGGGGCCTGTAATTTAGAAAGAGTCACCAGTCCTCAGCATTTCTGATAGCAAAGTAACACATGACTTTTCCACACTCGAGGTGAGAGGCTATTTGATAGCGTGGATGACCCAGGGTTACTCTCTGCACCAACAGAGCCATATTGTTGGACATTCTGCTAGCTAGAGTGCTTTTGCTAATGCAGAGTACATTATGCTTTCAAAACTAAAAACTGTCTTGCCTAGGCATGTGAATAACAGGAAAAAAAAAAGGCAAACTTTGTTAGGGGTTTTGTAATGGCATAAAACATCATCTAGAGAAGTCACATTTGTCACAGGTATTAAACCAGCAAGGACTCCTAAGGCCCACCTTTAAGGATTCATCTCACCCCTATTCTTTCACAACAGGAACAGAAAAATCATAGGCAGCTAGGAAATGCCTTGAAAAGTTCCCCAGGACATACAGCAGACTTGGCCTCACAGGTCTAATGCAAATTAACAAAAGCAAGGACTTCAAATAACCTTATTTAAAACATGTTTACATCCTCATTTTGAACTCTAAGAAGATGTAAAAGAGCAACTTTAAAAGCTCTCTATATAGAACCTTTTCATGAATGAGAACCTTTCTTAGAGGTGAACAACTTACCTACACATGGAACTGAAATACCAGTGAAGTCTTTTGGGACTTCTTTTGATTTAGTGGCAGGAGGTCCCTACGTCCGTCATCATTAAAACCCAGTGAGTCACCCAATACACACCTTGCTTCTCAAATTCTTCAAAGAGATTCAGGCTGGTAATGCTTGGGCCAGTGAAGATGATGTAGTTCTTCCCAGAGGCATTCTGACAAAGGCTTTTGGCCACCATACTGTGAAGCTGTGGTTTGTTCTTCAAAGCATCCAGCCCATCAGCACCACTCCCTTCTTTGAGATGGACATAAATCTTTAACAAGAAACGGTAAGAAAAATCAGAAGGTTATACGAAATCCAGAGGGAGCAGATGCAATTGCTAACATACCTGCTCAGCTCAACTGGAGACAAGCTGAGAATGAAGGCAGCAGATACTTTTCATACAATGCTAATTAATCTAAAGTCTCTTTAAAGGGGTTGCTGCTTTAAAACCACCTTGGGCTAGCTGGTACAGCTACCGATAAATATAGCATCCTTTGCCTCAGCTTAAAGGCTTCCTGAGGTTCTTGTCACTGTTGTGCAGTTTGAAGATTGTTTGCCTGTCAGGAAAAGACTCCAGTCATAACTGAGATTACATGCTGTACTGAAACTGCACAGGTTTCAATGCTGCCAGCAAAGGGACAGCATGGGAACTTCAGTTTCAAAAAAGGCCCCAACAAGATGACCAGAAGGAAATGGCCCATTAGCTTCACTGCAGTAATGTTCGGATTTATTCTGTTGGCAGCAACCATTAGGCTATGATGAAAGTGGGTTTGCACCCCTATAAATGAGGGAGCCAGCAATACACACACCTGACCAGCCCGAACATCCTCATCGAGTTCTCCAGACACACCACTAATTCTTAGATCCTTTACTTGGATCACAATTCGGAGGCAACCCACCAAAACAGATTGAAGCAGGAAGCAGAGTACAGCACAATGTGCTGCTGTTACTAGGGAAATGTCTGGCTCATTTCTAGCAGGCTGCAACAGCTTTAGCATGTATCCTGCTACAGTGCAGCCCACATTGCTATGCATTTCAGGAAACCTGTCACCAACACCTCTGGGTGGACGTATGTATTTTGTGTTAGGGTGCAGGAACATTAATCTCTTGGTAGTGTGACAATAATTAACCAAACTCAGTCCTACTAACTGGAAGAGCACTGAAACAAAGGTATTACTTTATATCTATAAATGATCCATTTAGAAGTGGAGTCTTCTGCATTGCCATGCAGAGGGAGAAAACACATAAGCCTTCCTTTGTATATAAGCCTTCTATTTGTTTCTCTGACAGTGCTTTACAAACATAACTGTCATCAAAGTTGAACATCCATGAAAACTAGGTATCTGACCATCATGCTCTACAAGTCAGTAGAAATAACTAGCTGGAAAGAGAAATGAGAAGCAGCAGACACTATGCTCTGTCACTCAAACAGTATCGTACATCATGGAACTTGTGACGATTTAAAACCACATACAAACGCATATTTTCTGCAAAATTTGCTGAGGCCTGCCTTTGTGACTTTGACTCTGAAATATCCAAATCTTTTAGGAATTTCAGGAATTTTTACCTGACAGAGAAAAAGCTGAAACTTCCTCAGTCTTTAGGGGGCATGAAAAAAGAATTTTGCCTTGTTTGAGCAATGCACCCACAACGAGCTGCTTTTGTTAAACTTGAGCCCCCAGTTTGCACCATTGCTTCTGTTTCTCTTACCAACACATTCCATCAAAAAGTTCACTACAACACCCAGAGAACAAAAATGTTTGCAGTAGTGCTCCCAGTACTTTGTCTCTCAATGATCTGGCAGAGTAGCAAAATTCAATTAAATACCTTCTCCCTATTTCAGATGGTGTTTTCTGTCAGTATTCTAGATATATTGAATCTAATATTCCCCAGCAATTCATGCATCATGGAACAGATCCCAGAGGACTGTGTTATATATGAAATCTCTGAGAAATGAGACATAATTGCATTTTGAAGTAATCAGTGATAAAGAATAAAGTTGGTGCAAGGATGAACACACACTAATTCCAAAAAGAAGTAGAGCATATATTAGAAGGAAGTCTAAAACGCGTATTATTTATCTTTAAATTTAAATAAATAAAATAATTTTAAAAGCCAAACTTCTTTTGATAGAAACACTTTACAGATGAGGACAAAGGCAGTAATGTTTGCAGATTCCCTGATAATGCTCCATTCACTTTTGAAAGCTGTCAAATTTGTGCTTTCCCCAATGCTAAGGCCGAGTGCTAGCTAATTACAGTAAGTCGTTTAGATTTTTAATCAGGGATCCAGAGAGCACCTTAACAGTGGAATCCATACAAAGAACTGATTGTTCCAAGTTTACAGCAAAGGTATTTCATGATTATTGGCATAAAAATTAAGATTAGGTTACTGCTATGTTGGCACAGACACCACACATCAAGCCCTTAAAGTCTACAGACAAGGCAGTGAAGACAACAGATGCAGACAGATTAGTTTTCATCTTGGATTAGCAGTGAACCTCCAAGTCTAGGAAGGTGTCCTACATCTTACCTCCCCTGCTACAGTAGGTCTCAGCCATCCAAGAGTGTCTTCTGCTCCATGCTCACTTTGCATTCACCATAGATTGTCCTCCAAGGGATGAGACAACCTACTGCTGAGCCAAACGGTCTCTCACCATGGGCTGGTGTGGGTGTACAAGCACATGCCCAGCACACAACTGTCTACTGAGATATCACTGTTTGCCTCCTAAGATGCTGCATACTCCAGAGGTTTTGTTAGCAGAGTTCTCTGTGCTTCCCTCTATCCCTGTAATAGGCACCTTGTGATTCTCATCCTCCCTTTCTCTGCCCACCTCCTCAGTGCCCTTTACCAAAACATCCCTACTACTGAACCTTCCCTCCTCTTCCAGTGTTTCTCCTTGGACATTTTTCCTGCCTATCCAAGCATAGCCTTTGTTCCTGGCATGACTTTTCTTGTTCTGGAGAAGCATCATTCAAAGTTTCATCACATTCAGCTCTATGGGGAAGATGTGTGATGGCAGCACAATACTGGAAAGCATTAAGGCTGCTGTGAAACAGCAGCTAGGTACAGACAACTGACAAAGGTATAGTTTCAAATACCCTTGCAAATGCCTACAATTGGATATGGCCTTTATTTTCCCTCTCCCTATCCTCTCATCTAGCTTATTCCATTCTACCTCAAATCATTAAGATCCTGCCTACTGAAGCCCACAGAATTCCCTCTTCTTGTTCTGTAACGCATTAGAAGTGGTATTTAACAGAGTCGCCAGAAGTGGTATTTAGCAGCGTTGCCAGAAACTGGCTGCAAGACCTTCACAGGCACAGTTAGAAGCTGCTCCCCAAAAACATTTGTAAAACCATTCACCAGAGCTTCTGATTTGCTTTGCCACAGCATCACAGCTTTGTGCCCTGTCCAAGTGCTCCAACAGCAAACTGTTGTCAGAAGTACAAGCTCAACAACCACTGCTGGACAACAGAAGGAGATGTTGGCAGCAACATCCTCTGCTTCTGGGGATGACAGTCACAGCAATGCTTCTCAAACACCTGCAGAAATTGCTTTTACTGTGTATCTTTTTCTAGTGCTTAATGACCCATTTGATCCATAGCACCAAATAAGAGAACCTCTATAGATGTAACATTATGTGACTTAGGAGACAACTACAGGCTGGAGGTGTTTATTCTGCAATGCTGAAACAAAGAGGGAGCCTCCTCTAGTCATCTCACGATTATTCTTTTCTTACAAGAACAGCTACATGTTTGATTCCACCATCTTTCTATCTAATGCAGCCCTACTGTACCAGATACCTTTAATCCAACATGTTTTAATCCTGTGTGCGCAATACCAGCTCTCCCTTCCCACAGTGTTTAACTCCTCCCCCAAACGCTCCTCTCTTCTGCCTTCAGTTTCCATGCAGCACTCTTAACAGTCTCTTCCTCTTAAAAGCCTGACAGTAAGAAAAAGACTTTTACAGTCTCTGGATCATCTTTCCTTCCACCTACAACTGCCTCTGCCTCCTTCCATCACAAATGCAATGTAGGTGTTTGTTGATGTACCTGAATGCTAGAGCAAGAAGGTATGGGTGAAGATTGGGTTGAGGTCTTCCAAATCAAGAAAAACTGTTCTGGAAAGACCATTTGCAGAGGCAATCAGAAAAGATATCACTTTCCTGAGCTGGAGACTTCACATGTTGACAGATGAGAGACAAGTCATTCAGAAACTCAAACCAAGTATATTTTGGCTACGGAATTCTGCAGACTGATAGAGACATTGCTACCAGAGGAAGGAAGGTTTCAGACTAGACATCTGTGCTACAGACCAACAGGAATTTCCTTGCTCTGTGCTAGACACAGGGTAAAAAAAAAAAAAAAAATCCAAGCACTTAAGAACAAAAGCTGCACCTTGACTGCCCATTTAAGAGTACTCTAGCAACTAAAACATTGGTGATTATGCTCATATTCAAAGCATGGATGGCAAATTGAAAGCTCTTGTGAATAGCTCATCCCGAATACTCCACATTCATACATAATTTAAACACTCCAGGGTACAATTCTCAAACAAAACAGATGACATTTCGAAAGAAAAAAAAGGATGAGGCTAATAGTAAACAGGAGGAAGATTTTGAAGGGTACATTGTGCAAAATACCTTACAAAGGGCAAATCCTAAACAACCACAATACAGAAGCCAACTTTTTACATTACACAGTTATAAAAGCAAGAGAACAAAGAGTGGTACTGTCATACTTTTTTGGATCTTGAATAGCTGTTGAAAAAAAAAAAAACAACAACAAACCCACTTAATTTTTCTATAGACTTTACGGACAAATACTAACTGCTCATTTCTAGCACCACTCTCGATTCTGCCTTAATCTGTCTTCCTCTTCCATCCTAAACTCCACCTCTAACTATTGCTGTTACCATTGCTATAGCAGTGTGTTGGTCCCAGCTCTCTGCTGTACAAATTAGCCAGTAAACACTGCTGTACAGATCCTACTTACAGAGCCCCTGGGCAGATGAAAGGTGCTGGAATTAAAGTGACTCTCTGTGGGAGGCTTATACCCCCATCTTGCATTTAGATGCTGAAGTTGCTAGGACAGTGATTGCCTTTTTGTCCTGCCTACAACATCCAGCACGTAGCATCTGTGAGTAGCATTCCAATGGCAAGACTATTAAGGGAGGAAGAAAAGAGACTTTGGTGCTTTTAGCCTCCTTCCCCAGGCAGTGGCACAAAATGAGAACAGCTGCTGAAAGGAGACAACTACTCAGGTAGTTTTATCATCAAAAACTCCACACATCTCAGCCAGGCATTAAAAAATAACATCGATTCAGATTTGAAAACAGACACTAGTGCTGTATGTAAACTCTGTGAGAGACTTTGCACTAGGTGACACTTAGATGTTTAGTTTTCCCATTCATCTAGAAACATGGTAAGGTTGTAAACTCCACAGAAATGAATGCAGCTGGCCCATCACATATCTGCAAAATTACCTTCCCACTTAATACCTGTGAGCAAGAGGATAATTGGCTTTTAATTGAGATCTGAAAGTCTCAGATGCTGACAGTACAGATCTGCATGCATTTAAAAAGCCAGAGCCTGGCTGAACTCAGAGGAAGAAAGCAGACAGGATTTTCCAGCCACTAGTGACAGACAAATGAATGCGATCAGAATTCCTGGGATCCTCTCCCAGACAAAGCCTGACCTTGAGAACCTCCTTAAGCAGCTGCTACAGCTGTGCGTTTGAGAGGCAATTGTTCCAGTAACAGAGAAATTCTCAGGGCACTGTTTAAAGAAACCCAAGGGCTCAGGCTAATTTCTAAGCAGAACTTAAACAGGCTGAAACACCAACATTTCTGAGCAGCTATTCAACAAATGCACAGATGGTTAACTCTCTGCAACTCTGACCTTGAAAACAAAATTCACTCCAGGATTATCTACCCCTCCTTTTCCCAATGTCTGAATGCACTTACCTGGGGTGTTGTGAAATTATAAATTCTTTGAGGCACCACCTGAGTCTCCCTAAATTCTGGAAGTAAGCTCTTGTTCTGTAAAATCCACAGGGTTATGAAGTACTAGAGCTGACTGTACTTAACCCTGTTTGAAATCAAGAATGAACTACAGCATTTACCAGAAAAGCGTGATGTTTATGTTGTTTGGGCTTTTTTGCTGTCCTCTGCTGCTGATGTGTGAAGTAACCTCAGACATCTCCCTTGGCAGACTGCTGCTCTTCAGGGAGAAAGCCATTTCTTACCCTCTTATGCAGCAGCCACTCTGATCCCTACTGCACTCTTTAAACACTGCTATAGTGCAAGTTGCTGACTGTTTGGTAATGAGGGAAGGCTCAAGCTGCAGAGTCACGGAGTTTTTCCTTGCCTTGAAGAAGTGATGAGTCAGAACAGATTAAGCAGTGGAAGGTGGAAATTCAAATTCAGTCCCAGCACAGGGATCTAAAGGACTTCGTATATCTGAGTGACACATTTTACAGGGATATTAGAGAAAATGAAACGCATTATTGCAAGAACTTTCTGCCAGTAAATAAAAGCAAGTGCAGAGCTCATATAGCTGGGGGCAGAGGGAGTGTGGGAAGGAAAGAGTGTCTAGAATAGCCTCACAGAACAAATTTCATCTCAAGGAACGGAAAATGATACACACATCCATAAAACCATCTCTTCTTCACCATGATATCACAGGTTTTTAAAGTGAATAGTTAGATTGATGAGCTAATTCCATTACCTCCTATTATAGTGATTAATATTGCTTGACTGTCCTTTTGCAGTGTTACCACCTTCGTACTGCCTTCCATTTTGTTGATTAATGGTTTTTTTAGGTCAGGGATTATCCTTAGGGTTATATTTATACTATTGGCTTGTAGTTAAGGAAGAAGCACTATTGGAATAGCTCATCCTTCCTGACTCTCCATGGGGTTCAGTGCATGGCACCAGCTTCCTGTGCTTCCCTGTCCTGCAAAATGACCTCCTGGTGCAGGAAGAGCCATGCAAGGATGAGGCATCGCTTACTAACAGTTACTGATGACCACATTCATTCCTTACCAGCCACAAGAGAAAAAGGAATAGCATGGTGTGACCTACTAGGACAAAATAACTAGCTCTCATCAGATATTTGGGAACTCTCAGAAGTTTTTTATAAGCTCTATTGCTATAACTGAAATGAGAAAGAATCCTACCAATCACATTTGTGAATATCCCTTACAAGCAAGTATTCCAGACTTTTTGAGAGAAAAGGGGAGAAAAAAACTGATACAACTGGAGTTTTGACTTAAATAGGATGACTTACTCAGCAAATACTCCAAGAAAGAAACACTTCTAAGCTACTGTGATTATTTAAACTGCAATCAAGACACTTGAAAAGTTTTTTAGTGGTTTCGTGTATGTAGGAAAATACATTGGAAGGAAATGAGGAAAGCAAAGAAAAGATGGAGCAGAGAGGGACACTTGAGGTCCTGGAAGCTTAGTTTGCTGTTCTCCTTAAATTAGAAAGAAAGAGACAAGAAGGCTTAAACCTTCTTCTGCAGCAGCAGCTGCTGCCACCTTGACGACCAGCATCAAGGATGGGTGAAAAAGGCAATCCTGCCAGCTACTTGCCAAAGTCAGCTCTCCTGGGGTTGTTAAAGCCCTTTGAAAGGTTTTATTCATGTTCCCAGCTGCTGTAGATGTATATTTATTTTGTTTGAATGATGATGTGTACCAAAGCAACAAAGATATTTGCTGTAATGAGATACTTTTCTTGAAAGAAAAGAAGCAGAGATATCTGAAACTATGTATCCAGCTCAAAATTGAGACTTAACTGTAAGGGTGGAGTCAGGTTGTCTGTATTACAGAAGACAGAAAAGTAGTTTAACATATATATACATTATTTATATTATGCATATGTAAGACTAAGCACCTTCTTACATCCACAAAAAATATTTGGGGTTTATGCCACTTCTGTTCCTGGAATGGCTTATTGGGCTGGGTTTTTAACCAAACACTATTTGATGAAGAAAGCAAATGATGAGCCATCAAACAGAAGTATTTACTCACTCCCCAAAAAGGGATTCAGATTCACAAGAACAAGCAGACCAAGGAATTTTGAAAGTCAAGCAGCTAAACCTCCTAACACAAACAACTGCTCTGTAAGCTGACAATCAGGAGCTCAATTCAGAGAGTAGCTCAGCATGTGGCTTCAAACACTAGTATCATTTTTACATTAGGAAAACAAACCAGCCAAACCTTTCCATCACAGAAAAAGCAGATCACTGGGAAAACTGGGATGTCCTCAAATGGAGATTTTTTTTTTTAACATCAGACTCATCATTCAGGTTTAGAGGACCTTGTTTTTGGCCAGAAGCACCACAGACCTCTTGAGATTCCTTCCATTCTTGAGACCCAGTCACAAGTAGCTCACTTCCACCTGGGCTGCCTCACCTTTTCACAGATAAATATTATTCAGACTTTTGAAACAGAATTATTCTGAAGTGGTTATAGTCATATTTTATCCTGAATAAAACTACCTTTATGTCATCATGTGGAAAAAACGAGGGAGAGAATTTAGCCAGACAGCATTACAGAATTTCTACGTATTTCCAAGTAAGTGCTGTAAGGTTTTTCTGACAGCTGATAGGCGATAGACCAACTACCAGGCAACAAGCCCTTCATTCATGATGGCAGTTTCCTAAGAGACAGAGGGGAAGGTGTGCACATGAGGTGAGAAAGCACTGGATTTTCTTCTAGTTTAGATCAATTCTCTTTATACATTAAATATAGGATTTTTTTTCTAATAAAATAAATCAACCAATCAAACACCAAATAAGTGCCTTGGATTCTACCAGATCCTTCCTAAGTGTGACACACAACTGAACATAATAGTTCAGGTATACTATAGTTGAAGATCCACATCTTCCCCAGACTAAGTTTTTCCATGTTAGCACAAAAATTCACATTCCTGCATATTTTTTTCACCCTTCCTTAAGGTCCCTCTTACCTAATCATTTTAGCATGATAATCACAGCCAACTGATGGAATGAAAATAGAAGGCAGCTGGTAAGATGATCCTGGACGTCATCCGGATGCAAGGGAAGCACGAGTATCTAATTCATTAAGGGAGCAGGAGAATTAGGGTGGTGCTCAGCATCTATTCTGTTTAATTTGACATTCCATTAATTTACTCCCTCAGTGGGCAGAACGGGAGGTACAACGTAATTATAGCTCAGAATCTGAAACCTCTGGCACGTCTGAAGAATTATTAGTTTGGTGGCAGTTGGCTGAGGGGAGCATGGCAAGAGAGATGAGCAAACTTTGTGCTCAGTGTACCTGTTATATTTCAGTGATAAGCTACATGCTAGACTGGTGGAGTTCACCTTGGAGATTAAGCACATTGCCTCTGTCTAGCAAATGACTTTCCAAAAGCCTTGAGAGCAGAAAATTCCAGGAATGTTTCACAAGGTGAATCTAGCTTCTATTGGACAAAACAACTGCTTTAAAACCTGCATGGAAGATGCATGACCATAATTTTCTTCAGAAAGAGCAAACCTCTGTTGCCAGCAAGTCTCTTTTCTTACACAGATACTCAAACAGTTGTAGTGGATCAAATCTTACTGTGAACAAAGGTTTCCAGCGCAGTAAATCCATGGGCCTTGCAGATTTGCCATGAATTTGGCCTGAGCAGGCAGTGTGAACATCCTACCTGCACTTCTGAAGTACTGCTCTGGAGCATTCAGAACACCAGGTTTTCACAGAAGCTTTTGAAAGAAAGAAGAAGTACCAGAAAATATCTGCCCACTCACCTCTAGGCACCAAAATAAACAGCCAGAATTTTTTGAGAGCTCTCAAAATACATCAGCAGTTGGACAATCTGAGAACTTGAAAAGTTGTCCCCAATGCTTTACAACATTGAACACAAATTCTGTAACACGTCTCTCACTGAAGCTCATACCTCACCTTGAAGTCACAGTCTCACAGTATATCAGAGGTTGGAAGGGACCTCCAGAGATCATCAGGTCCACCCGCCCTGCCAAAGCGGGATCACCTAGGATAGTCTGCACAGGAACACATCCAGGTGGGTTTTGAAAGTCTCTAGAGAAGGAGACTCCACAACCCCCCTGGGGAGGGGGTTTTTGATTTTATTTCTTTGATAGATAAGTTGAGGTGTGAAGAGATGTAACAGGAAACTTTGCTAATATATTTCTCACAGAAAAAATGAACATCTTGATACCATATTTACTTCAGCTACTGCACACCTGCTGGCTATCACAGATGCAGTGTTACACTTGACAGAGAAGCTGACTCATTAAAAAAAATGGCAGAAGGCACAGTACCTAGATGTTTAAGTAAGATGTACAAACACACAGACCTTTTAACTCGATTTCAATTGAATTAGCTTAGGGCTGGCGGCCAGATGGACAACATTAGAGAAAGACACCCTCAGTTAAATCACACAGAAAACTGAACATTAGGAACTTGTCATCATCATCCATCACATCTAGTATCTACAGGAGTCAGAAGCCTGCTGAATTCAGACTGTAACCCCCCAGCAAGGCAATTAAAAGAAGTGACTTTTACTTTTGGCCCTCACAAGATATTTGAAGAGGTAAAACCCACCTGGCAGATGAAACCAGTGGATGAGCATTGCCGAACCCAGAGACTGAATTTCCTCTTTTTCCTCTTGCGCAGCTCCCTCTCTGTGCATGTGGCAATGAAAACAGGATCCTCATCAATCAGGGGCTCATGTAGTACCTGCAGTTGGCAGGAAAATGGAGGGTGGGGGAGAAACAGAAGAATAAGTAATTACTGACAAAATTCTTCCAAGGAAATGCAATCCTTGCAGCATGCTTGTAAAGGAGAAAACTCACTTTTATTCAGTGTTAGCATCCGATAAACACCAATGCCTGGCGATTGCAGAAGGCTGCTCTCTTGCAAAGACTGCAAAGCATGGCTCTCACTTCTCACTATCAGCTACAGTTTAACATCCCCCCAAATGTGGCTTCTACCTCTCAATATCCCTCCAAAATGAAATGAGGAATAGGGGTGGAGGGGATAGTTAGCAGCATCCTTCTCTTAAGTTTTATCATCACCTTCATTTTGCTTGGCAGAACGTCACCCCCTGCAGCATGCTGTAAGGTACACTCATTGGTTACAGAAAACACACAGCAAAAATAGAAAAGTTAAAGGAGAAAGAGATATTTTCTGCTGCCACTTAAGGAGGTGGTGAAGAGATAGAGAACATTTTCCTCATTGCAGCAGCATCAGGGAAGCCTCTCTTGCCTCAGGAGATGAAAAATTTAATAAAAGGTGACAGAAAGATAAAAAAAAAAACAGAGGCAGGATTAGAAAAAGACATGGCAAACTGGAGCAAGTAATGAAAACATGTAAAGGGGAAGCAATTTCTGCATTCAGCATTCAGATGACAAATGGTTCTCTGTTTATTACAACTGTTTTGTTACACTTCTCTCCATTAATTCTGTAGCAAATTAATCAGAGTCTACACTACAGAACCTATCTAAAGAACAGCACTACTACCTCCTTGCAGCTCACAGGCAGCTGTGCGTAACATACAGATCCCTGCCTGCACAGCATGCGAGTTGTCTAGCAAGTCATTTGTGAGAGTACAAATGCTTGGAAACTGTTTTAAGATCTCAGCTGATGAATGCTCACCAAATTGAGACATCTACAATTAAACCAAAGCAAGTCACTGCAGGCTCCCCTCCTAATGCATGAAGGGAAGGCAATTCCAGCATGCCATAATTCATATCCTTTAAAGACATGCAGAGTAAGTCAGATGGGTTATGATCTGAATGAGTCTGCCCTTTTCCAGTGACCATCACCCCAGCACAGCCTATTTCATAGATACAGGTATCCACAATGCAGAAGCTATAACCCTCAGACCAAGCCTTTCCATGTTTGCATGTGTGCTACTTTGGTGCACAGATGCACGCAGCCAGTGGCTGAAACAAGAACAAAGCTGCACTCAACCTGGGAGTGATGCTCATAGGAGAGATGTGGTAGGTAAGCAGTTAAGCACCAGAGATGAGCAGCTGCTGGTCTGAATACAAGATGTTTGTTGAACATCACTCTAACAGCCCAGAATAGGCACCCCTGCCTTCCCCACAAAGCGGCGGCTGCACAATGTCATTTATACACACTCCACTTCGTCATGGCTCATAAAACATTCATAAGAGCATCTGAAAGCACTCTTGTGAAATGTTCAAATTATAACCCAAAATGCAGATACAAGCACACAAAGCTATTTGTTCTTAAAGCCGAAGCTGTACCGTTTTCCCACTGGAGCCAAATTCTCTTCCTTTCCCAAGGTCCACACAAAACACTGCTCTTTCTTTAGAAGGCCACCTCAGGCATTTCACTGTGCCACCTCAGGGCACTCTGACAGCATTTTGTAAGTATTAAACATGCCCTCATTTTCTTTTGCCTTTCTGCCTCTTCCATGCAGAGGGGAGGACCACACCCCTTGGCATGAAGTTCAATACATCATTAAGAATTCCCAAGCTTCTGGAAAGGTCCTTCTACTGGTCAGAGCCCAGAGTGGTGCGGTTCAACTGTTATAATCTCTCCCACTGTGGGATGAAGACCAGCAAAAAGAAAAGGTGACATACACACCACTTGAAGATATTTTTTTTACCCTCTGTCATCAGCTCAGCTCCCTCTTCTGCACCACATCATTAGCTCTCCTCACTACTGCATCCAGCTTACCCTTCACACTCTGACTTCTAAGACAGGAGTAAAGCTTGTTAGGCTTAAATTTAGAAAATAAATATGAATTTAAAAATCTCTCCCCAGCTTCCTCTTCTCATTTGTTCACACTCAGCCCTGCCTTCCTTTAGGGCCCAGAGCTCCCCCTCCTTTCCCCTGTCCCAAATGTTCAAGTAATTTCTATTTCTCCATAAGATGACTAAGTCTCCAGTGTCCCTACTGAACTGCTGGGAAGGGGTAAATGAAAATGGAAACAGAGTAGGGCAATTCTCTCTTTGATGCTGCTGCTAGGAGAGAATGTGGACAGGCAGGAAAACTGACATGAAAACTCTGGAGCTTGATCTTCTTGCTTCGTCCAGAGAAGATGGGTAGACTAGTGTTGTCATCCCTCCACAGGCAGCCACTGTAAAGGTGGCTACAGCCACTTCAACAACTGTAAAGGTCTCTGCAAGCAAAGCAATGTATGGGCTGTTCCAGCTGCTGGAGCAGCTGATCCCTATCTCATTTTCAAAGGAGGTAATTTGTTGTTTCTGGCGCTGACATTGTTTTCTTATCACAAAATATAGTCCTGTTGCACTGGACAGCCCTGTTAGTTTGTTCACTCTCCATTCTGTCTTTCCACTCCTCCTACCATCTCAAATCCATTTCTTTGCCAAATCCCCAAGCAAAATGGTATTTGTTCCTTACCCATTCCCCATTCTTTTAATGCTGCTACGATACTCACTTTTCCAGGAGATGCTTCTCATCCAGCTGCTTCACTTCCCCCCAACTACCCCACTGATTTGTTTTTTTTCCCCCTCTTTGTTATAGCCATACTCATCCCTGCTAGACCTTCTTGCCAAGCTTTCAACTCCTTGTTTTCCCTTCTTTATGTACATGCACTCCAAGTGTTGGAGTCCCACCTTGGAGTCTTGCCTTTTCAACAATTGCTCCATCTCACAACATCCTTCATTTGCTGAACAGAACCGCTAGCTCATTTCTTCTGACATCCCCTTTCTTCTCATCTCAGATCACCTCCACAGTTCTATCTGTCCTGCTCCCACCACAGCCCAAATAGCCATGCAGCCAAGACTCTGAGCCACTATGTCTTTTGTATTTGGATTTTCTGGATTCCACTGCCTTAGATAAAGAAACAACATGCCTCATCTTCTCTTAGCTCCACAGCCATCCCCCAAAAAAGCTGTCTCTTCAGCCTGTCTCCTCGAGAAACTGCCTTAGCTTGCCTTCTCTCTGGCTTTTGGAAGGTACCATCCAGTTGCACAGGCATGCACATTCAGCCACTGCTTCTGCAGAAGTAGTTTGTGGTTCTCTTTCTTTGCTAGAAAGCTCCTCCTGTCTAACCTAAATTCTCTGCTAGTATCTGACATCTCTGCTCGCGTATCTGTCAGTTCTGATTTTATATGCTGCATTTGACAGCATCTTCCTCCCCTTAAGATAACCCCTTAGGATCTCTTTTTTTGGTCATTGCAGAAATCCCTCTCCTCCTGCTGCAGATCTCACTGGCCAGTAAAACTGATGCCTTTACTTCCAGCTCCTTGCAAGGTTTTCTGAGCCAGGCAATGCCTGCATTTTCCATGGTTTCTGCGTAACAGCACTAAAATGTTACTCATTTTACAGTAACAACTCACCCACCCAGTCATGGTTTTTGTCCAAGCCCACAGCGGTCCTGCAACAGTTTTCCTTTTGGCTTCACTCAAGGTATTCCTGCCCCACAGCCTGCTGCTGCAAAGATCTTCTCCTAGTTCATCATGCTGGCCACATAACTTTATTTATCTCTCTGATGGACTCAATCAGATATATTGGAGAAGAGCTTTCTCTTCACTTTCAAAGTCTTATTTGGCCAATCCACATTATACCAATCCTCTTCACTATCATTCAAAGGTTACCTCCCACCTCTGACGGAATGATGATTTCAGGCTCCTCTGTCCATTTCTTCAGTTTTCAATGGACTCCTTTAAAAACCTAAAATTAAAATCAGTTCCTACAGCACTCTATTATTATGAAGTAATTTAAACATAGTCAAAAAGGTTCAGCATTTTCTGCTATCAAACTCTCTTTAAAATTTGCCTTCACCAGAGGATCAACTGGCTAAGAGCTACAGGACGTCAAATATTTACCTTACTATTCAATACTTTCATTGCTCCTCTCTCTGACTTTCTCTTTTCCCATGTCTTATTCTTGGCCAATGTCCTCTGAATACTTACATTCCTGATTCAAAACCAGCACCCTTACTCACAGAGAAACATTCTGAAAATAGGAAAACTGAAATATGGAGGTGTGACTTGAGCAAGACCTTGCAATTCAGAAGTGCCCAACACCAAATCAACATTTATCATGAGGACATGAGTTGATCAGCCTGGTTTTGCCCCTCTACGTTTTCAAAGAAGCTGTCATTTAATGCTGTGAACTAGTTTGGAAGAACTATGGTAAAATTGCTTAGCTGTAACAAATTATACCACCAAGAGCAAAACACAAATGAGCCCCCTAGTAATGAGCCAAACTTTAGCACCTTGCCCTTGGAGCATGAGAGTGGAGTTATCTCTGTTTTTGCCAGGCTGTTCACTTCTGCCAACTTAAGCCAATTGTTCCCAGGTGACATTTCACTGGGAAGATGCAGAACTGTTTAGTTCCAAGATGCCAAAGAGAAGGTCCTTCGTAGGGAGAAGGAAGAGGAGTGGTGCTCCTGGCCTCTCTGACCCCAGTAGTCAGGGGTAGCTAGAGACAGTGATTCTGTCTAGTCACCTCCTACTGACAAGCATATAAACACTCAGCAGGCACACAAAGACACTTGAACAATTACATTATTTTTCTGAGCTCCTCTGGCTTCTGGAATTCAGTATATATCCTTGACAGGTTAAATACCCTTGAATTTATTGCAGTATAATTCCTGAGCTCAGGCAGGGCATCTTCCCTGTCTTCAGGCTTCCGCTTGCGGACAGTAGCACAGCTACAAAGCTAAGCAGCAAAGAGACAACCCTGACTTCAGAAACAGACACAAAACTCCATATCTTGTTACTCAGGGAGAGGCAGCAGTTATTTATGCAGAAGATGCTGGGGGGACTTAAGATGCAGAGAATACTCCTGTCATTCCTATCCAATCTAGGTCAGAACACCATTTTTTTTCATTTTGGAAACTGAAGCTAGCATTGCTGATAGACAATTATAATGTTCTGGGCTTTCAATACCTTAACAAGCTGGAGAGTAATTATTTCCTTTTGTTTGCTCAGTATATTTAGCAAAATAATTGTTTCCTTTATTTTGGCATATTAGCATAGTCCTCTCTCTCCTGTTTCCTGTCACAGAAACTGGTGTCATTTTTGCCTGCACATTTTTGGCAGGAGTTACACTTACAAAAGCACCCTAAATATTTTCTGATGGAAAGTCCACCTGAAGAATCTTTTCCAGCTCTCCAAAAGGAAAATATCAAATCTATAGAAGAAATAACTGTGAAGGCAGATGTTGCACTGCCTGCTGATGTAGACTGTTGCTCTGTCCATAGGGGTGAGTTATCAACAAATGCATTTTGAACTTGAGATTCCAGGTACCACAGAAACCTGGACCCCTCTTCCCAAAACACTTTCAGAAGCAGTACAGCCAAAGGCCCACCTGAATGCATCTTTCCCCTTGTCTCTTCCCTTTATTTTTGTGCAACTGGATTATTTTTTTATCATTTTTGTTATTTCTCACTGGGCCTGACATTCTGAGTTTGATGTTTACTGTGCTCTGCTAATCTGTACTTGAGATAATCTCCAGGGAGAGGCTTTTCCTGCTGTTTTGAGCAGAGAGGGACAGGAGTGTGCAGCCCTGCCTGATAGCATCCAGAAGGGCATTAAATAGAAGATTCCTTTTCGGAGGAGGCTTGCAACACCCCCCATCAGGGTACCAGCCCTAGAGTATTTTTAACAACAGATTCAAAATATTTTTTTCTCACAGTTATTTTTGAAGCTATATTTTAGTGCTTTTTGTTCTGCTCAATACCATTGTAACATGCTGTATAGAAATTACTGACAAAAACACTGTCAAGGGAGCAGAGAAGTGGAGAGGGAAGGAAGAGAATTTGGCTGCCACTACTTCTTCCCTCTCTTTTTTTTAAAAAAAAAAAAAAAAGTAGCGTCTCCTGACCAAGCTCAGCAAATTTTGCAGCTCCAAATAGGACATTATAATTTTCCAAATTCAGTTCTCAAACCTTACTGCAGAGGAGGGGAAGGGAAAAGAGATATACATGCAAATCAAATATTATCCTTTAATGGATTTGCACTCACAGCATGTCCCGCAGCACACCATTATAAGCATTTACATTAGACAATGATCACATTTCTGAAGCAGCCTTTATCTTCTGCTCATTGAAGACAGTGGCCATAAGGATTAGATTTCATATCTTAATGAGAGCTTAATGAGACAATACCATGTTGCTCACTGCCTGTTTTGTCTTGATGGAAATACACCTTGCTGGCATGCCTTAGTGAGAACACTCCTCTCTTCTCTACTGTAACAGCTTTTTAGACAGCTGTCTTGTCCTGAATTATACAGGTATGATTTTTATTGTCTACAAAATAGAAAAAACATGTAATCACTCCCAAGTTATTTTAGGCATACTTCAATGGATGTGGTATATTTATACCTTTGTTATTTTTGTGCTGTGGGTAAAACTGTGATGCCTCAGAAGGTAAACAGGAAGAAACAGTGGACAATAGAAACAACACTCTTCTCAAATGGCTAGGAGGAATCTTTAAGTTCTGAAAACAAAGGGCTAATTGAGAAGTCATTGCAAGTAGTAACATATTTCATGCTTATTCCTTTTTCTTTCCAGACTTATGAAAGTGACCAGTAGCAAGATTGAAATAGTATATGAGGAATATTAAGAAACTAATTCTTTGCACTTAAAAAAAAAATATATTATTCAACTGTACAGCTGTAGTCAGACAACCACCACCTACATCAGTTTCTGTACTTAGTTCCCATGCATTGTCTGCCCAGTCTGCAGAGCAGTCTTCCTGCAAAATGGCATTCCACTGTACCCCTAATTGTATCTGGAAATTAACATTTGTTAGAGTCCTGTTCATTTTACTCTTGGAAGTCTAGAAATGTTTCCAGTTCACTGACAGTCTGGTTGCAAATCCACACATCAATAAGTTTTTCCATAGGAGTGTCACCCATCATTAAAATCCAGGACTGGCACAGGGAACAGACAGTACTGCTGAGGGCATCAGACAACTGCAGTGAGCAAAGGCACCTGCCCTGCCTGTTTATTTTCCCTTCAGCCAGTTGTGTGAGGTAGATGTGCTGCTGGACTGTACAGAAAGAACCTACTGCTAGGGTCAGGGTTAGTCATTCCTAGTGAACTCAGCTCCTGCATCCAGCCCTCAGCACGTGGCAGAAGCAGCTACAGCTTGTCCCTCCAGGTCAGCCTCTACCATTCTCCCTCACAGGAGCAGGCTGCAACCTCCCATTCTGAGGACACCAAAATCCAATGGTGCCAACCTTGCTGAGAAGTCTCCTGGCTGTTTATACAGCCCCAAGCTCAGAGAGCATTGATCCTATGTATCTGCTCTTGGAACTATAAGGCAGACATTGCTGAGCACTTCTGTAGGACAATGCTGCTTTCTCTCATGTTTGGTGGAGGCACTGCAGCATGGCTCCACATTGTGAGGCCCCAACTCTTTCTTCAGGCAGCCATGCTCTGAGCTTTCAGTCATAGTGAGACAACCTGGAGCATGTAAGTTGGACATTACCTGCCAAAAGGTTAACTCTTACCTGGGCTTGTGAAGGTCTAAAAGCAGAGTCAAAGCCATTCTGCAGAGAGTCCAGAAAAGGCTGGATTTTGTAGAGGCTGTGTGTTGTCTGGCTCGAGCGGAAGGCCACAACATGGAAGTACTTCAGGATCTTCTCAAACCGTGATTGTGTCATGATAAGTGCAATGCTCTTGTTGCTATAGAAGCCACTGCTCCAGATGCTGAGAACAGACTCACAGTGGTGGATGCTGGTTGATATCATGTAGCCTAAGAATGCCTTCATCTCCGACAAAGTGACGTCGATCCAGGCCTCGTCACTGCCAAACCTCTCCTGGTACTTCTTGGCATACATGTTGGTTTGGACCACCATATTCTTTAGTACATTGTCAGGGACAAAGAGCTGAAAAAAGTCCATGGCACTTGCAGTCAGGGGCATTTTTCGTGTTGGACCTAGGATATAAGCAAGAAGGGAAGATACGCTCACTCTTGATCATCACGAGGCATGCCCAACACCATCAGGATTAACTTTCTAAAGCAGAAAAATAAGACCAAAGTGACAGCATGTCAGCTAATTCCTTGGAAAGTGTACCCACTGTCTAACAGATTTTGTCAGGAAGCTTCCCCCTATATTCTGTCTTCCTCCTATATGATACAAATACAACAATGCTGAATAGTTTCTTCCTCATTAGTTTGGAGCATGGAGGTCTGTGAGGCAATATATTTATTTTTTCCACTTATACACTATGTGTCATTTACCCTCAGCAGTTGTTTCGGCCTTTTTATGGATAGTCTTTTATTTGCCTATATGTGTGTCAAAGCACACGTCCTAAAAATAGCCCAGAAGGAAGGTGTCCAAGCACTCCAGAGAGAGAATGCTGATCCCATCCCAGCTGACATGATTCCTGGGCACTAGAATCTGATCTCACCTTTTCTTTTGCACCTCTAACTCCTGTCTAGTTCCTTTCACAGAATCACAGAATCAGTAAGGTTGGAAAAGACCTCAAGAATCATCAAAGTCCAACCTGTCACCCAAGAACTTATGACCACTAAACCATGCCACCAAGTGCCACGTCCAATCCCCTCTTGAACACTTCCAGGGATGGTGACTCCACCACCTCCCTGGGCAGCACATTCCAACATCTAACAACCCTCTCCATGAAGATTTGTCATTTTTCCTGTGACTTTCAAACCTGTTTCTGCTCTGCACAGAGACACAGATCCTGTCTATGTAATTCCAAATTTTGTGTCTCTGCCACAACACTGGAGCCTTACCCTGAGCTCTGATGTCCCAACGCCCCCAACACCAGAACAAGTCAGACACCACATGGCTATAGTGTTGCTGCTCCACATCCCAGGGGATATTTTTAGTATTACAATGCATATGCTGGTCCTCTTCCTCCTGCAATGTAATCAGCCTTTTCACTGATCTCATACCTTGTCTGCCAGTTTCAACTATTCCAGGAGAAGGGGAGGGGTGGGGGGGTGGTAAAAAGGCAGCGGCTCTAAGGATTGGCAGCACTGTATCAGTGTAACAAGGCTATCCAGTCAGACACCAGATTACATTAAGCCAAATTAGGAACATTGAGCCTGCAATACCAGGGATGCAGACACCAGTCCTTACAGTCCTCTCTCCTCTAATTAAGCTCCATTTTAAATAGTGTTTTTCATGCTCCCACCCCATGGCAGTCCTTAGACATCAGATAAGGGCTATGGAGATAGAGACATTGTCTATTCTTCTACAGACACAGTGAAAATCAATTCACCTGATGGGGGCAGCCTGGACAAACCCAAAGGACAGGGCAGTGCTTCAAAGCAGTGCTGTGCATCACTGTGCAAAAGATAGTGCTGTGATTAAAATTCCTAAGAGCTGAATCCAGTAAATACCATGCCCTAGTTTAACAGCCTTCAGCCTTGGGACTGTCTGAAAAACAGCCTTCTTCATCAGAAATAGGAGGCAAACAGCTTCTCATTTCAAGTTCTGCCTACCCAGAGCGAGTCTTCCTTGTACTACATGGCTGCTTGGATCTCAGCATCAGCTCTTCCAGACAAATCAGAGCACAAGGTTTGCCATCTGCAGTCTGGCTCTGCAAAGATCTACTACTGTGTTGTTCATGCCACACTCTCCAATAACCCTGTACATCAGCTCACATCCTAGTGCAACAACTACAGCTTGCAGAAATTCTGCATGAAACACTACTACAAAACTACACAAATACTATGGTTGGACTTGCTCTTAAGCCTTAATATTTGGGTGCAGTCTAGTGAACTCAAGCTATTAGAAGGACAGCAAAAATACCACCAAGGCTTTGAAACAGTGAACCTGTTTGTTGGAAAAAATGCCCAAGAAAACCCCAAACAAAAGCAGGTTGCAGGGGTTTTCTGTTTGTTTTTCTTTTTTCCAACGGGGAAATACACATATATGTAAAGATTACTTTCTGATTTTTATTTGTGAGATTGATAAACAGTTCAGCTGAAAGCACATTACTCTACATAGCAAGACCAGTAAAGAACCCCACATAAGCCATGCTCTGGTAAAGATACAGCAGAAAATTTCAGCTTAAACAGTAAAAGGTTTTCATTATTAAGTGAAAATGTGTGGCTAGAACAGATACAGTTACTGAACATTAACTGATATTGTAATAATAAAGTCTCTTAACAAAGAGTTTTCTTTTGGTGAAGAGATTTATATTCCACTAGACTTATAGCTAACATAAAATACTCTACAGATGATTTTGTATGAATGACTTAGAGTACATCACATCCTGCTTCCACACAACTTAATCAAGTTTTGACATTCTGTAACAGACACAGCTTTCTGACAACACACTGCACAAAGTGTATTCTTAGTTATGCAGGAAGTCCTGAGTAGATACTGAATTCAGCTTCAGCACCCAAGCAACCCTCTAGATAGAGCATAGTAGTAGATTTCAAATTCTTGCCATTAGAAACAGAAGCTGGGAGCAGGGGGTGGTATTTCAGATCTTGGCTACAGCAATCAAAATGCATTCATAAAGCATTAGGTGGTGTGAAATACATCTATCTCAAGACAAGTGCATAGAGACAATACAATGGACTCCATCGTTAGGAAGTCAAGAGCAGCCAGAAGCAGCACATAAAGGTACTTTAATATGCAATTTAGTTTTTGATAACTGCACGAGTTTACCTTCAGAAATGATAATGGAAAACTGCCAGACACACTGGATAGGACAATCCTTTCTTACCTAGCAGTCCTGCTCCAGCCACACAGAATCTCTTGCTCTCCTTCTTGAAATAACCATGCAAGATTGGTAACCCATTGGCCATGTAGAACCCCCACAGCTCTAAAAATGTGAGCTGAATCACTTTATGACTCAAACATCAACCTAGCTGTTGACTATGTATAGTTCTGAAAGTCCCTTTATAATCTCATTGTCTTAGAAAACAGTATTTATTGGCAAAGTGAGCACAATTGATTCATAATTTACTGATACACAGTAGGAAGAGTGACACTGAATTTCTGTAGGAAGATAATTGAATTTTTAACATGAATTGGGTTTTGCATAGTTAATAACTAGCCTAAAATATTTAAATATGACTTACCATCTAAGTAGACAAATACATCTCATATAAAGAGTCAACTGCCCAAAAATCTTAAATAGGGAAATTGTATGTTTAAAGGATTTTTACATTGACTTAAATGGCCCTTACTCAGAAAATACTCATATGAAAGAGTTCAGTGATCCACATACATGCTGTTTACCTTTCAAAGCTTTATTTAATCAAATAAAATAGTGGCTTTGCCTAGTCTTCCATTCTAAGAATTAATATACAATTATGCTCATATGTAAAATTCAGGTTTTTCTCTCTTCTCTGCCCCAAAAGGCACATGTGGCTGTAATAAAATGTATATTTTTATATATTTTATAATTAATATCTTGGGCAGTGGTATCTTCAAACACCACTGTAACTTATTTACACACTATGTTTACAGGATCTATTCAGTTGTGGGTACTACTTTCCACATATAAAGACAGTTAAATGACTTAAGCACAGATCTAACATTTCCAATACAGCAATTCAAACTGGAAATACATGTGCTGGGATCTGTGGTTGTCCCACAAATGGGATTCTGTGGCAGACTAGCTGGATACTCACAACTTGCTCCTCTGTCTGGTATCTTCCCAGATGCTGTGGCTATAATTCAAGCAGTCCTTGGCTCAGAAAGGGCTAGGGAACCTCTCTCTTGTGTGCTCTGTTGCTGGGCTGTAGCCTCTTCTGGAATTCAATTCTCTGGGAGCTTTTCCCCTTTCTGCCTTGGTCCAGGTGCAAGGTCTGGCTGTAGTAGTCATAGCCTGCTAGGACAAGTCCTTCAGCTGCTACTCAGGCAGCATTTGGCTCTTGTCTCCTTGTGGTAAGGACAAGGCCCAGGTGTAGCTGGTCTGCTAATGCAAGCCCTTCAGCTGCTACTTGGGCAGCATTTGTCTCTTGTTGCTGTCTGGGTGAGAACAAGGCAAGTTGCCTAACTTTCTCTGCTGGTTTAAATACTGTCCCAAGGCAACTAATGCCTTTTAGTAACACAGAACCCTGATAACTGGACCTATAGGATGGGACATATCCAAGCATGGCCAGGGGCACACACAGTTCACAGCTGTGTTCCAAAGTTAATTACAGGTGGTACTTGCTCATCTGGACCCCAGGAAATGTCCAGGTTTGCGCATTCACAGGTGCTTAGCCCAATGTCTGCGCTAGGGCATATTTGGGGGTTTGACCCTTCAGGACAGTGGAATATACATTTATTTATATAGGGGCTTTTGCATTAAAAACTAATCAGAATTTACAATATAAGTTACAGAGTCAGTGCACAAAAGCACTCTTGGAATTTCCAAATATAGAGCTAGATCCAGTGTTCCATGCACACCCAGGGTGGGGACAGAGCTCCACTGAGCAACTTCTGGCTGGGCAGCACAAGCACCAGCATCAGTACTTTGAGCTTGCTTTAAGTGACTTTGCAGAACATGGACACTAACACAAACGTCCCCCATTATGATACAACGCACACAAACTCCACCTCTTCCTTGTCATCTTACCAGCAAAAACATGCATATACAATCAGCAGCAATCACCTTGCAAGTAATTACTGCTACTAGATCCTGTTTTGATCAGGTTTACTCCATTTTCCACTTTGCATTCAGAAGGAATGTCTCCACTACATTGCCCCAGCTATTTAAACTGTAAGAACAGACTCAAAATAAATGAAGATGCTAAGCAGGGAAAGCCATATTGGAGACACGATTGTGGAGCAGAGGCTGGCAGCTCGCCCTCATTCTGCACGCATTGCAGAGCTCATTTTGGCTCAACTCAGCTCAGGGCAAACTGCAGCAGCCTTGCTGGGTCCGATGCCTAGCAAGAGAGCAGGCTGGAAGGCTCAACTTTTTGACAAACATACAAATTGCAGAAAAAACAGAAAGACTTAATAAAAAACTCACATGAAAGTTCTGTGTGACCATCCTTCAAGCAGTCCCTGCTTGTCTTCCTATGATTGGGTTGTTTAGCCTAGAGAAGAGGAGGCTAAGGAGAGACCTTATTGCTCTCTACAACGACCTGAAAGGAGGTTGTAGACAGGTGGGAGTTGGTCTCTTCTCCCAGGCAGCCAGGGGTAGAACAAGAGGACATAGTCTCAAGCTGTGCCAGGGGAGGTTTAAGCTTGAGGTGAGGAGAAAGTTCTTCACAGAAAGAGTAATTTGCCACTGAAATGGGCTGCCTGGGGAGGTAGTGGAGTCACCGTCCCTAGAGGTGTTCAAAAAAAAGATTGGATGTGGTACTTGGAGCCATGATTTAGTTGTCAGGAGGTGTTAGATATTAGGTAATAGGTTGGACTTGATGATCTTTTTATTTTTTTCCAACCTGGTTGATTCTGTGATATCTGGTCTTTCCCTGAGGGATCCCTACCAGTCACAGTCTTCCCTCTGCTTCAATACTAGCAGTGTTCCCAGCCTTCTTTACTGAGCAGTACATTAGGAAAAAAAATAAGAACTCTGAGTCAATTAACTGACTTTTCCTTGCTTAATGGTTTGCAAGACTAAGTAATTTGAGCACATTTTTAGTAGGTTAATTTATCCTTTTCCATTTATCCTGTTCCAATTATCAATTACCTGTTATTTAGGCTCAAAGTTCACAGACTTAAAATAAAAGGTGGAAAGTTTCAAAACCTGCTGTAATCTATCATTGCTTACAACACAAAATACAAAAGTTAAGAAGGTCAAAAGTATTGTCATTTTGGGCAGGATAAATCAATGTGCAAGAACTAAACATAGTGGAAGAAAATTCTCCATTGTTCTGCAAAAGACATTGCTCTCATTCAAAGTGTAAATGAGGTTCATGGCAAAATACCCCATTATATGCTAATAGGTCCATTGCCATATGTATGCTAATCCAAATTGCAAGGTTTGGAAATAAACCTTGTACAGACCCAGTCCAGGGTTGACTGTGAAATTAATTTAACTTCATTAGCAACTGGGCAGACTCCAATACTCCTGTATCAGGCACAGGAGAGGTAGAAGCATTAGTTTAAGACCTTGCAAGTCCTCTTTGAGCAAAAATCTAACACTTCATAGTCACACATGAAGACAGCACAATTAGGCGTATTATATACAGATACATACCTAAGAAAAATCTATCTACAACACGGTAATTTTTGGCAACAGGAAACATTTTCTCCTCTGATAAAAGGCACAGCTTTCAAAGACTAAAGTTTGAAAAGCCAATTAATTCCTTATTCCTAAGTGCAGGCATTTTTTGTTTTATGTTTCTGGTAAGTTATCTTTCCAAAAGAACACAATGTGATTTTGGGGGCTTATTTAGAGAACATTGAAAAATTCTGGCAAAAGATTTATGTCAGAAAATACACATTCATCAAAAAAAAAAAATCATGATGTTTTAATGGAAAGTGTCAATTGATAAAATATGACAGAGTTTAAACAATTTTTCAGCCTTCTTAATGGTTAGAGACCAATATAAAGAGCTGAAAAGTCAGCAATAAAAACAAAACCAATTTTTAAATATTTACCAAGTGAGATTTTTCAGAATTTTTGTTTCACACTTAAGTTCCCTCATGTAAACTTTCATGTCAACTCTATTCTTAATGGCCTGGAAGAAATGTACACCAGATCTTTCTCAAATCATAGGCACTTTGATGGCCTTACAACAAGCCTGTCAAGGCAGCTTGAAGTCCATGTAGCAGTTCTTGTCTGCATTTTATTTCAGTTTAATTCAGGTACTGCTCTCCTGTAGGAAATGGGCAGCAAGTATCTAGGTCTTTAAAGTTGGATACTTTGCTGCATGTATCTTGTTCATCTTCACTTAAAAAGCATCCAAAGCTTCAGTGACAAATCTACTTTGTCAAATCAAAGGAGTCATCCCAACTTATACCAGCTGTGGTTCTGACCAATATTTTAGGGCAAGTAGATATTTGCATTTGTTATTTTGGTAGACGAATCTTACTTTCTTATAGGACTATCTAGCACAAGAACTCTATAAAGTAATACACAACTCATACTGTGGAGTTACTTGGAAGTCAGAGCCAATCTACAAGAATGCAATAAAAAAAACCCTTGAACAACCAGCTCCCAAACAGACACTATATTGTCTTCCATACACAGGAAAGAAAAAAACCTGGACATAGCCCTTCCGAAGATTCTTCTCTTTTTAGACCATAAGGGCTCTATCAGCAAACCATGCTTTTGGACAAGTTTCTCCTAGGTCACCTTCTCTCACAAACTTAGCTTGTGCTTTTGTCTGAGTGCTCAGTAGAACACTCTCTTGCCCTACGTTTTGTTTCAGTTAAGCCTATTCCAAATTATTTAGCAAAGCGTGATTTGCCTGCACTTTTCCAACCTCTATATGTCTTTGATAATGTCTCCACATCTGCATATAATAATGGTTGTCACAAGAATTGTTCCAAAGGGCTTCCATGAAAGGACGCTTTCTATTTCCTCCCCAGCATTAAAGAGGATTGTTTTTCTCACAGCATCAGTGATAAAGTGATCCATATACTGCAGTCCAGTGTCCAGCCACTGAGAGAATTAGAAGCTGGGTCTAAAAGCAACCCAAGGACAAATGAAAGAGGACTGAAAATTAATGCAGAGCTGCTTAGTGCTGATTCTGGTCAAGAGTCTCTGGCCTCTACACCAGACAGTGCTGAGTTATGACACATTAAATAAAAAGCTTTAGTAAACCAAATAGAATCATAGAATCAAGAAGGCTGGAAGAGACCTCAAAGATCATCGAGTCCAACCTGTCACCCTAAACCTCATGACTATCTAAACCATGGCACCAAGTGCCACGTCCAATCCCCTCTTGAACACCTCCAGGGATGGTGACTCCACCACCTCCCTGGGCAGCACATTCCAATGGCCAACCACTCTCTCTGTGAAGAACTTTCTCCTCACCTCCAGCCTAAACCTCCCCTGGCGCAGCTTGAGACTGTGTCCTCTTGTTCTGGTGCTGGTTGCCTGGGAGAAGAATTTAAACTAAATGGTAAAACTTAGCAAACTATTTAGCAAACTAAGGAGCCTCCTGCAATTCAGCTTGTTTCCCTGCTGTGTACTGGATCCAGTTTCACATCTAACTTTCTTCAGCATTAGAGCAAAACTCTTGAAAGTCAAATCTAGCACATCAACTTGGAATAGGTCACGGACAAGTAGCGTACTTGTTCCCACCCAACACAAAACAGCCTTCCCACTCAATGTGATGTTGGCCTCCCTTGCCCTACACTACTGTGGAAATGGTGAAGAACTTCAGAACTTCCTGGTGCAGCACCTTCCATGGCAATAGTTCACTACACTTTCTTCTGCCACTGTAGGAAAGCATGCACCTGCATTTCTAGGTGCATTCTCCCATTGCATTAGGCATAGGGGCAGATGAAAGTTCAAATATTTTCTTCAGACAATTAAGATGCAAATGAAGTTCATGTATTTGGAATACTTGCTAGGGCCAGGGCTCCTTTACACATGAACTGTATCCCTTTGTACACTTGAGTTTCTTTTTGCTTCTACTCATGTCCCTGTTGTTAGACTGCCTATTTCCATCCTTGTTATGCCCACCCTTAGATGTGACCTATGCCACATCAAACAGGCTGGTTGAACATTGGAACTCAATATAGCCAAGCTGCTGGGAAGTTCAATAAATTCTTTCTACATACTTGCACATCAACATCCCTAATTCTCTTACCACATGCAGGACATATTCTAGAGCACTCCCACTGCCTAGGCTTCCTCATAACTCTCCTAAACCCACAATAACACAGTTTCAAGAAAATGGGGGGGTGGGGGGAGGTGAATTTATTCCTTATACTGTCTGTGCTAACTTCAGAGAGTTCTGTCTGCAGAAAGTGAGTCAGAACCGCAACTTGGAGCCAAACAGTGCATGAAGATCCTCAGCAACACAGCAGTGCCCCTGCAACCTCTGACTGGCTAATGCATGGAGCTAGCTCAGCATCTGGCAGTGAGCTCTCCCCACAGCTCCTGTCATGCTGTGCAGCTGCCAGGGCACAACCAGAGCGGGAAGCAGGCCATGGAACTAGATTTGCAAAGGGCATCATGTGTCTTTCTCCACAGCCTTTCAGTTACTTTGGAGCCAAGGTCTACCTCCTTGAACATTCTTAGGATGCTGTACTCTTAGATCATGCAGGGAAAAGATTTGAGGTCAGTAAACAGACAGGCACTGCTTACTGGTAGCCATCTATCACACCAAAGAGCAGCTACACTTGGAGGTCGTCTTGTTCACACACCTCCTGGGGGCCGCCAACATAGGAACCAAAGAAAGCTGCAAGACCTTACAGGACTTAATCACTGTAAGAATATACCTCAGCTTACAAAATGAGGAATTAGCTTGTGTTTCTCATTTTGGACCTAGCAGAAACAGAGATTTCATACAGCCAAGATTTTCAAAGAATTTCATGGGATTCATGCTCACTTCATGGTTCATACTTACATAAACAAATAAATAGTTGTTAGTGATGAAATATGGGTCACATTAAGGTGTGGAGTGGAAAACAAAAGCAATAATCTTTCTGCTATACAAAACCCAGGTTCATTAGTTTGGGAACAACCACTGCAAAGTTTGTCCTTCTGCTTACAAAGTGCGAAGCACTTCACTGAGTTAAAAACCACCTGGATGACCAGGCCCAAAGCACGGTGGTGAACAGATTCAAATCCACTTGGTGCCTGATCACTAGTGGTGTTCCCCAGGGCTCAGTGCTGAGATCGGATGAGGGGATTGAGTGCACACTCAGTAAGTTTGCAGGTGAAACTAAGCTGGGAAAGAGTGTTGATCTGCTGAAAGCTAGGAAGGCTTTGCAGAGTGATCTGGACAGGCTGGATCACTGTGCCGAGGTCAGTTGTATGAGGTTTGACAAGGCCAAGTACCAGGTCCTTCACCTGGGTCACAACACCACCACAACAACAGTGTGGGTAACAGTGGCTGGAAAACTGCCCAGTACAAAACGACTTAGGGGTGCTGGCCAACAGCCAGATGAATGCAAGGCAGCAATGTGCTCAGGTAGCCAAGAAGGCCAACAGCATCCTGGCCTGTATCCGGAATAGTGTGGCAAATAGGAGCAGGGAAGCAATGGCAACCCTGTACTCAGCACTGGTAAGGCCACATCTCAAATATGGTGTTCAGTTTTGGGCTCATCACTACAAGAAAGACTTTGAGGTGCTGGCGCATGTCCAAAGAAGGGCAATGAAGCTGGTGAAGGGTCTGGAGAACAGATTTCATGAGAAGAGGCTGAGGGAACTTGGATTGTTTAGTCTGGAAAAGATGAGACTGAGGGGAGACCTCATTGCTTTCTACAACTACCTGACCAGAGGTTGTAGGGCAATGGGGAGTGGTCTTCCTTGTATCAAGTGATAAAACAAGAGGAAATTACCTCAAGTTGTGCCAGGAAGGGTTTAAATTGGATGTTAGGAAAAAAAATCCTTACTGTAAGAGTGGTCAAGCATTGGAATAGGCTGCCCAGGGAGGTGGTGGGGTCACTGTTCCTGGAGGTGTTCAAAAACTGTGTAATCACTTTGAGACATGGTTTAATGGCCATGGTGGTGACAGATTGACAGCTGGACTTGATCTCAGATCTCTTTTCCAACTAAAACTTTGATTCCTACCAAGGCTTCTGGGCATTATCACAGCAATAATAGATTCTCATTTTGTAACCACAGATTAAGACATTTATAGCTCAAAACCTCAGAGACTGGAGCTTCACATTTTCTAGCCCTAGTCCTCCTCATAGAGAAGCAGCATGCAGTTTTCACAGCAGGCATCGAAAGAGGTCTTTGGTTTACCAAAAGACCTAAACCTGGAAAAACCTCTCTGGAACAAAAACCTGTAACTGAGTAGATGATGGGTTGGACTAGATGATCTTTTGAGGTCCCTTCCACTCCCTAACATTCTGTGATTCTGTGATCTTAGTCTAATCATCTCATCATCCCACAACTGGAGTGCTGCAATCAATGGGTAGCAACTTTTCAGAAGGGATAGGCAAGGAAGAAGAGGTGGTGAAGTGGCCCTCTTTGGTAAGAAGACATATGAAACCATGCAAATGAATGAAGGTGATGTTAGGGTTGAGTCCTTATGGGTAAGAATCAGGAGTAAGGCCAGCAAGAGTGGTATTGTGGTAGGATTCTGTTCTAGACCACCCAACCAGGATGAAGAGGTAGATGAAATTTTTTATAAGAAGTTGAGAGAGGCTTCACAATCGCTACCCCTTGTTCTCATGGAAGAGTTCAACCTCCAGGATGTCTGCTGGAAATACAATACAGCAGGGAGAGAACAGTCCTGGAGGTTCCTGGAGCGTGGGGAGGATAACTTCCTGACACAACTGGTTAAGGAGCCAACCAGGGAAGGTGCCCTCCTGGACCTGCTTCTTGTGAACAGGGAAGAACTTGTGGGGGAAGCAAAGGTTGGACACCGTCTAGGGCTCAGCGATCATGAGATGATTGAGTTCTGTATCCTTGGGGAAACAAGGAGAGGGGTTAATAAAACTGCCACCTTGAACTTCTGGAGGGCAAACTTTGGCCTGTTCAGGAGATTGATTGACAAAGTCCCTTGGGAGGCCACCCTGAAGGATACAGGAGTCCAGGAAGGCTGGGCATACTTCAAGAGGGAAGTCTTAAAGGCACAGGTCCAGGCTGTCCCTGTGTGCCGAAAAAACGAGTCAGCAGGGAAGGCTTCCAGCCTGGCTGAATGGGGACCTTTGGTTGGACCTCAGGAACAAAAGGAGAGTCTATGGTCTTTGGAAGAGGGGACAGGCCTCTTATGAGGACTATAAAGATGTAGTGAAGCTATGCAGGGAGAAAATTAGGAAAGCCAAAGCACAGCTAGAGCTCAACCTAGCTAGAGCCATTAAGGATAATAAAAAATGCTTCTATAAATTCATTAACAAGAAAAGGAGAACTAGGGAAAATCTCCATCCTTTATTGGATGCAGAGGAAAACATAGTGACTAAGGATGAGAAGAAGGCTGAGGTGCTTAATGCCTACTTTGCCTCAGTCTTCAGCACTGGATCCAGCAAATCCCTGGACACCCAGCCTCATGAACTAGGAGTCAGGGAGGGGAATCAGAATGAGGTCATCACAATAAATGAGAAAGTGGTCAGTGATCTCCTACACTGCTTAGATGCACACAAGTCTATGGGGCTGGATGGGCTACACCCAAGGGTGCTGGAGGAGTTGGCAGATGTGCTTGCCAAGCCACTTTCCATCATTTTCCTGAAGTCCTGGCTAAGTCAGGAAGTCCAAATGGACTGGAAGGTAGGAAATGTAACACCCATCCATAAGAAAGGAAGAAAGGAGGATCCAGGAAACTATAGACCTGTCAGTCTGGCCTCAGTACCAGGGAAGATCAGGGAGGAAGTTATCTCAAGCCCCATTACACACCATATAGAGAACAACCAGGGGATCAGACCCAGTCAGCATGGGTTTATGAAGGGCAGGTCCTGCCTGACCAACCTGATCTCCTTCTATGACAAGACAACCCGACTACTGGATGTGGGGAAGGCTGTGGACATTGTCTGCCTAGGCTTTCACAGAGCCTTTGACACTGTTCCCCACAGAATTCTCATGGTCAAACTGTCTGCTCATGGCTTGGATGAGCAGTGCTCTGCTGGATAAAGCACTGGCTGGGCAAAAGGGCCCAAAGAGTGGTGGCCAATGGAGTTAAATCCAGCTGGCCAGTCACAAGGGGTGTTCCTCAGGGCTCAGTGTTGGGAACACTTCTGTTTAACATCTTATTGATGACCTTGATGAAGACAGAAAGTGCAATCAGTAAGTTTGCAGATGACACCAAGTTAGGTGGGAGTGTTGATCTGCGTGAGGGTAGGGAGGGTCTACAGAGGGACTTGGATCAATTGGATCAGTGGGCCAATGTTAATGGGATGAGCTTCAACAAGGCCAAATGCCAGGTCCTGCACGTGCATCACAACAACCCCAAGCAACACTGCAGGCTTGGGGAAGTGTGTGGGTGGAAAGCTGTCTGGCAGAAAGAGACCTGGGGGTTCTGATTGACAAGCAACTGAATATGAGCAAGCAGTGTGCCCAGGTGGCCAAGAAAGCCAATGGCATCCTGGCTTGTATCAGAAATGCTGTGTCCAGCAGAACCAGGGAGGTGATTGTCCCCTTGTACTCAGCCACAACTTGAGTACTGTGTTCAGTTTTGGGCACCCCAATACAAGAAAGATGTGGAGCTGCTGGAGCAAGTGCAGAGGAGGGCAATGAAACTGGGGAAGGGCCTGGAGAATAAATCTTATGAAGAGCAACTGAGGGAGCTGGGGATGTTTAGTTTGAAAAAGAGGCGGCTGAGGGGAGACCTCATTGCTCTCTACAACTACCTGAAACGAAGGAGAGGCTGGTGCTGGTCTCTTCTAACAGGTCATTATTGATAGAACAAGAGGGAATGGCCTCAAGCTGTTTAGGTAGGTTTACACTGGACATTAGGGAAAATTCTTTTCATGGAAAGAGTGGTCAGGCATTGGAAGGGGCTGCCCAGGGAGGCCATTGAGTCACCAACCCTGGATGTGTTTAAAGGTGGTTTGGATGTGGTACTTGGGGATATGGTTTAGAGGTGAACCTTGTAGAGGAGGGTTATTGGTTGGACTTGGTGATCCTGAGGGTCTTTTCCAGCCTGAATGTTTCTGTGATTCTGTGATCTGGCTGGCACTGGGGACATATGCCTGGTTTTCCTTTGATCCCTTCTGCACATTCCCAGCCTTCCCCAGCTACTTGCTGTTATGACTCTGACTTTCCCCAAGCTCCACTTCCCTGTTGCTTTCCCCACCCTTCTTCCTGTGTTTTTGAGACATTGCCACACCTCAAAGTTTCCATTTCTCTTGGCATTTCACTGAAGTGATGGAATCAGATTTATCTTAGTATGAATTCTTCAAATATACAACTGTTATTTCTAAGGATGCATGTTTTGAGGCAAAGATTAGCTATGATATGCAGGTGGTCAGCTGGATCAGCATTTGGTTGCAACTGTGTCCAACTCTGTGTTATTCAGTTGTAAGCCACAGAATAAAGGTCTGCACCTATGGCTGCACAAAACCAAAAATCAGATGTTCTGACCTGCTCTGGTTCCTCTTACACTTCTCTCCCTTGCTCCCAGACACTGGTCCACATAAATTAACAAAGTACTGACACCCACAGTCATTTTGATACGTAATTTTTCCATTAAACCCTTTCTGGCAAGGAATAGCCAATTAGCAAGTAAGGACAGACCAAGTGTCACAGTTACAGATGAAGGAAGTCTGTTGGTGGAGACTTTTCTCTTTCATTTTGAAGACAGTGTAATGTTAAAGAGTTGAAAGTTGTATTTCCTTCTTTTTTTCCTACAATCCACAGGTATGAGCATGTCATACCTTCATCAATCATACTCTTACAATATAGTGTAAGAAGCATTCAAAATCTTGAACTGTGGATTCATGTTCTGTGGGCTTAAAAAGAGACCACCAAAAAGGTGATGTACATATTTCTGCAAGTGAGCAAAGGCAAAAAACGTACCCTTCTGTATAGCCCTGCCAGCCAGCCCACCAAAATCAATGCAGTTTCACAGCAGATGTGAAAACACTCACATAAACCTGCTCTTGAAAGTTCCTTTCTTGCCTTCACCAGTCCCTGCTGGGAAGGAAACACCCAGCATCAGTGTGGAGAACATCAGTGTTTATCTAGCACTACAACATTTTCTACCAGGAAAACTCCATTCTCTAGGTGCTTTGCAGCCTCCACTTACATCAAACAAAGACATTAGGGTTATTTAAGCAAGTCACTGCTCTCATATGGCAAAACTCTTCTTCCTTTTATTGGTACTGACATCCAAGCATCTCTGCTTCTTTATCACTGTTTTCTAGAAAGCCAAAACCTCTCTTCATGCCCTCACTGAGACACAGCTTCAGTCAGCATTCATTTGTCAGAAAGCCTAGTGTCAGCTTGCTCTCCAGGAGAGACCAACCTATGGTGTTGCTCAAGTCAGCATAATAGCATTGCAGCTTTGGCATTAAGAATGCACAGCTGTTTCCAAACTTTTCCACTTTCTGATATTTAAAAATGGAATCCCCCAGGAAAAGGACTTCAAGTTTTGATTGATAAGCATCTCCCCACTTTCTTGGCTCTGTGTGGGAGACTAGCAAAGCAAACACAGAATAAGAATATGTACCTCCACAGGGAGAGCCTCCTGATTCCTGAGCTTTCTGGACATGACTGCTAAAGCTGGTTTTGTATTTTAAACAGATTTGCTCCTTGGCATTGCCCTTCTACTTCCTCAGCCACTCATTGCTTTACAAAGGTCTTTCATTTAAGTAACATTTGTCTCCATTCATTCTTTAATTATTAAGAATTAAGAAGAGTAATAGACCTGCTGCATCTCATTCAACTCATCAGCTTCTTGCAACAGCTCTTAATGTGGCTTTCTTCCTCCTTACTGTGAATGGCCCTGAACAGGCAGCATTTTCCCTTCCACATCAAGACTTGATTACATTCCTCCCCTAGGGCCAGATTCTACAAGTTCCCAAGTGCTATAACTCCTACTGATGTTTTGGGGGGCAATGCCTTTGGATTATTAACAAGGCTGGGCCTGGAGTTTTTAAAACCTTGAGTGATCAATATCTCAAGCCTGCTAGGCATCCTAGAATATTATTTATCTGGGGAGGAGAGATAAGACAGAGAAAGCAGGTGGACAAACTGCTTTTCATTGCAGCTAAATACCTGATCTGGATCTGCTAGTACTCCTGGCAGAGAGAGCCAAGCCATTTCACAGACACTCCCTTGCTGGGCCTGGCCTTAAGCAGTCTGGCAGAACTGGACACAAATGACCACAGTCCTGCTTGCCAGGCACTGTCTGCTTGCCCATGTATGAACTTCGTATCAAGATCCATATCAAGGCCCTAGCATGAGGTGCCAGAGAAAATATTATTTTGTACCATTAATAAAAACAAAAAAATAAAGTGTTTACTTCATCCTTATACTTTTTAATTTCTGGGTTTGTGTATGTTTTATAAGGTACACAGCCCTACATTTTACATAAATGAACTTGTACTTCTTATTTATATGTAAATAAATGTATATAGATTGGGGGTACCTGCTCAAAAAACTTTTGATAGGGGTACAGGGTCAAAAAAAATGTTTGGAGAATGCTGCCCTGCAGTTCTTCAGTAATCACATTCATGACTAAAGCAGACTAAAGCCTCACTTCAGCAGAGATCTGAGTGCAAGCTCAAATCCTATAAGCTTCATCTGGTCTGCTTGTAGGTTTCATAGTACTACAAACAGAAAAGGAGTCACTTCCCTTTGTACTTGCACTGGTGTGACAGTCATTCTTGTTTTAGTAGGTTAGTACAGTACACTGGATCATTAAAGTAGTACCACACATAAATGTATATAAGCATGTGCTTATATACTTCTCTGAATTCAAAGGATAATGTACTGTATCACCATCCCCTGACAGTCACCTTTGAGTTTTAATTTACATTAGTCATAAATCAAAAGGATGTTTAACAGCTTTGTGCTGCTCTTCAGTGGAAATAAGTTTTTGGAGCACACACTCATTTTGCAGTCAGCCATGCAAATTATTAGTCCTATAAGCAAGACTGATTGATGCTGCAATATGCATAGTGGTAGGAAAGGAGGGAGATGTCTCTTTACTGTAAAAATGGTCTCTAGTCTCCTGCAGCTTCATTGTCCTCCCTTATGACTACCACTCAACAGATTCTGGTCACTCTTCTCAAACCTTGGCAAGCAAATTGCAGCTGATGTGTTCTCCACAAAATGTGGGGTTTCCTTTTGATCATAGGTCAGTTTCAACCACTTATACTCAGAACTGATACCAAACATACTGTTTTAAGTATATAAAATATTTATTGAAATATAATTAAATACTATGTTTAGGGAACAATCTAGTCACAACTTGCCATTGGATTTCAGATATGTAATAATGTCAGGCATTTAAGTTCCTCAGATAGTCAGAGCAAATAGGTTGTGGTTTCAACAAATACCAAAAGGGATCTCTTTTAAGAAATTTTCAGTGCAACACTACACTGAAGTACATGTGTTTGAGGATACACCTGTTTCTTATAGCCCAGGGTTGCTTCAAATAAGTGACTTAGTGGTGTAAGTATTACAAAGTTAAGTGATGTAGCCTGTAAAAAAAACCAAAAAACAAACAAAAAAAACCCAAAAACCAAACAACAAAAAACACCCACAAAACATCAAGAACAGCTACAGTGAGCTCAGCTAGTCTCAGATAAAAGAAAAGAAGTAGTCACACTAAAACTGCTTAAACAAAAATACTGCCTTTTTTTTTTTTAACAGAAAGCATGATGTGGTTTTGGCCACATCCTCCTGCCTCTAGAACCAATGTCCGCAGGAGAAGGTGTGCCAGGGTACATCCTGCAAGCAAGGGAAAAATAGGAGGACACCAAATCCCTACTCCCGCCAAGGGATAATATTCCTCAGAGGCTTGCTGCAAAGAATTTGGCTCATTACTCAGTGCATTAGCCTCCACACTTCCACTAGTCTTTTCTACCAGGCAACAGGACTACAAATGCATTCACACCTCAGTTCCAATAAAATTCTCACTTAAAACAGCTGTAACCCCCAAAGTGCAACCTTCATTCAAACAGAAGGTTGATTGGTCCTGCTCTGGCAGCAGAGGTCCTTTCCAATCCCTAACATTCTGTTGTAACCAAACCCATAGATAAGCACCACTTCTATTAGCTCTGAAACTCAAATTTTGTTGAGCTGCACACAGCATTCCTTATAGTCTTTTGATGTCTTGGTGGGTGTAACAGTTTATATACAGCATCTCCCACTCAAGCAGATCTGGAACACCAGCTGTAGAGGGTGTGGGGTGAGCAGCACAGGCAGGGGCACCTGGCCATCACTTGGGTGTGTTAAAAGTGCTAGCTGTTACCTTTATGTGACACCCTAAATGGAAGGACAGCAAAAGTCTGGTTTCACATGGCCTTGCCTCTCAACATCAACTAGCTGTTTCCTCACAGAAGATGCTGTTAAAGCCTACAGCCTCTTCTCATTACAAATGTGTCATCTAATAAGAATTGAATTCAAGCAAGCCATCCTTCATCAGTTCAAAAGGCTGTCATCCCCATCAGCTATTTTTGCACAAGGTAGATGAGAATTCAGTATCTGGAAGACCTTTACCTTTTCCTCCCACAGGAGTGAACCTGGGCACATGGGACCAGCAAAATCGCAAAGGTCTTGGCTTAATGTGCAGAAAAATTTGAACAAAGTAACCCTGCTTCAGACTACCTACAATTTTAACAGGAATGGTAGAGATGTGGTGTCTAGCAGAGTCCAGAAGAAAAAAAAAAATAAAAAGGAAGCTTCATAATGACTAAGTACACAATGTTAAAATGCACAATGTTAAAATATCAGTAGAATCTATATTAAAACATGAGAAACGTTAATTTTTATGACAACAAAGGATTCTAGGAAGCTAAATACAATTAGAGAAACTAAATGCTCTAGCAGAGAAGAGCAGGTTAGGAAAAGGTTATAGTACAGATTAAAAGGATTCTGTAGAAACAGAAAGTTCAAAGTAAATTTTTGAACAGCTTTGTTGGTTTCTCCTTTTCTGATTTAGTATTGTGCTGAAGCATTCTCCCTTTAGCTGCCCACTTCAGCTAAAAAGAAAAAATCCCATCTCCCTTTTATCTCAGGAAGAAAGCTGACATCAGAACAATTGGTAGCTCAATGTCAAACTGCTCCAGGTCAGTTCTCAGACCCCTTCTGAGTCAATCTTTCAGCAAAAGACCTGAAGAAAAGGCACCTTTTGTATTTTAACATTTTGCTCACTCAACTGGAATATCTGCCCATAAAATACCATCAAATGTTTCTATTTCAGCATTTAATACAAATGGCTGCTGTTAGAAACTAACACTCACTTAGTTTCTTTCATTGATTCAGCAAGTGATAACCAACAAGGAAAAAAAAAGTTTTAAATACTGGTACAATCTCAACAACAGCATTAACAGTGTCAAGTCCATTAGAACAATTTTTCATATTCAGTACCTTCTTTGAAAGTACCAATTCAAAAATATCCATAGACTAGTATTCCACACCCACCACCTGTCCCAGAAAGAAGTAGGGTCTGCTTGCACTATAATTTTCACTTAACAGAGTTCAATGTGGTTCATATACACCCTAGTCTAGTGGGACTGTGTGGTAGTTTTTGGCTATGCGTTTAAAATTTTTCACAGACCTTGAATAGCAAGTAGTAAAATGTAAATAAATCACTTTTGGGAGTAAAAAGGAAAATAATGATAGCTCTAAACAATCCATTGGAAGAGATAAAGGACTTAAACTAGTTGTACAAACCAATGTTTCTCTCTTCTCGCTTCTTCACTCTGGGAGATACTAACTTTGTGCTTCTGCTTGACCTTGGCTGCATTGTTTTGGCTAAGCTCTAACATTTCTCTGCTCTTTCACTTGTCCCCTTTGTGTACAGGGGGCTATGGAGGAGACAGGGAGTGAGAAGCTGTTGTAGCTCTCCTGGTCTTTGGCCGGGGGGGTTCCTTGTGCTGTTTATTAATTGTAAATACCTGTAAATATTGCAAATACTGTATATTTGTACATATTCATTGCGTTCCATTGTAGATTGTAATTTTGCTTGTAAATACAGCTTTCATTTCCTTCCAACTGAGCTGGTCTGGCAAATTTAATGTTGGGAGGGAAATTTCAACCCACCGCAGACTGTAGGATAAGTTACTTCTGGCTATACTCAAAACCCTCTTAACCAGAAACAGCTGTGCCTTGTACAGAAAGATAGGAAATGTTCTTTAACTAAAATAGGGATGAAGGGGAAAAAAGAGGAAGTGAGGTCAGTGACATTTTGAGGACACAGTTTTATGATAACCTAGGTGTGCTTCAGCTGTTGGGGCAAAAATTTTGCCTTCATTTTCAAGGCAACTAAAGAGGTTCATTACAGAGTAAGTTTCATGAGTCTGAGGAGAGGACACCAGAAGCTGCAATACCTACAGCAGAAACAATTCAAATCTTGCACTGTAGTATGTAGTTCCCTTTCTAAACCTCTAACGCCAGGAGCCCCATTAACAAGAAACTAGTAAATCCAAGTTCAAGGTAACACATCAAGCTGAGAAAAAAAAAAAAATCAAAGATAAATAAGAGATTTGGCACTTCAAACTTGTTACCCTCGTCTCAATACTCAAAGACTGATAGATTTTGGAGGAAAGACTAATCAAGGACATTAAGACAAATACAGAGTGTTTGTATCAAAGATAGGTCACCTTAGAATAATTTTTAGTGGGTAAGCCTTTAAGTTATTACTTACAAGATAGTTGAATTAATTTGTTTTGTTTCTAGTCAGATTAATTGGCAGCAACTCGGATGAGAAAAATATAAATGTATCCTTTTTACCCAAATCCTTCCCTCAGAGAAGAGTTGGCTGCATGAAGGCAGGTGATGTTCACAGACATTGTTTCATTTTTGGTCAAATATGAAACTAGAATCAAGTGTATGATCAAGACACTAACAGGCAATGCTGGGATGATCATCTGATTAGACAACAACCAGACTTGCTGGCCAAAATAAATCTTACAGACCAGTAAGCAACGTTTTTTGTCTATCTGCTCAAAAAAAAGACAATCTCTTACTCTTCAGAAAAGTGATGTACATCTGACTTGTAAACCAGTGGTCTCTAGGTAGCTTTAGGAAGATTTTAAGTCACCCTCAGTGGAGATAGAGACCTTTTAGCACCTTTGAACAAGGAACTACAAGATCTTGCCTGGAACCCTGCATGATTTGTTGATCCTAAGCTAGGAAAGAAAGTGCATCACAGAATGGTCTGGGATGGAAGGGACCTCCCAAGGTCATCTAGTGCAACCCCTGTGCAGTAAGCAGGGGCATCCTCAACTAGATCAGATTGCCCAAAGCCCTGTCAAGCCTCACCTTGAATATGTCCAGTGATAGGGCCCCAGCCACCTACCTGGGCAACCTGTTCCAGTGTTCCACTACCCTCATAGTAAAGAGCTTGTATTGAACTTCCAGTCTAAATCTGCTCTTCTCTAGTTTGGAAGCCACTGCCCCTCATCCTATCACCACAGGCCTTTATAAACAGTCTCCATCCTTCTTGTAGGCCCCCATCAGGCACTGGAAGGTCTTTTTCTCTTTATCCCTGGAGTCCTGTCTTCTCCAGGCTGAACAATCCCAGCTCCCTGTCTTTGTAGCAGAGGTGCTCCAACCCCCTGATTTTCATGGCCCTCCTCTGGACCTGCTCCATCAGGTCCATGTCCTTCCTGTATTGAGGGCTCTAGACCTGGACTCCAGGTGAGGTTTCACCAGAGCAAAGTAAAGTGGCAGAATCACCTCTCTGGATCTGCTGGCAATGCAGCTTTTGATGCACTGCTTGCTCATGTCCAGCTTCTCATCCATCAGCACCCCCAAGTCCTTCTCCACAGGGCTGCTTTCTAACATCTCATCCCCCAGTTTGTATTGATAATGAGGATTGTTCCAGCCCAGGTGCAGAACCCTGCACTTGCTCTTGTTGAACCTCATGAGGATTACCTGGGCCCACATCTCCAGCTTGTCCAGGTCCCTCTAGCATATCAACACCCCCACTCAGCTGGCTGTCATCTGCAAACTTGCTGATGGTGCACTCAATCCCACTGTATCATTGATAAAAGTATTAAAAACGGCACAGGTCCCAGTACAGACCCCTGAGGAACACTACTTGTCACTGCTCTCCATTTGGACTTCAAGCCATTGAGCACCACCCTCTGGATGTGACCATCTAGCAAATTCCTTATCCTCTGAACAGTCCACCCATCAAATCCATATCTCTTTGTTGTGGGGGACCATGTCAAAGGCCTTGCAGAAGCGCAGACAGATCACATTCAAAGGCTGTCCCTTATCTACTGACATAGTCACTTCATCATAGAAAGCCACTAGGCTGGTCAGGCAGTATTTGCCCCTAGTAAAGCCATGCTGGCTATCTTGAATCACCTCCCTGTCTACTACTAGAAGGCATAGGGGTGCACCCTTGCAAGGGAAGATTGTGAAGAAACCTGTTACTTTCTCATTTTTAGCCTGGAGGGTGGGGAAGCAGCAAATCTTTAAAACAAACCTCAACTAGAGGTAAACAGCGAGAAAAGACCTAAATGGCAATAGTACTCTTTGCAAGATAACACAATTTTGCATTGCTCACAAAGAAGTGAAGAAGCAATCTCCAGTCCATGAACTGGAGAAACAGAGCAGACATTCTGTTGTCCTTTCTTGCCAAGACATCTGTTACATGGTTGTCAGTTACTGCAGCTATCTAGACTGACTTCACTGGGCCTCTTGCAGACCTGCACTGGTCTTCACATATCCATCCTCAAGGTTTGTGTTGGGATTCAGCTGCAAGGATGCTCTTCACATCTCAAAAATAATCATGGACAAATGCAAAACCAAACCTTAACACCGCTGGATGATGCAGTAACTCAGTAACTTCAAAGCATAGCATTGCTAATCTCCCAAGTATATGGGTAGTGTTATATCAGCTTCCCTGGCATAAGAAGGTAAGTGTTTCTAACACACAGAAAGGAGGCTCAGAATTAGTCACTTGACCAGAGATACAAGATTCATGGACACAATCATTACTATAGAAGAAAGGGTGAGAACAATACCCTAAGTAAATACCAAGTGTGCCTGTGACACTTGGGCAAATGGAAAGAGGGAGTTTCACTTTAATGGATCAGGAGGCATGAGGTAAGCACACAGCTCCTTCCCACAAGCTATACCACTTTCTCCATGCTCCCAAAGCTGACACAGGAGATGCAAGTGGCAAGTCCCTTGCATAGCAATCTAATGTATGACTTGCCACTAAGCAGCTTCCCTAGTGTTTGCATTTACCTTAACCAAACTAAACAGAAGAGTGCTGGAAGGAACCTCAGTAAGTCCTTTTAGCCCAGCTCTCTGTTCCCATTGTGCATGCAATACTGACTGTCAGTCTATTACAACAAGTTAACACCACTTGTGTCACTGGAGATCTAGGAACATCTCATGTCTTCTGCAGCACCGCATTGTTTGAGAGTTTTTATGATGTCTGATTTGACCATCCACCAATTCAATTCATACTTGTTGTTTACATTCCATTTTCAGAGCAGATAAGGCAGATAACCCCCTTTCCTGTAACAGCTCTTATCTGTATTGCCACTTAGCTTGAAAGCAGAATACTGAAAGGTTGTCCAGTTTGTAGATTTTTCTGTTTCTCTGTCCTTTCTCTTCACATTTGACTATTTGCTTCTCATATAGTTTGGTTCACCAACCTATCTTTCAAGTGGCAAGCCAATCTCATTGCAAGTCCTGTACACCCTGTTTTAAATATCTGGGAAGGATGTTAGCCTTTTCACAAAAACATGACACTGAGTCACATTTTTCTAATGTTTAACCTCCAGTTCTGTTTCCACCTAAACAGTTCTTCCCCTGCCCATCCACTTCCCACTTCCACTGTTAGTCACTGCTGCTTTCACAATAAGCATTCATCTCTTGCACCCATGTCAGGCTGTATCAGGCTGTCAGCTGCAAATTCTCAGTCTGTCCTCTGTCTTCCAGTGTACATGGAGCCTTCATGTTATCTAAAAGTTTAATAAATTCAGTAAGGCCATCTCCATTCAAGAAGGTGGTTTCAAATTCTCATTAAATTAACAATAGAAATAGAAACTCTTCCATCAGAACATTTAAGCTTTTGCTAGATCTTTATGCATTTTGGGAGATAGAAAGCCAGGCCTTACCAAATTCAAATGGTAACAACAGAAACAGACGTTTGCAGTAATTATGATTTTAGTGAGAATATCAGACACTGCCTACATGTTAATATTTATTAAGTCAGATACTTCTGCAGCTGCGTGCTTCTTCCCCTTATAAATTTTAACTTCTGGAAGGTTTGTTGCAAGAGAGACAGCATAACACAAAGGACAATGTGAAATAGAGCTAGTAATGCAGAGATGTTTCCTGCCTCAAGAATTTGCCTCTGGTTCAGTTTAGAAAACAAGAGGATAAGTCTGAAAGGGAATGCAGTGACCATGGTGAACCTCCAAAAGGCTCAGATAGCTCCCAACCACATACAATCACTCCAGGCACCACACTCACAAGTTGGTACCTTGTTTTATACATAAGAATTAAACACCAAAGGTAATTTGAACCTAAAGGAACTTGCAGGAACTTATGAAATAGAAAGGCAACAAGAAGCATTATCTGACAGTCACTCTGTGGCAGCAGCCAGGCTCTCCCAAGCTCTAGGCACAGGGTAAGGATAGCCCAGAGTCCTTGGGAAGCAGGCTGGAAGAGCCTGTCCAATCAGGAACTGACAAATTCCTTCTTGACACCTTTTTTGTGAAGACAATGTTACAGAAAGTCATGGCTTTTGCCATGCCTAATTGTCCCTGCCCATGTTCCTTGGCCTAGGGCCCCGTATGAGTGCCATCAGCCCCTGTACCAGCCACAGCTGGGCTCCAGCTCACCCAGATGAGCTGAGCCCACTCGCAGGCCTACATCCTGACTCAGCCTCAGCCTGTTGCCAGGGATATGCCTGATGTCCAGGGCTGCCTCAGAGCCCTCAGCTGCAATTGTCCTGGCTAGGGCAGTAGGACAGGCCGTAATGCCAAGACCTGACCCGATGGATCCCCAAGGAGAGCCCCCATTCCCCATGGGACACAATGACAGAGGGCTGCTGTAGTGTGAGTCACCAACCACTAGTACAGAAGCAAATAGAAAGGCCTTTTTTGAGGGTCATTGCTTATTTATCAAGTACATCCCCATCAAGTGGGAAGAGTGGTATGTCACTCCAAATCCCATCACTGTTTTCCCAGTCGGGGAGATCTGTGATATGCTTAAAGCCAACTCCTTTCCTTACCCTTTAAAGCAAGGACTGAGACTGTTTGCACCAATGTTAGCACCATGAAAATAGCTATGGATCACTCAAAGGCACTCCAAGTCTTAGTGCTTAATGTCTTTTAACCTCAAAGCCAAAGCCAAGAGGGAATTAACATAGAAGTCACAAGTATAAACCTTCAGACACTATCTTAATTTACCTCCGACCAACTAATAACTACATAACAGGACAAGTTTATAAGTATGAAATGTCTACGAATGGCCATGAAATGAGGAAAAGTCTTCAGTTTAAGGAGGTCTTCTCATTTAGAGATCCCATTCAGGAGTACAATCCAGCAAGATAGAAGCCCTTTGAAAGGCTAAATAAGAATTTACAGCCACACAGGTATTAATATCCACAATGCCACGTATCTGCCACATATGACAGACGTAAGAGCATCTTATAGTTTAAGATGGTGGGAATCCCTCACCCAAAACCAAAGATAATTCATTTTCACTAGGCCACTGCAGGAACTGAAGTTTTATGAACCAGCACCCTGTGCTCTGAGGAAGGCTGGCCATCTTGCAGTCCAGTTGAAATGCTCTCCCCATCCTGAGACAAAGTAACACTAGATCCCCATCCATAAGCCATGTACGTATATGTACAAGTTTCAGCACATATAACCCCTTCAAAGTAGTTTTTCAGAGCATGAACTGACAAGATTACTATTGCCCAAGCCCTGTGAATCCAGGGCAGACAGCACTGCAACAACAATGGGAACAGCCACACACCCTTTGCTACATGCTGACCCTAGATGGCACACCTTCAAGTGCTACTCACTGGGAAGTTAGCCACCTTTCAGAAAAAAAAAAAAAAAAAGACTATATGCACTGATAGTCAGACTTTCCACAATACTGAATTTTGTAAGTAACTTTAAAAAAGATATTCTCATTTTTTACTTCAATCTTGTCTTTCATACACACCCACCTCTCTGTCATATGTAACCAGAAACGAATCATAACAGCAGCTGCTCTAAGTATTTTTTTCTGCTTTTTCTTCACTAGAAATAACACTTCTATTTGTGCCCACTAATAGGCTCACTGTAACTTTTAACTCTGTCCAAAAATCTTCTTGTCCACTACACAGCTTATTCCCCCATCCACAGAGACACATGCAATATTCTTTGCTTCTGTGTCTCCTATGTATCCCTCTCTGACATGATTTTTGCATCCTTACAGTGTTCCTCACGACTGCACTTCAGTTTGCCAAGTTTTCAACTACACAGCCACAGCTTTTTATAGCTTGCTGAATACAAGTTGCTTTGTTTTGTTCTTTGTCCTTAATGCAAACCACACTTTGTCAATACAGGTCATGCGAATCCCTAATGCTGTCCAAGGGAGAGCATGTTTTCTATCATGTGCCATTAATACCAGTTGTCTTCTCAGAAAATCAGGAGACAATCCAGGAGTACTTTATGCACTCAAAAATATGATAATGAGCTTTCCAACCCTGTTTTCTTGCAGCCCCTCAAGGGAGTCTGGCTTTGTTTTTAAAAAGACCCACTCGTTTCTATGCCCATTCATTTTCAGACAGAGCCAGTGACTGATTAACATCCTCTTCATTACAAAATACAGAGTGGGAGCTTGGACATGCTCTACAAAGGATGCTTTGCCATAAGGAAACAAGATATCAAATGCTAATATTCTCATCCATTGGTCTTAGCCACGCATTCCTTTTGTTTCCTAATAACATGCCAAATTTTTCACAGTATTGGGAAGGATGAGGTATTTTAGGGATTATATTCCCCTGACCTCTGGATAGGAGGTACAGCTGTATCCATCATTACCTTTCTTTGGGAAGCACCCTGTATTTCCAAACTGCTAAAACCATCTAGGCCAAAATTTTGGAAGCTTGAACATGGGGCAGGAACAAAACACCTACATGAGCAAGCACACCTAGAAGAAATTCCCAACTTCTTTTAAGTCCATGGCCTCCAGGACAGCTTCCCATGACCTAACAGTCTATACAGCATTAGCAAGTCAACTCCACAGTTAGCACCCTCATTAGAGCACACTCAGCAGAGGCTAACCTCCTCTTCTGGTGGACTGAAAGGTATGCAGACAAGAAAACTGTTTGCTATACTGTTTCTGTGATACTGACAAAAGGACATAAGTAGCTGTAGGAGCTCATCTACTTTTGCAAGGGGAAAACGTTCACTTCATGAAGTTAACAGACATAAGAGTAAAAATGTTTTCTCTGTGAAAGGTTAGACAGCGTCTATGGAGAAGACCTTGGTTTGCAGTGTTTCTAGGCTTTCATGTCTAAAGTACTCACCAAAACTGGTTCTCTCTATAAAAGCAGAAAAGAACAGGTTGGTTTTTTTCTGAGAAAATTCTCAACACTAGGTTATTCCCTGAATGCTTGTTTCATAGCAGAGATATGTGCAAAAGAAGAAAGAGAACATAAGATAGCTAAATTGTACTGAATTTTCAAACCAAATAACATTGTGTCATGCACTTGATTCACTTCAGTGATGATGGAAGAAGATGTGTTCTAAACCCAGTAAGACCACCTGAAAAGCAGCATATTTAGATTTCATAAGACATGTCATATATTAAGACTTTGCTTAATTCACTTATTTAGCAAAACTTCAAACCCTTAAGTCATCCTATAAAGGCTCTGCAAAGTAGCAGTGTACATCTTTGTGATGTATTTATCATATCTTCCTAGAAGTGTTGGGATGCTGTCATTATAAGTAATTTCTACTCAGAATGCAAGAACAGATTATATACACACACGTTTTCCCCAGTATTTAACATGGTTATGCAACTCAAAAGCAGCTAAATTCTCTGATGATATAAATAAGCAAGAACAAGTCACATGAGCAGTGCTTTATCCATTTACAGTCAGAATTTAGCCCAGATAATTCTGAAGCAGAATCTGCCACAGGCAACTAAGTAGTTTTCACAGCTTCTTTTCCACCTCTGGAATCTTTAAGTATTGATCTCAATCTAATAAGGCTAAAGCCTTCAGATTTTATTCAGGACTTGAACTTGCAGCCCTCTTCTAAGGCCAAGACTGACCCAGAAGCATTTCCTTCAGGGTCCTTGCTGCTGGAATGCTACCTTACCATCTGCCTGTCCACATTCTTAGGAAGAGTATATGTACTGGATCTCTTCCCATATCCTGAAAAGACTTTACACTGCTCTCTACCTAGTTACAATTTTAGTCAACCAGGGCTTTCAGCTGTTGCTTTCTCCCCGTACCTGTATCACTTTCCTCTGCTTTATTTACCTTTAACTGAATTTTGTAGCTCTGCCTAAACTAGAACCCAGGTCAAATTAACAACTCCATGCTATATTCAGCTCTTGGGCCTTCAACATAAGAACATGGACCTATTGGAGCACCTCCCCAGGAGGGTCATAAAAATGACTGGAAGGCTGAAGCACCTCTCCTGTGAACACAGGCTGAGATAGTTTGGGTTGTTCAGCCTGAAGAAGGCTCCCAGGAGATCCTGCAACAATCTTCCATTGCCTAAAAGAGGCCTACAAGATGGAAAGAGACTTTTAACAGGGGTACATGGTGATAGGACAAGGGGTAGTGGCTTTAAACTGGAAGAGGGTAGATTTAGATTAGATATAAGGGAGAAATTCTTTACTGTGAGAGTGGTGAGGCATGGGAACAGGTTGCTCAGAAATGTTGTGCATACCCCATCCTTGGAAGTGTTCAAGGCCAGGCTGGATGGGGATTTGAGCAACCTGGTATAGTGGAAGGTATCCCTGCCCATGGCAAGAGGGCTACAACTTGATGATTTCTAAGGCTTCTTCCAACTCAAACCATTATAATGATATAGAATCATACATTTTATCCTATTAGACACTAAGGACTAACTTGAAGATACTAAATTAATGTGCCTTATTTAACACTGATAAAAATAACACTACTACTGAAAAATATCCAATCAAGAATGACGTCTCATCAGCTGACATGCAAACAGACACTTGTGATTAAACATAAGAAAACCCTTTTCTATTGTGAAGGTGGTCATAATCTGGAATCTAAAGCTGTGCCTTGGTTGCTTGACTTTAGCTGGAATGCACAGATTTCTTTCACCTCTTGGATCACATACCCTCCCTTGTGCAGAAGATCACCTCTCATGTGACAGCCATGATGAAATAAATGGCTGTTTCCCACAACTTGGTCTTTCTGGAAAAAAAACATTTTAATTCAAAGAGGAAAAAGGAAGGGGAAAAGACAAAAGCAGAAAAAAACAAACAAAAACTACTTTAAATATTAATTTAAACGTCTTTAAGGTGACAAAAAGATCGTTAGATTCACAGACATGGTCTATGTAACTTCTCCCTGAGAATATACTGTTCTACCAGAGCACGTTCTTGAAGGATGGTAACAGATTTAGTGTTTCAGAGAAACACGCTGGAAATCCATAAAAAGCTAGTTACACTTTTTAAATGCAACTTGAAGGGGAGCTATGCTTTTTCACCAAGGAACAGCCTTAACATTCTGGCCATAAATCTAAGCTTAGGAACAGGACAACTTGGACAACATAGAAAATGAAGAAAACAGTGGTACTGATTGGCTGTAACTTTGAGGACTTCAGCATTAACTTTTGTTCAGACTTCCCTGCTATTGCTGCCATCCTAAGACATTAACCCGAACAATAAGAAATTCTCTTATATCTGACATTCAATCTTCTGGTTGCTGAACTACACAGATGTAAGGAGCATTGGACTCTAGGAAGAAAATGCCAGCTACTCCAACTCAGAAACATCAAGCTGCAGCAATACCAGGGTATTTGCACCTTCTGAGATCCTTCATGAAGGAAGATCAGAATCAACAGTGCATCTGTCTATCAGAGAACATTTCCTGTCCAGATTACTGAGCTAACAAATTAATGTACCACCCAGACCCATCCCATTCCTGAAGGAACAAAGAGCACACCGATTAAGTCTGAGACAGGAGCAACCAGAAACAAAGGGGTTATGTTAAGATTCTGTCACTTATTAGCTTGTCACTAAAGCAATAATAGTTGTGCACTTGCTCTCTCCATTTCAATCATGCTTCCCCTATCCTAGCAGCAATTTGTTCTCTTATTCTTTCTGAACTTCCACAACTAGCTCTTGTCCTGCCCTCAGAGGAATGGAAGCCAGAAGCTATCCCCTTCTTGTGGAACTAAAGTACTATTTGGGCAGAGGTCAGACCTTTCCTAGAAGTGTATCTGTACGTTCACATTCCAACAAATCAGTTCTACTTCCCTTTCACAGCAAGGTTCGAAGAGAATAAGAAGGGAGATGCCAAAACATGCCTAGATTCAACATGTGATCATGGATGCCATCATCCTTTTAAACACACATTGACCTACCCATACACCTGCTGTAATCAGGCACTTTGTGAAAGGAAGGCACTTCAACAGCTGCATCCAAGACCTCCTACTTACCTATCCTAGTACCTCAGAATTCATGTTACTGCTTGGATATTTATGATGGGCTCTTATTTCCGTCACCTATTTTAATTGGAACTACACACTGCCGCTAGTTACCAATTTAAAATCAGGGCATCATGATACAGTTGAGATTTTTCTCAGCAACTGAAAAGAATGATTTCACAGAGCAGCTTAACTGGAAATAACATGAAGTTCCAGCAAGCCATCTGTTCTAACCTTTCTGTTAAAGTTAACAGCTATTCCGGATTTCCACAAAGGAAGACAGTGAATACTACTAATGTGTAGAAAACAAAAATAAAGGACACAAACAGCACAGTGCTGCATACTGATGCAATCCAGTTACTTCTCTCCCAACACAGAAGATAATCTAGACTTTCCCTAGGTTGTCAGAACCTGCCACACAGTTAAGGCAGGCATCACCAGAAACACCCAGTGACTGACTGCAGATTGAGCACACAACGAACCATTTAACACTGCCATCAGCCCCCAGCACATCTGAACCTACAGCATATTTTTGAGATGAAGCATCAGTTACCCTGTGCTCAAAACCAATTCTAAGGATGGATACAATACTATAATAAATCAGTTTAACATTAGTCCCAGATAACTGGGGAGGTCTCAGCTGACTGAAGATTGACAAATATCATACCTATCTACAACAAGGGCCAGGAGGACCGAGGGAACTACAGGCCTGCAAGTCTGACTTCAGTGCTGGGGAAGGTCATGGAGCAGGTCGTCTTGAGTGCCATTATGCACAATGTGCAGGACAGCCAGGAGGTCAGAGACAGTTTGCATGGGTTCCTGAAAGGCAGGTCCTGCTTGATGAACCTGATCCCCTTCTATGACAAGGTGACCTGCTTAGTGCATGACGGAATGGCTGTGGATGTTGTTTACCTGGAGTTTAGAAAAACATTTGACACAATCTCTTACATCATTGTCCTGGAGAAACTGGCTGCTCATGCCTCGAATGGGTTTATGCTTTGCTGGGTTATAAACTGGATGGACAGACAGCTGCAAAGCATGGCAGTGAACATACTCAAATCCAGTTGGTGCCTGGTCATTAGTGGTGTTCCCCAGGGCTCAGTGATAGAACCATTCTCGTTTAATATCTTTATCAATGAGCTGGATGAGGGAATTAAGTGCATGCTCAGTAAGTTTGCAGATAACACCAAAGTGGGTGGGAGTGTTGATCTGCTCAAAGGTAGGAAGGCTTTACAGAGTGATCTGCATAGGCTGATTCAATGGGCCGAGGTCAGTTGCATAGGGTTCAACAGGGCCAAGTGCCAGGCTCTGCACTCAGGTCACAACACCAGGCAATGCTACAGGTGTGGGTAACAGCGGCTGGAAAACTGCCCAGAGGGAAAGGACCTGGTGATATTGGTTGACAGCCAGATGACAGTCAGTAACGTGTTCAGGTAGCCAAGAAGGCCAACAGCATCCTGGCCTGTATCTGGAATAGCGTGACCAAGAGAAGCAGGGAAGTGTTTGCACCCCTGTACTCGGCACTGGTGAGGCTGCACCTCAAATACTGTGTTCAGTTTTGCACCCATCACTACAATAAGGACCCTGAGGTGCTGGCACATGCCCAGAGAAAGGCTGGTACAGGGTCTGGAGAACAAGTCCTATGAGGAGAGGGAACAAGGATTGTTTAGTGTGCAGAAAAGGAGGTTGAGGAAAGACCTCATCACTTTCTACAACTACTTGAAAGGAGGTTGTAGTGAAGTGGGAGTTTTTCCTCTTCTCCATTTTATCAAATGACAGAACAAGAGGAAATCATAGAATCACAGAATTGTCAGGGTTGGAAGGGACCTCAAGGATCATCTAGTTCCAACTCCCCTGACACAGGCAGGGACACCTCACACTAGATCAGGTTGCCCAGAGCCACATCCAGCCTGGCCTTGAAAACTTCCAGGGATGGGGCTTCTACCACCTCCCTGGGCAACCTGTTCCAGTGTCTCACCACCCTCATGGTGAAAAACTTCTTCCTAACATCCAACCTGAATCTACCCATTTCTATTTTTTTAACATTCCCTCTAGTCCTGTCACTACCTGACACCCTAAAAAGTCCCTCACCAGCCTTCTTGTAGGCCCCCTGAAATTGCATCAGGGGAGATTTAGATTGGATATTAGGAAAATTTCTTTACTGAAAAAGTGGTCAGGCATTGGAATAGAGTGCCCAGGGAAGTGATGAAGTCACTATCCCTGCAGGTGTTCAAAAAATGTGCAGACATGGCACTTCAGGACATGCTATAACAGCCATGGTGGTGTTAGGTTGATGGTTGGACTTGATAACCTTAGAGCTGCTTTCCAACCAAAACAAGTCTATGATTCTACAATAACATTGAGATTGGAGAGGGAAAGATGGTATTAAGTAATTTATATATTTTTTTAAAATAAGTATTTTCTACTTGTAGTTAACAAGACCACAAGACTTCTGTAAGTGGCTCTTAACTTTTTCTTTTTATCTTGGCAGCTTTAGCTCATTCTCACTAACTTAAACTTCTTCCTCCTCTGCACCTTCCCTTTCACAGAGGGGCAGTCTTCCAAAGCAAACAGCTTGACACTTAGTTTGAGCCTTGTCTGATTCAAGGATTTCTTTCCAGCATTGACATAGCTGAAGTCTCATAAGACTTTAGTCCAGAAAGACATTTGTCTTCTGGCATATTAGAGCTCGACCTGCTGGACAGCAGCTCTGCAGAGAAGGATCTGGGAGTCCTGGTGGACAGCAAAGTTAATTATGAATCAGCAATGTTCACCTGTGGCCAAGAAGGCCAATGGTATCCTGGGGCACATTAAGAAGATTGTAACCAGCAGGTCGACAAAGGTTGTCCTCCCCTTCTATTCTACCCTAATACTGCCCAGTTCCAGGCTCTCCAGTCCAAGAGAGACAAGGAACTGAAGTAGAGAATCCAGTGGAGGGCTACAAAGATGATTAGAGGACTGAAGAACCTTTCCTACAAGGAAAGACAAGGAAATCCCCTTTCTGGGACTCAGACAGGGGATTTCATCAATGCTTATAAATATCTAAAGGGTGGGTGTTAAGAGGATGGGGCAGGCTCTTTCAGATGCCTCTAGTGACAGGACAAGGGGTAAAGGGCACAAAGCAGAATACCTCAAGTTCCATCTGAACACAAGGAAAAAAACTCTTTACTTTGTGGATGACAGAGCACTGGAACAGGCTGCACAGAGAGGTCGTGGAGTTTCCTCTCTGGAGATATTTAAAACTTGTCATGACTGGATCCTGTGCTCTAGACCCTGCTTTAGCAGGGGAGCTGGACTGGATGATCTCCAGAGGACCCTTCCAACCCCTAGCATTCTGTGATCAGATCATGTTTGATCAAAAGGCCACACCTGGAAGTTTTAGTGCTAATAAAACAGAAGTTTTACCTGTCTCACAAATCCCTCTTCTTTGAAGCTCCAAATCTAGAAAGAAAGGATTCTTACATTCAACACACTAGAATGGAGAATACAGGTTTGTTAGTGCTCTGTGTCTGACCCTGCATTTCTTGATTCTACTCTATTAGTGACCAAAAAAAGTGCTGCCACTGCAAAGGACAGCTGTCTTCACCTCTGTCGAGACCTCTTTCTCAGCAGGTACAGATTCAAACTCTTCAATCAGAACAGTGTTCAATCGAGTGACAAAGGAGCTACTATAAGCATGCTTAGCATGACTCCAAATACATATGGTCTAAAACCAGTCAGTCTAGAATTCTAAAAGCTTAGTTACATACAATACAATAGTTACCACAGCTTGGAATTTGAGTAGTCAAAAATAGCACAGAGGGTACATATTTCACACATCAAATCGCTGTGCAAACCGAACATCCACTGAACCAAATCATCATGCTATGAACAGCATATAGCAAGTATCATCATGATGATCAACAGAATTAAAGGGCAGCAGCAACCTCTTCCCCATCTATTACTAGAAGGAAATATGCACAGCAATATCCATACACCTTCTTTAAAGGATGTCTGCATCTATTTCTGACAACCATAAATCAGACTCCTTCATTTCAGAGGAAATATGAATTCCTGAATTAATCAGTCATCAACTTAGTTCTTTTCCAAAAGAGTATTAAAATGCTAATCCCAGTTTTGTCTGTTTTAAAGTGTATCACTACAAAGTAATGATAGAACCAATCAGCCAGCAAAGACAGACAAAATAAGTTAAAATTGATACTGAGAAATAACATCACACCATGAAGCTTGTGGTCCAGAACTTGAATATGCTTACGAATAAGAATCATCACTTACAGAGCTTTGTGAAGAGGCACATAAGATTGGTATTTAAACACTTTTCGGGGTCTAGCTATTTCTAGAGGTAGACCTGGCTTCTAGTTGCACATCTGTCAGAAGTATGACAGAACTTTCTTTGGGCTCCAGTGCCCAAATCTTTATCCCAAGCTGCTTCCTCAGATATGTTTCCAGCTGTCCCAAATTATGATTTTCAGCACACTATGCCAAGTACAGCAGCACATTTTTTCACTTACCCTTTAACAGGAAAACGAACAAATTATACACTACCAAAAACACAAACAGTGAAGACAAGTAACCTTAGGCAAACTGACAGCTCAGGTGAAGATGACAGCAATCATCTCATCCCATTCTGCAATCCAAATGTTTTATTTCACAACCCAGCTCTTCATAAGCGTTAATCTTTTTTTGTGAAGCCTTGCTGCTAGACAGCCAAAGTGGCTGCCGAGGCCTGCAGACAAATACAGTACAATGAATGCCTCCCTAGGCGAAGCAGTGGTGCAACTTGCCACACAAGCCAGTCCACTGAGATCTGTGTGCTGCTGCTGTGTGTCACATCATGTTATTTCACCACTCTTTCGGTATCCACTCCGGCCAAAGCCATGCAAAAGGATAGGTTAGGGCGGCATACACAGAAAGGCACAGGGAATCCCATTTCCAGATCCCTTTCTGCCCTGCACAGGGCAGCCGGATCCGCGGCTTTCCCACCTGTACACAGGAAAGAGGCACCCGCCACACAATACCACAGCCAAACAAGGGGCCTGCGCGGCACGCTCAGCTCTGGGAGCCTGCCCGCTTCCCATGGGGATCCCCGCATCTGCTGGGGCTCGGGGCACTGCTACAGCGCCCGGGAGGTGATGCCTGTGACTAAGCACAGGCGGCCTCCTCTCGCCCTCCCCGCCACTGCCTCGGCCAGTCTCTCCCCGCACCATGAGCATCAGCGGCCTGACAGTAGCGCCGCTCCCGGGCAGGAAGCACGGGGCAGGAGGCACCTGCCGTTTCTCTCCCTTGGCGAAAGGCCAAGCATCAGCCCAGGCCGACAGCCGGACCCGCAAGGGCTCTCCTCCTCGGAGTCGCGACCCAGGCCTCAGCGCCTCGCTACAGACACCCTCAGCGTGCACCCCAGCTCCCAAGGGCCGCCCGGAGCCGCCCAGGCTCGCCGCCCCCAGACCCGGCAGCCCGCCCTCCGCGTACCGCTGCCATCCTTGAAGTGAGGGGGTGGGACGTCTCGCAGCGACCGGGTCCAGCCCCCCATCTCCCCTTCCTCTTCCTCCTCCTCCTCCTCCATAGGGCCGGGGCCGCCCGGGAGAACGCTGCATCCGCCGACCTGCCGCTGCCGCCGCCGCTCCGCTGGGGTGGCCGCCGCCCTAGGGGCGCGGCGCCGAGCCACCCGGCCCCGCGGCCCTGGCCCCTCCGGGCGCCCGTCGTCCTCCTCGTCGTCCTCCTCGTCCTGAGAGGAGGCGGCGGAGCGGGAGTCAGCCGAGGTGCTGTAGAAGGGGTTGCCGCTGCTGTCCTGGCCCGACTCCCCGAAGACGTCGTCGGAGATCTGCAAGCTCTCGTACCGGGAGCGGGCTGCCTCCAGCAGCGACAGCGCCTTCCTCCGCGCCGGCCCGCCGTCGCCCTCCGCCATCATCTCGGCCGCCGCCAGCAGCCGCCCCCGCTCCCCTCGGCCTGGCTCGGCCGGGTCCTGCGGCCGCAGGCAGCAGCCCAGCAGCAGGAGCGGCTCGGGCACGGTGGCGGGCAGGCAGGGAGTGGGGGAAGCCCCACCACTGCCGGGGCTGAGCCCTGCCTCCCGCTCCCGCCCGCACCACCCGCCCCTGTGTGTGTGCAGGGACATGGGAGGAAGGAGCCAGCTCAACATCTCCAAGTACCACATCCAACCAATTACCGCGGCACTCCGCGCCCGGGAGGTGGGGTTATATGGGCGCTGCGGGCCGGCGTGGGCCACCCACCGCCCGCCCCACTGCACGCCGCAGCTCCGCCCATTTAAAACCACAGCGCCGGCTGCGGCTGGATCCGCCGCTGCACGCCGCCGCCGGAAGGGGGGACCCTGCGTCGAGCCCGGCCCCGTCTGGAGCTGTCCGCCCGCCCGCGGTGCTGGAGCCGGGCAAGGCTCTGGAGCCGCGCAAGGCAGAGGCGGGAGCTGTGGCCTCGCTGCCTGAAGGAACGTCAATAGCACCCAGCGCACAGGAAAGGTAGTGAAGAGCTCCTGAAGGCAAGAGGCCACCAGATGGAGCTGGCTGCGGAGCCCCATGCAGCTGGGGCTTTCTCAGAGAGGAGAAACGTGCTGAGGTAGGACCCGGGTGGGTCGAGGCCTCGACAGCATGGTCAGAGCTGTGCTGTCTCATCTTGGATTTACAGCAGGTGAGGGAGTGTGGACATGGCAGCCAGGATGCTCATGGCCCTGCCCCAAAATAGAGTACAGAGCTCCAGCACTGGGGTGGCCCTTGAAGCAAAGCAAGCACAGTGCTGGAGCACAGAACTGGGAAGCATCTGGCACTTGGACCACACCAGCCAGTTACTTGTAGGTTGCTGAACCTACTACCTGTCTTGCATCTGGGGTGATGCACAATCTCCTGCCCATTACTGGATCCATCACTGAGTGTGCTGCAGGTTGTGGGGCTGAGGACCTGTTGTGTCCGTTTTGGTTTCCTAGGCAAATATGATATGAAGTAACCAACCATTCTTCAGAAATTGCCACTGATTTAAAAGCAATTTGGTGACAGAAGACAAACAAGGGAAGTGAATATATCTGTGACCTGACCAGGTTAGTTAAACATGGTTCAGAAGTATCCCTAGAGTAATGTAAGAATTTCATACAGCAGCTGAAGGCCCTGGTTGTGCAACAGTCAGAACAGTCTGATGTTACAGGAATGTTTGAAATCTCTGATCAAGGTTTATTATTATTACTATTGGCATCCCACTGTGCTGGTTACTGTACACTCATTAAGAAAACAGTCCCTGCCTCCCTTTTCACCAACAGTAATAGCAGCTATCAAGCTTACCCTTTCACAGCAGTGCTTTAAAAAATAAACAGTAATCAGAATCTGTGGATTGATTATATGCAATTGGGGGGCAGGGGGAGGAATATTATTTGCATTATTTGATGCAACTATTCAGTTTATGTTGACCTGAAGATCTGTTAGTGCTGCAGATTCCAAAAATGTTGTGAATGTTTTTGTCTTTAAAAAGAAAAGGAAGATTAAGGTACTTCTGATGACTCTCAAGGAGTGTAGCCCAACCTACAATATGATAAAAGTTGGACTGTGTAGGTATTTAAAAGACCAGTCTTATGTTCTATTCAGATACTTAAAAATTGCAATGACTTCTTTAAAACTTTAAAGTTCTCTATAGTACATACAGTCAAATCCAGAGAAAAGAATCCATATTCTGTGCATCCTTCCACAAACAGAAAAGCCCAGTCTAATTTGAGGAGTGTGATTTAAGCTGTATTTCTACTTTGAAAAATCTCAGCAGCATCTTATTGATTATATTTTAAAATTTATACTAAGGGATTTTTAAAAGATGTCCTACTCCAACATCTGCCAGATTAGCCTGTAACCTGAGCATCACACTGGATTTGTTTTGTCTCACTGGTCACCAGAAATCATGGATCTGTAGGCCAAGCTACCCTTTCAATCATATCTGTGCCACCCTGTGTCTTTAGAATACCCAATCAGGAAGGCGTAACTGGACTTGCAGAGATTTTCTTGCTGGTAGTGATGAGTGATCAGCTTGAAACTCATGAATCCAGTTTACTGAGTTGGCATGTAAAAAACACAGATTATTCTTCACAAACATCTTTTTTAAATATGCAGTTCCCGTGAAACAAAATATAGTGATGCCCCATGACATGTTTTTTAAGACTGAGAAAACCACTTTAAAGATGTTGACAGGTTCTTTGTACTAGATACAGTGAAATAAACTTTTGAATTGTGAATGGATAGAGGTGTTTATCCAGGTGATGTAGAATTCACCTCAGCATTCATCTAAGTTCCATGAAAGTGCCCACAGACACTCAAATGTCTTTTCATTTGCTGGTTTTCAGTAATACGCAAGAATGCGAAGGAGTGCTCTGAAGTCCAGGACAGAAAAAGAAGCTTTACGAGAATGTGTTTCCAGTAAAAGTATTAATGGGAGCAGTCCAGAGACTGAAGAAACACACACAGCCTACTCTAGCTGCTGGCTGCAGCAAAAACAAATTTTCCCTACTTTTGCATGCTTCACACAAAATATGGGGTTTGGATTGTGAGAATTGCCGCGTCTGACATGCTGGTAGTTGTTTGATACCAAATGATTGTGGAGAGGCAAGACAGGACAGGTGGTTCTAAAAATGGTCTCATCAGCCACTGGATTTTTATGAACAGTCAAGAAAATGGTCACTAGTGACAGTTTGCAGTTCAATGAATTAATTTTATAAACTTAATGGAACATTATAAATATAGTTTCTTTTTCTTCACTTCTTCCTCACTTACATTCATGTTTAGCTACAGTAAATGAACTTTTGTATCCATAGCAACCTGTATATCCACTTTTAATTTGCCCTTATTCCATTGAGGTGGAATAATATTTATTCAGGTTACAAAATTAATATTTTCTAATTCTCTTTTATGCAAGTGTAGCCCAGAATGTGAATTTCAAAGTGTCTTCCATCTCAATGCCCCCCTAAAAGGAGTCTGTAGAGTCAGAGTCAATCGTTCATCCAGCATGAGGCCAACAGGCTCCAGTTCCCTCTTCCATTATTGCACTAAGATAAACAAAGGAAACTTGGGAAAGAGACTTCATCAAGACTGAAAACAGCAATGACTTGGAGACAGCACATGGTTTCTTCCCAACACCCTGAGAAGAGGCAAGGAGGGGCTGCCCCATCCTTGAGAGAGAGTGTGGATCAGGCTGTTTCTCAGCACACAGACATGTGATCTCCCTACTTCACAGGCAAGAAATCTATACAGCCGCAACCAGTCGTGTTACATTAATCTCCATGCTCTGCAACAAACGCTTCTGTTATGTGCGTGGCTGCATAGCATGGGCAAAAGCAGCTGTAGGGCTTGATTTGCCACTCTACTGCCCTGCTCTACACAGAGAATTGTGGAGCTCTTTCTCCTCCTCCCTACAATTCTCCTGTTGGAAGTAACGATGATAGACGAGGCATTTTTCTTTTAAATTCATCAGGTATTTACAGAATACGGGATGTTGGCAACAGTTACAATGCTTGTCTAGATATTTCCTTCTTGTTTTCTGTTTTTCAGCTTCTTCACAGTGTTTGAACCCTCTGTTTCTTGGACTGATATTTTATGTTGCCTAAATACGGTGTTAACTCAAAGCTCAAGGGAAAAAGCAAGTTGCTGTTTTCAAATGAGAGAAAGGGAACTAATATTTTTCTCATAACGTAAAAGGGAAAGGTGATTTTTACAATTCTAACACTGAAACAGGTGTGAGCTGAAATTTCAAATTTAGCAGAGAAATTTGTATTTTTCAGTGATGGACACTTTTGTTATGCTTGGCTTAAGAGCCTTTGAAAACCATGTTTTGTGTATGCATAGTACCTTTTTAGCAAAGGCTGTATTATGAGCAAACCTCACCTAAGCTCCAAAGGAAAATATAAGGTGTGTTTCTCATGCATGCATGGAAGATTAGCTGTTTCATCAATAATTTATGGAGGGTACATAGAGTATGCTGCAACAATCTGCAAAAGCCCTGTTTTGCTCTCTGGTGCATGCATGGAGCAGAAGCTATATCGAGTAGGCCTGAAACACAGAACTGAGTGCTTTAATGCTGCACTTACCTTTCTACTGAAAACCATTCAGTTTTGAAATGCACTTTTTGAAGGGCTGACCTCCTTGCACACACTTCACAGTAAGATCTGATCCAGTAAGGCAGATCTTCACGGGAGTGCTGTTAAAGGGTGCAGTCCTTAAGCCAAAGCTCTACAACAGCCGATGTCAGCTTTTAATCAACACAGAGATGGAACCTAGAAAGTCCCTGGGATTAGGAGTGTGGCAGTATCTGGAGGCTCTTTGGTTATCTAGTTAATTCTCTTAAAACATACTACAGGATCATTAAGTTTGCAGAGCATCACGGCCAAAGCTTTTGATAGGAACTTTGGTCCTTGAGGCCTACAACTCACAATCAAATCTCTCATAATATGTTCACTTCTTACTATGCAAGTAACACATTCAAACATAACATCTACAACCCTGTCTGCTGTAAATAATAAATTCAGGTATTATCCTATTTGTTCATTAGTTCACTAAAACATGCAATCTTTTTCAGAGAAAGTCATGTTTTGGCAGCACATGAAGGAGGTGCCTAGAGAACAAGATCCCATCCAGGTTGGGTCCTAGTTTGCTGTCTTGCATAGCATTTGCTTTGCCATGGCTGTCCTTAGTTTATCTGGTCTGCAGATTTCCAAGATATACCTTGAGACCTTCTTGGAAGGATGCTTCAACTGCCATCTCAGCTGCCTGCCTGAGTGCATGGGTACAGCCATATTCTGGCTATTTGTTCGACTTGCAGCCCAGAAAGGCAATCACATCCTGGGCTGCATCAAGAGAAGCATAGCAAGCAGGTCAAGGGAGGTGATTCTCCCCCTCTACTTCACTCTGGTGAGACCCCACCTGGAGTACTGCATCCAGTTCTGGAGCCCCTATTACAAGAGGGATGTGGACGTGCTGGAACGTGTCCAGAGAAGGGCCATGAGGATGATCAGAGGGCTGGAGCACCTCTCCTATGAGGACAGACTGAAAGAGTTGGGGCTATTCAGTCTGGAGAGGAGAAGGCTCTGAGGTGACCTTATTGTGGCCTTCCAGTATCTGATGGGGGCCTACAAGAAAGTTGGTGAGGGACTTTTTAGGGTGTCAGGTAGTGATAGGGCTAGGGGGAATGGAACAAAGTAGAAATGTGTAGATTCAGATTGGATGTTAGGAAGAAATTCTTCACCATGAGGGTGGTGAGACACTGAAACAGGTTGCCGAGGGAGGTGGTGGAAGCCCCATCCCTGGAGTTTTCTAAGGCCAGGCTGGATGTGTCTCTGGGCAACTTGATCTAGTGCGAGGTGTTCCTGCCTAGGGTCCCTTCTAACCCTAACAATTCTATGACCTACTGTTCCCATTACAGCCCAAACTGAGGGTTCTTGAGCTTCAGAATTTGTTTATTCTTTTTGTGTAGTGGCTTGCAAGTTTGCCTCTCCAACACAGAAGTAGAGTGGTAATATCATTAAATATTGCAAACAGTAATGAAAGTTTGATCATTAATGAGTAGTTGATAATTATAATTATTAGTAATAAACCATTAAACTTTAGAATAACAATATCACAAAATAAGATGCTATTGAAAAGTAGCCAACATTATGAATACCTCTTCTTGGAGACAGAGAACATAACCCATAAGTGGGTAGAAGAGCAACAGTGACCCAAACCAGTTCCTTGAATTGTTTGTCCTTGCCATATACAACTACTTTCCTGTTCTATGCTGAAATTCATTCTGGTTTTTAGCATCTTCTTCTAAAATACCCTTTGAAGCCATCAGGAAAATACAGTATCCCATCTACAGTTGCCAAGATGCATTGATTAGTGTTATCTAAATAGGCTCCAATTCATCAAGAACCTATGCTAAACTTTCTCGTAAGAGATAATCTATCTGTTTTTGTGCTAGTAATTTGTCAGTTATAATCCTGCTGACATGAGCAGTCCTTGCAAAGCAGTACAGGTTAGCTGAGTAAGTTTCAACTGTGACTAGTACATTTCATCCGACACTAAACAGATTTGTTTATGTTTTGGTCAAAAAGCTGCCTCCTTGATAGCGTTTTTTAGAAGATACAGCTTCTCTCCAGATTAAAAATAAAGGAGACTAAAAATGCAAAATATCTTTCGTGTAGGGTGATCTGAATTGCTTGAGGATCTGAAATGGAATCACATCTTCCCACAAAATGGAATAATGTTAGTCATAGAGTATGGCAGATGGTTGTTGGTCACCATTAAATTCGAAGAGGTTACCCACTCTGTTCAATCAATGCAGCCACAAAAGAGACCAGGTCCCAATTAGCTTCTGCAAAAGAACTCTTTTAGAAGTCAAAATGTGATCATAAAAGGGAGCAACATCAAAAATGTGTGAGGTGACATGGAAGAGAGCAAGAGAGACTGTTTTCGTTAATAAAAATAATTATTAATCTCAAAAATACCATCTGTTTGGCATCTGTTACCTCATAGGAGATAATTTATTTTTACAAGCAAAGGCTGAAAGTTCAACCATCACAAAATAAGTGGACTTTGCTTTTGAGGGTAATTGAACATCTGCAGCAGTGAATGAAATGTACAAACACTTCCCAGCTCTCAACATTTGGCCCATCAAGTGGTCCTTTCAGGGCACATGAATGACTGCTGGTTCAGCACACTCTGAATTGCTATTCTGAGGTGCACCCCTGGAAACTACTGATTTCAGAAGCTGTAGTCTCTAAATAGCTTGTAATGTTAGAAACAGAATTTTTAAAAGACATCTGGGGGAAAAGATGTTTGTGATCCTCTCTTAGAAATTATTTATTTGCATGCCAGTTTTAATGCAAAAGTACGGTCAGGATTTGAAGGAGGAACGTTTTTAAAGAGCATTGTCAAGATGAAAGTCAGACTTCTTGGTACTGTCAGATGAAGAAACCTATTAATTGAAATGCATTTGTAGAAGTTCCCTGTATCTGATGCTGAAAGTAACTTTATGTAAAAAATAATACAAATCACCTTATACATCAAATTGATATTATTCTCTTTTTTTCCCATTTTCTTTTGTGTAGCTTAGATAATTTGGTTAATGCCTGTTACTTTCATTCAGATGAACATGCCCTAACAAAATCCCTTGCTTTTTCACAGTTCAGTGACCTTGTTGTGTGTTGGGTTGATTACATTTTGAGAAGCTTAAAATTTTCTTCAAAAAGCCTCTTCCCACTGTCTTAAGAAAACATGTGAAGACATTCTTATGTAATGAAATCCTGTTCTGATCCTTTTTTTTTGCAGGGAGATGAAGTGGTCTGAGAGGCATTAAAGCAATGCTGGTAACCAGATGCAGCTAACTCAAGCCAGAGCCACAGTCTTCCATGTATGACTTATTATTGCTATGTGATGGATTGCTGAGTGAATCACTATTGCAGAGAGCTGTAGGCAATGCCCCAGCTATTGCATTTGTCTTCCTGACAATGCCAACCAACAGATTAAATCCAACATATGAGTTATAAGGCCACCATTGCTTGTTGTATCTCAGTTTATTGCAGCACTTGTCTCATGGTATGGAGCTACTTGCTGCTTACTAGGACTCAGACATTGCAATATTTCCTAGTAGCTTTACTTGGGGGTCTAGGCAGAAACTGCTTGTAGGAATCACTTCAGTCTCTGTACTCATTCTGTCACTGGTCATACACTTGAGTGTAGTTTATCTGGAGTATCACTACTGTGTTTCATTTGAAGCACTGACCAGCTACCAGAACTCTACAAAAACCAGGCACCAGCACCATAATGTGGATTTGAACAGACACGTTCTCTGACATCAGAGTACCAGCCTTCTCTGTTGTCTGCTTTCTCAAAAAAAGGGACAAAGAAAAAAAACGTTTTTCATGTTCTTATTAAAAAACCCTAATATTCCTGCTAAGTAAGCACTGCTTTGAACAAAGCTATGCATGCCAAAAGCAGCAGAATGTTCATGGAAATTCAGCTGCTGCTGTACATCTGACAATGCTGCATATGTCATGCCTTAGTCTGCTAAATTTCATAAAGTAAATGAGAAATCACAGTGGGCGAGGGCACCGAGTCCTCACTAAATTCTGGAGTGACATTGGTATTTGTCAGATGCTTAACCATTAGTCCCTCAACGTTTCTCTCTAATGGTCTAATAAAAAAGAAAGAGAAGCCCTCTGAATGCTGGTTTAGTTATTGAAGCTTAAAACAGGTGTGATGCAAAATGTTCTAGATGCAAGTTGTCAAACCATTCCTTTGTTCACTGAAGTGCCCACTTAACTTTTCCTTCCTTGAGTCACCTGCCTTTTCAAAGCTCTTTATGTGTAAGATCAGTCCCTGGAGGAGATTGCACAAATCACATATGGAAATACGCTGTTAATCTCGTGGTTTACACAACACCTGCATTTTTCTTTATTTTCCCACTTTATACAATTGTTGCTTGTTATTCTGCGAAGTCTGCCAACACAGATGACTGTGCCTGACAGATGACTGACAGATGTCTTCACAGTCTGTAGGCTGAGGACACACTAGTTCTGTGCATTTCTCTTACACACAACCCTGAATCATCCTCTCTGATCTCATCATCATCAGGGTTGGACTAGATGATCTTTAAAGGTCCCTTGCAACGAAGTGCATTCTAAGATTCTATGATATGGCACGCCCATTTCACCAGGACAAGTAGTTTTGTCACTGGTTTAACTGAGTTTACATTTGTGGAGTTTGCCTTCCTTGTAAGGTTCTCCTGGCTGAATATTTTATTTTAGGAGTCTTTTCCCACAGTATCTCACTGGTTATTCTTTTTCCCCAAATTCTCTTCCCCTTCGTGCTCAAAATATGAAAAGAAACCACAAATTAAGATCACTGTCTGGTGTCTATTTGGTGTCCAGTGTGGAATCAGTTACATTATGTTTAACTGACCTAACTGACATAAAAATATCTTGTGGTTTGGGGGGCTTTACTTATAGTGACAACTCTGAAAAAAAAAAAAAAAAAAAGATTGCATGGCTTGATTTTTACTCTGGTCATCCTTATTAGTGGATTGCTACAATTACAGAATGAACATTGCCTTTCAACTACAACTCCTTGCCCATTAAAGCAGGAAAAATCATGCTGCTTTGTATACACAGCTGTCTTTCAAAAGCTGTACTGTGCAGAAGTTTTTTCTGCTCACAGATATGAACTGAGTAGCCACCAGGTAACCAAAAAAATGTCATGGATATGCTGTTAACCTAATTATGCACCTATCTATATTCTGTGTAGCTTTTCTCCTTTCTCCATCCCTCGGTTTCTCCCTTCTTGGGGCTCCATTTTCCTAATTTTTCCTGCATAACACATGTCATTATGGCAAAATTGAGTTCTTAATTCCATCTTATCCTCTCATCCACTAATAAGTGTTTTTAACCACTGTCTCCTGCAGGAAAACTCCCCAACTGCTTTTGCCTCCCGGACATTGCTTCAACATCTACTAGCAAAGTGGTACCTCAGGAACATACTGCCAGAATTACTCCCCACTCCAACAGACAACTAGTCTTAGCAGTACTTAAAGATGAGTATGTAAGTTACATTTCTCTGGAGTTTTGAACTTTGTAGTAGAAGAGACATTTGCTGCAGGCAGCTGAAGTACAAGTCAAACCAATCTGTTTCGTGTAGATTAATAATTTGATAT